>NC_090265.1:1177094530-1177737030 GCF_040414725.1 Anabrus simplex | reverse complement strand
TGTAATTTGGTCACCATTATACTGTTCGTAGTCAGTTTATGGAAATCTTGTACCGCGTAAATTAGGCTTACATCAACTTTTAAAGGTTAAGTCAGTTATGTTGAACTCGAGAATATGGTTTTGAATGTATCGATCCTCATGTTCTTGAATGCATTATATTCAATTTTGCCCGTCACTAATCACAATCAAATTGGAAGGAGAAAAATATCATTAACACTTCAGAAAATTACGGTTATTCGTGACCTTGAGCTCAGCTGGAAAGCGTGTTCTCTGTACAAGTCAGTACGAGTGTGAAATGATACAAAGTTTTTAAATGTAACGTGCACAAATAAAACGACTGTGGTCTTTTAACATTTTAACACAAAAACGTGAAATTCCCAGTCTTATATTAGGATGGTAGTATTATTTGTGTTACTTAAGAAGGAGCAGTTTCGATTCCTGCCTGAAAGCCCAGTGACTATACAGTGCCCTGAGGGAAGTGCCGAAAACCTGTTCGGCGATACACTCGAAAAAAGTAACAAAGTAAACATGTAACCCTGGACAATAATGTAGACGTTTCGCAAGTACGAACATGTGACGAAACTCGTTCCATTTTCATTTATATTGGTATTATAAATTTACTCATTCGGGACAAATATTTCAGATTCCCTATGGGAATAAACATCTATATCATCTGTTGGCCAAGCAGGCATCAATTTTTGGTAATAAGACAAAGTTTCTCATAGTGCATTGGCACTGCCGGTGGCTCTAAGTAGTGTACGCAGTGGCCTCCATGGTATGCACTATCCAGCGTCTTGGTAGGTGTGCTAGGTACCAACTGATGAGCCCAACCTAGCACACGGGGGCAAAATGCTGGCAACCAGGAATGAGTTAGCTGGAAAATCTATAATGTCCAATAACAGACCATTTATATTGGTATTATAAATTTACTCATTCGAGACAAATATTTCAGATTCCCTATGGGAATCAACATCTATATCATCAAGTAGAGCTGTCGAAATCCACTCTGTCTCGTTTCAATTGTTGTGGACACTCTATGCTTTATGATTTCTGAGGATTCTCTAAACAATACCACCCGAATGCGATGCTAAGATAGTCCCTTATGCAAGTTCACCACCGATCGTTTTTCCAGTATGAAACAGTACTTCTTAAAATTACTGCAATGACGGGATGTTAACATCAAGATCTGTAAGTATGCCATAGCTGTCCTTTCGTGAGGTACAGTTTCTTGAAATAATGCGCGATCGAGGATTTAGTGTTGATGGGACTGAAATTTATGGTTGGTTGATTCAGGAAACCGTTTCTTCGAGGAACGGATAACGCAGGATTTTTACAACGTGATTTAATTAGGATGCTCACGGGACCACATAATTTGAACAAATAATACAGGAAAACATACTTTCCGGGAATGTATAATTGAGGTTCTATTGTATTAACATTGCTTTTACAAGACTATAAACCTATCTACTTAAAATAGTTGTGATTGAGTTCTGAGGAAGTCTTTGGAAAATATTGTCTCCCTATAATTTGTCACTTTCACACAATACAATCACTGAATAATATCATGACTCTTACTCTGAGCTGTGAAAGCATCTATATAAACTATAGGTAGTTTGTCAAACCTCACAAGTACCGGGTGTCCATCTTGAATGTGTAATATAATTAATATGAGTATCTTGAGAAGTAATAGAGATAATTATTGGTGGCTTGTTTCTACAAGTAGAGAATCTCAAAATATTTGTTTTACATATCTAACACACATCTATATGCACAACATTAATGGCACGACAGACGTCAATTGTGTATTCCACCTCTCATCATGTGTTTTGTTGCATTGCAGATGTAGCCGTTTTAATAGCTGCTCGAATGTCGCATTAAAATGTGAAAACTGTGTTTTAACATGTGAATTTTTAATTAAGTAAGCATCCCAACACACAGCTGGCCTGAAAGATGTGTCCCATCTGTCTCTCTTCTTTGTAGGTTAGGCAGCTCAGATGGCTATGCAACACAGAACGTGTCCTGCTAGCTGTCTCTTACGTTTGTACATCGCTTTCAGCTGGAGTATCAACTGTGAGTAAGTGACGATGTTCCCTACATATATCAAATGGCACAGACCCTTTCAGGAAACTGCCAGATCACTTTCTATGTCAGGCCACAGTACCAAGCACACTGATGAGGGAGAGTGCAATACAGACTCGGCGTCTGTCACACCACTAACGATGCGCACATTGAGGTGTATTCGGTATGTAAAGAAATATTTTGAGTTTCTCACTTGTAGAACCAAACCACCAATGATTATCCATATTACTTCTGAAGATGTCAATTTTTAATTTATTATACATTCAAGCCAGACACGCTGTATAATGCATACTTTTACATGGTGCATTACTTAACAGCAAAACATGTATAAATAAGTGTCAAATGAATAGCTTCCTTGACATGGTTGTTATATATGGATAAGTACATAATTCAACAAAACCTGTCTGAAGTGAAATAGCTAGGGACAGGAAAAATATTTCTGTTTTAGACACGCTGTATAATGCATACTTTTACATGGTGCATTACTTAACAGCAAAACATGTATAAATAAGTGTCAAATGAATAGCTTCCTTGACATGGTTGTTATTTATGAATAAGTACATAATTCAACAAAACCTGTCTGAAGTGAAATAGCTAGGGACAGGAAAAATATTTGTTTTAGAAGGTTTTCATTTTACGCATGGTTAACCAATATTTGATGCTTAATGTGTTCCTATTCCAATTCATGTATGAAAAATAGAATTTGGTGAATTTTCCTTGAAACAAACAAATGTTATGCTGCATGTACTACTGTATATGTTTTATTTTAATATCTTCTGCCAGTTGGAGGAAGACAAAAACACAAAAGATTAATGGTTTTAGAAAGTAACACTTGGAATGTAACTTAAAACTCTTAAAAAAAAAAATAATGTGTACATACATACATACATACATACATACATACATACATACATACATACATACATACATACATACATACATACATACATACATACATACATACATACATACATACATACATACATACATACATACATACATACATACATACATACATACATACATACATACATACATACATACATACATACATACATACATACATACATACATACATACATACATACATACATACATACATACATACATACATACATACATACATACATACATACATACATACATACATACATACATACATACATACATACATACATACATACATACATACATACATACATACATACATACATACATACATACATACATACATACATACATACATACATACATACATACATACATACATACATACATACATACATACATACATACATACATACATACATACATACATACATACATACATACATACATACATACATACATACATACATACATACATACATACATACATACATACATACATACATACATACATACATACATACATACATACATACATACATACATACATACATACATACATACATACATACATACATACATACATACATACATACATACATACATACATACATACATACATACATACATACATACATACATACATACATACATACATACATACATACATACATACATACATACATACATACATACATACATACATACATACATACACTGACTGACAGAGCAAATGCAACACCAAGAAGGAGTGGTTCGAAAGGGATAAAAGTTGGGGAAAAAACAGAGACGGCACGGACGAATAATTGATGTTTATTTCAAACCGATATGCAGGTTACACAATGCGCACGGCATCGACTCAGTAGGATGTAGGACCACCGCGAGCGGCGATGCACGCAGAAACACGTCGAGGTACAGAGTCAATAAGAGTGCGGATGGTGTCCCTAAGGGATGGTTCTCCATTCTCTGTCAACCATTTGCCACAGTTGGTCGTCCGTACGAGGCTGGGGCAGAGTTTGCAAACGGCGTCCAATGAGATCCCACACGTGTTCGATTGGTGAGAGATCCGGAGAGTACGCTGGCCACGGAAGCATCTGTACACCTCGTAGAGCCTGTTGGGAGATGCGAGCAGTGTGTGGGCGGGCATTATCCTGCTGAAACAGAGCATTGGGCAGCCCCTGAAGGTACGGGAGTGCCACCGGCCGCAGCACATGCTGCACGTAGCGGTGGGCATTTAACGTGCCTTGAATACGAACTAGAGGTGACGTGGAATCATACGCAATAGCGCACCAAACCATGATGCCGCGTTGTCTAGCGGTAGGGTGCTCCACAGTTACTGCCGGATTTGACCTTTTTCCACGCCGACGCCACACTCGTCTGCGGTGACTATCACTGACAGAACAGAAGCGTGACTCATCGGAGAACACGACGTTCCGCCATTCCCTCATCCAAGTCGCTCTAGCCCGGCACCATGCCAGGCGTGCACGTCTATGCTGTGGAGTCAATGGTAGTCTTCTGAGCGGACGCCGGGAGTGCAGGCCTCCTTCAACCAATCGACGGGAAATTGTTCTGGTCGATATTGGAACAGCTAGGGTGTCTTGCACATGCTGAAGAATGGCGGTTGACGTGGCGTGCGGGGCTGCCACCGCTTGGCGGCGGATGCGCCGATCCTCGCGTGCTGACGTCACTCGGGCTGCGCCTGGACCCCTCGTACGTGCCACATGTCCCTGCGCCAACCATCTTCGCCACAGGCGCTGCACCGTGGACACATCCCTATGGGTATCGGCTGCGATTTGACGAAGCGACCAACCTGTCCTTCTCAGCCCGATCACCATACCCCTCGTAAAGTCGTCTGTCTGCTGGAAATGCCTCCGTTGACGGCGGCCTGGCATTCTTAGCTATACACGTGTCCTGTGGCACACGACAACACGTTCTACAATGACTGTCGGCTGAGAAATCACGGTACGAAGTGGGCCATTCGCCAACGCCGTGTCCCATTTATCGTTCGCTACGTGCGCAGCACAACGGCGCATTTCACATCATGAGCATACCTCAGTGACGTCAGTCTACCCTGCAATTGTCATAAAGTTCTGACCACTCCTTCTTGGTGTTGCATTTGTTCTGTCAGTCAGTGTACATACATACATACATACATACATACATACATACATACATACATACATACATACATACATACATAGGCCTACATCTTTATTATAGACCATTATGCCTTTCGGTTTTCAGTCTGCAAGCATCTGTAAATTTACTAAATGCCACCACAATTCTCTGTTTGTAACTAGCTCTGTGGTCTCATTTATTTCTATACCTCTTATTCTTTTACCAACATTGTCTTGGTCTCCCTCTGCTTCCCTTACCTTCCACAACCTAGTTATGTACTATAAACTTCATAATGTTTCCGTATTGTCACTATAAAGCTTATGAATGAGTTCACAGAAGTCCCACCTTACAATACAAATATCAATTTGATTAAAATCAACTAGTACATATTTCGTCCTTGTATCGTGGACATCATTAACTATAGCTTAAATACCATTTAAAACTAAAAGATAAAGTTATCACATAACAAGAAATGGGTAAAATTATATAAAGGCTCAAATATCAAGTCCTTGTTATTTAAAAGTCTTTCGGTGACTGTAAAATTAGGCACATACTTGGGCTCTTCTTAAAATAGATAATTTTGATTTAGACGTTATAATACGATCTTTTGAGTTTGAATCTTGACTTGATATTGAAAGAACATATCTGTAATGAACAGGAAAAAGCTGTAAGCATTGAGAGCTTAAAAGAAAAGGGTGGGGGGATAAGAAAAAAATGGGTTGAAAAGTGATGGAAAAGCAACTTACATCATCCTCACTGGCTTAAGTTGGTTTATCCACGTATTGCTGTAGATGGTCTGCTGTGCCAAACTGAGTGTGTTGCAGGCGTGATGGAGGAGGTGATAGGAAGGCAGAGAGTGTGCTGGCAGGGAAAGTGGGAGTGGCCTAAGGTGTGGACATAGGGGAGTGTATCGAATGGGATGGAAAAGTAGAATGCCGATTCATGTTCAGACGAGACTTCTTGTTCAAAGAACGATTAAAAAACTGATTAATTACCACATCTATAAGGATGTTGATATCCTCGGATAAGTCATTCGGATTGCCTACAGGATTCAATCTATGATCTGTATTAATAAAGATATTTTCATATATATTCAAAGGGAGACCTTTCCTAGTTGTCAAAAGAATATAAAGATCTTTTTCTATTGAAGAGAAAGAATAATGAAAATCTGAGATATGGTCAGTGAAGGCTGAAAATTTGTTGTTCTGCTTTGCTTTAACATCTTCCTGATAACGAATATAAAAACTATGGCCAGTTTGCCCAATGTATGAAGTTGGGTATTGGGTACATGTCAATTTGTAATCACCGAAGTTCAAAAATTTGTTAAGTTTGTCCTTAGTACAGCAATGATTAAAAAGGAATTTGGACATATTATTTATTGTTTTAAAGACTACATTCATTTTGTATTTTTTGAGAGTTTGTTACCTGGAAAATGTTCATGCTCAGAACTCAATATACTTGTGATATCCGTTCAAATAAAGTGAGAGCATTTGAGCTAAGAACCAGCCATGGTGTGTTTTTCTGTCTGCAGAATTCAATGCACGAGAGGTATGTGCGTATCTGTCCTCGCTTTGGATGCAAGGCAAGCTTGTTAGGGAGTGTCTAACGAATGATCAGGGTAGAAAAAAGTAGAAATAATTCAGTAGCCAGCCCCTTTTTATCAGGAGCCAGCACATTTTTTACAAATAAACATAAAAATCACAGATTAGACTAGGATAAAGCTACATATCGTTTTTGAAATGTATCCTTTAGTAGTCTAGTCTATCAATTCATATAAGAATGGAATAGAAACAATTTATATTTTAAGAAATACTAATCCAAATAGTCACTAGTTGCCTGATTTCCCACCAAAATACCAACGATCAATACATTTTGTTGCATCAAAGTCCTTTATAGATGGTCCATTCAAAGATAGCATCATGAGATCACTTAAGTTCTTCACAGCAAGCTTGGTTCACAGTTTGTATTTAATAATATTCATTGTGCTGAACCCTCACACACATGATGAGGTCGATACAGGAATTGTTGCCACTATACTGAGGAGCTTTCCTAAAAATGGAAATCGTCCTTTCATAGTCCGCGATTTTTCAAGTAGATCACTCAGTGGAAGATCTTTCCCGACTATTTTGAACTCGTACCACTTGCTCAGTATGTCTTCTACGTTGTTCTCCTCAATTTGAAAGTGTTTAGAAAAATGAGTGGCAAGAAGCTGTATTTCACTGTTGCCATCATTTAAAAAAAAAATTTCCGAAGGCCAGAAATATGTATCAAAAACACCAGTAGCAATTTGAATATCTTCATTTTGAAGAAATGTGTCTTTCAGAAAGTTAATCCCACTTGCCAAAATATGTTCCTTGTCGCTCGTGAAATTCTTATCCGACACACCTGATAATTGTATTCCACTGAAAACTTCTGAAAGTGTTGCAGCAGAAACAAATTTTTCTTCCATTGGGCCCTTGGTGTTCTGAAGTCACTGCAATGAATTAATTGCATTATTTACATGCACTCTTATCCGACTTAAAATCAGATCATGCCTCTGAAGAACAAGTGAAATTCTTTTGAATGTACTCAGATAATCATATAAGAAGTGAATTGTAATGACAAATTTGAAGTCCTTGATATTCTTTAGAAGACCTTTAGCCATGATTCCTTCTTCACCTTTCCTTTCAGAAATATTCTCTAAATGCACCATTAGGCATTCCTAGTCTTTGACAACTGCTGGCAAAGCATTTAATTTGCTTGCTACCATCTAACTTGGTGTAAGTACTGCAATTTTAGTTATTTCACATTCCAGTAACTCCAAAATTTTCTTCAATTCGCAAAGTCATTTTGGCAAATGTCAATAAAACTTGTATAGTTTCCTGAGTGTAGAATCAATTTCATCAATGATTTTAAGTTTCACATTTTTCAGTGAGTGAAGAACGCTGAGTTGGAGTTGATGTGCAACACAATGAACGTTTACCAAGTTCTCAAGTTTTTCAGATATTTTTGTTACCAAACCACTACGAACACAAATCATGCAGGGTGCTCCATCAGTCCCTATACTGGTTAGTTTTGTACCTGTGAAGAGTTCTCCTAGCCCTAACTGAAGCAATTCTGTTTCTGGAGCTTCCATATAGCCATCACTTGTTGCATCCTTCAATGACACAATAGAAAGAAATGTCTCCTTCACCCTATTTTCTTTTAAAAGACGAACGTAAAATATGAGCTCCTCATCATCAGATTTATCTGTTGATCCATCAAGTAAGATACTGACATATGAACTTTCCTTAATTTCACGTACCAAATCTTCACGAAGATCTGAGGTAATGTATGAAATAAATTCTGTGCATTGTTTATCATTCACATACTTCTCTGAATCAGTAACATTCAACTTGCTCAATAATGCAACCAAACCTTCAAACTCAGTGTAGGGTCTGTTAATTTTTGCAATATGATAAGACGCCATGAACAATGCGTTCATATGCTGTAACATATTAGCATCCATTTTTCTTTACGCACTTGGCTAAAGGTACACATTCAGGATTTTTCTTGAAACTTTCAGCCTCCCAACACTTCGAGTGAGGATAGGATTTTTCGTGTTTTTTTAAAGTTTCCAGTTTAAATGGTACTGAAAATCTGGATACAACTTTAGAATTTTGGTCAGCAATACTAGGAAATTTACTGCACAATTCACACTTTGCAATTCCTTCTTATAGCACACCACGGCAGTAATTCAAGCCACGATTGCTGAAATTTCCGTTTGCCTGACAATTGAAATTTCGACGTATTTTTAATGTTTGACTTATCATTGTTTTGAACACCATAAATTTCACTCTGGTCATTGTCGTCCTGAATACTACAATTGACACTTCCATCAGGTATTTTCTCACATTCACTCACTTCTGTATCACTTTGTGTTATATTTACGGGCCTACTAACAAAGAAATCTGAAAGAGTACACTGTTTTTTACTCACATCAGACAATTTGTGTGACTTTGTTCATTTCATTTTGCCAATTTTCTGAAGTATAACACAGAAGCGTAAAACACATAATAGACTATAGTTGGGCCCATGAGAGTTGAAGTCTGAAATGTGAGCGGCGAAAGCAGTAACTATGAAGTAAGCTGTGTTGTCAGGGTTACCTCAATCTGCGGCATATCACTCATTCATACAGGCTGAATATTTAATCAACTATGTTGGCCTAATGCAATTCAATAAACTTTGACCCGTTCCTAAGCTCGTGTTAATAATTCCAGCATTTATGACAGAACACGCCATTACCGATAAATACAAAATTTCATACTCAGTAACCTCACAATAACCTCAACAAATGCACATATCAAATAGAGAATACAGCTGTACAACTAGCCAAGTAGCCACTGATTAACTTACTAAAAAATAAAATAACAACAAAAATAATATTCAGGAAACAAACATATCAATAATGACATAAACCAGCAACAACTAACGCAGCTAACACAGTACTACTCCGAATAATATCACTAAAGCAACTGAGAGCAAGCCCACCCACGTGGCGATAGCGTTCTTAAATGTGGCATCTCTGTTATTATTGCCATAGCAACAGACCATTTTCGAGCAGTGTTAGTCAACTTTTCCTCGCCGGTGGCACTAAACGTCAGACTTCAACTCTTGTGGGCCCTTCTGTACAATAAATCACCAGCGTTAAATGGCTTCCGAGTACGCGGTCTTCGATGTCTGATGCAACACTGCCAATTTTTCACCACCGCACGGGAATGAAACCAACCGTATTATTTTCTTAAGTGCAAATCGCTCAATACAAATACGCTGTAATTAAATTAAAAGTGAAAATAATGTTCAGTGAAAATACAAGAATTGATAAACCGTCATTCTGCATGTTTTAATGCATAGAATGAATTCCACGGGAATTTATCAGCACTGCTTTGGCGGCAATAGTTTAGGAACGGCTAGGATAGCTATTCTAGTCACTTTTGTTTTAGCACCTGACATTCAGGAGCTGTCATCGTCTAAAATCGCGCATTGTCGTTATGGCAGAATATTTACACACACCCTCCCTTTGCTTGACCTTTTCGAAACTAAGGTTTTTCACTTTCCTTGAGCTCAGAGTATTAAGGAGTATTGTGAACATAATTATAGGCTCATGCTCACAATGCTACTGCGTGCCCAGTTTATTATCAGTTCTAAAGCTACTTCGTACACATGCATCATTTCTAATATCCTAAACAGAAAATAAGTGGCTAATATTATTATAAAAGGCATACACCTGCTTACAAATATTCACATTATCATATCATTATGATGGAAGCCCATATAATATTGTAGATGCAGAAGTTACATGTAAATATCACTGCTTCACTTGAATGTTTCATCTTAAAATGACAATTCAATTTTCTATAATTAAAGCACGTACAACACATGTTGAGCACACCACGTTATTCACAACTACTTTAGAATTAAATAATACACTAGCTTCACTAAGAATTTCACACAAGAATTCTCAAAAATGAAATAAAGTCCTCGTTTTAACAAACTTCATCTGACTACCACAAGCTACAGATTGAGAGAAAGCATATTTTTGAGCGGGATCTTTGGGAAAGCATACACTACAAGAAAGGAAAGAAAATCTAGTCTGTCTATAATTAAAGGATGTACCGGCAGAACATACTGGGCACATAAACTTATTCATGACTCTTTTATAATTCAATAATACAGTAAATTAATCATTTCATTCCCAGATTCTCAAATAATCAAAGGTGAGCGGAACTTGTGACGACATGATGCGTTCGGCTCTATGAGCCGAGTAACAACGAATATAGCCGATGATAGCTCCCGAGTGTCAGTCGCTAGACGGAAGTTGGTTAGTCACGGGAACGAAGGCGGTAATGTGATTGTTCGTGGAATTATTTAACATAGTAGTTCTCTGCATTTCTCCATATGTCCACATGAAAGGCTACTTGTTTGACAGGTTACAATGATGTCTCTCATGATCGCGAGGCAGCTCTCGCGCAGAACTGAAACGTCAAGTTCCAAAGTACGAAGCGCCAATTACAGAATTTCAAGACTGCCAAAAGCAGTGAAAATGTTTATTGCAGATATTAGAATATATGAGCTACAGTAAACACGAAAAACACCATAAGTTACGACTTGCATGAAAGGCTACTAAATTGTTCAAGTTAAGACCATAGTTTAAAAACTTCAAACAAAAAAAGTATGCAGTCTATAAGAACTGAACAAAACATCCAGCAAAAAATTTACAACAGTACAGAACATGAACTACAAGAAGTAATGTATAGTTCCTTAAAGAGGTGCCAAAGAAGTATGGACAATGAAGGCAGGCTATTTCAACATCCCCTTTCATAAAACTGATAAGTAACATTTAAAATAATTAACGACTCAGTTGTGTGGTTGCATCACCGCAACTGAACTCTGCTGATGCTCAGTAACATTTTTATACGTTTACAATTCTTGTTGCACTACGCATCGACACAGATAGGTCTTATGGCGACAATGGGAGAGGAAAAGGCTAGGAGTGCGAAGGAAGCAGCCGTGGCCTTAAAGGTACAGCCTGATGTGAAAATGGGAAGCCATGGAAAACCATCTTCAGAGCTGCCGACAGTGGGGTTTGAGCCCACTAACTCCCAAATGCAAGCTCACAGCTGCGCGCCCCTAATCACATGGCCTACTTGCTAGGTAATCAGCAACTATTGTCGCAGTCGCTGATAGGAATATTATCATGTGGCTGGTTTTCAGTTTAAATGCTCTCACAGTATAATGGTAATATACATGAGGTTTTTCAGGCCTACAAAGTATAAATCATCAACAATTAAACAATTAAAGATATTCAACAAATCTCACCGCTCTGACTTCTCCCTTCTTTACATTAAACACCTGCCCACCAGAGGTTGCAGCAATATTCTCATAAACTTGATAACCAGGATCTTTCTTCCCACTGCATGTTCCAGTCAGTATAAATGATACCTAAAAGAATAAACTAAGACATATTACTCATATCACTCGCTCATGCTGAAATAGGTCAAAGTAAGTTTTACTACAGGTTATTCAAAATAATCTCTATAAATAAATTACACTGTTCTAAATAAAGACAAATTCAATTCATCATAAATAATTTTTCTATATTTTTTATTTATATAGATATGAAATCATACTATATTTAACATGTTGGCTGCCAGAGCAGTACATTGTACAGCTGAGTGAGTTTCTCGTGAGGCCACAGGGGTACAAAGTACCGCTGATAGGTGTTGTTATATGACCACCGAGCTGTTGACTTTGCTATGCTAGCGTACCATAACAGCCTCGCAGCAAATCCCGGCATGCTTGGTTTCCAAATTATAGTTTTTATTTTTTATATATTTTGAATTAAACTTGGTAAAGCATTTCTTGTCTTGCAAAACATAATAGATCAGCTTGAAAAAGACACAACTTACCAGAATACTCTGACTGAAGGACTAGTGTCATTACTCTCTGAGTTCCTCAAGAAAGCGGCTGATATAATAACAGAAATATCTTGCAAGTATTTCACACACAATCTACTGCAGAACTAGAATACTAGAATAAACACAATGACAGAGCAGTATGGCAAGCGGGAGCAGGAGAAATAGAAATTACTCTTCTTATCTCATCTTTCTATTGCTACCTCTTCCCACACTGCCCTATCATTTTTTTAATCCTATTATGTGTTCTTTTCCATGTTCCTCTCAGTATATGTGATGCAGCCTAGAAAACCATGCCACATGTCACGAAAATTATTTTTGTTTCTTATTCCTTCTGATATGGAACTGAATTCTGAACATTAAAAAAATGTTCAAACAATGTTATTGGCTTTATTCATCTTACTAACTACTTTTTTGTGGTTTTCAGAGATGCCAAGGCACCAGAATTTAGTCCCGTACGAGTTCTTTTATGTGCCAGTAAATCTACCGACATAAGGCTGATGTATTTGAGCATCTTCAAATCCCACCAGACTGAGCCAGGATTGAACCTGCCAAGTTCGGGTCGGATCAGAAGATCAGTGCCTCAACCGTCTAAACCACTCTGCCCAGCGAAAACAAAAAAAACCCAAAAAAGTTATCTTTCTACCTATATAATTAGATATTTGATAGTAAATCAAATTGTGACATACAATTTACTCATTTCTGGAAAAAGGCAATGAAAATGTAAGAGAAGGAAAAATCCGTACAAGTTTACCATTTGATTTCAGTTCAGTATAAGGTGGTTTAATCGGATCTATTTGAATTAACACATGGGGCTCAAAACCAGAAATCATCTTTTGACCTGACCTTCATTATCCATGATACTGAACGTTTTCTGCAAGCGACATGTGACATGGTTTTTTGTGCTGCGTCACATACGAATTAATTACAAACTGAAGATCATTACTCTAAAGATGCTTATATTTAAAAGTAATAATAAAAAATATCAATACATAAATCCATAAAGATATATATATAAATAAATAAATAAACATACTTGAGTGTGTTTACGTTGGATGAGAGCTTCCACTTCTGGTTGCAGATTATAATCTTTGGCACTAGCATCACTGATCAAATAGATGTAAGATCCAGGCAGGCTCTCTTCTACTCCCAGCTTCAGTCCTGTCAGAGCCATTTCAGGACAGTCTCCCCCTCCACTCACAGTGATGGCCTTTAGACTGTTATTGAACTTGACAGGATCAGTTGTAACAGTAACTGGACCAACAGCTACAGAGAGATTTAAAGATACTTTCCAACTTTTCCACTCCTTGAATGATGATAATTGATATTTAATTTTAAAGGCTATCAAAGTCAAGGTCATAACATAAGTTATAAGAATGAATGTATCAGGTAAAGAAAAGGAAGATAAACTCTCTCTCTCTCAAAGAAAGTGAGACACGGAGAGAGAGAGAGACAGAGAGAGAGATCTTTTCTTCAGATCTACACTGGATATTTTCTGTTGCACATGAGAAAATCTTCAAAATCAAATCAAATCAAAATCTCTTTATTTGCAAATGAGGTGTCTACCTCGGTGGCAAATGGTACACTAAAATACATTATTGTCAAGCACTAAATATTAAATTAACAAGAGAAGAAAATTTTTCCTATAATACAATATTATACAATTTACGCTAACAATGTTTTCTATTAAACACACAGCTCATCCTTAATAAATTTATATTGTTTACAAAATTCTAATTATAATATCTCCTGTACTACTTACAGATATAGTCAACTGATATACAGTATGTGGAATTGCTTCAAATGATACTATAAAACTGGTATAACATTAATATTTACATTGCATTTATTTATTTACTATTTTTTTTTTTTTACCCGTTCTGGATCCTAAGTAGCATAACGACCTGCTGCGTCTTAACCAGAGCCCCTTTTGCCACCACTTTTCAGAGTTCCTGAAGGGCCTTCACAGCTACCGTAGCGGTCCCAGGGCCCTCGAAGTCCCCACTGTACTTCACCCCTACAGGCAGTCCCCTACTTTGGCTGTCCAAACTCCTTAGACCAGGGGATGGAATTAATTTATTCACACACATTTTTTTTTTTTTTTTACAATAACCTGCACCGGTCGAATGCCCTCTAACACTTCATTTATTTTCTCTGTTGCTGTTTATTCTCTTCTTGAATATCTGTACAGATTTTGGAAAAGGATCAAACACTACCCCTGGTAAACTGTTCCACTCCTTCACACCCTTCCCAATGAATGAAAATTTACCCCAATCGCTTCTGCTAAAATTCCTTCTAATTTTATATTTGTGGTCAGTCCTGCCGATATAATTATTTTCCAACTGAAGCCTCTCACGGATATCTCCCCATGCTGCTTCTCCTGTATAGGCTCTATATAATCCTGTAAATCTAGTTTTCTCCCTTCTCTTACTTAAAGTTTCCCAACCAAGTTCCTTTAACATTTCTGATACACTACTCTTTCTCCTGAAATCCCCTGTTACAAATCTTGCTGCTTTCCTCTGCACACTATCTATTTCTTTTATTAGGTATTCTTGGTGAGGATCCCAAACACTGTTTGCATATTCCAATAATGGACGAACCATACTCAAGTAACTTTTTTCTTTTAATTCTTTGTTGCATCCTTTAAGTAGCCTCATTATGACATGTAATGATCTGTATGCTTTCCCAACAATGTCATCAATATGACCCTTCCAGTGCAAATTACTTTCAAATCTCACACCTAAGTATTTGCACTTGCCATCTTTTGGGATAACTACCTCATCCAAAGTATATTCAAATTCAGTTTTAAAGCTCCTGTTTGTAAAAGTTGTAACAGTTGATTTGCCTCCATTAACCTTCATATTATTTTCTTCAACCCATTGTTGGATACTTTCAAGGTCCCTTTGTAATTCTGAACAATCCTCAATGTTGTTTATTTCTCTATAAACAATTATGTCATCTGCATACAATCTTATTTTTGATGTTATATTGTTCCCTAAATCATTTGCGTATATTAAGAAAAGTAACGGACCGATTATACTACCCTGTGCAATTCCCTTCCAAACTTTCTCTTCCTGCGATACATTATTTCCTACTTTGACTTTCTGAACCCTTGAATTTAGAAATGCTTTTATCCAACGTGTAACCCTTACGTCCAATCCTATTCCCTCCAATTTCTTTAATAATATTCCATGTTCCACTCTATCAAAGGCTTTGGAAAGATCTATGGCTATGCAATCTAACTGACCTCCTGAATCCAACTGATCTGATATGTCCTGCTGAAATCCCACCAGTTGTGCCTCACAAGAAAATTTCTTTCTAAATCCATACTGGCTCCTCATGAACCAATTTTTATCATCACATATCCCTCTGATGTACTTCAATATTAAACTCTCCAGAATTTTACAAACTATACTGGTCAGGCTGATTGGTCTGTAGTTCTCTGGTTTCCTTTTATCACCCATTCCTTTATAAATTGGTATTATTATAGATTCCTTCCATTCCTTTGGTATTACACTATTATTTATGACATAGTCAAAGAGAAATTTTAAATAAGGCACTATGTACCACCCCATTGTCTTTAATACCTCCCCAGTAATTTGATCACTTCCTGCAGCTTTTCCTTGCTGAAGCAGTTGGATTTCTCTGAAAATATCTTCGTTTGTGAATGAGAAGCTTCTTGTTTCCCTCTGTCTCTCTCCCTCTCTATCTTCTGTTTCGGTTTCCAACTCTTGACAATCATCGACTGAATCTCTAAATTCCCTACTAAATAGGTTTGCTTTCTCAGTATCTGTTAAATAGTGTTCACCCCCTTCTCCCACCATTGTAGGAATTTGGACTCCTTTTCCTTTTTGATTCCTGATATATGAATACAGCTTTTTCCATTTCGCTTTGTGGTCATTACCCTCTTGAAGTATGCCATTCATATAATTCTCTTTTGCTTCCTTTTTCACTCTATTCAGTTCCCTCATTAGCTGTTTTCTAGTTTCTCTACTCTCCCTACCCTCTTTGATTTTCCTGTTTACTATTCTACATTTTCTTTTTAATTTTCTTATTTCCCTTGTATAATAAACAGGGTCTGAGGTCATTTTACCCTTCTTAACAGGTACAAATCTCTTCTCTCCTTCCCAAATAATTCCTTTAAATTTAGCCCAAAGTGTATCCACGTTACTCCCTTCACTTATCCAACAACTGAATTGTGATTTAAGGTAAGTCCCAAATTCATCAACTTTAGTTTTTCTGTACAATTTCTTGTCTTGTGTAACCCTCTTATTAAGCCTTTTTGGTATGAGTCCTACATCCATTATTACAGCCTTATGGTCTCCTATTCCTTCAATTACCTCAGTTTTATCAACAATTTCCCATGGTTTAACCAAGAATACATCTAGTAAGTTATTGAGACGAGTCGGTTCTTGTACTACTTGTGTAAATCCTCCCTCCCAAATTAACTTATTTGCCAGTTTCTGTTCATGGGCTTCACTTACAGCTCCTTTCCATTCAACTTCAGGCAAATTTAGATCTCCCCCAATTATTACCATATCATTATTATTGTTTTTATGAGTATAATCTATTATTTTTTCAAAGATTTCCATGTCTCTTTCCTCTCTTCCAGGCCTGTATGTTCCTATAATTCCCACCTCCTTCATATTATCACAAACTAATTTTATCCCTAATATTTCATCCCTTTCATCGGTAAACCATTCATGTGAACAGTAAGTTTCCTTCACCAGAATAAACACACCCCCTCCCTTTTTATCTCCTCGGTCTCTACGATAGACTGTGTACCCTTCTGGAAATACTTCTCTATTACCCACCCCTTCTTTCAACCACGATTCCACTCCTATCACCACATCAGTCTCATAAGATTCCATCAATGTACCGAATTTTAATTGTTTATTTACTACACTTTGACAGTTTACCAAGAGCAATCTCAGACCCCCTTCCTCCCTAAAACTTGACTGTTGCAATTGGGTAACTTGAAATTCCTTACTATCCTGAGTTTCTTTTTCTAGTTGACTGAGCCAGCTTGAAGTACAGCTGGCTCTTTCTACTAGTTTTCCTGGTCAGTATTATAACTCAAGGGAGTTGCCTGTTTTACAGTACATATCTTAAGATTAATAAAATCTAGAACAATATTTGCTATCTTTCGTTTACCTGAATTGTTTAGATGGAGGCCATGTTTTGTATAACAGTATCTCTCAAAACTGCTGCATTCAATAACCTGAGTATTCCAAAAATGTTTACAAATTTTAACAATATCTGTATTGCCCTTGTCCACTTCAATGTTCACACACGAGTCTCTACTCAAATCATGCCTGTGGGGCACATTCACTACAAAAACGTTAGTGTGGGTCAGCTTTCCTAGTGTAGGGCCTATGTTTAAGTTGTGATCTTACATTCTTGGCGTCGTCGCGAGCTACGTCGTTCGTCCCACCGATGATAAGCACTGCATCGCCGCTCCCGAAGTTCCTAGTTGCTGCTTCTACGTTTTCCACAACACTGCTGATAGAAGCTCCTGGATATATTTCTCCGGTTGCTGCTATATTCTCGTCGTTAATCACTCCCGCAATTCCCCTTCCTTGGCTATCACCAAACACAGCTACCTTCGCTGATTTAGGCCTAACTGGGTCTTGAATCTGAATTCTAGGCCTAAATTTTAAACTCGGCACGGCAACGGATCGCGATGATTTGGTTTCACACGCGCGATCACTTTCTTCCAGGATTAAATTATTTAGGGCAGAAAACCTATTTCTAATGTTTATTTCCGGAAATTCAGTTGTAGATTTCTTCTTAGCCGGCCATCCACGAACTACTTGACACCACGTGCTCGAGTTTGTTACTTGTACCGGTATATCACTCGAAGAATGGTCAGTCCCAAATTCTAGCGATCGCAGTCTTTCTTTTAATTCTTGATTTTCAACTTTTAGAGTCTCATTGTCCCTTTTTAGAATGTTTATAATTTCTAATGCACTTTTATATTCCTCATCGACTGTTTTCGGTGCTTCGTCAACGCCGTCCCCAACGACAACATTCCGAACACACTGCTCACAAATCCAGTCAACATTTTCATTAGTTTTTACGCCTCTAGGGCAATTTCCGCACTTATAATGCCACCATCGATCACATGAATCACACAACATTCCATTTTTCACTAATTTTCGACATTTTCCGCACTTTTCGTCACATTTTACGGTTAATTTACTCGGAGAATAAAACACTACGTCGTCATTACCGGGCGCCATTTTGAAAAAAATGTACAATGTAACTTCATTCTTATTTATTGGAAACGTTTACAGATTTCACATTTCTAATACAGATTAATAAATCACATTGATACACTTATTTGTATTTCATGCAACCAAATACATTACAGCACTTGATCATACTTTGCATTTGCTAAGATTACAAATATCTATCATTTCAACCCAAAATAAAATGGCTGAAATTTAGAATGTTAAAAAAAAAAAAAAATAGAATAATATATTGAACAGTGTACTTAATTGTACACATAAGACCTCCCAGAAACCAAATCTAGGAAATACAGACCAATCAGCCTGACCAGTATAGTTTGTAAAATACTGGAGAGTTTAATATTGAAGTACATCAGAGGGATATGTGATGATAAAAATTGGTCCATGAGGAGCCAGTATGGATTTAGAAAGAAATTTTCTTGTGAGGCACAACTGGTGGGATTTCAGCAGGACATATCAGATCAGTTGAATTCTGGAGGTCAGTTAGATTGCATAGCCATAGATCTTTCCAAAGCCTTTGATAGAGTGGAACATGGAATATTATTAAAGAAATTGGAGGGAATAGGATTGGACGTAAGGGTTACACGTTGGATAAAAACATTTCTAAATTCAAGGGTTCAGAAAGTCAAAGTAGGAAATAAAGTAGGCCCTATCTCAGAAAGAGAAAGTTTGGAAGGGAATTGCACAGGGTAGTATAATCGGTCCGTTACTTTTTTTAATATACGCAAATGATTTAGGGAACAATATAACATCAAAAATAAGATTGTATGCAGATGACATAATTGTTTATAGGGAAATAAACAACATTGAGGATTGTTCAGAATTACAAAGGGACCTTGAAAGTATCCAACAATGGGTTGAAGAAAATAATATGAAGGTTAATGGAGGCAAATCAACTGTTACAACTTTTGCAAACAGGAGCTTTAAAACTGAATTTGAATATACTTTGGATGAGGTAGTTATCCCAAAAGATGGCAAGTGCAAATACTTAGGTGTGAGATTTGAAAGTAATTTGCATTGGAAGGGTCATATTGATGACATTGTTGGGAAAGCATACAGATCATTACATGTCATAATGAGGCTACTTAAAGGATGCAACAAAGAATTAAAAGGAACTTGGGTGGGAAACTTTAAGTAAGAGAAGGGAGAAAACTAGACTTATAGGATTATATAGAGCCTATACAGGAGAAGAAGCATGGGGAGATATCCATGAGAGGCTTCAGTTGGAAAATAATGATATCGGCAGGACTGACCACAAATATAAAATTAGAAGGAATTTTAGCAGAAGAGATTGGGGTAAATTTTCATTCATTGGGAAGGGTGTGAAGGAGTGGAACAGTTTACCAGGGGTAGTGTTTGATCCTTTTCCAAAATCTGTACAGATATTCAAGAAGAGAATAAACAGCAACAGAGAAAATAAATGAAGTGTTAGAGGGCATTCGACCAGTGCAGGTTATTGTAAATAAAAAAAATGTGTGTGAATAAATTAATTCCATCCCCTGGTCTAAGGAGTTTGGACAGCCAAAGTAGGGGACTGCCTGTAGGGGTGAAGTACAGTGGGGACTTCGAGGGCCCTGGGACCGCTAAGGTAGCTGTGAAGGCCCTTCAGGAACTCTGAAAAGTGGTGGCACAAGGGGCTCTGGTTAAGACGCAGCAGGTCGTTATGCTACTTAGGATCCAGAACGGGTAAAAAAAATAAAATAGTAAATATATAAATATATAAATGTAAATATTAATCTTACACCAGTTGTATAGTATCAATTGAAGTAATTCCACATACTGTATATCAGTTGACTATATTTGTAAGTAGTACATGAGATATTATAAGTAGAATTTTGTAAACAATATAAATTTATTAAGGATGAGCTGTGTGTTTAATAGAAAACATTGTTAGCGTAAATTGTATAATATTGTATTATAGGAAAATTTTCTTCTCTTGTTAATTTAATATTTAGTGCTTGACAATAATGTATTTTAGTGTACCATTTGCCACCGAGGTAGACACCTCATTTGCAAATAAAGAGATTTTGATTTTTTGATATCTATGCAGATGATATCGCACAGGTCACCCAACACAATGGCTTCAATGAGTCTGAGCCGATACTATCATCATATTTAAAATATTCTAGATAATTACTTCCATCAGATCAACCTTAGACCAAACCCTTAGGAAACCGTCATATCTACTTTCCCCTTGTGGTATGAAGGTGCTGGATACAAACTAACCATATCATTCAGAGAAGAAAATCTACAGTATTGTAATAACTCAAAGTACCTAGGAGTCACTCTGGACAGATCCTTAACCTATGAGAATTACCTCTCTCAAATGTAACCCAAAATCAAAACAATTAATAAAAGCTAGCAGTCATCTCTTTGGGTGCTAATGCCCAAGTCCTGAGATCCACCGCTCTTGCAGTTTCATATTCCATCGGTGAATATCGCTGCACTAACTGGCTTATCAGTGCTCACAGTGGACTAATTGACAACCAGCTAAACCAAGCTGTGCATATCACTACATGATGTATCCGACCACTGGACACCCTAAGTCACATACCACCTCCACCCCTAAAAAGATCACAGTCATTGCTTAACTTATGGAAGAAAATAGAAAACAGTCCTCACCTCCTTCTCCATTCTGACATAGCAGCTCCCTCAGCTAAACAACTAAAATCCAGACACCCTTTTTGGTGCACTACAATTATTATACAGGACAGCTCTTTCAATGTATCAGATGCCTGGAAAGAACAATGGCAACAGCAATTCTCATTCCCTCAAAATCACCCCATCAAGAATCGAGATGGATTTTTCCTTTCCAGACGACAGTGGAGGACTCTAAACAGAGTTAGGACTGGCCAAGGGAGATGTGGAGCTACCATGTTCAAATGGAGATCAAAGACTTCACCACAATGTGACTGCACAGAAGAATAGACAATAGAATATATAGTTCCATGCAAATTAATCGAAACGCGGCAATAAAGTAAACTTTTTTCACTTTTTTCATTTATTTACATAATACCTGCCTTGAATACCTTCTAATAGCTAATATGTCATCCTTTGTGTTTTATAAGTTCTTTCACACAATTTGGCATTGATTCCACACACTTTCAGCACATATTTCTCAGTTCATCATTAAACCACACTTTAATTAGAGACTCTTATCATGCATACTTTGGTGGAACAGTCACATTTTGCAAGTCTCCTTTTGCAAATAGCCCATAAGTTTTCTATGGGATTTATGTCAGGAGAGTTCCCTGGCCACGCTTAAACACAAATATTTTTCTCACCGAAAAATGTTTTCATTTTCTTTGAAGTATGGCAAGGAGCCAGATCTTGCTGAAAAATTCCATCATCGTCTGGAAACCTCTTCTGCAGCTCAGGAACAACTCTTCTTTGCAATATTTAGATGTACTGGTCAGATTTTAACATCCCTTCAACTGGTATTAAGGGTCCTAATCCTTCATGTGTGAAACACTCCCCAAAACATCTTCTGCACGGGATGTTTTACAGTCTGTTGCAAATGATGCGAAGTTGTTGCCTCCTTATTTGCTTAGCACACATATTGAACCCTCTGCCCCTGCACTTGGAAATAACTCTCATCAGAGAAAAGAACTGTCTTCCAGAGTTCCATTGTCCAGTCCTGATGACTATGTGTCCACAAAATATATTTCTTGTGCATTTCTCCTGTTAGAAGATGTTTCTTTACAGGTTTTCAGGCTTTCATTCCAGTTAATAGAAGTCTATGGCAAACATTAGAAATGTACAGATTCACTCCCTACAGATTCACTTTCCTTTCCCCCAATTCACGTGCCAAGTCGACAGAAGTTAGCCTAGATTTTAATTTACTTTTCCTGATGAGAAAACGGTCATCAGTTGGTGTCGTTTTCTTTTTTTTCGGCCACAGTTCCTCGTTTTCTTCGGTGAAACTGATCCGGTTTGTTTGTACAGCTGAATAATTCTATTTATAGTGCCTACACAGACACCATATTAGTAGCTAACTCTCTTTGTGTCATAGAAATATTTGAGATAATGCTATAATCATACTACACTTCCTGGGATTCCTATCTATTGAAGAAATTGGTATTACTACCACCTCAAAAATCCTCCAAAGTGACTCACTTCAAAATAGATACAGCTTTAATCCACAATAATCACCATAATCGCCACACTAATTAAAAAGCACTGAATAGCCCTGCAAATAATGTGGAGAGAGCGCAGGAACTAAGAATAAGTCATGTGTTGCAAACTGTCGCTAACCATTGGGAAAATATTTTTTTTAAATTCCATTGTTCCAATTAATTTGCACGGGATTGTACTGTATTAGAATCACAGTAAAATAGTGTTACTTACTTGGGTCATTGAAAGGTACTAGAACATAGTTATAGATGGGTTTGTCAGGATTCTCATACATAGCTTCAAAGATGTCCTGTGTGCCTTTCTTGACTTGCTCTAGCTCATTTGACATGGATTTTGTAGTATCAAATACAAACGTGAGTGTCACACCTTTCTTCTCTTCTTGCTCTTGATATGATGCATTTGAAACTGAAACAAGAAAATAATGATCATATTTAATCTTAAACATTATGGAAACAAGTTTTGATGTCTTTGAGAATAAAATTTCCAGTTAGTTAACGCATGCATTGACCAAGGCTGTGCAGGTCTACAATTTCTACCCATAGTACTGTAATTGGCTGATATTTAGAGTGTTAAAATCAACTGTATCTTAGAATTATATATTAACAGTTAGCTTAATGCTGACAGATAACATTTTCTGCACAACTCTGAAGAGAACTTTGCATGAGAAAGTGAAGAATTATTTTATTTTGGACACTTCACTGGTGTACATTGGTTTACAGAAATCTTCATCACAACTTTAGCAATTTTATTTATTTCGTTGAGTGTAGTATTCATTCTCAATATTGAAGTCATGTAATGCCTTTCTTGATACACCAAGATTTGTTCTCTCCTTAATATACTGATTTACTAACCACAAGAAAATATGGAAATCAGCTATTAGGCTACTCAGCCTCATGAGTTATGACATACCATAAGAGGTGACAACAATAGCCTACTAGGCAATTAAAACTTATAACAGGTTTGTGTTTGATGAGTTCTTTGCATAGAATGAGCATAAGCTTGCAAAGAACCTGAACTGTTAATATATTGGATTATATTTCTTTCACACCACAATATACAGTATAATGTTTCATTTTAGCAGGACACATACTTCCCTGCCATATTGCTGTTTTGTTGTTTGTGATACAAATATTTTAATTGGCAAAAATTACTTCCAAATAAATGGCCATGTGTTATAAACTAATAATACACTACGGCAAAGCTCTGCATTCAGGGGACAAGTGGTTCAAACTCCACCATCGGCTGTCCCGAGAATAGTTTTCTGTTGTTTCCCCTTTTTTTACTTCCAGGCAAATGCCAACAGTTCACATTCATAGGCCACAGATGATTCCTTCTACCTCCTTACACAATTTCATCCACCATCATTCATTTCATCGTGTCCGGCTCCATTGCTAAATGGTTAGCGTGCTGGCCTTTGGTCCAGAGGGTCCCAGGTTTGAATCCCGGCTGGGTCAGAGATTTTAACCTTAATTGGTTCATTCCAATGGCTTGGGGACTGGGTGTGTGTGGCGTATTCAGCATTAGAAATCATCCTAGGTACAGCCCTCATCTTCACAGACATAATAGGCCGTCTACGAGAAAAAGACCTGCACCAGACCTCTCCGGAGGCCATACGCCACATTATTATTATTATTATTATTATTATTTCATCTTCATTAGCTCCACAACTAAGGTTGGCATTAGAAAGGGCATCCGGCCAAAAAAACTTGCCATACAATTTCATCTCACCTCATCCCTGACTCTGGATCAGGAAATAAGACTAAAGGATAGACATACTGTACACACACACACACGCACGTACGCACGCATACACACATATATATATACACACCCTCATATAAATTGTACTTTCAGATAACTTACTCTTAAGCAATAGGGGAGACTGTTACAGTATGGAACACTTTGACTTTTTTAATCAATAATTTTCTTAATTCTATACATGCTGACAAAACGTAACAAGGCATCCTCTACAGCTTCCTGTTTATATTTTTCTGTTTTAAAATTCTCTTAAGGTAAAGAAAGAAATATACCTTTGAACACAGAGAAGGTATATTAGTCATCATTAATCTTTGTTACAAATGTTTCCAAATACCGTACATGTAAAAGCTGTAGTATATTTTGCTAAAATCATACGTTTTGGTAAAACATATAAAGAGAACTATTTCTCAGTAGCACATACACACTGTTGCAGTTGAAAAAGTAACAAAAGTAGTTTTCCCATCCCTTTGGTCCAGCTATTTCTTGTTTATTCCATATCTCAGGGTAACTGTTGGTATGGAGAGTTCTCTAACACAACCATTTTGGTCCGAACACAGCTCATTTTTGCAATTGTTTTTATGTACTTCAACAAACAGCTTTCTTTTCTTTTGCTGTCTAATCTTGGTTTATAACAGAAAATTTCAGTTTGACAGGGATTCGAAATGTTGACAAATGTCTCAACAGAGTAGCTACTTCACATTGTACAATTTGCAAGCTTCCCTGATAGAAACGTTGGTTTCTGGAAGTCATAACTGCTTCAAGGGCTTTCTTAAAGGCATCTGGAATAAATATTTATGTTTTCTTATATATATAAATGATATGAGTAAAAGAACTGGAATTACAGATAAGGATATTTACAGATGATGTTATAAATTGTACAGAGTAGTAAATAAGTTACAGGACTGTGAGCAACTACAAAAAGACCTCAACAATGTTGTGGAATGGAGAGCAGACAATTGTATGATGGTAAAAGAGATGAAAAGTGAGGCTGTAAGTTTTGCCATCAGGAAAAGTAATTACTGTGTTGGTGGGGTGATAGTACCTCATGGGGATCACTCACTGCAAGTACCTAGGTATAACATAAGGAATGTTCTTCATTGGGGTAATAACATTAACAAAGAGTTAAAGAAAGTACACAGATCCTTTCACATGAGTGAGAGGGTATTTAGGGGTTCTGGTAAGAAAGTAAAGAAGAGGACATATAAGTATCTGGTAAGACCCCAATTAGCATATGGTTCCAGTGTATGGGACCCCACACAAGGATTACTTGATATGAGAACTGGAAAAGATCCAAAGTAAAGCAGCACGATTTGTTCTGGGTGATTTCCAACAAAGGAGTAGTGTTATGAAAATTTTACAAACTTTGGTCTGGAAAGACTTGAGAGTAAGGAGACGAGCTGTTTAACTAAGCAGTATGTTCCAAGCTGTCGGTGGAGAGATGGCATGGAATGACATTAGCAGATGAATAAATTTAAGTGGAGCTTTTATAAATAAGAAAGATCAGAACATCAAAATAAAGTTAGGATTCAAGAGGACAAATTGAGGCAAATAGTCATTTACAGGATGAGAAATAAGGGACTGGAATAATTTATCAAAGGAAATTCTTTGAAAATATTTAAGAAAACGTTAGGTAAACAAATGATAGGCAATCTGCCATCTGGGTGACTGCCCTAAATGCAGATCATTGATGGCCTGGATACCCGAATAACTTCTTGGCATGATCAAAAAAGAAAGAAACTCTACACTGTGTATCATGTTCCGAGGTACAACAGGATTCATGTTTCAACAAATATGGCTCCCTAAATTAGAGGCTATAATAAATTACTGTATTCATTTACTCACCATGCGATAAAAAAAATACCAAATGATACGAAACAGACAGCAGGTGGTTGCAGTAACAAATATAATTTTGTTTCAGTGTTACAAGTACACGAAAACAAGAACATTTTTCACTTTTGTTGCTAATAACCTTCAGTTTTATATTATGGCTGATGATGGCCAGCCAAGGCCGAAACTAGTTCCAAGATTAAAAAGGTAATGTAAACACTGCATAATACAGTATTGAAAAGGTGGACCATTAAAAGATAAGTTTAATAATTATTGCTAAGAAACCTTGTTTTGTTGTCAGCATCCATTCTATTTTAACATAAATCAGAATTACGATCAGTAATATCTACTGGCATTTTCTACAATTTGAGAGAGTTTGAGCTCGCTAGATAAGCAGCACAATCAGGACCAAAAACTGTTCCAAAGACACAATGCTCACAGTAGAACAGTCTCCTCTACTGGAAATCAATATAAAATAAATATTTTTTACAAACCTTGGAAACTATAGGTTACATACAGAAGCTTAAAAATCTTCAAGAAATTTAAACCATGTATGATGTTGTAGGTATAATTTAATCAAATCTCAGACAGACAGTTTAAATTTGCTAGAGTATTGAACAGAGGACTGATAACAAGGACCAGATTTCCTCACATTTCTCTCAGCAGTCTGTGTGAGGATCTATTATACCTGTCATTTCTGCTAGCTGTAATTATACTGACAAGCTTCACACACTGTTTGCATGGAGCACTGAAGCACTGCCTTTGTCTCATAGGAAGCCAAATGTGAACTACAGCTGACTGAAATCCATATCCAACTGGAAGGCACCTTGTTTTATCCTCACCACAATTGTCTCAGCTATGTCACATTTACTTACATTTATAAGCATGTCGCCATTTGGAAAGTCATTTTTTTGTGCCGGTGCTCAAACATTTGTTTGCCACTGTTTATTAATGGCATCTATACTGTTACATACATGATTACAGTTATTTTGAATAGAGATTTGATTTATTAACACTTTGAAGACGAGCGACATACGCCATACATCATTTGTAATGTTCCGTGGAGGATGAACGACGAACACCGTACAGAGTTGAGTTCTAGTGCTTATATATCCACTTCAACGTACTACAAATGTTAGCAGAGTGCTGGAACACATTTTGCAGTGCTTGTAGGTCATTAAAAAGTACCAGGTAGAAGCACATCATCGGAACCTTATAACGATACTAAGTTAAAAACATAACATTTTCAATATTTTTATTCACGGTCAATATCATACATATACATACAGAGGTAGTAAAAGATACAGTGTGAATCCCACATAAGGTAAACTGTGTGTGGGCTTCAAGAATATAGTAGTTAGATTATGTACATCATGGCATCTGGTGAATAGCACTTACTCCATTAGCATTTTGGTGATGTACTAATTTTATGAACTGTTTTCCTGCATTTGGTGTAATAAGCTGCTGTTATTGCTATTTTGCTTTACGTCGCACTGACACAGATAGGTCTTATGGCGACGATGAGCTAGTTCTGGGAAGGAAGCAGCCGTGGCCTTAATTAAGGTACAGCCCCAGCATTTGTCTGGTATGAAAATGGGAAACCCCAGAAAACCATCTTCAGGGCTGCCAACAGTGAGGTTCGAACCGACTATCTCCCGGATGCAAGCTCACAGCTGCGTGCCCCTAACCGCACGGCCAACTCGCCCGATGGTTTAATAAACAGGAGGCTGGAAATGAGAAGCATGAGTTAAGGAGAAGGTTGGTTTCTTAGTAGAGAGGATTAGTGTGCTAGTTGATTTAAATATTATAATGGAAATTTATAAGCTGATTTACTTTGTAATAATTGTTAATGAGCCATGTGAATAGCCTTTTCTTCAGGGTATTCTGGTTGCCACTGATCACGTCCATGACCCTAGATAACTTAGATTTCTTTGTCCAAGTAAATTGTTCCGGCATGGAATACTTATTCCAGTTCTGTCTTGCAGCCTAGTGCAAATTTGTGACTTGTGTTCTTTGAAGAAGAGCTTTAAATTTTTATGCATGTTTAGGGTTGGTACTACTGAGGCAGCTTCATAGCTTCATGGTCTTGTACCAGGGGTGGCTTTTCAGGTGAAGTAGGTGAAGTGCAACTTCACCATTTATTTTTACCAGAATGAATTTTTTTTAATTTATTTTTCTTATGACATTTGTTGGTTTTATGGAAAGAAAATGTTTTTTATCCAGCATATGGAGCACTAAGAGCTCACATCACTTGATGAGAACCAGGGGAACTCACGAAAGCGCCGGCTGTCGGCCACCCACTGTAGGGCGCGTGACATTGAGTGAAGACGAGAGATTCCGCAGCTAAATCTACCTCTCAAGTGCCGCTTGGCCTTGGCGATTGCCATGACAACCGTGACGTCACCCGCGTACTTTCCTCATAGCGGAATGTGCAAGTGAAGTTGCCGGAATATCGGAATTTTTCGTCTTCCCTGCGTCATCCTGTGTGAAGTACGAGTACTTACGCATCGTGGTTCGTTCGTAGTGTTGTGCTGTTTTATTTAAACATGTATCCTGTTTATGACATAGTGTGTATTTTATTAGAAATACCATTTTCACGTTGGAGAAACGAAGATCAGAATTAAGTTCTACGTTTTGGTCGCCCTACTGAATCACTGCAAATTTATGCTACAAAAGAAGTGAAACATTCCAGTAATCGTGGTTTAAGGAATTTCCATGGTTGTGCTCCTCTCCAGCTCTACAGAAGTTGTTTTGTTGGCCCTGCTTGCTTTTTAGCAATAAAAATAATGTTTGGAATAAAGAAGGATTTTCAGCCCTTTTGAACATAACACTTTCTTTACATAAGCACTCAAACTCTGCAGAACATATAAAATGCCAGCTAGATTTGAAGACTTTGAAAAGAAACCAAAATACGATCTCTGATGCCCTGAAGGAAAATGCTAGATTGTATATTGTACAGTTCAATGAAAATGTACGTTTAAATAGGCTTTTCCTTCAGTTGGTAATATAACTTTTCCGGTTTCTAGCGTCAGTAAACAGCTGTGCGTTGTAAATGAATACATGACAAAATGTCCAGCCCTTCCCGAGAGTGCCGCGCTTCCATAATTGTTAGAGTCCTGGTCAGATCTTATCTCTACTTTGCATTGTACAAGAGCAAAGGCACACTATGACATTACACAGCGCTCCGGTCTGCATACATTTTTGGTCATGTGCTGGACCCTCCGCCAGTCACAGATACGAGGTACGAGTACAAAACAACAAAAAACAACATGTAGTTCCTAAATTTGTCGCTCGAAACAGAACGGGTTATAGCTCTTCACCATACTTTTCAGCCATGAGCTGCCACTGTCTTGTACGGCCGACGACTAGAGCCAATTTCCATAATTAATGTATTTTTTTTATTTCTCAATGATTAGTATTTATGTTGTGTTTCATAAATGTATGATGGTGTGTGTGAGACTACATAACTTTTTATGTTTTTAATATGCATTATGAAAATTTTAAAAATGAAAGTAGAAAAAAGGGCTTTTAATTTATTTATAAAAGTTAGTGGTTTTGCTCCAATTTTGAAAAACAAGGTATGCATGTGTAGCTCAAACAATTTTGAATCTAAAATAGGTTTGTGACTAAGTAATTTTATCAGGTTTTTTTTTTTTATAAAAATGTGAAAACGCACTAAAATGCTCAGTCCACAGTGTAAGATCTAACTTCACCTGCTCAGTCTTCAGCGTGTTAATGTTGTTATTACTATACCTATTCAGTTACTTCGTGATTTTGATTCCACTGTAGACTTTGTAGAGCCAGGTGCAGAAAATGTGATCGTGAAGTAGAGGTCAAGTCATCAATGAAAAATCATCTAACAAAATGTTTGAATTAAGTGAATGTAAAAACTGCCAATCTGCTTTTCATTTGTTTCATCTTGATGTATTAAGTAAACCAAGAAACAGCTTTGCGTTTTAATAGGGTATGCTGGTTTAAGCCAAGTGTTTATTAAATAAACTATCCATTTTTCCAATGACATGTAATTCTAACTACTGCTAGAACATAATAGTTGAGGCTTTCTTGGCAAGTGTTCTAATGTATATCCATAATATCTTTCAGGGTTACTGGACATGGTCAACAAACATATGGTAGTCCCAACATACACCTGAGCTTCATAGCAGTTGAAGACAGCAGAACTCTTAATAATGCTGAACACAGTTTTCAGTGATACATAGAGACTACTATATGTTATTGGACCACAGCCAATAAGACTGAAAGAAATGAATATATATTACTGCAAGAACATTACTTCTTTATGTTACTGTGAAATTAGCCCAATTAAATCTTTCAGTAACCTATTCATATTAACCTAATGAGTAATGGACCATACCCTGGGAAATCCCCTTGAGAATACAAATTCCCATTCCAAGGGAAACCTCTTCAAAATGGGTAATCCCCTTCCAAATGTGAATTCCCAATCCAAAGTTAATGCCCTTCCAAATGATGGTGCAGATTATGAAGCAAGAACATGAAGCAGATTGTGAAGTTTAGTGGCAGAATGTAGACATGTTACTTGTTACACTTTGGCTTTTGAGGATTTTAAGCTCAAAAATTCAATATGATTGGTAGAAAACTTCGGCTTTTCTGAATTTTAAGCTCAACAATTCGATGACTGGTAGAAAACATGATATTGTTTAGCTTCATTTGATGAAGTTAAGAAAGATCAAAAAAAGCATAGCTCACAGCAGCTAAAATTACAATCAGGCCACACTGTGAACATAAAGCGTAGTACGGTTTGACAATTCATTAAAAATTGAGAACAAGCTGTGCATGCATTCTAGTGGTTACATCATGTTCCTTTATGTATTAGTTACGAGGGTATTTCAATAGATGGCAGTATTATTTGTCTAAATCAGAGAATTTACGATATTATCAACGAGTGTGCATTAGGGTAGATGTTGTCACTCGTGCTCTAAAACATGGCTCCTTGTGGCAAACAAGTGCTTGATGAAAGTTTTTTTTATTTTATTTTATGTAGCCTAATTGTAATCCCTCATATCTAGAAAAAACAGAAAACTTTACTAATATGTGGATATTTTTACATATTCACGCAAATATGAAATGCACAGGAATATGTGTTAGGCTGTTAAATGAATTCCAATTATAATGATATGTAAGAGGTTGTTTCGAATTCATATTCGGATGTCAATAATACTGTATTTCCATGTCTGCATAAAATTATAACTACATACCTTTAATAACATCTTCACTCTGAGAATCTTCGCTAACATCGCCTTCCGAGCCACTATCATCACATAAATATTCATAAACAAAATTTCATAAGAGCTCCCATTTCCATTATTGTTATTTCTATTACTATTGAACAATTATAATTTTTATATCATTTTCATAATTGTTATTTTGTAATTGCAATGCACATTTTACATGATCAATCTAGGGTAAATATAACAGTATTTCAGAAAACTGTACTTACTTAGTAGACCATTAGAGTTTTTTTATTTGCAAAACATGGTATAATATATAAACAATTTTAAAATCTCAAGTGTTAGCTGACGTGAAACGAAGAACATTTTTCATTACTAGATGCTCAAACAAGCACAAAGAAAAAAGAATCGTGCAAATATCTCCAATAAGTACAGAGACATAATTTTCTTTAAACCCTTAAAAATGCCCAGTCCAGAATGTTTGTTAGGAATATTCAGGCCCAGACCAGAATGGGTTAATGAATTGTCAATTTTTGTTTAATGAGAGAGATAGTTCAAAGAATCAAAATTCTCCGAAATAAAAAGTGCTTATGTAGTTTCCAGTAACCTAATGTATTCAATAAATTTATACAAATATATTCAATAATAATGTTCCCTCTAGTATAATTCATAAACTAAAAAACTAAACAATTAGAAAATTGAATACATTAAAGACAGATTTAAAACTAAAACACCACTACAGTATTAAGCATTATCGATGCCTGCCAATGCCACCTTTGCCTGGAGAATTTATAGGCAGTTTGGTGATTTTTGCTGATGGATCCATTTATGGGGTAGTAATGGAAATTAGGCAGTTCTGAATTGGGCTCTGGATTGTGTTAACTTTAAGAGTAGAAGATATAATAGGAAGCATGCACAGTGCACATTTATACATATAATGCAAGAGTCTTCTGGTTCATTTGTAAGAGCAAATCATGAATATATCACCACTAAGCCATTTGGAAAATAAGATCATAAATAACTTGATTTTTTCAGATATCATTTCAACCACAACTTCAACAGGCACATATAGCTATATACACTTATGTTTACCACTTCCACTACTGTTATTACAGCATTTTCTAATAAGAGAAATAAAAATAAAACAGAATATTTTTCAGGGTAAGAAGAAAAAGCATCCCTAGATTCATATGTGCTTTGTTCACAATATCAATGCAAAAATCTTTGGATGAACAAGTAGCTCATTTTAAATTCGCAACAAATACTGCTTTTTGTAACGTTGAACATCCTCAATTTGCCCGACTTATGCAGCAGTTTTGCCCAGCTTTCCAAACTGAAAGGAAATTAGTGGGTCTTTATTGGAAACTATCTATGAAGAAGAAAAGAAAAGAAATTCCTTAATTCTGAAAAATCAAAGTGTGTTTGGTTTGGTGGGAATCTATAATATGCCTTGCAGTTACCACCAAACCAGGCGATGTTTATTTATTGGACACTATTGACACATTTGGTCATGCTTACATTGCCAATTACCTGGCAGAAGTGGCTGTTATTGGCATTCAGAAATGTGGGGATGACTTACAAAGTGCAAAGTTTGTTCTGTTGGTACAGGTAATGCTGCCTACAATTCAAAAATGTCTCTACTATTTGAAAATTATGAAGATTTGGATGTAATCACTTATGGATGCTCAGCATGTGTACTAAATCTACTAGCAAATAATGCTCAGTTTCCAAGTACGAGAGAACTTTATAAATGCAATATAGTGCTTCATTTTTATTTATATACAACTTGCTTTATGTCGGACCGACTCAGATAGGTCTTACAGTGACGATGGAATAGGAAAGGCCTAGGAGTGGGAAGGAGAGGCCATGGCCTTAATTAAGGTACAGACCCAGCACTTTCCTAGAGTGAAAAAGGGAAACCACAGAAAACCATCTTCAGGGCTGCCAACAGTGGGGTTCGAACCCACTATCACCCGGATGCAAGCTCACAGCTGCGCGCCCCTAACCGCACGGCCAACTCGCTCGGTAAAGTACTTCAGAAACTATCACTAAGCTAATGCATTTTACAGTAAATCTGGGGCCCCAAACTTGTTCTCCCACGTGAAATGTACTGGAATACCATGGTAGATTCTTGGAGACATATCTTAAAGAATGGCCAATTTTGTTACCAAGTTGTGAAGAAAATCGTGTACCGGTAGCTATTCATATTCATAAAGAAGTGCAAACACAACTTTCTAATTTTGTATTAAAATAGATTTGAAGCCACTACCATTGCTCTTGATGCCATTCAGGAAAACATCTGTACTATTTCCATGTCAAGTCAGAAAAAAATATATATATATACATATAATTACTTACGTACTTTTTAAAAGAAAAAAATATACATTTCTGTCAGTGAAGTTACTGTCTTATTCACCATGATGACGTAGGTACACAGCTATATCTATTGGCATTAGGTCGAACTACATGCGTCATGACTTCTGTTGCCTTGCACAGATACTGTATATGGAGGAAAGGGGGTTGTTCGAGAGACTTAAACTTGTACCAGATATGGGTTACACGAACAATGCAATGATGACCATTATACTTGAACTATTTAGTGAAAAAATACTATTTTCCCATGTAGAAGAAACTTCAAAGAGGATCTGAAGCTACAGAGAACAAACAGGTCACTCAAGATTTCAAAAATCTTGTATTGAAAAGGTGGATATTGTACAATATAATTCATTGTTTTGTAAACTAGTTAACATCATCAACCAATAAGTTCTGAATAGATTGAAAGGTTACCAAATAATGTACATTAGCACTGACTCGATAGTATTTGACAATGTTAATGAGGTAAATAAAGCTGGTTTGTGCAATGGAACAAGATTGAATCTATGGAAGGTAGACAAAAATATTTTTTTTTTTTTTTTTTTTTTTTTTTTGCTAGGGGCTTTACGTCGCACCGACACAGATAGGTCTTATGGCGACGATGGGATAGGAAAGGCCTAGGAGTTGGAAGGAAGCGGCCGTGGCCTTAATTAAGGTACAGCCCCAGCATTTGCCTGGTGTGAAAATGGGAAACCACGGAAAACCATCTTCAGGGCTGCCGATAGTGGGATTCGAACCTACTATCTCCCGGATGCAAGCTCACAGCCGCGCGCCTCTACGCGCACGGCCAACTCGCCCGGTGACAAAAATATTTGTGCAGAAGTTCAGACAAGCTCAGTTTCAGGAAGAAAGTGTTTTATTCCAAGAATAGACTTAACATCTGTGTTTCAGGTATACCATTTGTTCTTAAATGGAGGCAGTTTGCTCTAAATGTAGCCTTATCTATCACAATGAATAAGCCACCAGAACAAACTAAAGTTTTGATTCCATTCAAATGGCATATAAAACCTGGAAAGGATAACATTTATTCATAACATACCGTATATTAATAGATAATAATAGTCCATTTAGAATTTCAAATTACTTTATAGATAATAATTTCGACTGTTGAGGATAAATTTCCCCACTCCAGTGTTTTGGACAGTTGTATATTGCTTTCTCAAGAGTATGCAGATCCTCCGTAAAGCTAATAACGAAATAGTTTGCAGTTCTGGAATGTCTAAATTAATTACCAATCAATTTAAACAGTTTTTTCTAAATAACATATCTGACATTCTACAGAAAACCATAGCTTAAGTCATGTAACATTTTACGCTACAAATTAAAAAGGCAGAAAGGGTGAAAAATATTGAATTTTAGATTTGAGCACAGTCTGTTAGCCTGATCCTCAAACTACATGATGAAAGGAGTGACAGGGATGTAAGCATACAGAAAGTCTTAAAAATAATCTTGGAAGCAAGCTGTGCAGTCTAACAAAACCCTACCTTTAGTCACAATGTTAATTTAACATTAGCAACTTAAGGTATAGTTTCTTAAATGAAGTTTCTGCATTGTCTTCTTGTACCAAAATATGAAATAACCAGCTTGTGCATCAAGATAATGAATGGTTACAATTATAGATTTTTACTTGGCTTTGGTGAAACATTGCGACCTCATATGCTCCTAGGCTACAGCCTACAAGGCCGGAAAATACAGACATCGTTCCATCCATAAGTTTCTGAGGTGTAAGTTGACTGATTTTTAAAACTTGCATTTAAAAGCTGTCAATAAGAGCTGTACCTAAAAAGGACTATTTACTACATTGTTATTCTTTAATAACCTAAATACAGTTATCACATCAGTTTGAACATGTTCTTTGGGGTATCAGTAATGCTGAACATTGTAGTCATATTTTAGAACTGATGTTTAAGATATTCCTATTTTACCTCACCACCACCTGGATTTGGTTAGAAAGTAAGTCTATAAGATTGTGCGGGTATGTTGCATCCAGGTTAAGCCACTCGCCGAGGATTTGATTGCGCAATTCCACCAAATTGCAGGGGTGCAAACGTTGGCGTTTTACCCACTGTTCCAACATGTCCCACAGATTTTCAATGGGTTTCAAGTCAGGTGATTTTTCAGGCCAATTGAGATGTAATAAGGTAGGGAAGTGTTCATAAAACCAGTCACATACACGTCCAGCCCGATGAACTTTGCTGTTATCATCTTGAAAAATCAATAGCATACTCATCATGCAGATCATCCAGAAGGTTTAAATAAACATGTTGGTTCATATTGGTGGTCACCTGAGTGAGTGAGCCAAATCCATGATATGAAAAATACCCCCAAAATATCACACACCCACCTCCGGCTTGAAACTGATCTTGCACACATCCAGGACGAAATGCTTCATTTGGCCTTCAGTGCACTCGACCACATGCGTCATTGGAATAAGGTAAAAACATGATTCATCAAACCACAGTACGTTCCACCAGTCAGCTACTGTCCACATTCAATGATTTATAGCCTACTGAAGACGCGCAGCTTTACGTGCCTATGTGAGTAATGGCCTCTTGCGAGATGATCGATTTTAAATATTCATTGCATGCAGTTTCAGTCGCAATGTTGTCTCACTAACAGGTTGGGATGGACCTTCATTCACTGACTGCAGCAATTCCTGGCAGGTTTGGAAGCTATTTTGATTCACAAGCCGTAAAACACCTCTCTTGTCCCTCTCAGTCAGAATTCTTTTTCCAACCACAATTCTGACGTTGTGTTTCGTGGCCACGTGTAGTATACCACTGCTTGTAAACAGTTGTGAAACACCAACAAATCCAGCAACTTCACACATCATATGGCCATGGGCACGGCCAAACACGATTGTCCCTTTCTGCCACTCTGTCACATCCTTACATCTACACACTTTGACGTACACTGTCTGCTTGAAACATCAATGTCTCACTGATCACTACTGCCTTATACTCACGTAGAGGCAGTGCGCGTGCGGTTGAGCATGGAATTCATTTGCTGTGCCATCTGTACGGGCTTAAAGATCAATCTGTACATGCCCACCAGGGTGACTAATTTTTTGTCTGGTGAGCTTATATTTGAATGTTTTTATTGTGAGTGCTAACAGGGTAAATATGATTGATGTTACAAATGCACTTTGTTTTTCCATCAGTCTTTAAGAGTTCCATTTTGTCAAATCTGGCTTTAAAGCTTACGTGTTTGGCTATATCCCGGTCTCCCCAAGTGAAAAATAATTTAAGTGCTAAGGGATTTAGATATACTCCAAAGTAGGCCTACTGTACAGTCCCAACATTAATAATAATACAGCCTATTTATTGGGTTTTACAAGCCACTACCTACCTTTATGGTACCGGTATTCAAAGCCACTGAGGTGTAGTAAATCTACCGACACGAGGTTGATGTATTTGAACCGTTTCAACTCTACTCGACTGAGTTGGGATCGAACTGCCAACTTTGACTGCGTAAGTCAGTGGTCTATTGTCTGAGATAATGGAGCCTCCAGTCAGAAACAACTCCTGACAAGCAGTGCCAGGTCTATAACATCCCCCCACCAAAAAAAAAAAAGACACACGATAATTTTATTGTCAAATGATGGAAATATCATGTATAACTAACGGGGTTAAAAGTCAGGTTGTGAGTTTCACAAATAGGAGAAGTCCTCTCAGTTTTAATTACTGTGTTGATGGGGTGAAAGTTCCTTTTGGGGATCATTGTAAGTACCTAGGTGTTAATATAAGAAAAGACCTTCATTGCGGTCATCACATAAATATGATTCTTAATAAAGGGTACAGATCTCTGCACATGGTTATGAGGGTATTTAGGGGTTGTAGTAAGGATGTAAAGGAGAGGGCATATAAGTCTCTGGTAAGACCCCAACTAGAGTATGGTTCCAGTGTATGGGACCCTCACCAGGATTACTTGATTCAAGAACTGGAAAAATTCCAAAGAAAAGCAGCTCGATTTGTTCTGGGTGATTTCCGATAAGAGAGTAGCGTTACAAAAATGTTGCAAAGTTTGGGCTGGGAAGACTTGGGAGAAAGGAGACGAGCTGCTCGATTAAGTGGTATGTTCCGAGCTGTCAGTGGAGTGATGGCGTAGGAGGACATCAGTAGACGAATAAGTTTGAGTGGTGTCTTTAAAAGTAGGAAAGATCACAATATGAAGATGAAGTTGGAATTCAAGAGGACAAATTGGGACAAATATTTGTTTATAGGAAGGGGAGTTAGGGATTGGAATAACTTACCAAGGGAGATGTTCAATAAATTTCCAATTTCATTGCGATCATTTAAGAAAAGGCTAGGAAAACAACAGCTAGGGAATCTGCCACCTGGATGACTGCCCTAAATGCAGATCAGTAGTGATTGATTGATTGATTGATTGATTGATTGATTGATTGATTGATTGATTGATTGATTGATTGATCGATTGATTGAACTACATTTTTAAAAAATTATTATTATTACAGGTTGCCTTTACTGGCACGACCTAGTGTTTACAGTGCACTAGGTCTTCTGGTATAGGCTACAGCAATTTTGTTGCTTTCATTGACCTGTTTATGTCTTATCTTTGGCTTTGACAATATGAAAATGACTGAGGTATGAGTGATGCTAGTAATGCCATTCCTTATGCAGCCAGTCCCTGTTATGAATGGTGCAAAAATGTTGCTCATAGGGTTGGTTGGTACATGCATTTCAGTGGGCTTGGCAGACTGATATGTGATAGAAAATTCTGGCTCGTGAAGAAAGCAACAGGAAACTACCTCACTTCTCATTTCCCTAGTACGCCTCTTCATTGATGCCTGGGCATCTTTGATAGCTGATGGTAGAGCCTTTGAGGATCCAACCAGCCTTAGGGTTGAGGACTGAACATACATGCATACATTATTACAGTATTATTATTACTATTATTATTATTCTACCGCTTCCCCCCCCCCCCACACACACACACACACCTATCGTGTCCCTGTTTTACGACAAGATGCCCTTCCTAACACCAACTCTATTTGGAGGAACACAATCATTAGGCCTAGGTATTGCATGTTTTTGTGGTGGTTGGCAGTGTGGTGTGTTGTCCATATATGAAGAGGAGTGTTGGGACAAACACAAACACGACGAGATAAAAATCCCCGACCCGGTCAAGAATTGAACCCGGGACCCACTGCACCAAAGGCCACAACGTTGACCATTGGCCAACTAGCCTATATTTATTTAATTAATTAATTATAGTCGGATTTTTGAAAGGCGGAAAAAAGTCCATTCGGCACTCCATGTCGTACGATGTCGACATGTAAATGATCTCTGGTGACACATTTGGTGTTTACCCGACAAAATTCATTACATCTCAGCCACAGACGCCCGAAAGTGTTTCGGTTTACTCGGTCTGCCATCTAGTTGGCCTAGAGTAAAACGGAACGTCGAAATTGACGAGTAGCTGAGGCCATATTATTATTATTATTATTATTATTATTATTATTATTATTACCGGTATTATTATTATTATTATTATTATTATTATTATTATTATTATTATTATTATTATTGTAGCTCAGAGAGATTATAGAGAACGTTAACAAGCCTACGTAGCTCAGGCGGCAGCGCGCCGGACTCTCACCGCTGGGTTCCGTGGTTCAAATCCCGGTCACTCCAAGTGAGATTTGTGGTGGACAAAGCGAAGGCGAGACAGGATTTTCTCTGGGTTCTCCGGTTTTCCTTGTCATATTTCATTCCAGCAACACTCTCTCCGGTCGAAAGACTGGAAACAGGCTGTGGATTTTCATTCACTAGAGAACATTAACAAATAGCTAGGTAGGTATATCTTTTACAACAATAAAACAATCTTTACTGGGTACACGAACAGTGATATTAGAAAGCATTGAAACATTCGTTTACAATACGACACTTACGTATTTTATTTTTGGACGTTTGGGTTTCGAATCCTGCAATCGTCCTTTACCGGTACGTCTTTTAGTACCGGTAAATCGAATTTTTTCACTCATGTTTCTTTATACCACGCAGAACAGCCTATATAATGCCTAACACAGAAATATTCTTACCGACAGCAAATAATCAATGTAATTTCACAAATAACGAATTTAAAAAGTACTATAGAGCATAAGCACAGTCTAACATAAAGAAGTTTACTTTGACAGCAGCATAGCCAACATAATAACATATCAACCTAGAAGAAAATCGAATCTATCGCTAAACAATCGATAATAACTCCAATATGACCAACTTACCCCCTTCCATGTGGAAAGAACTGAGCAAAGAGTAAAAATCGAAGCTCGCCAAAATCAGTCGACTATAACCCCGAGATAATATCTAAGCGTTTGAGTTCTCTAAGTGCCGTGGTTCCCTCGCAAAACGTGGTTTTGTGGTCCACAGATCCGGGACTGCTGACAAACAACTAGGAAAATGGGCGTTCATAAAATAATATTTACAGTACCGGTACCGTAGGCGTACTTGTTAAACGTTCTTGCAATTGCAGCAGACATTAAAAGTAGTCAGGATATCGGTTGTTTTTATTTCTATTTTTTTTTTCCGCTGGAGTTCTTTAACATGCGGAAGCCAATGTAATGGAGATGTTCAAATTAAACTCCTAAAATATAATGTGACCGTTTTGCTGAAGATGAAAATAGGATGCTTGCCAATAGTCTACTGAGAGCTTTGCAAATCCAACCTCCCCTGAATAGTACCATTGGGCATGCTAAGATCAAGACGTGGGCTATCTCTAGACTTTGGTTACCCCCTTTTTTCTATGGCTGGTTTAGTGAACATTGTTGTATGTCCGGCGCTCCCTTTCTCGCTCCACCAGCCAGCTGCAAGCGCGCCTGTGTATCATTCTGCTAGCTTCGACGCGCAGCCCTCAGTGCGCGTGCCTGACCATCGAGTGTACTATAAATAGGAGCTCCCTACCTGCTCACGGCCCACTTGCCCCGGTGTCCAGCTCCAGAATACACCCTACGTCGAGCACGGAGGCTACTCCTCTTGAAAATGTGCTTCGACCAGGTGGACTGAATTTCTGGCAGTACGAGGTTTCACCTCTGGTCACCGCTCCCTTACCTGTTTCCACTGCCCATGTTCCGTAATTCTTTTACAAGCCATTTTCATTCCCTAAATTACGCAAGCTCCCTTAGTTTCGCTAGGTGGAATTTCTTCAATCAATTGAACTTGCTTTTTAGGAATTCAGGCACTTCAACAAACAAGGACTCTCAAAGACATTTATGTTAGTGTGCCAGATAGTTCTCGACTATCAACGTGTCAATTCACAAAGACTATCTTTTCAAGATAGAAGTGTATATAAAGACTGCAAACCTGTACATATTGTATAAAGACAGACTTTTCTCAAGATTCAATATTCCTTTTTGCTTCAAAATAAATTTCAGTTATTTGTGTAAATATTATAAAGTGAAGCAAATAAAGTTGTGTTCTGTAAACTTCAACCTTGGTTACAACACAACTCTATGGCGACGAGGTAAAAACGCAACCACATACAATTCTTCGACTCCAGTTGCCAACTCTATGGTGACGAGGTAAGAAGCAACAAACTACACGTCATCAGCCCCAATCGCCAACTCTATAGCAACGAGGTAAACACGCCACTACAATTCAACAGGCCCAGTTGTCAACTCTACGGCGACGTGCTACACAACAACGACACTCCAACCAGTTCTGACACACAGCTTACCTTACTATTTCTTGCACGCATCTCGCAATGGCTACTGCGGAACAACTCGCTACGGTTTTCCAAGCCTTACAGCAGCAACAACAACAGTTTATGCAACAACAACAGGCAGCATTAATTCAGGCTATTCAAGCTATTTCTGTCTCTACACAGCCATCAGCTATTCCTCCGTTCTCTGCTTTTGATCCGGCTAAGGAAGAATGGTCAGTTTATTTAGCCCGCTTGCAACAGCATTTCATCTGCCATTCTGTCACAGATGATCAACGCCGCCGCGCACTATTTCTTAGTTCGGTTGGCAATGCTACGTGTGAATTACTACGTAAATTAAGTCCAGAAGAACACTTATCTGAGGTACCCTTCACACAGCTCTTAGCCCGTCTCACGGAACACTATGCCAAAGCTCCTCACATAGTGGCTGCTCGCTATAAATTTTTTCAGTGCAGAAAGCAACCCCATCAAACACATACTGAATGGATAACTGAATTGCGTGGTCTAGCTAAACCCTGCCAGTTCATCTGCTCCAAGGACGGTTGTGGTTCATCCTACACTGATTCTCTCATCCGGGACATGATAATTTTACATACTCCTGAAGACAAAATACGTTTTGACGCTGTCAAGCAGAGTAACCCTTCTTTAGAAGACGTCCAGCGTATTGCTACGGTTTATGAGCTTACTACCAAGACTGCCGCAGCCATAGCTTCTCCACACGAAGTGGCACAAGTCTCGCCTCAGGCCCGCAAGTCCTCTGCTACAATGAACCGTACGGATAAGGCGCTCTCCACCAAGCATTCTCGCCAGGTTCCCTCTCGTAATGCTACACGGAAGCCCAATTCTAAGAGCACCTCGAAACTCCTGCCTTCCTGCCGAGGTTGTTTCAAGCATCATGAACGTCGTGACTGTCGTTTTTTCAAAGCTACTTGTGAACGATGTAATAAACTTGGACACATTAAGACTGTCTGTCAAAGTTCGCTCCGCCCTGCTAAAACTACTGCAGCACGCCGGAAGCATATACAGCCCCGCCAAGACATGGAAGTGGATCAGATCAATCTTATTCTTCCCACAAAGGATTCTCACAAAATCATCATTCCTCTCTCATTCTCTGATCGATCTGTCGATTTTCAATTAGACACTGGATCACCTGTCTCTATTATTAACCTGACTACCTACCACGACTTAGGTTCACCTTCATGCTCTCCAGCTGACATCCAGCTCGTGACATTTAACAAGAAGAAAATTGACATCAAAGGTCAAATCAAACTTCAGGCTAGTTATAAAGGAATTCAGAAGGCCATTCCTCTTCTCGTAGTTAACAACTACACTGCATCAAACATTATGGGCATGGATCTATTTAACTTATTTGGTTTCCAGATACATGACAACATTAACGTCGTATCTACATTGCATCCTACTTCTGACGTTACCGCTCTCCTAGCGCAGTTTCCTGAAGTCTTCGACTCTCAGCTCGGCACAGCCAAAGACTATACAGCTCATATACAGCTGAAATCCGGAGCTAAGCCTCGCTTCCTCAAAGCTCGTCCAGTACCCCTAGCACTTCAAGACCAGGTCACGAAAGAATTAGAAGGATGGATACAAACTGGAATTGTTGTACCAGTTACTTCTAGTCAATGGGCTACTCCACTCGTGGTAATCAAGAAACCTGATGGTAATGTTCGACTTTGTGGCGATTTTCGATCTACAGTCAACGCACAACTCGACACAGATATCTTTCCTATTCCACGTCCAGAAGACTTATTCCGTCGTCTCTCTGGTGGACAATTCTTCTCTCGAGTTGATCTTAAAGAAACATATCTCCAGCTACTTTTAGACGAAGAATCTAAGAAATTTCTCACACTCAACACTCCTCTCGGACTGCTCCAGCTCCAGCGGCTCCCATTCGGTGTTTCATCCTCAGCGGCTATTTTTCAGCGCTATTTGGCTCAACTCACCGCCTCCATTCCCGGTTGTGCTAACTACCTGGATGATATTATTGTTACTGGAAAAGATCATCAGGAACATCTAACCAATCTACGCCTCCTTCTCCAGAAATTGAAAGACAATGGCTTACGAGCGAATCTCGCTAAATGTACCTTCTTTCAGCCTCAAGTTCACTACCTAGGACATATACTTGATAAGAATGGAATTCGTCCTAGTACACAGAATGTCTCAGCGATAGTAAACATGCCAGCACCTCAGAACCTCAAGCAGCTTCAGTCCTTCATAGGCAAAGCGTACTATTATAATAAGTTCATTCCACGCTTCGCTACAGTGGCAGCTCCATTAAACGCTCTACGTAAAAAAGGTGTTAAGTTTCAGTGGACTCCGCAATGCCAACAGGCATGGAAAACAATCAACAACGCCTTAATTCAAGCTATACAACTCACTCATTTTCAGCCCGACAAGATCATCACGCTAGCTACTGACGCTTCAGACTACGGTGTCGGTGCCGTTCTCTCCCAGAAGGATCGTCATGGACAAGAACGCCCCATCGCCTTCGCTTCGAAAACACTTAATGACCATCAACGTCGATACTCACAGATAGAGAAAGAAGCTTTAGCCATCATCTTTGGTATTCGCCGTTTCAATGAATATCTCTATGGCAACCATTTCCTGATCATTACCGATCATAAGCCTCTCGTACACTTATTCCATCCTGGTAATAAGATCCCAGAGAATTCCCTCAGAAAGCTTCAACGATGGTCCATGTTCCTTTCTGATTATTCCTATCAGATTGTATATCGAGCCACATCCCAGCATTGTAATGCTGATGCCCTCTCCCGCTTACCCGTTGGTCCTGATACTGCCTTCGATTCTCAAGAATCTGAATGTCTTCAGTTGGACATAGAACTTGAAGATACTGTATCCAGTTTTCCTATTGATGCTACCTGCATAGCTAAAGCTACGGATAAGGACAGTACACTTGCTACTGTACGTACTTACATCCGCAACGGTTGGCCTCTTCAGAGCACACTTCCTGCCCACCTGGCACCTTATCATCGTATGCAGCATCGTCTCACGACTCGTGCCGGAGTTGTATTACTAGAAGCAGGCACCATCTTCCGAGTGGTTATCCCACTTAGCCTACAGAAACAAATTCTCGAATTATTACACCAAAGCCATTGGGGTATCTCCAGAACAAAGCAACTCGCCCGTCAACACTGCTACTGGCCCGGTATTGATGCCGCCATCGAAAAGCTAATACGTCATTGTGAGCAATGTCAAACGAATCAGAACGCCCCGTCTTCTGATCTTGCTTCATGGCCTCCTGCTACTACTCCATGGGAACGAGTTCACATCGATTTCGCAGGTCCTTTCCTCAATTCCATGTGGTTAATAGTCATCGATTCACTGTCAAACTTTCCATATGTCGTGGATATGCATTCGACTACTACCACCGAAGCTACCATTCGTGCTCTCCAGAAAATCTTTACTACAGAAGGTTTACCGCAAGTACTCATTTCAGACAACGGACCTCAATTTACAGCTACTGCTTTTCAGAACTTTTGTACACATAATGGCATTCGTCATATCCTAGCTCCACCTTTTCACCCTCAATCTAATGGTGAAGCTGAACGCTTCGTACAAACATTTAAAAGAAGTATGAAGAAAGCTGTCTCTTCAGGTTTAACTAAAGACCAAGCCTTGCTCCAACTCTTAAACAACTACAGAACTCTACCCGGCGCTGATAATATCACTCCTGCACAGAAGCTCCATGGACGACCTCACAGAACTTTACTTTCTCTGTTACAGCCTCTTCCGACCCAGCATAAGACCTCACCAACGAAGTTCTCCCTCAACGACAAGGTCTACACCAGGACATTCAAATCCAACCCACTCTGGATACCTGGAGTCATCTGCAGATCTTTGGGTCATCGTCTATACGAGATACAGACTACGGAGAAACGTATCTGCCGCCATCAAGATCAGATACGTCTGCGCTACCGCCCCTGTCCAGCTATTGATGCTATTGCTAAACCAGATAAATCTATTGCTGAACGAGCCTTGGATCATTTAATAACAATGGGTTCCTTTCAGGACGAGACAGCGCCACTCCGCCCAGTTCCAGCTCCGGACAATACAACAGAGACCTCAGCAGCTCCGCCCCAGCATCGCAGTCGCCGCCAGCGCCGCCGCCGTTTCACGCCGTACCGGCGTATTTAGGAGGGGAGGGTGTTGTATGTCCGGCGCTCCCTTTCTCGCTCCACCAGCCAGCTGCAAGCGCGCCTGTGTATCATTCTGCTAGCTTCGACGCGCAGCCCTCAGTGCGCGTGCCTGACCATCGAGTGTACTATAAATAGGAGCTCCCTACCTGCTCACGGCCCGATTAGGAGCGAGCTGACTGCCGTAGTGAAAGGACATACGTGCCTCTCGCTGCGCGCTCTCTCTCCTTGCCAGGCGCTCTGTACTTTTCAAGTATCAGCCAGGCACTTGTACTTATTAGTACATTTTCGAAGGAGCATTGTCTGAGCTGTAGCACTTCTCAGTGCTCGCTCTTTCTTCTGTTTCAGGTTATCTTACAGGAGGACCAAGATGGAGAAGCCGACCCCACCAGTGAGGCTGGTCGACTACAACTACGAGGGAGCCGTCGACAAGCTCCTGGACGCGCTCGACGCGACGGATGTCCCCAGCTATGAACGCCCGGGACTGGTGGTGTTCAACCGGCTGGGAGATGGCAAACACCAGGGGACGCTGCGCGTCTTCGACAACCTGAATGCGACTGCGGAGTTCATCGGAGAGCCTCTCCTGCCGATCATCGGCATTATGGTTCCTAACTGGGCGATCATCATTCGCCCTAACGACGCAGCCAGCTTCAGGGTCTACGAGGAGCGCGCGTCCCAGCAGTTCCAGGTTGCCCGGCTACCAGGACTCAGGGAGCACCTGGACGTCTCGGGCTACCAGGAGGCAGCCTCGCAGACGGAGCCAACGACCGAGGACGACGGCGGCGCTCCCGAGCGCCGCGACGGCGCGACTCCAGTTGGAAAGCTGTACTCCACGAAGTACACGCAGACCAACAAGGCGACAACCAGGGCGAAGTGGTCGCAGACGCAGGCCTACCAGGAAGGGCCTGTTACCCGGGCGCAAACCAGGAACGCGCCCGTGTTGGTGGAGAGCAGCACAGCGGTGGAGAAGGACGCCCCCTGGCGTACTGAGACTGCTGCCCAGGTCCAGCCTGCCTGCAAGTCTGTCGAGTTGCAGACCTCGATGTGCGCCCCCCAGGACAGGGAACGCAGTCGAGTGTTAGCATCGACCGACGCCACCGCCGCCGCCAGCCAGGAGAAAGAAAAAGATGGCGACGCAGAGGAGCCGGCAGCTACCCCGGGGTCACCAGGCCGGGAGGAGGGCCACCAGGGCGAGGCCTCTTCCCCAGCCGAGAAGCAACCCCTGGGACCGACCGACGCCGCCGCCAGCCAGGGGAAAGAAGAAGATGGCGACGCAGCGGAGCCACCAACTACCCCGGGGTCACCAGGCCGGGAAGAGGGCCACCAGGACGCGGCCTCTTCCCCCGCCGAGAAGCAACCCCCGGGAAGAAGAAGAAGACGACGCCGCACCAGGAAGCAGAAGGCGACGCCGGCTCAACAGGAGAGGACCGCCAAGCCGCAACCCAGGACTGCTCCCAGGACAGCAGTCAACCGAGGAGCCAATCAGGAGAGGACCTCAGCGGGTAGCGGCAGTCAGGTGAGAGTGAAACGTCCCCCTCAGCAGCTCTTGCAGTGTTTCCGCTGTCTGAGGTGGGGCCACCGTCAGGTTAGCTGTGGGCTCGAGGTGAGGTGCAACCGCTGTGGTGGTGATCACTACTACACGGCCTGCGCAACACTTAGAGACGCGCCGGTGTGCGCCAACTGCTCGGGGGGCCACCCGGCCTCCCATCGCAGTTGCCCTGTTTACCGGGCCATGGCGCGGGCAGAGAGGAAGGAGGCCCGGCGCCATGACCCACCCCATTCCAGGAGGCCCCCGCCTCGGCGGGCTTGGCCTCATTCTCCGGGATCGGAGACTGGGTACGAGGTACCCCAAGGAGGTGGAGTCGTGCGACAGGCCCTAGTGGTACTTGACGCATGGCTCCGCAGCCGGCAAGGACCGCGCTAGTCCCAGCAGTGCCCAGACGGACTGATCCCCAGGCGATGGAATGGCGAGGAATTGGTTTATGTTTTGTGCATGTTACCTGTTCCTAACTAACACAACCTCTGGTCTTTTTCCAGCCCACATCCTTGCATGTGCTATCAAAAGATGTCAGGTTTTACATGTAGGCTCTTTCTTCTTTCTGCCTATGTGGTTTTTCCCTGACCCTTCAATACCAAACTTCAATACCATATACCTAATACAATATCGCCTGGTAGCGTGTTTGACATGGAAACAGGCAGATACTCCTTGTATCACTTCCCACTCTTCCCTGCTATCTCTTTCTTCTTCTTAGAAATAATAGCATGTCGGAGGCCATGTAGATTGAGTCGTTGGTCACGCGGGGGGAGCGGGCTTCGGGGGCCCCCCCGAAGAAAAAAAAAAAAAAAAAAAAATGCTCACGGCCCACTTGCCCCGGTGTCCAGCTCCAGAATACACCCTACGTCGAGCACGGAGGCTACTCCTCTTGAAAATGTGCTTCGACCAGGTGGACTGAATTTCTGGCAGTACGAGGTTTCACCTCTGGTCACCGCTCCCTTACCTGTTTCCACTGCCCATGTTCCGTAATTCTTTTACAAGCCATTTTCATTCCCTAAATTACGCAAGCTCCCTTAGTTTCGCTAGGTGGAATTTCTTCAATCAATTGAACTTGCTTTTTAGGAATTCAGGCACTTCAACAAACAAGGACTCTCAAAGACATTTATGTTAGTGTGCCAGATAGTTCTCGACTATCAACGTGTCAATTCACAAAGACTATCTTTTCAAGATAGAAGTGTATATAAAGACTGCAAACCTGTACATATTGTATAAAGACAGACTTTTCTCAAGATTCAATATTCCTTTTTGCTTCAAAATAAATTTCAGTTATTTGTGTAAATATTATAAAGTGAAGCAAATAAAGTTGTGTTCTGTAAACTTCAACCTTGGTTACAACAAACATCAAGTCTTAAGCGTTTTGAGCTGCAGCCAATAGTCAACGGAGTAGCCTGCTGTGTTGTCAGCTTCACAAGCTACTGCCCGTCGGGCCTGTTTCATAAAGCTACAAGTCTACAAGTTACAAGTAATTTTTCATACAAGTTGTAGGAAAAATTTAATTCCTGTTTCATAAAAGCACTTGTAGGTACAAGTGAATTTATACAAGTTACAAGACTTGTCAACAAGTCAAAATTCATGTTTTGTTTCATAAAGATACTTGTAGAGTACAAGAACTTGTAGAAAATATAGTTTTTCTTACAAGTTGTTTGAGACATGTAAGGTTGATTACAAGTCTGTGTAATTTGCTGTTAAATACCCAATAATCAATTAGTTTTCAAGCTTTGTGTTCATTTTTGTGTGGAATATGGATTTGTTATATAGTAGTAGTGATGAGGATATAGTAGGGGATGGGCAAAGACAAAAAAGAACTTTCAGAAGTAGGGTTAACATGGCTTTCACAAGCTTTTATGAATACAACGAAAGGTTTAGAATGAGTTCAGTGAAACTGGAGTCACTCCTTCAAGATGTAGGTAATCAACTTCAACATGCAACTAACAGAAACTGTGCTCTATCCCCAAAACAACAGTTACCTATAGCATTACACTGGTTAGGAAATGGAGGGCAATATCATGCAGTAGGTGATATGCATGGTGTATCAAAATCTAGTGTGTGCAGAGCAGTTCATTCAGTTGTGAATGCAGTGAATATTGTCAAGTTTCCCACAGTTGTTGACTGGCCAGAGGAAACTGGCCACATTGTTCGAGAGTTCCATGCTATTGCTCGTATGCCTCAAGTATGTGGATGTATTGATGGAACACTAATAAACATTGATGCTCCTGCAGTAGGACATGAGAATGACTTCATTGATAGGCATGGGAACCATTCCATAAATTGCATTGTAGTGTGTGGATCAAATCTTAAGTTTTACTATGCAAGTGCTAACTGGCCTGGAAGTGTGCATGATGCACGTGTACTAAGAAACAGCACTTTTTCTCAACGCTTTGATGCTGGGTGGCGTCCATTTCCAGGTGCTATTCTTCTTGGTGATTCAGGGTACCCACTTAAGGAATGGCTCATTACACCTGTCTTGAATAATATAAACGACCCTGCAGTTATGCGTTTTAATAAAGCTCATAAGTCAACAAGACGTATAATTGAAAATGCTATTGGGATCTTAAAAGAGAAATTTCCATGTCTCAGTCATCTTAGAGTAACCCTACTTTTGTAGCTAATTTTTTTATTTGTTGTGTTGCACTTTGTAACATTTCAAGAGAACTTCAAGATCAGAATGTGATGAACATAGAACCTGTTGAAAATGAAAACGATGAACCAGATTTTGACTATGTACCTCTTCCAGCAGCACATAGGCGCCTACAACAACTCATTAACCACTTTGCTTAAGATTAAGGCTTACCTAAAATATTCAGTGAAATAATGTCTTGTAAAATATATAGTGAAATAATGTGATAAAAGACAGTTATTTACACAGACGACAAACTATTTTAATGTTATTGTTTAATTTACATGAGAAAAATAATCAAACATAGATGTAAAATCATTCATTAGCTTCTTCAGCCACTCCATTTGTTAATAAATAATAAACACCCTCTTCTACATTATCATCACACTTTGTAATGTCCTTTGTATAATGAGACATGGGTAGGCCCAACTCTCTCTCAAGTTTCAAAGCCTCCAATTTTGATTTATATATTTGTATTTCTAATAGCTCATTCTGAAGGGCTATCTTCTTTCTCCTCTGAATTTCCTGGTAATCTGTATGGTGAAGTGAAGACTCAGAGGAAATTTTCTTCCTTTTCTGACCTGAAATGTTCATAAATGGTTAGAATATTATGGTTAAAGGTTAAAATATTGTTAAAATGGTTAAATATGGTTAAAATATTAGAATGTATCTGAAATTTATAAACAAATAAGAAACATTAACTTGCCTTTGCTTGAACATGGTGTTTCATCACCAACTACTACTGGTGTTGCTTCTGCATTGTTTTCACAAGCAGTAGTCTCTTCTAATGGTTTCTCCCATGTTTCGTTTACCCCTAAACTTGTTACAATGGGGGATTCTTTGCCAATTATATCAATTACTATATTATCTACATCTGTCAGCTTTGATGTTTTGCCACCAGCAGAACCTGGTTTTTTGGCATTGTCCAATTTTGCCTGTGAAATAATAGAAAATGTACATGTATAACAAATTCATATTCTGACTGTGTAATAAATATAAGTATATGAATACTATTTGTCTGAAATTCAGAATATTATAAAAATTATGTACAAAGTTGTAGACAATGATAACCTAACCTTAAAATTTAAGAGATAAGAATATAGGCCTATGTGACAATATATGTTTTAATACTTACAACAGTGGTCTTCTTTAGATTCTGCCACAAGACATCTCTAACATAGGTAAAATCTTTAGTATCAGGGATAAGATCCACAGATAAGGCAATATTGTGGATATTCCTCCACTCTCTAACTTTATCTTCTTTTGTGAGTGAAGAAGAGAAGGCTCCAAACAAAATTTCTTTTGCATCCTTGATTTTATTAAGGATTAAAAGTTTGTTGGCAATTTGTTGTTGTTTACTACTCATCTCTGACTCCTTTGACTCCACTTGTCTATCTCACAGAAATCAGCTGACTTGTAAGACTTGTAGTGAAAAGTACCAACCTTACAATTGTAGAAATTTTGTTTATGAAACAAAAATTTCTTACAAGTGTAGGAACATGCACTTGTAACTACAACTTGTACACTTGTAGACTTGTAGCTTTATGAAACAGGCCCCACTGGTCTCCGTTACTGCCAAAACTCTACGCCTCATCAGTGGAGATGGTAGCCTAAGTTTTAGCAAATTAAAGTCCGGCTTTGTGGCTAAATGGTTAGAATGCTTGCCTTTGGTCCGATGGCCTCAGGTCAATTCTCAGAATCAAACCCCTCCTACTGTTAATTCCTCTGGCTTGGGGACTAGGTTTTTATGACATCTTCACTATTCATTTAATCCTCATTAGGTCACCACCAAGCCTATACAGATGCCATGCACCATTATTATTATTATTATTATTATTATTATTATTATTATTATTATTATTATTATTATTATTATTATTATTATTATTATTATTAAATACAAATTTTGAATTTTACAGCGGTCGTTCCCATCGTTCACTCGTTTATCAGCTTTATCAGGATATCAGTGGTGGTCTCCGACCCATGGTCATGGGTTCGATTCCAACCAAGAAAAGAGAACACTAAATCTGAAAGATTACATTTTATTTTAGCAGATCTAACTATAAAAAGAAAATTATATTAATCCTATATCAGGAGCCCTGCAGTATCTTCCTACAATGATGTAGAAGTAAACGAGACTGAAATACCAGTACTCTGTTATCAATATAATTAAGTCAGAAGTATGAGGTGAGGAAGCATATACGATGAGGAACGCATGGCTGTTAGCAGTGACGATCTGATGGAGCGTAGCATAGCACCAACGAGCTAGAATAACATAGAGGGGCTGTATACCTGACATCAGCGCTCCCTGCTTGAAGCAAGTTGATAAGGGGCAGCCATGTTAACGGTTGTCAAAACAAAGCGAATTGGCGCGAGAGCATATGTTGAGGTGACAGGGAGATCGTGCATGCCAATTTAATTCCCTAAGTTTTAAGAAGTGAAAACATAGATTCTCGCTTTCAAGAATGCCAGCCGTAAGCTCAGCGTATGGTTGTACTAATTGGAGTAATAAAACCAAGGATATATCGTACTTTAGGTAAGTATTACTGAATTATAGCCGAGATTCCTTTTTGTAATTTCTGTTTGTAATTAAATCCATTTTATTGTTTACTTAGCGAAAGTACGGATAGCCACGGTAATTATTTGTCGAATTTTGTTTCAGATTTCGTTTAAAGAACAAGGAATTAACTGAACAATGCGTTGTGAGGGCGAAAAGAGATAAATGGTATCCCACTCAATTCAGTTGCTGATGCTCTGTACATTTCCAGCCCTATTTAATTTTCATTCACATTTACAAATAAAGGAAATGGAACGCCCAACACCAAGAAAACGTAACAACAAAAAATCACTTATTTCGTTCAAACGTACACCAAGTATGATAAATACAGCATTTTACTGCTATTTTTGAAATGCATACAGCCTTTATTGTAGATGTCTGTTGCCTTGGTTTTTAAAACTATGCCACACTTCATAATGGATAACTTTCAAGCTAGTAATCCCAGTATGATATGGTAATGGGAGAAACATGATATCCCCCCTATATTATAATAAATAATTACACTAAATGATTATTGTGGTAAAGTATTCATGGGCCGCCTCTGTGGTGCACTGGTTAGCGTGAGCAGCTGCCACCCCTGGAAGCCCGGATTCGATTCCCAGCTCCGCCACGAAATTTGAAAAGGGGCACGAGAGCTGTAACGGGATTCTATCAGCTTGGGGAGGTCAACTGAGTAGAAGTGGGTTCGACTCCCACCTCAGCCATCCTCGAACTGATTTTCCGTGGTTTCCCTCTTCTCCTCCAGGCAAATGCCGGGATGGTACCTAACTTAAGGCCACGGCCGCTTCCTTCTCCCCCCACAAGGCCCCTGTTCAGCATAGCAGGTGCAGCCCTCCCTCACAGTTGTATCCCCCGACCTAATGTCTCACGCTCCAGAACACTGTCCTTGAGGTGGTAGAGGTGGGATCCGTCCCTGAGTCCGTGGGAAAAACCAACCCGGGAGGGTAAACAGATTAAGAAAGGAACACAGTACTCACGAGGATGCAATAATTTTAAAAATATTAACAGAATGAGGTTGTAACCTACTATAGGTCCCTATGATTTTAAGGTTTCCTGTCATAAATATTTATGTCCATCGTTTTTATTCTAATTTACGCTTAACCACAACAGCCAAGCAGGGTAACGCTCTTGTTCCGATTTCGAGGCCTATTCGTATGTCACTGTGCTATGATTTCGAACTACCCTACAATCAACTGATTGTGATGTTGGCCTCGTGCCGCAATATGATGAAGTGGCGGTATTCGCTTTCATGCTTCAAGCTTTCGGCAACGGACTTTAATTCTCCCCCAGCGATTCTAAAATGCGCATTTTCTACACTTTTCGTCATTTAAAGGCCATGCCCCCTTGCTTGTGTGACAACAGGAAACATGGCGGACGTTCGTTCTATTAGGTTCACCCAGGCAGCGCTTCCGCCTCTCTATGTTATTCTAGCTCGTTGCATAGCACAAATATCTCCCCGGTCCCCTCACTTATCGGACATATAGCAGTGAACCGCTTGAGGTCGGACGAGAGAGGAGAGGGACGCAGAGCCTGGGCTGCAAGATCAGTCCCCGATGCCTTGCTCTCAGAAATACGTGCGACGTTTTTTCTCATTGCTTTCAAGTTTTGTAAATGGAACGATGTGTCAGATGTTTAGATTACGATGTACTTCAGATTTCCATAGTTCTCATTTGAGGTTTGGGCTCCGTCGATAGCCTTGGTAGCCTTCAGTATAAGCCACTGAATATTACGCAGGCTACACCTAGTTATTAGGGGCTGCCTGGCCGTGGCGGTAAAGGCGTGCTAGGCTCGCCCGGAAGGACGTGGGTTCGAATCCCCGTCAGGAAGTCGTAACATTTAAGAAACGAGATTTCCATTTCCGGAGGTGCATATGGCCCTGAGGTTCACTCAGCCTACACCAAAAATGAGTACCAGGTTAATTCCTGGGGGCAAAGGCGGCCGGGCGTAGAGTTGACCACTCTACCCCATCACGGGCCGAGGTTAACAATGGTGGAAGCCTTTACCTTCCACTCCTCCAAGGGCCTTCATGGCCTATACGGAGGTGACTTTGCTTTTTTACACCTAGTTATTATTTTATTGTAAAAGAATGTAAATAAAACATAGACTTTGGAACGAGGCAGTCATTTCTGTGCTGTTATATTTGGTTGATTTCAGATGTTTTATGTCGCTCTTCCCTACAAGAGACACAGAAAATTCAGTGTTACGAATACTGCAACAAACACCAGAATCGAGATGAAAGTGTGTAATGGACTAGTATAACTTGGAAACAATTCTCTAAACCCATGGGTAAATATTGAAGATATCGACCTCAATTAGTAGGTGTTATTATTATTATTATTATGATTATTATTATTATTATTATTATCATCATCATCATCATCATCATCTACGTAGTTATGTACGACAGGTTGTCAGTATGGACTTTATTTGGTATAAATCGTGGTCGTATCATTTATTATTTGTGTGTTGTATGAGCTGTCTTGTGTAACAGAACTTGTGAGGTTCTGTCACGATACTTCTGCTGTAGCATTATTAATACGACTTTATTTAATGTAAGAACACGTAATTAATAGTACATAATTTATTTTACCTATAAATATGATGTGTACATCCGATGTAACGTTGTGCAACACATGGTAAGATTCTAGAACAACGCACCTCTGTCAATCGAGTTTTACAGAATGTTCTATTCATTTGTATTATGTTATTGGAGACTCGAGAAGATACGAGAAAGCATGTTGTGTCCAGTGGCGTATCCTGGAATCTCCACTGAGGCATGCAACTAGTAACCATGCAGTTAACACAATGTATTAAGTAAATTTCAATTCTACTCACCCTAATTACATGTAGGTGAACTCGAGCTAAACAGTTTTACTGTAAGTTTCTGGATTGAACGTGCGTACACAATCCTTGTTTTCTGTTTTTAAATTTACGAGGGTCCGCTTCTGTGGTGTAGTGGTTAGTGTGATTAGCTGCCACCCCCGGAGGCCCGGGTTCGATTCCCGGCTTTGCCACGAAATTTGAAAAGTGGTACGAGGGCTTGAACGGGGTCCACTCAGCCTCGGGAGGTCAACTGAGTAGAGATGGGTTCCATTCCCACCTCAGCCAACCTCGAAGTGGTTTTCCGTGGTTTCCCACTTCTCCTCCAGGCAAATGCCGGGATGGTACCTAACGTCAGGCCACGTCCGCTTCCTTCCCTCTTCCTTGTCTATCCCTTCCAATCTTCCCATCCCCCGCAAGGACCCTGTTCAGCATAGCAGGTGAGGCAGCCAGGGCGAGGTACTGGTCATCCTCCCCAGTTGTATCCCCCGACCCGGAGTCTGAAGCTCCAGTACACTGCCCTTGAGGCGGTAGAGGAGGGATCCTTCGCTGAGTCCGAGGGAAAAGTCAACCCTGGAGGGTAAGCAGATTAAGAAGAAGAAGAAGAAATTTACGAGGCAAGGTAGGGGTCTCCCGGCTTTAACTATTTGAATCTTTTCATCAAACGAACGGCCAGTAAATGGCTTTTCAAACTGATTTACAATTATATCCGTTTTAGACTCTTCCATCGTTAATACCACATGTGCGCAAAATATAATAAAACACCGAAAACACAATGAATTAACTCACTAGTTAGCCACAACTCAAGCACTGGAGGTAAGTCACCCCAGTGGCATTGGTCAGTTTCGTCACGTTGGGTTCTCGCTGGGAGGTAATCTGTGGCTCCCGTTCGCTGTAAAGATGCCGACTTTCTCCAAGTTGCTAACAGATGGCAGAAGGTAGCACGGGTATGGGGTGACAAATTCTGACCAAGTTTCAATTGCAGCGACATCGTTCGGAGGGTTTCAGAACTACGTCTGCCACCGAATGCAATTTTAAGATTGAATGCCTTACATCCGTAACTCCTCCATTCGCTGTCTCTTTCTTCCTAGAGTGGAGTAGACGGCGAGACTACACCAGCACCACACGTAGTAAAGCAACGGAACCAGTACAGTTGCGCGGAACTTTTGAACTTCTGTGAGATGAAATCGTTAATATTTGACTTGAAACAACCTAAAATCGTACATCAGACAGTTCTTTGTGTTATCATAACGCATGCAATGAATGCCTTGCATTCAAGGAGAATACGCCCCTGGTTGTGTCATACTTTCCTAGAAGCCCGGCAAAGCAAGGTATATATAAGGACAGTTTTGATTTGGGTAAAGAGAGTTGTTAGCGAGAGTCTTTAGTCGAGTTAAATATGTGAACTCATGTTGTGGTAATTGCGTTGAAGTGGTTATGTTGTGTTGGTACATGTGATCTTGTCAAGTGTTCCGCAATTGGTTGACATGCTAATGTGGCAGTCAAGTGTTTGAGTTCAAGATGGTGGTTCATTTGATGTGCAATTATTAATGTGTATATAATTTGTAAAATAAACAGTGTACACAACTGACAGCATCTCGTGAGTGCGTCTTTTTGAATACGATAATTGGCGACCGTACAGGATGTGAGAATAGTTTTTGGTAGTGAATAAGTGTGTAAGTGGAAATCGGAACAAAATGAAAGTGAAACTGCAAAATATGTCTGTAAAACAACATTAAGACGAACTCGCAAAACGAAATCTTTCGACGAACGGCGATAAGAGAGCAGTGAAAACACGGCCACGAGAAGATCTCATTAAAAACTATAAGGAACCATCGAGGTGGTCGAACAACCGGGCTCGTCATCGGAAGATGACGTAAATATCACCACAGTGTGTCCCGACATAATGAGCATGATACAGACACTCAGTAGCAAGATCTCTGAAAGTAATTCTGCCTTAACGGAACATATTTCCGACAACATTTCGAAAGTCAAAGTCAAATTTCACAAGTCAATTCCGCCTTAACAGAAAACATTTCCGAACAAGTTTCGAAAGCTAATAAGTTTTACAGTTTTAACCGGACAAATATCTCAAGTGTACACGTAGATTTACAAAGTAGAACAGTGCCCAGAATTAAAAATTTAAACGGTAGATGATAAAATGTCGCAGATCAATTCCCAAATTAGCGAGATTACCAACCAAATAACACAGCAGATATCGGACATCAGGTCAAAACTGGGGCAGGTTGAGCAGATCGATAGGAGGGCAAGCCAGCTGGAAGGGGACACCGCCAAGCTCAAGGGTAAGGTGGAAATCCAGGTTTCCGACATCAAACAAAAGGTTGAGGTGTGAATTTCTGCCGTCGAGGGAAATTTTGGGGGCCGTATTTCTGCCATTGAAGGTACGTTAGAAAATCGGATTTCGACCATCAAGAGAGATGTTCAGAACATGAGAGAGAGAATCCTTCACGCGGTAGAAGGTAGATTGCATCGAACAGGACCTATCACCTCACCTTCAAACCCCTCAAACCTAACCGGTAATACAGGACACCTAGACCCGAAGGTGATTAAAGTGAGCCTTCCGGAATTCCACGGGAGACTGGAAGAGAACCCGACTAGCTTCATCGAGAGATCGGTCAGTCTACTAGGAAGGACTAATCTACTGGAGGACATCGTTCAACTCGTCACACCGCAATAAGATGGCAAGCTGCTACTTGGCGGAATAACCTGAAGGGCTTGAACTTAAGCTGGACTGACTTCAAGAGGGAATTCCTTGCTAGGTTTAATTCCTAATGGGTGAAGAGCTCTGTGAAAAGATACCTACTGACTTATGCACAACCCACCGCTATGAGAGCTAGCGCGTTCGTCCTTCAGAGGTACCAGCTCTTCAAGCGGCGGCACCCTGAAAGAAACGAGAACGAGATCCTACCAGACATCGTAGAGCTACTCCACGACAAGATTAGACCCTTAGTGAAGGTATCGCAAACGAGATCCTTTGATGATCTGCGTAGAATCATCACCCTGTTGGAGGAAGAACTGAAGAGTAAAGACAGCTCGGTCAGGAAGAATGGAACACCTGAAGAACAAATGTCCAGTGTGGAACAATGGGATACCTGAAGAACAAATGCCCATCTTTGGCGTCGGAAAACTAGGTCCGGTTCATTCTGGTTTGAGGGGGGATGGGACCGGGAACAGGAATACGCCTCAAGATCCGACAGACAAGCAGCCCTTGATAAGTAGGAAAGGGATTGGTCAGATTGGGACTAGAACAGATCAACCTCGCCCAGCTATCATCTTCAGCATAGGCAACGATAATTTTTCAGCCATACTCGACAGCCAAGCAAGCCACTCATTCGTAAATGGGACTGTTGCCAGATTACTACCGCCTATGAAGTCTCACCATCTCGGGAGGGTAGTGAGCAGCGGACGGGGTAACCTATTCCGTCCAAGGACACACTAACCTAACCGCTAAATGCATCGACCTGTCTTTTGTAGTTAACGTTGGAATAATTCAGAACCTAATACCTGACATTATATTAAGTCATGACTTTTTGGTAGAATACATGGTGATCCTAGACTAATCAGCTCGTGAAGTATTTTTGGGAAAAGACAGACGTCTGAGGATCGCCTGGTCCGATGGAAATCTCCGGACTCGCAATGATGTGGAAGTCGACGTAGACCTGGGAGTTATCCACTTAACGCATCTCAAGTCAAAAGATGAGCTGAGACACGCCTTAAAGAACTTTCCAGAAGTCATCACCAATAAAATAGGACGGACTACCACTATAACGCACACCAATGAATGCAGCTCCTCACTCATCAAGCAACACCCATATGCAATCAATCCGGATATGCGCAACTTCGTCATTCAGAAGATTCACGAGATGGAAGGGCAAGGTCTCATCGAACCCTCTACATCCTGTTGGACTTCGCCTATCCTCCTACCGAAGAATAAGAATAGGAAGTATCTACTGTGTATGGACTTCCACAAGTTTAACGAGAAGGTTGTTAGTGACACTTACCCCATGCCTGACTTGATAGACTCACTGAAACAAGTAAGTGGATCTAGGATTTTCAGTACCGGTACACTTGACCTCAATTTCGGATACTGGCAAGTGGAGGTCGAGGGAAGTTCTAGGCTACAGACCGCCTTCATGACACCGAGAGAATTGTACCAGATTACAGTAATGCCTTTTGGACTGATGAACGCTCCTGCAAACTTCATGCAACTGATGGATGAGGAATTGTCAGGATATGTTGGAGATTTCTGCCAAGTGTATCTCGACGACATCTCAATCCATTGCAAGATTTTTCAAGAACACATTTAAAAAAGTGCTGTAACGACTGAAAATTCATGGACTGACTTGTCAACTGGAGAACTGTCACTTCGCCCAGTCCCGCTTAAAATAAATTGGCCATGTCCTAACATTGAAGGTATAGAGAGGCAACCGGAGAAGAATCGAGCTATCGAAGAAGCTGAACGCCCGTGAGCCCAGCGACATGTACGTCAGTTCCTTGGTTTGTGTGGATGGTATAGCAGCTTCCAGCCAAACTTTGAAGAGAAGGCAATACCACTCACCTATCTACTCCATAACAACCGCCCGTTCCGATGGACCAGCAAGGAAAAGGCAGCATTCCAAGGCATTAAGGCTGCGATATGTAACGCTCCCGGTCTAGCCCATCCCGACCCTCAACTGAAGATGTGCCTGGAGACGGACGCCAGTGACTCTGGCTTAGGAGCAGTGTTGTTCCGGGAGAGGAGTGACGGCGGAAGGGATATCATCGAGTATACCAGCACAAAGCAATCTTCCACCGAACAACGCTGCTGCACTGCCGAGAAGGAAGCCTTAGCCGTGGTGTGGAACATGGGCAAATTCGGATGCTACCTGGAGGTAAGGAAATTTCAGCTGTACGCCGATAACGCAGCTCTCAAGTGGTTGAACTCAGTCACTGGCCCTAAATCTAAACTGATGCAATGGGATCTGTTAACCGCAGAGTTTGATTTTGATATGTGTCACGTCCCAGGATCGGCGAACATAGGAGCAAACAGTTTATCTCGGCACCTGGTGATGGAAACTGAAGCTAGGAGCACCATTGTCGAGAGCGAGTTTCCACAAAAACATCAGAGCGAACCCAATAAATCTGTTCTTATGAATCTTATGATCATCAAGAAGGAACTTGATCTGAGGGTAATCAAGCAATGGCAAGGACGAGACAAGCCCTGTAGGACCATGACGCAGTGTATTAGGAGACAGAACACAAACACCGATAGTCGACTCGTCCGAGGGAATTTAAGATGTGCAACAAGAACTTCTGGGTTGACGGAGGACTCTTTATGTACAGACCTCACCTCTCCGACACGCCTGCAGTAGTGGTTATCCCTAGAGAGTACACGACGGACATCCTTGAGAAGCTCCACAATAGCACTGAAGCCGGACATCCAGGAGGTGAAGAGACATATCAGTCTATCCGACGAAGATTCTTCTCGGTCAATATGCGGAAAAATATCCTGGACTATGTGAAAGGGTGCTATATCTGCGCCTCCACCAAGGCGAGCAACAGGAAGGCAGATTCCAGTCAGCGAGGAAGACGGCCGCAACGCCCTCGGGAGGTCATAGTCCTCGACTCGATGGTTCCTTACCCTAGAACACCAAGGGGTAAAACCGGACTCCTACTAATCACCGACCTCTTCACAAGATTGATTGAAGCCTTTTCGATACCAAAAGCCACGACGGGGCGCATCATAAGTCTTCTACAGGATGAGGCATTCAGCCGCTACGGTTATCCACGGTACATTCTATCAGACAACGGGGTCAAGGAAGTGACAGCAAATGATGACTGAATGGGGTTTAGAACACTGGGCCATCTCTATCTACAACCCAAGGGTCATACCAACGGAACGACGGAACCAGGAACTGAAAAGGATGCTACGGGTCCACCTAATAGACAAGGTACATCGACTGTGGGACCGTCAGATACCGCGGTTACTCTTTGCTCTGCGACGACGCATCAACCGTGTCACTGGCTATTCCCCAGCGGAGCTGTTCCTTGGTCGACAGCTATACGGCACCGGAGATTGGGAGGTTCGTCCACCACCCACTTCTGGCCAAGATGATGCAGCTGTTTGCCTAGCAGAAGAGCAGCATAAGCAGCAGCAGGACATCAAGAAAAAGCAAGCTTTGGCCGAGAAGAGATACCTTACCCAGGCCAAGGCTCAAGATGTCAAAGAAACCCAGGTCTTCCTACCAGGCCAACAAGTACTGCGACGTAACCACCCAGTCAGTAATACGATTGGAGGGTTTTGCGTAGGTCTCGCATCCAAGTGGGTTGGTCCCGTCGAGCTCGATAAGCAGCTGGGTCATGGTGTCTATTTACTGAAGACCAACCCTCCTGTCGTGGTCCACACATCAGAATTGCGGTGAGACACCTAACCATTCCGCATAAAGTGTAAGCCTGGTGCTGCCACGGGTCCAGCTGGAGGAGAGGATACTGATGACATGGTACAATCTGGTCATGGGAAGGAGAACGCATCAGGAGGCTGGCGGCGAGGCATCACCTACCCCCGACACGGCACAATCCGTTCAAGCGGAGGAGAGCATATCCAGCGACGTCAAGGAAGAGATAAGACGAGGGCAAAGTCGATGAGTGTGATATACTGTTCAAATTGTTTCAAGTTACGGAGCGGATATTGATGCAAGTGTGTAATGGACAAGTATAACTTGGAAACAAGGAAACAGTTCTCTAAACCCATAGTTAAGTAGTGAAAATATCGAGCTCGATTAGCACCGTAGGTATTATTATTATTATTATTATTATTATTATTATTATTATTATTATTATTATTTTTATTATTATTATTACTTGTGAGGTGTAGCTATAAAGTTGTTTACGTCTATTATTATTATTATTATTATTATTATTATTATTATTATTATTATTATTATTATTATTATTATTATTATTATTATTATTATTATTATTACGTAGTTTTGTACGACAGGTTCTCAGTATGGACTTTATTTGGTATAAATCGTGGTCGTATCATTTATTATTTGTATGTTTTATGAGCGTCTTGTGAAACAGAATTTGTGAGGTTACGTCACGATACTTCTGCTGTAGAATGATTAATACGACTTTATTTAATGTAAGAACACGTAATTAATAGTATATAATTTATTTTTACCTGTAAATATGATGTATACATCCGATGTAATGCTGTGCAACCCAGGGTGAGATTCTAGAACAACGCACCTCTGTCACTCGAGTTTTACAGAATGTTCTATTCAATTGTATATAGGTTATTGGAGTCTCGAGAAGATACGAGAAAGAATGTTGTGGCATACTTTCCTAGAAGCCCGGCAAAGCAAGGTATATATAAGGACAGTCTTGAGTTGAGTAAAGAGAGTTATTAGCGAGAGTCTTTAGTCGAATTAAAGATGTGAACTCATTTTGTGGTAATTCCGTTGAAGTGCGCCAACGGCCGTTGCCGTGTTGAAACACCGGATCCCGTGAGATCTCCGAAGTTAAGCAACATTGGGCGTGGTCAGGACTTGAATGGGTTGCCACGTGCTGTTGGTGGGGGGTTAAGGGAGTGGAGGAGCAGAAAGGAACTGGCCACCCTACCGCACGTAAACTCTGGCTCAGGAACACCTCTGCGGACGTTCGGACCTGCCTTCGGGCAGAATAACCCTTACCTTACGTTGAAGTGGTTATGATGTGTTGGTACATGTGGTCTTGTCAAGTGTTCCGCATTTGGTTGACATGCTAATGTGGCAGTCAAGTGTTTGAGTTCAAGAGTGCAATTATTAATGTGTATATAATTTGGAAATAACACAGAGTACACAATTGACAGCATCTCGTGTGTGCGTCTTTGTGATTACGATAATTGGTTCACGTTTTCTTTATGAACGTAGAAATTAAATATTTATTAATTAATGCATAGTTACCGGGATTTAAATGTGTTTAATTTCACTATAAATTCTACCGAGTGAGTTAGCCGTGCGGTAAGGGGCACGTAGCTTTGAGCTTGCATTCGGGAGGCAGTGGTTTCGAACCCCGCTGTCGGCAGCACAGAAATTGGTTTTCCGTGGTTTCCCATATCCACACCAGGCAAATGTCCTTTCCTGTCCCATCGTCGCCGTAAGACCTATCTGTACCGGTGGGATTTAAATCCACGCTTATCTTCCTTGCGATATAGCAGTAAACACACACTTGAGCATCGACATCTTCAATCTAAAATACAACTGCAACACAACAGACTCCAAACCGTCGCTACTGAGGATATAATCTAAAATCCGAATTGAAGTGGGACGGGGAACAAATACAAGCAGTGGCGTTGCCATGTTTATCTTACAGGTAGGCCTACCTACAGTGGATTATAACGCACGAAGTCCATCAACAACATTACCTCTTAGCAGTGTTGGACTTAAAATCTATTCTAACAATCATATGAGGGCTACTGTAAAGCAAAAAAAAAGTCATCTCCGTACAGGTCATGAAGGCCCTGGGAGGGGTAGAATGTAAAATAATGCTTCCACTATCCGTAACCTCGACACACTGTAGGATAGAATGGTTAGCTCTACGCCCGGCCGCCTTTGCCTACAGAAATTAACCTGGTAGTCATTTTTGGATGAGTGCTATAAGACTAGGCGTAAGAATGATTGAATGGGCGTCTAAATTTCTAGAGAATAGGACTCACTGTAAGCGGTATGTTCAGAACTTTCAGTGGAGAGGAGGCGTGAAATGAGATTAGCTAACGAATAAGCTTGAGTGCAGCTATTAAAGGTAGGAAAGAGCATAATATGAAGATAAAGTCCGAATTCAAAAGGACAAATTACGGCAAATATTCATTTATATGAAGATAAATTAGGGATTGCAATAAATTATCAAGGGAAATATTCGATAACTTTCTAAGTTCTTCGATATCATTTAAGGGAAGGCTAGTTAAACACTTGATAGGGAATCTGCTAGCTGGGCGACAACCCTACATGCATATCATTGATTGATTGATTGATTGAGATTGATTGATTGATTGATTGATTGATTGCTTGATTGATTGATTGATTGATTGATTGATTGATTGATTGATTGATTGATTGATTGATTGATTGATTGAGTGAGTGAGTGAGTGAGTGTGTGAGTGAGTGAGTGAGTGGGTGCATTTAATAATTTGTATTATTAGATCTACGTTAAAGAAAACAGAGAATAAATTGCCTTTTCTAACAAAACGGGGCCAATACGTGTCCCGAATGAACAGAACAAGTAATTGATTGTGTCACTCAGGTCAGTGGTGATGATTTTTTTATTTCTTTTTTTAGAATTTGTTTCACGTCGCACCGATAGAGATAGCTCTTATGGCGACGATAGGAAAGGGCTAGGAGTGGGAAGGAAGTGGCCGTGGCCTTAATTAAGGTACAGCCCCAGTATTTGCCTGGTGTGAAAATGGGAGACAACGGAAAACCATCTTTAGGGCTGCCGACAGTGGGGTTCGAACCTACTATCTCCCGGATGCAAGCTCACAGCTGCGCGTCCCTAACCTCACGGCCAACTCGCGCGATGATTAATATTTTAAGAGGAAGTATAACTGAGCAACCATCCTCCATTAACCCTAATCAGAGAAGAGTGCTGATCGTTCCAAGAATGCGGTTATCAATAACAGAAAGGGAAAGGCCCGAAGGTCATGAAAATGTGAAAAAGAAAAAAAAACACCCTAGGCCTCGCAAACTTAATACCTTGGAGTTGAAATAGAACAATTCAGAGTCCACCAAGGAAAGATCGGGTGAAAAAAAGAAATAAAAGCAAAGACCCTGACAAAAATAAGTGGAAAATATCGTAAATACAAAAACAAAGATTTTGAGGCTTTCATCGTATGTGGCTTGTCTTGGTCGTGTCTTCTTATGAGTACACTAGTGTATGTTTCGCTGGAATTAAGATAAGCTATGTGATACTATCGTGTGTGTAAGGAGAAACGAGCGATAAACAGTGGCAAATGATCGTACAACAGTTCAGCCTTATGCCATACACAGCACTCCTTCTCCTGCATCCCCCTGTGGGTGGGGGCGGTAGAATAACACCCACAGTATCCCCTGCCTGTCGTAAGAGGCGACTAAAAGGGGCCCCAGAGGCTCTGTGGGTTGGCGAGCACGGGGCCCTTAGCTGACTCCTGGCATTGCTTCCACTTACTTGTGCCAGGCTCCTCACTTTCATCTATCCTCTCCGACCTCTCTTGGTCAACTCTTGTTCTTTTCCGACCCCGACGCTATTAGGTTTCCGAGAGCTAGGGAGTCTTTCATTTTCACGCCTTTCGTGACCCTTGTATTCCTTTGGCCGATATCTTCATTTTTCGAAGTGTCGGACCCCTTCCATTTTTTCCCTCTGATTAGTGTTATATAGAGGATGGTTGCCTAGTTGTACTTCCTCTTAAAACAATAATCACCACCACCACCACCTTCTCTTGCAATAGGTGGGGGATACCATGGATGTATTCCACGGCCTCCACCCATAGGAGTGCTGAGATACTATAAGCAATTCACATCCAATGCCCGACGGAATCTCTTATTTTTCAGCTTTGCGCATGAATAACTTTGTTTACAACAACTTACCAATAATACCGTATATTGTGTAAGAAGAACAAAGACAAGTTCGTAGTGATCAATATTCCAACCTAAATCCGGCCTTTACCGAACTAACAAAGAAAATATGAAAATGGTTTCAGCCAGACTAACGCATGACGCATTTCAATATCCGTAAATGGTTCTTCAGCAGTCTAATCACACCGCACGTGTTTGTCCAGGTTGTTGCCAACGCAGGTATTATCACATTCTTTTACGATAATTTTAATTATCCCGGAAAATAGTGAACGGTGAAATAAATACATTGTTCACAATTAGCGGCCTTCTTGTTGAATGCTGCTGCTGATGTTAGCAATAAACGGGTGTTGGCTCCTGCGTCTCGTGGACAACGCCTCATTATAATACAGGCTGGTGGTGAACATGGAATTTTGGTCGGTAGATGCAGAGAGGGTCTCGGTCCAACAGCTCTGCGCTCTGACCGGCCAACCGAACAGAGGAGGGGTGACCACAGCTGTACCGTGGCTCTACGTCTCTGCATTCGGGAGACGGGACAGGGCTGGACCTCACAGCTGGCCCAAACCGTCGGCTGTCCTGAGAATGGTTTTCCGTGGGTTTCCATTCTCCTGCACTAAGGCGAATGCCGAGACAGTTCCTAGCATAGGCCACGGTCGCCAACCCCCTCACCTTCTCCGAGCATCTCCTTCACCGTAACAAATCTTCCGGTCTGAGTGACGGCGTCACCGTCTAAGAGGCCCGCCTCATCTTTCCGGAGAGGAATGAAAACATTTTATAGTAGTAGTAAACGGATTTGTTCCAAACGCACTACTTACAGTGAGTTGCAATGAAACTCATCTTTCTTCTTTCTTAATCTGTTTACCCTCCAGGGTTAGTTTATCCCTCGGACTCAGCGAGGGATCCCACCTCTACCGGCTCTCTTGGAGAGTGAGGCATTGGGTCGGGAGCTACAACTGGGGAGAATGGCCAGTACCTCGCCCAGGCGGCCTCACCTACTATGTTGAACAGGGACCTTGTGAGGGGATGGGAAGATTGGAAGGGATAGACAAGGAAGAGGGAAGGAAGAGGCCGTGGCCTTAATTTAGGTACTATCCCGGCATTTGCCTGGAGGAAAAGTGGGAAACCACGGAAAACCACTTCCAGGATGGCTGAGGTGGGGATCGAACCCACCTCTACTCATTTGACCTCCCGAAACTGAGTGGACCCCATTCCAGTCCACGTACCACTTTTCAAAATTTCGTGGCAGAGCCGGAAATCGAACCCGGCCTCCGGGGCTCACACTAACCACTACACCACAGAGGCGGGCTATGAAACTCCTACATCAGCAAACTATTTCTTTGGGCATTTATCAACAAATATATAATTTTTATTTCAATTTCGTTTTAACTCCGGTGTAACCAATACATAATTTTCTACTACAATATTCAAAACTTACATAAATATATTTCATCTACAAAGGAAATTAAAAAGTTTTCCTCAAATGTACACAGTGAAACTTGAAGCTTGGAATAAGACACAATAACGTACAAACTCAGTATTTTGTTGGATATCCCTTGGCTCGTCTAACATCTCTCAAACGGGTAAGCATGAATCTTATCAATTTTTCGCTGTATGATGGACTTATTTTCTCCCATTTTTCGTGTAAGGCAACTTTCAGGTCATCTTTGATGGGAATCTTATGTTTCCTTATTTCCACTTGTAAGTGATACTACAAATAATCTTCTTCTTCTTCTTCTTCTTCTTCTCTTCTTCTTCTTTATCTGTTTACCCTCCAGGGTCGGTTTTTCCGTCGGCCTCAGCGAGGAATCCCACCTCTACCGCCTCAAGGACAGTGTCCTTTCAGACTCTGGGTCGGGAGCAGAGTCCCTGCTGTGCAGGGGCCTTCCGGGAGGAAAGTTAGGTACCGTCCCGGCATTTGCCTGCAGGAGAAGTGGGAATTACAAGTACACGGAAAACCACTTCCGGGATGGTTGAGGTGGGAATCGAACCCCCCTCTACTCTACTCTACTCAGTTGACCTCCCGAGGCTGAGTGCACCCCTGTTCCAGCCCACGTACCACTTTTCAAATTTCGTGGCAGAGCCGAGAATCGAACCCGGGCCCCCGGGGGTGGCAGCTAATCACACTAACCACTACACCACAGAGGCGGACCCACAAGTTCCGTTAACATTTAAATCTGGTGACTGAGGAGGTGTTTCCAGTACCTTTGGACAGCTATACAGAAGCCATATTCTCATTATGTGCGCTGGCTAAGTGGTTAGCGTGCTGGCCTATGGTCACAGGGGTCCCAGGTTTGATTCCCGGCAGGGTCGGGAATTTTAACCATAATTTGTTAATTTCCCTGGCACAACGCGCAGGTCCCCTACGGGAGTCAAATCAAAAGATCTGCAGCAGGCCTCTCCGAAGGCCACACGGCATTTCATTTCATTCCATTATGTGCGCTTTGTACTTGGCGTCGTCATCCTGGTAATGCTTGTATTGGTCATATATTCCAAGTTTTTGCGCACTAGTAGGCAAATCATGTATGTTCAAAAATACACATTTTATCCATTATCCCGTCAATGAAAGTCAACTTCCCTACACCACTAGCTGCCAAACACTCCTCCACTGTATTTAACACTTGGACGCATATTGGTACAGTACGTTTTAGTTCTTCGATGTCCGACTCGTTGGCTGAATGGTCAGCGTACTGGGCTTCGGTTCAGCGGGTTCCGGGTTCGATTCCCGGCTGGGTCGGGGATTTTAACCTTCATTGGTTAATTCCAATGGCCCGTGGCCTGGGTGTTAGTGCTGTCCTCAACATCCCTGCAAGTCACACACCATGCATGGCACTATCCTCAACCACAATAACACGCAGTTACCTACATATGGCAGATGCCGCCCACCCTCATCGGAGGGTCTGCCTTACAAGGGCTGCACCCGGGTAGAAATAGCCACACGAAATTATTATTATTAGTTCTTCGATTCTCTCCAGACAGAGATTAAATTTGCTTTCATCTGCAAATATTACTGTTTTCCAGAAATCAAAATCTTTCCCCATGTGCTCTCTAACAAACTGCAACCTCTTCTTCGTATTCAGTTTGTTGACTAATGGTTTTCTCCTACTTACTCTTCCATGCTAATTACTTTTCCTGATAATACGTCTAATTGTTTCTGGATGGGCTTTCTTCCCTGTATCTTCCTCAACCATCGCAGTAAGTTTTGGAGCATTAATCATTGGATTCTTCTCAACCTCTCGTAGTAGTGGAGTTAAAAATTATTTTCGGACTTACTTTGGCCTCATTTCCAATGCGGTTGGTACTTGTATACCTATCTATAACACATTGCACAGTTGAATGACTTCTGTTCACAATTTTGACAATTTCTCTTAATGTTTTTCCTGTTTTATAATGAAAAATCATCATCTCTCTCTTCTTTCAAAGCCGGACTGAGTGGCTCAGACGGTTGAGGCGCTGGCCTCCTGACCCCACTTGGCAGGTTCGATCCTGGCTCAGTCCGGTGGTATTTGAAGGTGCTCAAATACGTCAGCCTCGTGTCGGTAGATTTACTGGCACGTAGAAGAACTCCTGCGGGACTAAATTCCGGCACCTCGACGTCCCCGAAGACCGAAAAAGTAGTTAGTGGGACGTAAAGCAAATAGCATCTCTGTCGGCTCATTATTACACTGTTACGTGCCTTTACTTCGCAACTGTCTCCTGCGTTTCGTATTGCACTTGACGGTCAAACGTAGTGTTTATACCTGTCCATCGAGGTCTGTATGAGTTTCCTTGTGACCTCGAGCAGCAGCATAATACCACAGAATCAGACATACTGTACTTGTGTTAATTTATGGACAAGATAACTAACATGTAGTGGCATAATAATGCAAGATATATGCATTATACAGCATATTAAAATATGACAAATATAATCACCCAACTTTCTGTTCATAAGGAAACAATTAGATTACCATCGTGTATGAGTTTAATTGTCACCCACTGTATGTGGAAGTTTGCTCAATCTACAGGGGATTATCACCACCAGATGAGCAGAGAAAACTACAAGAAGTCGGTAGAGATTAAACTAATTCCCAATTTGCCAGCAAATTCTGTTGATGTGTTAAACAACGAATCTTATTACAACGTTGTCTTGAACGAAGCACCTTCTTCAAACGCAAAGAAAGCAGATATAATGGAATGGCTGTCTCAACACAGAATTTATTTCCACTACACTATGTTCCAACCTGACCTGTATACAAATATTCAACTGCACAAATCAAAAGTTAGAAGGTAAGGTGTCGATGAGATATCTAGAAGGCATGGTTTGGCGTATGCCTTCATATCATCCGGATCTGAACCCAAACGAAAAGGTATGGGCTGCAGTGAAAGGGTGGGTGGCTGTTACAAGCACAACGTTCAAATTGGATGATGTTCGCGCTCTTTGTGATAAGAAATTTTAAGACATAGGAATAGAGGACTGGTTAGCACTGTGCAACCATATAAAAACTATTGAAAAACAATGCTGGACACAGGACGGGTTTATCGATGAAGAAGTGGAAATACTCGTCATCAGTTTGGGAGAAGCCATTGACAGTGACAACCAGAGCATATACTCCGGTATTAGTAGACACGTTCAGTACATCATGTTTTTCTTTGTAATCACGGTAGTGAATTTGGATGCACTTTAAAAGTAACTGCTAATTTTATAAATTCTAAGAGTTATTTAGTCGACTCTGCGCCGTTTCCAGGAAAAACTACGGGGAGGTAGTCTCTTTGCATTCCAAATGGTTATATTTGTTCACTTTATGTAAGTTTATCAAGTGTTTTTCTTTTTAATGCTTAATCAAAATATTTGCATGACTATCCAGTGATATTCCACTGTCAGATTTTTTCTTTCTAATTCTGGTTCAGAATATTTACATTATTTTTAGTATAGCAGTCCAGTAATGTTCCAGTTATAGTTTCACTGCACTTTCCGATATTAAGCCGTGCAAAGAAGAGTAATGATCTTAGTTTGCCATCAACATAATTTTTTTTAAAGCTTTTGAAATCCTCTCATCTATCTTCAACCGAGCTCGATAGCTGCAGTCGCTTAAGTGCGGCCAGTATCCAGTATTCGGGAAATAGTGGGCTCGACCCCCACTGTCGGCAGCACCAAAGATGGTTTTCCGTGGTTTCCCATGTTCACACCAGGCAAATACTGGGGCTGTACCTTAATTAAGGCCACGGCCACTTCCTTCCCACTCCTAGTTTTTTTTTCTGTCCCATCATCGCCATAAGACCTATCTGTGTCGGTGCGACGTAAAGCAACTTGCATCTATCTTCACTGCTGATTTCTTCCTTCTTTACCGAGCTCGATAGCTGCAGTCGCTTAAGTGCGGCCAGTATCCAGTATTCGGGAGATAGTAGGTTCGAACCCCACTGTCGGCAGCCCTGAAAATGGTTTTCCATGGTTTCCCATTTTCACACCAGGCAAATGCTTAATTAAGGCCATGGTCGCTTCCTTTCCTCTCCTAGCCCTTTCCTGTCCCATCGTCGCCATAAGACCTATCCGTGTCGGTGCGACCGGGTGCGACGTAAAGCAACTAGCAAAAAAAAAAAAAAAAAAAAAGTCTTCCTTCTTTCCCCATCGACATTCAAAACTATCCTGTCAAATGGGTGACCGTAGTACTCCGCTTCATCTGGAAGAATCTTGATCAGTGAATAACGTAGGGGAGAGTCCTACAGTACCGGCCGGCTTGCAGTACCGGCCATTGCTGGTTCTCGTTGTAGGTGCAATATGGCAGTAGCTTACAGGTGGCATATGAAGGATGCTACATTCCCACGTGTCATACTTTGGGGGTTTCGTTTAGCGTTAAGTCTTGTGTGAGATGTGAGTATTGAACGTTGGCCGGCTTACGATCGCGCGCGAAAAGTTATTTTCAAGCCCCAGGTACTCCATTTCCAGGTAAGCTGTTGATTTTGTTTTTATATATTATTTACATTCTTAGAGGATGCTATAGCTGGTAAAAGTTTCATGATATCATCTATTAAACAATATCCAGTTGGGGAAGTTCCTTCACGCGAGTTTCGTACGGTACCGGCCAACCATATGTCTTCCAGTACCGGCCAATTGGACTTTTACAGAAATAAAATTATATCCACTTCTTATCACTTTCCAATGTGAAATGACCGAGAAAAAGGGCAAACTAAAATGAAAGTGGACAGGGGATGGGATAAAGATGGCACTAAACTAACAAAATGACTGCAAGGCAGGCTGCTGAGGCTTTTTGTGCGCCAAGAAGTACGTTAGGAGATCGTATGAGAACACTTAGAGTTTGTGTGGCTGTGGATCTAACTCTTCAGATGGGAAGCATTAAAAAATCTTTTGATTACGATATGTAAAATCAGTTGGTTACTTATATGAGGGATCTAGATAATCTTCATGTCCCTGAGCAGGAAAAAAAAATTCAATTAGCATTCGCTTTGGCCGAGCATTCAAAAGTACCTCACCAGTTCAGCAAGGAAAACAAAACCGCCGGAAAGCAGTTTTATTATGATTATTATGTTAATGCTAAGGAAATGGAAGAAAACGCATTATGCATTATTTGTTGTGAGTCGCTGGATGAAGAATGCAAAATGTTGGATGTGTAGACCTAGGGAATATTTTGTATTTTATTTGTAATTATTGCAAAAATTAAACCCAACTTGAAGTTAGTGGATGTAAATTCCAACAATTATCTGTTGTCAAGTTCATTCTGTATTTGTTTGATATTAGTAATTTATTAGGGATCTATATCTTAGAAAACAGTAACTGACCGGTACTGGAAGAAGATTTTTGTAGTCCTTGGAAATTAAGCATTGTTGTATTTTTAAATATTATGAACTTTTGGGTTGATTCTTTGGAAATCACACCCTGATATTGCAAAAGCATTTAATGAAGTACAAGATTATTGTATTAAAATATCATACCGTACAGCATTTTACTTTTTATAAGGAAAGAAGTTAAGGTGGCCGGTACTGTAGGACTCTCCCCTATACATTCTGGTGCGCTCTCGAAATTAATAACTATTTATTCTTTAGTTAGCCTTCAGAAACGTGATTGGTCCGGTGCCGCCTTCCACAACAGTTACACATATTCCTTGTCATATGCTCGTTATGCAGCCAATGATCGACGATATCGTCATAAAACACATGTAGATTCTGGTTTTCAGGCGTGCTCTCCCGAATACGTAGCCAAACATCACCGAGAGAACCGAACCTGATGTAAACAAAGAAAAATGTGTATCCGTATGTAGGCTATCCATTCGCGGTTTAAACGCTGATTGGAGAATCACTGGGCTACTCCCGGACACATGGCAGGAACCACTTGGTCTGTCTTGAAACTGTCGTTACTTCGCTTGATTGCGGCGATTACATCAGGATTAGCTCTACATAGACTGTTGCCGGATACCACTGACGTCAACATGTACAGTAGTTGACAGGCAACTGTGATGCGGATTACGGCACAAATTATACCCACTGTCCGCGAAAAATAAACAACAATGAATGATAAATGGCATCTCGATATTTAACATATCAAAAAAGAAAGGTAGATTTGAATTTATGGCCGAAACGTAAATACTTAATAAATCAATCATAACAGCGCATATAAGTAAAACTTCACACATTTAATATTCTAATCAAGTAAAATTCTAGCGAGGAACTTAGAAGAGGCAATACCTATTAAAACAATAAAATGTACAGTACCGGTACTTTACCTAATCAGAATATAATAAAGGACGAACGCCTTCCAAGTCGGCGCTTCTTCGATTTCCCAGGTGTTCTTACCAATCCTTGGTGCAGTCGTTCGCTGCGCGCGGTATTAATGCTCCACTGCGAAACACAAGTGAACTCGGATGTCAGCTTCGCAAATCCTTTAAAGCTAAAGTCGGGTATTTCTAACAAAATTTATGAAACACATTCAATACAATTGCCTTCTTGCCACTTTGCAAAGGTTTCCCTTTGCGATGCTTAACGAACTCAACTCGGTGATACACATTGCACAAGAACAAGTAATGTCTCACTCACTCACTCACTCACTCACGCACTGTACTGCTTGCTTCACAAGCTCACAGCTTAACAAAATGGCGGGTCAAGCATGAGCGAATGCGTCCCTTGTGCTCTTCAATTTGAAAAGCTTGTTTATATTAAATAACATTGAATACAAATAGTTTTTTGTATATTTCTCTGACTTAAATTATTTGAGGAATTATATTTCGGACATTTTGCATCTAGGATCGCATTAGCCATGATGTGGCTAACGAACTAGTTTCATGTCTCCGCGTAGGTGTCCCGCGGCAGCACTAACCAATAAACGTTAACCCAAGCACGTGCTTATGTTTACATCACGACTGGTTCTCTGGGTGAAATCTGTTATAGCTCGGTGTTTGCTTGTTATTTAAAGGGACCTAATATCTGGATCATCTGCCTTGCGCTAGTGCTGAACACATTCGAATATGAGGTCGAATTTCTTCATTTTCTCTGTACGCAATGGCAAAGTCACAATCTTGTATTTCCTCCATAGACAGATTAAAATGGTAGTTACAACCAAAAATCTCAGCTTCAGCAAACAGCGTTTTAGCTGATTGGAGGATGGCGATTTCGTTCCATGGTTCCATCCTGGTACGTTGTTTTACCAGCTCTGAAGAAACGATCGTTTGTTTCCCGTTTCTTGTTTGGTAACAGTGCGTAGACTGCTTGAATTTGCCGGTTTCTTCCCAATAACTTCCAAGATCGGCGTGTGATGATAAATAACTGCTCAAACTGCTTGCTTGAACTTTTGAAGGTTCCGTCAGCAAAGAATGGAGAACAACTTGATAAATTAGATTTCCCTTTATCGCTGGCAAACACTAATATTATGTTGTCTTCAAGTAGGAATTTTCCTCAGTAGTTCATAGTTACGTGCTTTTCCTTTTAATCGAACGGATCTTTTGTCTGTCCCATGCGATATAATGATTGTTTAGCACTTCTGTGTGATGACAGCGATGTCACAAGATCACAGCCTCAATTGAAGATCTAGCCATACCTCTTCGGTGTAAAATTGTTGAAATCGTACTCTCTGTTCCCCTCGCATGTTTTTCTACACTTTTTCTCACTTCATTCCCCGCTTCATGCGGAATGCAAGCATGACTTGAAACCTAACCTAACCCCATGGCACTACAGCCATTAAAGGGCCTTGGCCTATCACGCGACCGCTGCGCAGCCCGAATGCCTGCCGATTACGAGGTGATGTGTGGTCAGCACGACGAATCCTCTCGGCCGTTATTCTTGGTTTCCTATGCCGGAAACATGACTTGGCTCACCTGGAACTATACTCATTTTTCTTGTTGTTCTCCCTTTATATTTACTTTTCTTGATATTTGCGCACCGTCATTAAGTCAATTGATCTTTATTTGAGTCGCCTAAAAGCAAAACGGATAAAGTCCACTCCAGCACTTTTCGAGAAAATGGCAATAAACCACTACCACCTTCCATTAAGGCTGTTGCTTATGAAATAATGAAATGAAATCACAAAAAATTAACTGATTATTAGAACAAGTAATAATACTTGTAGTATTATTATTTAGACTGTTATTGTTGTTTTAAAAGTGGACTTTATTGATTTTGCTTCCAGGAAGTGGACTTTATTCATTTTGCTACTATTTATTAAAAGCACAAAATACAAGAAGACAATATCCATGTTTCTTTCATTATGGTTTAAGAGTGCCCTGGGTAGACATTTAAACACACAGTTCAGGAACTTCCTCTGTTGCATTGCAAAGTTCATTATCGACATTTTCGTTGACATCTGACTGACGACTCTCCCAAGAGTCAAAGAAGTCAACGTAGAATTTCAGTGATGGGCTCAACTTCCAATCAGAGCCAAAGTGCAATTCAAGGAGCCTTTTCACATACGACACTTTATTCTTGTTGACTGAAGTAGTATTCTTTCGAACAGGTGAAGGGTTTATAGCCGACACATTCTTCTTAGTTTTCATCAGGGATCTGTAGGTTCCAGTTCTATGATAGTAAAATGGCTCCCCATCCACAAGGACCATGAGATGAGACATTTTTGATCGTCTGAAAAAGTAGCGCTTGCAAGGTGCGAATTTAAAGTGCCATTGTTGAATAGGTTTCATGTGCTCCGTTGCCTCTTGTTTCCAGTTAAATATATCCATGTCAATCCCGGGTTGACGAATGGTTGAAAATCTTTCAATGATGTTAATGTAGGTTTGTGGATCTTCGATTACTTCTCTCTTCTTGAATTCCTTTTCACAGAGACCGAATAACGAATCAGGAGAATGAAGGAATGACCTCTTACTGGAAAAATTAACTGTACCTCCTCTACGTCTCTTGGTGCTTGCAGGAGCCATCTTTGGAGCATAGCTATCATCGTTCTATTTTTATTTTACCCAACACATCCGTCGGCGAAAAGCTTTATCTTCTTAATATTTGTTAAGTCCAAGTTCTGCACTGAGAGTGACTCTTTTCTTTTTTGCGTTTTATGGAGACACTACAGAAGGTGATACTTCCATTTTCAAAATTGGAAAGCAAGCAATCTGTGATATAAAACTATAAATAAAGCACTAGTAGAAAGCATGCAGCTTTAGCATAATGGTAGCCATGTTGTATGTTGTTGTCACATGCCGTAGAAGTCAGGTTCTGGTTTGTTGAAGCGTACTTTACCGTTTTGCTTTTAAAACGCAGTGAACTTCATCCTTTTTGCATCTAACTTGAGTTTTTAAAGGGGAAATACTTAAAGATGTTATGGCTTTTGCCAGTATATTATTTCATGCTTCAGTAGACACATCTTTTAATGATATATTTCTACCAATATCTCATTTTTTGTAAAAAGTGGACTTTATCCGTTTTGCTTTTAGGCGACTCATTTTGTATAATTCACTGATGTCCGTTGTAAATCAATACGGGCTTACCCTTGGTTGTCTTGGTAAGCTCCATACCTGCAGAATAAATATCACCACCAATTCAACACGGAACACTGGTTGTCACCAGGCATCAACTGTAATAGTGAACTATAAAGGCTTTTATCTATCTATCTATCTATCTATCTATCTATCTATCTATCTATCTATCTATCTATCTATCTATCTATCTATCTATCTATCTATCTAAGGGACGGCCTTCTCCTCCCCAACTTCTGCATTCCAACCCTCCTTGGGCCTCCATGCAAGTGTACTGTTTGACATAATCATGCTTAGTGATTTCCTGGAATGTCTGGTGTTCCGTGCAAATGTCAACACATTCCATTTCCGTGCAAGTGTCACAACTTCGTAGGCAAGGCAGCCTGTCATCATAATGAAAACTGCCTAACTCCATTCAGACTGGCAGTAGGCAAGAGGGCCTTCCATTACAATGAAAATTCCCTGACCCGGTCTTTACACGGTACACGACGTATGGCGACGACCTCCCTGTCGTCTTTGTCCGGTAACGGTAGGAGCTATGTAATGTAATAAAATCTTACTTACATGGTGTACACTACTTAATTTAGAATTTTGTATACAATATATAATTCCGTAACAAAGCACGGGTATCACGGTGTCTTACTCTTCAAGCGATCATAACTTCACGATTTTTTTTCTCATTCTGATAGTCATCTTCGCATTTTACCTTGTCAATATGGGCTGATGATCACGCGGCTTTTCACTTTAAGACAATCACAACAGAAACCGTCACCAATGCCATTTAACACTATTGAACAATATTTCCATGTTAAGGGTGTTCAGTGTTATTACGGACTAAGCAACAAAAATTTAATTAATCTGAGAAGTAAATGTCAGGCCTTCCCCTAAACTAATATTTCACCCATTTATAGTCTAGACTGTAGTGTCTTATTCCCGACTTTGCATGCTGATTTTCATTCAATTATGTCGAGCCATTTTCTCGTGGCTCGGCGTTGATATGGACTACGCAACTAAAGTATAAATCATAGCCGGTATGGCAAAGCTGTATAAGATACAAACGATCGAAAATTACATTTTCTATAACTTTGGTTATGTAATGTTTATCGATGCGATCAATAATAACATAGATGGTACTTGATAATTAAATATTAGGTTTCCCCTACACTACCATTTCACCCAGACTGAATACAATTATTTATAGCCTAGACTGTAGTACCGGCCCCACGGTGTAGGGGTAGCGTGCCTGCCTCTCACCCGGACGCCCCGGATTCGATTCCCAGCCAGGTCGGAGAATTTTACCTGCATCTGAGGGCTGGTTCGAGGTCCACTCAGCCTACGTGATTACAACTGAGGAGCTATTGACGGTGAGATAGTGGCCCCGGTCTAGAAAGCCAAGAATAATGGCCGAGAAGATCCGTCGTGCTGACCACACGACACCTCGTAATCTGTAGGCCTTCGGGCTGAGCAGCGGTCGCTTGGTAGGCCATGACCCTTCGGAGCTGTTGCGCCATGGTTTTTTTTAGTTTTTAGTGCCTTATTCTCCGAATGTACATACCGATTTTCATTCAAATCTATTCAACCATTTTCTCCTGATGCGCTTACAGACAGACAGAGATGACGGAAAATTTAAAATTGCTTTTCCTTCTTACTGTGGACATGATCGATACAGAAATACCATTCCTTTTTTTTAAATTCTGGTCAATGAACAGACAAAATTTAAACATTTAAAAGGTAAATTAAATGTGACCGATTGTATAACACTAAAACTGGTAAACTTATGTTTCTAAGTGTATGCATGAACTTCCAGAAAACCCTTACCTTCGATGTGTTGAATGAGTTGCGTACAAATTTTCCCTTGTGTTTGGTTATTCACAATTTATTTGTGCTAGAGTTTCTCTATCATGCCATTAACAATAAACCAATGCCAGACTCTGATACAGTGAGGTCAGTTCTTGACCAGTTTGAATTTAATGGTGATGACGATGAAACCCCTATAGGTGGGGGTGGTAGGATAACACGTACTGTAACCCCTGCCTTTCGTAAGAAGCGACTAAAAGTGGACAGGTGCTCTCGACTTGGGAACGTAGACTGGCGACCACGAGGTCGTTAGCTGAGTCCTGGCATTACTTCTTGTTGCTTGTGCCAGCCTCCTCATTTTCATCTATCGTATAAGACTTCCCTTGGTCAACTCTTGTTTTTCCGACCCCGACGGTATTACTGTCAACGGCCGTAGCCGTGTTGAAACACCGGATCCCGTGAGATCTCCGAAGTTAAGCAACATTGGGCGTGGTCAGGAGTTGGATGGGTTGCTACGCGCTGTTGGTGGAGGGAGGGGGGGGGGGGGGTAAAGGCATGGAGGAGCGGAAAGGAACTGGCCACCCTACCGCACGTAAACTCCGGCTCAGGAACACCTCTGCGGAGGTTCGGACCTGCCTTCGGGCAGTATAACCCTTACCTACAGTATTACTCGTAAGCCTACGAATGCTGGCGTAGGAAGTCTGTCATTTTTATGCCCTTCGTGGCCCTTGTCTTCCTTTGGCCAATACCTACCTTCATTTCTGGAAGTGTTGGATGCCTTCCATGTTTTCTCTCTGATTAGTGTTAACAGAAGATGATTGCCCAGTTGTAGTTGCTCTTAAAACAATAATCATCATCACCTTCACCTGATGACAGTGGCATTTGACTCAGTATTAATTTGTGTTTTGTTGCAACCATTATTTATTGTTTATTCGTTCATTAATTAAACCATCTTTATTATTAAAATATTCCAAATTATGTCCGACTATCTTAAGTCGTCTTCTGGTACAAAATAACTGAGGAGGGAACATTCAAAAGGAACTTTGTCCACAATACAAAAGAATGAGTATCACATACCTATTGCATTAGAAGGATCATGTGCACATTTATAAACACTCACATCAGTCAAAAACGTCTATGTCCCATGTATAATACAATGTGAAAATTGAGGCTGCCAACCAAAAGAACTCTGTCCAGAGCCTGAATACATTCAAAAGAGACTCCGTCACATCCGGCCAATTACAGCCCGGTTACCATAGCAAGTCAATTATTTACCAGAATGCATTGCACTGCATGCTCAAGGTCAAGACCTTATAGCTGACTGTGTTGTGGTGTTTTTTCTTGCAGTATATTTTCAGTTTATAAACCTAATGTAAGTAATTTGTAATTATGGCATCCGACGGCACTGTGAAGGTAGGGGATTCTAATCAAGGGACCAGAAGGAAAGGAAAATTTTCAAATGCAAGAGAAGAAAACAAAGAAATATAGGCCTAGTGCACCTGTTTGACATACCGTACCGGTAACCTCTTCGTGCCTTGTGTAGCCTACATGACAACAGCAGATTTTAGTGCAAGGATTTTAGACCCGCAGACTGTTTATTTTTTTTCTGTCTTCCAAATAAAATAGTACAAGATAATTTTATAGTATCAAAACTCGCTCTACAGCCAGAAATGAGAAGACGTCCACGGCAAATAGTGAACAAACAACCACATGCTCATCATTTGACGTTTCTTTTACCAACCAGAGGAGGGAAGCCGCTTCAGGTTTGCAATACATTTTTCATATCTGTGCTAGGTACTGGTAAAGCCAACCAGATTAAGAAACATCGCTATGACAATTAAACTTGGTGAGCATGTGAAAGAAAGGCGAAGCGGTGATCGAAAATTCTACCTGTCTGTTCATAAGAAAGAAAATTTGTGCCACTTTTTGAGAAACACAAAGGATATGAGAGTCGTTATAATCGCAAAAAGTCTAAGCGCATATATTTAGACTCTTCGCTTAATATAACGAAACGGTGGAGAAAGCACAACAATGGTGCAGTTGTTGAACTCCAAGTGAGCTTTGCAATGTTTCGTCGTCTTTTTGTGACGAAATTTAACCTAGGCTTTAGATCACTAGCTTCTGAAATGTGCAATTAATGTACTAAATCGAATTCCTTAAACAAAACAAGTGACAACAGAACTAAATCATGGTACCGTACATGATTGAAAAGAGCTCATACACTACGCTGAATTTCATTTTATCAGCTTCTTAAAAACAGCCATCATATACTACAATCTCTCTATGCTTCTACTTACAGCAAGTGCAACCACTGCCTAAGACACAGATACAAGAGGCATATTACTCTCCACAAATTAGTTTTTACATTTTTTGCATCGTGGATGTGTGGACAGAAGACCAAGCAGGTCGAGGTGCCGTAGAGGTATCAAGTGCTCTTTTGCACCATCTGAACGAGATGAATTTGAGTTACAAGAAGAGGATACGACTTTTCTCTGACGGATGTGCTGCCCAGAACAAAAACAATCATGTACTGCATACTTTGTTGCATTTTCTGCAAAAAACAAACGATATTGAATTTATTCAAATAACATTTCCTGTGCGGGAACACAGCTACATGCCAGCAGACCGTGTGTTTGGCCAAGTGGAGAATATATTGAGAAAGAAGTCAACTGCCTTGTAAAAAGAAGAGTATGGAGAGATATATAATAGATTAGGTGAGGTGAAACTATTAGGTCCAGACTGAAAATTGTATAACGTTAAGGAATTGTCACAGTGCTTCAAGAGGTTAGCTAATATTAGTAACATGAAACGAGTGTTTATTGCTGGCAAAGAGAATAAAGATGAAAGGTGTGAGGTCCAGGTTAAAGCCTTGCAGTATTACAGAAATGAGGGTTCCACAGAGTATCAGCCACTGCTCGAGAGATGCCGGAATGCAGATAAGTGTAGAAGATTCCGCCCGAAAGAGATTCAGCCATCATGTCCTCTTTCAGGCGAGAAGAAAGAAAATGCGAGGAAGCTACTAGTCAAACACTTTGGTGAGGATTGGCAAAACGATACAAATCTGAAGTGGTATAAAGAGCTCTTAATTAGAGTACATAGTATCAATACTCCAAATGAGGAGGATAATCCAATATTATGTGACTGTTTGGAAGACGATTGACACTTCCACGTTTAAGAAGGCCTTATGAGGTAGAATTTCAGATTGTTGGTTACAAGGATGATGTCCAGATAGAGGAGGAGACTAATACTAAAGAAGTATTAAAATTTACATATTATAATAATGACATTTACAATAACATACAAAAGTTGAAAACTAGAAAAGCGGCTGGAATTGATATTTCTGGGGATGTACTAAAGACAATGGGTTGGGATATAGTGAAGTACTTATTTGATTATTGTTTGGTCGGAGGAGCTATACCAGATAAATTGAGGGTTGCTATAGTAGCCCTGTGTATAAATAAAAGGGTGATAGACATAAAGCTGAAAATTACAGGCCAGCAAGTTTGACATGCATTGTATGTAAGCTTTGGGAAGGCATTCTTTCTGATTATACACTGACTGACAGTGACAATGCAATACCAAGGAGGAGTGGTTCGAAAGGGATGAAAGTTAGGGAAAAAACAGAGTCGACACGGAAGAATAATTGATGTTTATTTCAAACCGATATGCAGGTTACACAATGCGCACGGCATCGACTCAGTAGGATGTAGGACCACCGCGAGCGGCGATGCACGCCGAAACACGTCGAGGTACAGAGTCAATAAGAGTGCGGATGGTGTCCTGAGGGATGGTTCTCCATTCTCTGTCAACCATTTGCCACAGTTGGTCGTCCGTACGAGGCTGGGGCAGAGTTTGCAAACGGCGTCCAATGAGATCCCACACGTGTTCGATTGGTGAGAGATCCGGAGAGTACGCTGGCCACGGAAGCATCTGTACACCTCGTAGAGCCTGTTGGGAGATGCGAGCAGTGTGTGGGCGGGCATTATCCTGCTGAAACAGAGCATTGGGCAGCCCCTGAAGGTACGGGAGTGCCACCGGCCGCAGCACATGCTGCACGTAGCGGTGGGCATTTAACGTGCCTTGAATACGCACTAGAGGTGACGTGGAATCATACGCAATAGCGCCCCAAACCATGATGCCGCGTTGTCTAGCGGTAGGGCGCTCCACAGTTACTGCCGGATTTGACCTTTCTCCACGCCGACGCCACACTCGCCTGCGGTGACTATCACTGACAGAACAGAAGCGTGACTCATCGGAGAACACGACGTTCTGCCATTCCCTCATCCAAGTCGCTCTAGCCCGGCACCATGCCAGGCGTGCACGTCTATGCTGTGGAGTCAATGGTAGTCTTCTGAGCGGACGCCGGGAGTGCAGGCCTCCTTCAACCAATCGACGGGAAATTGTTCTGGTCGATATTGGAACAGCCAGGGTGTCTTGCACATGCTGAAGAATGGCGGTTGACGTGGCGTGCGGGGCTGCCACCGCTTGGCGGCGGATGCGCCGATCCTCGCGTGCTGACGTCACTCGGGCTGCGCCTGGACCCCTCGCACGTGCCACATGTCCCTGCGCCAACCATCTTCGCCGCAGGCGCTGCACCGTGGACACATCCCTATGGGTATCGGCTGCGATTTGACGAAGCGACCAACCTGCCCTTCTCAGCCCGATCACTATACCCCTCGTAAAGTCGTCTGTCTGCTGGAAATGCCTCCGATGACGGCGGCCTGGCATTCTTAGCTATACACGTGTCCTGTGGCACACGACAACACGTTCTACAATGACTGTCGGCTGAGAAATCACGGTACGAAGTGGGCCATTCGCCAACGCCCCATTTATCGTTCGCTACGTGCGCAGCACAGCGGCGCATTTCACATCATGAGCATACCTCAGTGACGTCAGTCTACCCTGCAATTGGCATAAAGTTCTGACCACTCCTTCTTGGTGTTGCATTTGCTCTGTCAGTCAGTGTATTAGACATGTTTGTGAAACTAATAACTGGTTCGATAGACGGCAGTTCGGTTTTAGGAAAGGTTATTCCACTGAAGCTCAGCTTGTAGGATTCCAGCAAGATATAGTAGATATCTTGGATTCAGGAGGCCAAATGGACTGTATCGCGATTGACCTGTCTAAAGCATTTGATAGGGTGGATCATGGGAGACTACTGGCAAAAATGAGTGCAATTGGACTAGACAAAAGAGTGACTGAATGTGTTGCTATATTTCTAGAAAATAGATCTCAGAGAATTAGAGTAGGTGAAGCTTTATCTGACCCTGTAATAATTAAGAGGGTAATTCCTCAAGGCAGTAATATCGGACCTTTATGTTTTCTTTCTATATATAAATGATATGAGTAAGTCCACCTCTGTGGTGTAGTGGTTAGTGTGATTAGCTGCCAACCCCGGAGGTCCGGGGTCGATTCCCGGCTCTGCCCCGAAATTTGAAAAGTGGTACGAGGGCTGGAACGGGGTCCACTCAGCCTCGGGAGGTCAACTGAGTAGAGGTGGGTTCGATTCCCACCTCAGCCATCCTGGAAGTGGTTTTCCGTGGTTTCCCACTTCTCCTCCAGGCGAATGCCGGGATGGTACCTAACTTAAGGCCACGGCCGCTTCCTTCCCTCTTCCTTGCCTATCCCTTCCAATCTTCCCATTCCTCCACAATGCCACTGTTCAGCATAGCAGGTGAGGACACCTGGGCGAGGTACTGGTCATTCTCCCCAGTTGTATCCCCGACCAAGAGTCTGAAGCTCCAGGACACTGCCCTTGAGGCGGTAGAGGTGGGATCCCTCGCTGAGTCCGAGGGAAAAGCCGAACCTGGAGGGTAAACAGATGATGATGATGATGATGGTGATGATATGAGTAAAGGAGTGGAATCTGTGGTAAGGCTTTTTGCGGATGATGTTATTCTCTATAGAGTAATAAGTAGGTTAGAAGATTGTGAGCAATTGCAACGTGACCTCGAAAATATTGTGAGATGGACAGCAGGCAATGGTATGTTGATAAACGGGGTTAAAAGTCAGGTTGTGAATTTCACAAATAGGAAAAGTCCTCTCACTTTTAATTACTGCGTTGATGGGGTGAAAGTTCCTTTTTGGGATCATTGTAGGTATCTAGGTGTTAATATAAGGAAAGATCTTCATTGGTGTAATCACATAAATGGGATTGTAAATAAACGGTACAGATCTCTGTACATGGTTATGAGAGTGTTTAGGGGTTGTAGTAAGGATGTAAAGGAGAGGGCATATAAGTCTCTGGTAAGACCCCAACTAGAGTATGGTTCCAGTGTATGGGACCTTCACCAGGATTACCTGATTCAAGAACTGGAAAAAATCCAAAGAAAAGCAGCTCGATTTGTTCTGGGTGATTTCCGACAAAAGAGTAGGTAAGGGTTATTCTGCCCGAAGGCAGGTCCGAACCTCCGCAGAGGTGTTCCTGACCCGGAGTTTACGTGCGGTAGGGTGGCCAGTTCCTTTCCGCTCCTCCATTCCCTACCCCCACCAACAGCGCGTGGCAACCCATCCTACTCCTGGCCACGCCCAATGTTGCTTAACTTCGGAGATCTCACGGGATCCGGTGTTTCAACACGGCTACGACCGTTGGACAAAAGAGTAGCATTACAAAAATATTGCAAAGTTTGGGCTGGGAAGAATTGAGAGAAAGAAGGAGAGCTGCTCGACTAGGTGGTATGTTCCGAGCTATCAGCGGAGAGATGGCGTGGAATGACATTAGTAGACGAAGAAGTTTGAGTGGCGTTTGAAGAAAGATCACAATATGAAGATAAAGTTGGAATTCTAGAAAACAAACTGTGGCAAATATTCATTTATAGGAAGGGGAGTTAGGGATTGGAATAACTTACCAAGGGAGATGTTCAATAAATTTCCAATTTCTTTGAAATCATTTAGGAAAAGGCTAGGAGAACAACAGATAGGGAATCTGCCACCTGGACGACTGCCCTAAATGCAGATCAGTACTGATTGATTGATTGATTGATTGATTGACTGATTGATTGATTGATTGATTGATTGATTGATTGATTGATTGATTGATTGATTGATTGATTGATTGATTGATTGATTGATTGATTGATTGATTGATTGATTGATGATAATTTTCACCAATAAGTTACAGTTGTGATCTTGAGATTAACTTTTCCCCATTTTGTAGGTTAGTTGCCCATTTAAAGAATAGGTCTAGTTTTAAATTCAATCAGAAATTTACAAAAAATTGCAGAATGGGACAAGTCCAATGTCAATTCTGATGCAGAAGGGGACAAGTACACACACCAAACATCTAGGCAGCAAACAGGGACACGTCCTTGGATTAGTTGATGCATTTTTATCAGTGAGGATGCAAAATGGGACAAGTCCATCCGAGACTATGTTTACTTGGCTAAGACTAAATTTACCTTCTTTTGGAATAAATAAACTTCGAATTTTATATTGCTTATGCTGATTTAATTGTCACTCTTAAATCATCTAAAGGGGGGTAGCAGCCTTTCGGAAGTTGCAAGGGCGGCAGTCTGGAGGATTGACTGATATGGCCTTGTAATAATACTCAACATGGCTTAGCTGTGTTGATACTGCTACACGGCTGAAAGCAACGGGAAACTACAGCCGTAACTAACTCCCGAGGACATGCAGCTCTCTCTGTATGAATGATGTATTGATGATGGCTTCTTTCCGGGTAAAATATTCCGGAGGTAAACTAGTCCCCCTTTCGGATCTCCGGGTGGGGACTACACGAGAGGGGGCGATCACCAGGAAGATGGATACTGACATTCTGCGAGTCGGAGCGTGGAATGTTAGAAGTTTGAATCGTTGTGGTAGATTGGAGAATCTGAAAAGGGAGATGGGTAGACTAAAGTCAGATGTACTTGGTATAAGTGAAGTACGTTGGCAGGAAGAACTGGATTTTTGGTCAGGCGACTACCGAATTGTCAACACAAAATCAAACAGAGGAAATGCAGGAGTTGGTTTAATGATGAATAAGAAAATAGGTCAGTGGGTAAGCTACTACGACCAGCATATTGAAATAATTATTGTCGTCAAGATAGACACCAAGCCAATGCCCACCACAAGAGTGCAGGTCTATATGCATACTAGCTCAGCGGATGATGAGGAAATCGAAAGAATATATGAAGAGATGGAAGATTTAATGCAATATCTAAAAGGCGACGAGAATCTAATTGTGATGGGAGACTGGAATGCAGTGGTAGGCCAAGGAAGAGCAGGTAATGCAGTAGGCGAATTTGGATTGGGACAAAGGAACGAAAGAGGAAGTCGGCTGGTTGAATTCTGCACTGATCAAAATTTAGTCCTTGCCAATACTTGGTTCAAACACTATAAACGATGGCTTTATACGTGGACAAGACCTGGAGACACTGGAAGGTATCAAATAGACTTCATTATGATTAGGCAGAGATTCAGAAACCAGGTGTTGGATTGCAAAACTTTCCCAGGAGCAGACGTGGAATCTGACCGCAACTTGTTGGTCATGAAATGCCATCTGAAGCAGAAAAAACTGAAGAAAGGAAGGAATGCAAAAAGATGGGATCTAGACAAGTTGAAAGAAAACAGCGTGAGGGATTGTTTCAAGGAACACGTTGCACAAGGTCTAAATTAAAAGGCTGAAGGAAACACAATAGAGGAATAGTGGATAGTCATGTAAGATGAAGTCAGCAGGGCTGCTGAAGAAATGTTAGGAAGGAAGAAAAGATCAACAAAGGATCAGTGGATAACTCAGGAGATACTAGACTTGATTGATGAACGACGAAAATTCAAGAATCCTAGAATTAAGAGGGCAGAAAAGAATGCAGGCGATTAAAGAATGAAGTGGATAGAAAATGCAAAGTAGCTAAGGAGGAATGGCTGGAGGAGAAGTGCAAGGATGTCGAAGGTTGTATGGTCCTAGGAAAGGTAGATGCTGCATACAGGAAAATCAAGGAAACCTTTGGAGAAAGGAAATCTAGGTGTATGAATATTAAGAGCTCAGATGGAAAGCCACTTCTAGGGAAGGAAGACAAGGCAGAAAGATGGCAAGAACATATCCAACAGTTGTATCAAGGTGAATATGTAGATAATTTGGTTTTGGGACAAGAAGAGGCTGTTGATGCTGATGAAATGGGAGACCCGATTTTGAGGTCAGAGTTTGACAGAGCTGTGAGCGACCTAAATAGGAACAAGGCACCTGGAATTGATGACATTCCCTCTGAATTACTGACTGCCTTAGGAGAAACCAGCATGGCAAGGTTATTCCATTTAGTGTGTAAGAATGTATGAGACAGGAGAAGTCCCATCCGATTTTCGGCAGAATGTTGTTATACCTATTTCCAAGAAAGCCGGTGTTGACAGGTGTGAAAACTATCGCACCATTAGTTTAGTATCTCATGCCTGCAACATTTTAACACGTATTATTTACAGAAGAATGGAAAAAAAAGTTGAAGCTGAGTTGAGAGAAGATCAATTTGGCTTCAGAAGAAATGTAGGAACACGTGAGTCAATCCTGACTTTACGTCTGATCTTAGAGGATCGAATCAAGAAGGACAAGCCCACGTACATGGCATTCGTAAATATAGAAAAGGTATTCGATAATATTGATTGGACCAAGCTATTTAAGATTCTGAAGGTGATTGGGATCAGATTCCGAGAACGAAGGATTATCTACAATCTGTATAAAAATCAGTCTGCAGTGATAAGAATCGAGGGCTTTGAAAGAGAAGCAGCAATACAGAAAGGAGTGAGGCAAGGCTGCAGTTTGTCCCCCTCCTTTTCAATGTTTACATAGAACAGGCAGTAAAGGAAATCAAAGAGGAATTTGGAAAGGGAATCACAATCCAAGGAGAGGAAATCAAACCTTGAGATTTGCCGATGATATTGTTATTTAATCTGAGACTGCAGAAGATCTCGAGAAGCTGCTGAATGGCATGGACGAAGTCTTGGGTAAGGAGTACAAAACGAAAATAAATAAGTCCAAAACAAAAGTAATGGAGTGCAGTCGAACGAAGGCAGGTGATGCAAGAAATATTAAATTAGGAAATGAAGGCTCAAAGGAAGTAGATGAATATTGTTACTTGGGTAGTAAAATAACTAACGATGGCAGAAATAAGGAGGACATAAAATGCAGATTAGCACAATCAAGGAAGAGCTTTCTTAAGAAAAGAAATTTGCTCACTTTAAACATTGATATTGGAATGTAGAAAGATATTTTTGAAGACCTTCGTGTGGAGCGTGGCATTGTATGGAAGTGAAACATGGACGATAACTAGCTCAGAAAGGAAGATAATAGAAGCTTTTTAAATGTGGTGTTACAGAAGAATGCTGAAGGTGAGATGGATAGATCGAATCACGAATGAAGAGATACTGAATCGAATTGGCGAGAGGAGATCGATTTGGCTAAATTTGACGAGAAGAAGAGATAGAATCATAGGACCCATATTAAGACACCCAGGACTTGTTCAGTTGGTTTTTGGAGGAAGTGTAGGTGGTAAAAACAGTAGGGGTAGACCAAGGTATGAATATGACAAGCAGATTAGAGCAGATGTAGGATGCAGCAGTTATGTAGAAATGAAAAGTTTAGCACAGGATAGGGTGGCATGGAGGGTTGCATCAAACCAGTCTATGGACTGATTGCTCAAACAACAACAACAACAACAACAAATCATTCTGCTGGTTTTCGCGATAAAAGGATAAGACTGTGTATCAGTACTTGTTGGTGTTTAGTTGCAAGATGTTAACTGGGTGTTTCAAATGCCTTAACTGTCTGAGAAGCACAAGGCTACAAAAAGGCTTCTTGATTTCAATGTTGAATTTCTCCTTTCAATTTTTCAGGAATATTTTTTTAAAGCTGAATTAGTTTTTAAAATTATTCAGAAGGAACTGCATGATATTCAGTTTTGTGTAACTGCTGTTTCCGAATGTATTACATGTGTGAGGAATTTACGAAATGTGGATAAATGCATTGATATTTTTCAGTTTGCCGAAAGGGTCACGGGATCTGTATCACCTCTCGAAAGACTTGAGTTTAAGGAAGGACATTTTGGTATACCTAAGTACAAGCAACTGTATCACGAAATACTAGACAACCCTACAATCCAATTGGAAGTTAGATATTTAAGATGTGAAAAACTAGCATTTCTTAAGTTAGGTGATATCCACTCAGTTTTCAGTATATGGTCAGAACTTTTGGAAGCGTTAAATTCATTGATACAGAACTATAGCAAGTTCTTTAACAAGGATAAATTACAAATTGAATTTGAAACAGTATTTTCGCCACTGCATGGGAAAACATTTCGTGGTTTAAATTTGAGTAGCTTAATAAAGAAAATGATTCTAAACGAATTTAATGAATTTCTCGCAGACGGTTTCAGATTATTTTATTTGCTTGAAACAATCCCAGCCACAAGTGCTTCTGTGGAATGAAGATTTTCCTGCATGGAACGTATTAAAACGTATTTAAGAAACTCAACGACTGAGGATCGTATATTACCAATAGCCTCAGTATCCATTGAAAAGGGGATCCTCCACAAATGTAAGAAAAGGGAAGCGTGGTATGAAGAAGTAATTAACCGCTTTGCTAAGAAGAAAGAGCAGCGATTAAAACGACCTAATTCTCGTCATTATTCTCAGCCTTGATCCTTTGAACTCCATCTCATCAGATTATAATGTTAGCACATGGTACATTTTTTTAAAAATGAAGACGATGTCGAATTGAAATATTAAGCTTGAAGTGTTAAATTAGTGTAGGTAGCCTTGCACGTTAAGTTTCTAGCATGCTCTTAAACCAGTGGTGTCATGTTTGGGTCTTCAAGGCCTACAATGTAGGTGGGCACGGAGGATTAAGGGACCTCCCCAGAAAAAGGTAAATAAATTAATAACTTTACCCGAATACCATTCTGCACGGAAAATGTGACTTTGTGTTTGTAGAATGGACCGAAACAAGTTTGTTTTTACAGTGCGTATGTATATCAATAATTTTTGGATGATTGCAACTGCTTGCAAATTATTATTATTATTATTGTTACTATTATTATTATTATTATTATTATTATTATTGTGTTTAAGATAACTTTCTCTCGTAACACGAGTGGCATGTTCCCTCACAAATATCCGCGCCAAGTTATTGTTAGAGAAACAGTGAAAATTAGTAGGCCCTACTGAAATATCACATTTTAGACCTACCTTAATTATTGCAGGTGCTGTTTCTTCCCCAAAACGACAATTTTCGAAACTGAAACTTATAAAGAAATTGTGTAAGAAATGTTGTTATGACCCAATACAGACTCTGTGAATTCAGCCTCTTCAGCATCGAATGTGTCATCCCAGAATATAATTGAAATCGTCAATGCCTTTGCAGTCCAGAAAGTATGTTGCGTGGTCCAGTTTCTTTAGAATGAAATGTAAGTTAAAATTTAAAAATCTAAAGACAAAATATAGAAACATATAGGTATTCAAGTTGAATTTCAATCCCCACAAAATATTTACTTTCAAAACTAAATCGATTTTTCTTTCTCTTTTTGTGTGTGTACAAGTTTCTTCACGTCGCACCGACACAGATACATCTTATAGCGACGATGGAACTGGAAAGGGCTAGGAGAGGGAAAGAGGCGACCGTGGCCTTAATTAAGGTACAACCATAGCATTTGCCTGGTGTGAAAATGGGGAAACACGGAAAACCATCTTCAGGGCTGCCGAGAGTGGGGTTCGAACCCAATATTTCCCGCATACCGGATACTGGCCGCACGTAAGCGACTCCAGCTATCGAGCTCGGTTATTTACTGTAGGAGCACGTAAATAAGTCATGCAAACATACATTTCTAGAGTGCGGCACGGTAAGATTCATTTCCCTTTACACGTAAGCATAGGACAATGAACACAACGAATATTGTTCTGATGGACTAAATATCCAGATGTGGCTGGGAGGCGTGACTAGTCTTAAGGAAAATAATGGGTAGGAATAGCATTTGTAGATATGACCTTTTGCCCTAACAGCTGTGATATATTAAATAGGTGTATATTGCAACTAAAGTACCTGCTGTAGTTAAATTTCTGTGTATTATTGATAGATTTTATCTCGTTCATTTGAGAGGCCCAATTGTGTTTCCTGCATGCAGACCCGTATCATATCCGTTACGCCTATGAATTAAATTCTAATTTGGTATAACTAACACGCATGTGCATTTAATTTGATTATCCCTGGCCTCCCCGTCACATGAACCCATGAGGTGCCACTGCTGAAAGGTGTAAAATGACAATTAATTAAGCAGTACGGCCTATGCCAACTTGTTCTTCGTTGCACACTGGGCTAAAAGCCTGCAATATGTATGAATAACATTATAATTTTTTCTGTACACTTCAAATTTTCGCCTCATACTTCGTATTTATCTCTTCTTTTTCTTCTTTATCGGTTTACCCCCCAGGGTTGGTTTTTCCTTCGGACTCAGCGCGGGATCCCACCTCTACTGCCTCAAGGGAAGTGCCCTGGAGTTTCAGACTCTGAGTCGGGGGATAGAACTGGGTAGCATGATCAGTACCTCGTCCAGGCGGCCTCACCTGCTATGCTGAACAGGGGCCTTGCGGGGGATGTGAAGATTGGAAGGGATAGACAAGGAAGAGGGAATGAAGCCACCGTGGCCTTAAGTTAGGTACCATCCCGGTATTTTCTTGGAGGAGAAATGGGAAACAACGGAAAACCACTTCCAGGATGGCTGAAGTGGGAGTCGAACCCACCTCTGCTCAGTTGACCTCCCGAGGCTGAGTGGACCCCGTTCCAGCCCTCGTACTACTTTTCGAAAATGTCGTGGCAGAGCCGGGAATTGAACCCGGGCCTCCGGGGGTGGCAGCTAATCACACTAACCACTATACCACAGAGACCGACCGTATTTATCTCGATTAGGTATATTATACAGAAGTCGAAAATAGGTTCAGTTCAAGTTTTCGCCTGTCTGTCTGTCTGCCTGTCTGCCTGTCTGCCTGTCTGTCTGTCTGTCTGTCTGTCTGTCTGTCTGTCTGTCTGTCTGTCTGTCTGTCTCAGCGGTTGCCAGTATGATCTCCACAGCAACTCCTCATAGAGTTATCGGTTCTTTCACTTCACTTTTCTGGCGACCGCCATTCATATTTCCCTTTTTTCACTGTATCGGTTAAAGTTAAAATGATTTAAAAATTGTAATATTCTAAATCAGTTTTATCACGAGCAAGTTTACCGTAAAACCAAGCGTAAGAGAGATATACCGTGTGATTCAACAGCCCCTCCCAATCTCGTTTGCTGCAGCCCAACTAACGTGCACATGGTTATAGGTACGCTATTCCCCTGTAGGCGTACCGTATGGTACTAATGTTCAGTGAGCACATTTTGCACACAATTCTGAACCCTAGCGAAATGTATATCATCCGTTCGCAAAACATCACACTTTGAAATCATGCAGCAACGTCCTTTTACCACGTGACTATGTTAATGTGTCGTGCCTCGTGACCGGGTGTAACGACGAGGGGAATCAATGCACAAAACTAGTAACAGTGCAGTAATTAATGTCTTAAACGCCGAACCGGATGGCGTATGTACTCTGCTCTCGTCGTACTACCAGCATGTTTTCAGCAGTGTAACGTAGCGAATGTAGTTAGGCATTCGCCTAGCAATCGACGAAATGTGCCAGCGGCGATTTGAATCCTGTATCATTCAAATATATTTGCATCGGTATGATGTTTGAATACGTAAACATAGGCCCACGTTTGCCACATTCAAACAGTAGAATGACGCTGTTATTCATCTTATGTCCTGCACATACTCCGCTAGTTAGGGCCTGAATGTACTGTAATCTCCAAGGGCGTCCATGCTCGGGGCAAGGGGGCCGCCTCCCTCCCCCCCCCCCTAGCTCTCAGGCAAAAAGGCAAAAATCTAATGTAGCCAGGTGTTTTTCTTTCAAGAAAATTATTCAAAAGTCGGTATTACGTAGAAGTGGTAGTACCGCTCCCCACCAACAGACAGGGGATACCGTGGGTGTTATTCTACCGCGCAATACAAGTCGCCGTTCATCTTCCACAATATTATTATTATTATTATTATTATTATTATTATTATTCCAAAATTTTAAAACTACTAAATGCCCCCAGGTCTACGCCCCTCCCCCCTACAAACTGGTCTATCGGCACCTATGGTGATCTCAGCTGTCATTCGGCATGTTTTCCACAGAGGAATACGTTGACACGCTGCTCATTTATGGGGAAGCAAGACAAAACACGTCCGAGGCACTACGTCTGTACCAGGAACGGTATCCTGACAGGCGACACCCGGCTGCTACGACATTCCGCCGTGTTGAAAGACGCCTAAGGACAACAGGCGTGATTTCCAACCAGCTTCCAGTCCGCGATAGGCCCGTTACATCGGGCGAACCGAAGAGGCCGTTCTGGAGGCAGCTCGTAATAATTCACACATGAGTACAAGGGCGATTGCACGACAGGTTAACACCAGCCAGCCGTCCGTCTGGCGAATACTGCATGAACATAAATTTCACCCATACCATCTTGAAATAAACCAAGAGTTGCACGGGCGGGATTTCGAAGCTCGAATGGAGTTCTGTCGGTGGGTATTAGGCAGGCTGGACAATGATGCAGCATTCGTATCGCATATCTTGTTCTCGGACGAATCGCGCTTCCACATTAATGGGAACGTCAATCGCCACAATCTGCACTATTGGAGTCCGGACAATCCTCATTGGGTGCGACAAGCGCCCCATCAGGTACGAATGTTTGGTGTGGAATCTTGGGGGATAGCCTGATTGGACCTTATTACTTTGAGGGTCATTGGACGGGCCCACGCTACCTGCACTTTCTGCGCCAGGAACCTCCATTGCTGCTGGAGGATGTGCTCTTGCACGATCGTTTGACCATGTGGATGTAACAGGATGGAGCTCCACCACATTCGACTTTGCACGTTCGTAACCATCTGAATGAGGAACTTCCAGGCAAATGGATAGGACGAGGAGGCCCTGTTTTTTGTCCCACCAGAACACTGAATTTAAAGCCGTTAGACTTTTTCTTGTGGGGACATTTGAAGAACGTCGTTTACACTCAAGCGCCAGAAAACTGCGACCAGTTCCGGCAACTCATCACGAACGCCTGCCGAGAAATTACACCTGAAATGCTTCAGTTCGCAAGGCGATCTATTGGACACAGGGTACGAATGTTCATAAACCAAAACGGTCTTCACATCGAGCATTTGCTGCGATAAAACATTGTCAGGGCAGTTGTGTTCCTATTATTTCTGGTCGGCATGTGTCCGGCCTGCTAACTAATCGTCTCTTTTTAAGACCACAAACACATTCATTCCCACACAATTTGCATGAAAGCGTGTACTGAATTTACATTGCGTGCGGTATTTATTAAACAAATATTTCACAAATTTGTAATCTTCGCCCCGGACTCGAACATCCCACTTGACATGCAAGCCCGCTCCGCCACGGCTTTACCAACTATACTACGGTTCCGTACGGCACACTGAGCAGCTTATCGCAAGTATTAGGTTTACTGCGGTCACAATATCAATTTAGTGTTTCGCCGGCGTGTCAGGTTCATATGATCTAGAAGACACGTGCATGTCTTCCAATGCATAATACAGTACGAGTATAACATTACGGGATCCTATCATGGTGAATCGGTAAATACCAAGATATCCGGTTGTGTTGTCTGAGCATACCGGCAGGGCAGATGTTTTCAGGACGGAATAAGTTTACAGCCCGTCTCTGTGGTGTAGTAGTTGGTGTGATTAGCTGCCACCCCCGGAGGTCCGGGTTCAATTCCCGGCTCTGCCACGAATTTTTTGAAAAGTGGTACGAGGGCTGGCACGGGGTCCACTCAGCCTCGGGAGGTCAAATGAGTAAAGGTGAGTTCGATTCCCATCTCAGCCATCCTCGAAGTGGTATTCCGTGGTTTCCCTCTTCTCCCCCAGGCAAATGCCGGGATGGTACCTAACTTGAGGCCACGGCCGTTTCCTTTCCTCTTCCTTGTTTATCCCTTCCAATCTTCACATCCCCTCCATAAGTCCCCTGTTCAGCATATCAGGTGAGGCCGCCTGGGTGAGGTACTGGTCATCCTCCCCAGTTGTATCCCACGACCCAATGTCTCACGCTCCAGGACACTGCTCTTGAGGCGGCAGAGGTGGGATCCCTCGCTGAGTTCGAGGGAAAAACCAACCCTGGAGGGTAAACCGATTAAGAAAGAAAGAATGAGCTTACTTAAAAACTATATTGGAAGGGGTGGCTGAACACTCTGTATATCGAGTTTTATCTTTTAGGACCCCTCTGAAACCTTCGTTCTGTTGAATTGTTTTGGTTAACTTATAGCTAAGACTTCACTCGCTCTTATCTTAAATACCAAGCTTCATCAAAATTTCTTCATGCATTTTCCTGTGATGCTGCAATAGACAAATGGACATACAAAGGGACAAAAATTAAATTTTACTCGACATAGGCTATTCCGGTATAAAAATCAAGTATCCGGTTAATATTCAAAAAGTACAAAGTACAAAGACGATTTCTTGTAGTTGAATAACATTAACTTAAAGCAATTCTATATATATATTTGCTAGTGGCTTTACGTCGCACCGACACAGATAGGTCTTATAGCGACGATGGGATAGGAAAAGACTAGGAATTGGAAGGAAGCGGCCGTGGACTTAATTAAGGTACAGCCGCAGCATTTGCATGGTGTGAAAATGGAAACCCCCTAACGGCACAGCCAACTCACCCGGTTCTATACTTTTATGTTGTGAAATATACAAGACATCTGGAACACGCAACATCCCTTCCTTTTTTATTTAGGGCCTGTCTCGAAACGAAATTCTTGCTGTAGGTTACTCTGTTCCAAGGCCATACCCAGTATTTTTTCTTTTGAAGTGTGGGGCGGAAGGAGAGTAGATATTTTGAGAGGGAGGCTTCCAAAACCGAAAACTATAGGAGCAAATAAAAATAATATATTTTAAGTTACAAAACACATCAAGTGCAGCAAGGAGGAGTACACAATACGCCTTGACGAAGAACAGTGCAATGTATTAGAAACACCGGCAAACTATACATAATGTAGAGAATATAAAGTGACAACACGGTCTAAGTCGGAAAATGAACTTAATATTAGTTTCATCATATAGCCTATACAGGTATCAGCACAGATGGAGGTGATTATTTATAAAAACAACACTTATCCATCCTGTGTGAAGACAAATAAAATTTACACACGAAACAGTGCTGCGAATTTTGTCAAATAACTTATTATTTTGCTAGTAACACACAAACATTTATTTGAACCTTCCTTCAATTTGACTTGGTGATCATTTTGGGGCCAATAATACGTGGCACCCATGTGGGCATATTGTGTGATCTACCCGCGACACTATTTATTGGATGTCGTTATAACAAATTTCTACTGTATTAATATAGGTTTTAATAAATAGCCTGAGTACCGGAAATTTGACCTGAACAGTTGTAACGTACCCGTAAGACTGCTAATATAGACTTCTCACATTTGAGTACCCATAATTGACAACCCACTGCTTTGGGGTTCTATTCCACAACCTAGAGACTAGAGGATGAGAACAATTACGTCATGAACAGTTTTTTCAATAATCCTTTACGGGACTGAGACATACAGACGTATTTGGAATCTCCTTTAAAAATACAGAGACCTTTTTTTCGACTTGAGAGAGGACTGTTTCTCACATGTACATTTCTATGTTGCACGGTCATTTTAGCTCCAAAAGGCAATACCACAAACATGGTTTACGAAGAGTTTCTGTGTTAAATGAAGCTCAGTTTTTCGGTATGTTTTTATACTTGAGGGCTTTTCAGATAATGTCTTAGTGCATTACAGAGAAACGATTACTTTTATTAAATTACGAAATTCACGCGATCGAAGTCGCGGGTAACAACTAGTAATGTATACAAAAATGTTGCAAAGTTTGGGCTGGGAAGACTTGGGAGAAAGGAGACGAGCTGCTATATTAAGTGGTATGCTCCGAGCTGTCAGTGGAGAGATGGCGTGGGAGGACATCAGTAGATGAATGAGTGGTGTCTTTAAAAGTAGGAAAGATCACAATATGAAGATAAAGTTGGAATTCAAGAGGACAAATTGGGGCAAATATTCTTTTATAGGAAGGGAAGTTAGCGATTGGAATAACTTACCAAGGGAAATGTTCAATAATTTTCCAATTTCTTTGCGATCACTTAAGAAAAGGCTAGGAAAACAACAGATAGGGAATTTGCCACCTGGGCGACTGCCCTAAATGCAGATCAGTAGTGATTGATTGATTCATTGATTGATTGATTGACTGATTGATTGATTGAATAGCTTATATCCATAACTCACACCAGCATAATTTATTGAGGGGCATTTGATTTTCCAATGCATTCACTTAGTATTTACATATTTGTCGTCATCCGTCTATCCTTAGTTATAATACATTTTCTATTAATGTCAGCTTTCTTAAGTGTATTATTTTGCTTCCGTAATTACTCCGTTTGTATGCGAGTGCTAATCCCGAAAGCTGGACACTCTTTTCTTTGAGGAAATACTTCAATCTATGCAAATGTATAAATTTTGGCTCCGGAAAATATCGAAATAGATGCAATTTTAACGACGGTGCAGACCTGTGTTTCGGGATAATTGGTGGCTAATCGGTAAGTAGTATCACAATTCAAAAAGCACAATTGCCTTTCATTTTGGAGAGATCTACAACTTTGGTCTTATGAATGTTTTTTGTCGTATTTCTATCCCTTACACGTTAAATAGAGCTGTATTTCTCGATTTCATGTTAATTTTGTACTTTTACACGTATATGTTATCATTTGGTACACTTATAGGAAAGATAGAATCATGACATTCGGCTCGCACATTAACATTACCAGTGGCCATGTGATAGCCAGTTTTTATGATTCTATCTGTCACACGAGTATCAAAAATATAAAGTAGTGTGTGAAAACTGTACAAAATTTCACCCCATTCAATCCCTCTAACTCTATCAAAGCATACCTATAAGAGATACGAGAAGACGTCATGGGGCCTACCATGCAGAACACTGAACGAGTCGTCTGATGGCGAAGTCCGTTTGTAGGTGCAATTTAATATAGTCTTACTCACTGCATTTATAGTAATTTACGGAGAAATCCATATACAATGTAAAAATGTAGAAATGTTCGTCAATACGTGATAAACCTAAAACACTTAGTGAGACCTTGTGAGGGTTTTAGTTATAACAGGGATATATGAATTACTGTACCTTGTAACCGAGCTAGCGAAATTAGGACCCACGCCGAGAGCCTCAGATACGTGACCATCTTGAAGGCTGGTCTGCTGAACACTGGTCGTTGTGAGTTCGGTATTCCTCCTCCTCATTTCTACTTCACCTATCCGGATTTCCCCAAAACGAATTTCTTCCATTAAAGGCCACGAAGAGGCCAAATTAAACCTAAAGAGGCAGCACTAATATGATTATTCACGCAAATAATAGGCATCACATACACAAACTTCCAGATTCCTTTTATCACAGAAGTGAAGGAAATTGAAAGGTGTATGTAATTTACTTGTACATTCTGGCTACACTGCATTAGCAAGCGTTTTATACAACGTAGTAATGGCTCGTTTAACAGTATTCAGAGCATGCTAACGTTAGAAATACCTATTTCCCCAAAGTTTTCAAACTTCTAAGCCAGCTGTTAAGGTTTTAAGCAATTCGTACAAGAAAGGCCGTATACCTAGGGTGTTTCTTTCGAAGGGGGTTAGAATTTGTCGCCCCACGCCCCGCAATCCGAAACAAAAAGTTATAGGAACAAATAAAAACACTATATTTACTGTATAGTTATCAAAAATGTTATTGAGTATAAAGGTTTTCAAACATTTTTAAGAGGTACCTTATACAACTCAAGTGAAAGGTTCAATTCATAGCAGTGTATAGTATTGTGTAGGAGGCGGTGCATGGTATTACGCGTGCGAGCAGTGCAAGACAAAATGTTTTGTCATTTGTAGAAAAATTGAGGTAACAGAAATATTTTCACTATAATCTATATAAATAAAATTGTTCGTGTCTGTTTGTTTGTCTGTTCCACCATCACGTCGAAACGGCTGGATAGATCTCAACCAAACTTCATATTTAGAGTATACTCATCCCGGGGAAGGTTTCGATATGCATATCATTTTAAAATCTTTGAATACACGGGGGGTTTATAGGAAAACCAGAATGGTTTTTCCACCATCACGTCGAAATGGCTGGATAGATCTCAACCAAACTTCATATTTAGAGTATACTCCTCCCGGGGAAGGTTTCGATATGCATATCAATTTAAAATCTTTGAGTACACGGGGGGTTTATAGGAAAACCAGAATGGTTTTTCCACCATCACGTCGTAACGGCTGGATAGATCACAACCAAATTTCATATTTAGAGTATACTCATCCCGGGGAAGGTTTCGATATGCATATCATTTTAAAATCTTTGAATACACGGGGGTTTATAGGAAAACCAGAATGGTTTTTCCACCATCACGTCGAAACGGCTGGATAGATCTCAACCAAACTTCATATTTAGAGTATACTCCTCCCGGGGAAGGTTTCGATATGCATATCATTTTAAAATCTTTGAATACACGGGGGGTTTATAGGAAAACCAGAATGGTTTTTCCACCATCACGTCGAAACGGCTCGATAGATCTCAACCAAACTTCATATTTAGAGCATACTCCTCCCAGGGAAGGTTTCGATATGCATATCATTTTAAAATCTTTGAATACACGGGGGATTTATAGGAAAACCAGAATGGTTCTTCCACCATCACGTCGAAACGGCTGGATAGATCTCAATCAAATTTCATATTTAGAGTATACTCATCCCGGGGAAGGTTTTGATATGCATATCATTTTAAAATCTTTGAACAGACGGGGGTTTATAGGAAAACCAGAATGGTTCTTCCACCATCACGTCGAAACGGCTCGATAGATCTCAACTAAACTTCATATTTAGAGTATACTCCTCCCGGGGAAGGTTTCGATATGCATATCATTTTAAAATCTTTGAATAGACGGGGGTTTATAGGAAAACCAGAATGGTTTTTCCACCATCACGTCGAAACGGCTGGATAGATCTCAACCAAACTTCATATTTAGAGTATACTCCTCCCAGGGAAGGTTTCGATATGCATATCATTTTAAAATCTTTGAATACACGGGGGGTTTATAGGAAAAGCAGAATGGTTTTTCCACCATCACGTCGAAACGGCTGGATAGATCTCAACCAAACTTCATATTTAGAGTATACTCCTCCCGGGGAAGGTTTCGATATGCATATCATTTTAAAATCTTTGAATAGACGGGGGTTTATAGGAAAACCAGAATGGTTTTTCCACCATCACGTCGAAACGGCTGGATAGATCTCAACCAAACTTCATATTTAGAGTATACTCCTCCCAGGGAAGGTTTCGATATGCATATCATTTTAAAATCTTTGAATACACGGGGGATTTATAGGAAAACCAGAATGGTTTTTCCACCATCACGTCGAAACGGCTGGATAGATCTCAATCAAATTTCATATTTAGAGTATACTCATCCCGGGGAAGGTTTCGATATGCATATCATTTTAAAATCTTTGAACAGACGGGGGTTTATAGGAAAACCAGAATGGTTCTTCCACCATCACGTCGAAACGGCTCGATAGATCTCAACTAAACTTCATATTTAGAGTATACTCCTCCCGGGGAAGGTTTCGATATGCATATCATTTTAAAATCTTTGAATACACTGGGGGTTTATAGGAAAACCAGAATGGTTTTTCCACCATCACGTCGAAACGGCTGGATAGATCTCAACCAAACTTCATATTTAGAGTATACTCCTCCCAGGGAAGGTTTTGATATGCATATCATTTTAAAATCTTTGAATACACGGGGGGTTTATAGGAAAACCAGAATGGTTTTTCCACCATCACGTCGAAACGGCTGGATAGATCTCAATCAAATTTCATATTTAGAGTATACTCCTCCCGGGGAAGGTTTCGATATGCATATCATTTTAAAATCTTTGAATACACGGGGGGTTTATAGGAAAACCAGAATGGTTTTTCCACCATCACGTCGAAACGGCTGGATAGATCTCAACCACATTTCATATTTAGAGTATACTCATCCCGGGGAAGGTTTCGATATGCATATCATTTTAAAATCTTTGAATAGACGGGGGTTTATAGGAAAACCAGAATGGTTTTTCCACCATCACGTCGAAACGGCTCGATAGATCTCAACTAAACTTCATATTTAGAGTATACTCATCCCGGGGAAGGTTTCGATATGCATATCATTTTAAAATCTTTGAATAGACGGGGGTTTATAGGAAAACCAGAATGGTTTTTCCACCATCACGTCGAAACGGCTCGATAGATCTCAACTAAACTTCATATTTAGAGTATACTCATCCCGGGAAGGTTTCGATATGCATATCATTTTAAAATCTTTGAATACGCGGGGTGTTTATAGGAAAACCAGAATGGTTTTTCCACCATCACGTCAAAACGGCTGGATAGATCTCAACCAAACTTCATATTTAGAATATACTCCTCCCGGGGAAGGTTTCGATATGCATATCATTTTAAAATCTCTGAATAGACGGGGTGTTTATAGGAAACCCAGAATGGTTTTCCTCTATTTTCTCTTATACTATTGATTTTCTGTAAACTTCGTTTACCGTACGTGAAACGTCTCTTCATTATAAACAACTTTCGTCATGTTCATAATTTACCATACTCTTTACATGACGGAGAAATTTACAATTTTCTGCTGGTACCATGCTCTGCATTGAGTGACCGACAGACCGACAACGAACCTACAGGTTACCATGGCAACGTCTCTGACTGCATGCCAGCAGGGAAGTAACGTATTGCCATTTTCCTCATCATGCTTTTAAATTCGTGGTTGTTCCCTGGGTAGAAGGCAAGAGAGGCGTCAATCGGCCTATCTGCGGGATATTGGCGGAATATCGTTGGATGTTATAACCGCCTTCAAATAGATTAAGTAATAACACCATTAGTCATCTTCTTATTATTTGTTTACCTAGGAATCAATGGACTTAAATTTCTCCTCTGTTACCGCTTTATTATATCCATAACTCACACTAGCATAATTTATTGAGGGGCATTTGATATTCCAATACATTAACTTGGCATTTACATATTTGTCGTTATCCGGCTGTCCTCAGTTATAATCCATTTTCTATTACTTTCAACTTTCTTAACTGTATTATTTTCTTCCTTAATTACGCCGTATGTACGCGAGTGCTACAAACTACTTAATGTATTTCCACCAATACTCCTTGATAGGTTTTAGGGCAAATATTGTTTCTAAATCCCTGAACTGACTGGGGGTTTATACGAAACCGAAACAGTGATTTTGAACTTCCACAAAATATACACAACCAACGTTAATTTAAATCTACCTGCCTTGGTAGAAATTAATTTCTAAACCTTTTTTCTCATGTGCATCATTTCGATACGAGGATTAATAAGGGAGATATCATTAACGGACCGTTTTTTTGTCCGTTTTTAACTCTCGAGCGGGTGCGTGTAAAGCGTATTCCTTACAACTTGAAAACTACTGAAGACATTCGAACCAAAATTCATATTTAGCATCCACCTGTCCAAAGGTAGGTTTTAAACGTAAATAACATTTCATGTTCCGGAATGGACTGGCGGTTTATAGGGAACCGAAATGGTGATTTTACTCTTCCACAATATATACAGAACAAGACCAACCTGACTGGAAATCGACCAAACGTGATGGAATTCCACCTCTAAACCTTTTTTTCAAGTGCATTTTTTCGTCAGGAGGATTAATAAGAGAGATATCATGAATGGTCAGTTTTGCAGGTTAAGTCTAGCGGACATAGCCAAAAAGGTGTTTTACATGGAGCAGATTCCTTATCTATATAAATCAAATCGTAACGACTGTGTGCCTCTACACTGACTATTTTGGCGAAATTTTAGTACAGCTTTCCGTTTAAGGGGTAATAATGACCATCTGCATAATTTTTGGTTTAGTTTCCTGAAAGTCCTAATTTTTACCCGCCTCGCCCAAAATCCAGATTGCGGCATAATCTGCCAGAAGAAAAGGAAGATAATTGAAATTTGGCAAAATTATACGTTTTAGCCTGTAACGAACGGAAAACATCCAAGACCATTAAATTTTTCACTTTTTATCCCCGAAGAATATCGAAATATGCAGGCAATTTTAATGATGGTGCAGACCTTCGGAAATTCCTATCACATAACAGATTGCACAATCTCCGTTCAATTTGGAATGATCTACAACCTTGGTCTTATGACTTTTTGCCGTATCTGTATCCCTTTTACGTTTGATTTTCCTCTATTAATGGAATTTTCACATGCATAATTCATACCTTCGATTACTTATATGAAATACAGAATCATCAAACTCTTCACGAAAATTGGCCCACCCAGTAGCCATATATGAGCCAAATGCTATGTATGTAGCTGTCACATAATTATCCGAAAAGTAATGTAATGTGAGATAATCTTACAAGAACGTTACCCTGTTCCACGTTTCTATCTCAATCTGACCCAAGAATAGATGACATATCATAGGACCAGCCATTTAGGCCACTAAATCCGGCGTGTCTTATGGTATAATCCTTTGTCGATATGACGTACGTTTAGTAGCAGTTAATCTGTAAATGAAGGTCTTCAATATTGTAAACACGCATATACTTTCGTATGTCGATCTCCAACTCCTGTGTAACTGTCATTAGTAAGGAAGGTCTACAATTGTAATGAATAGTTCACTTCTCGATTTGACTTGCAGAAGGCAAGTGAGCATGCAGTTTTGTTTAAAACTCCCCTACCCGATTGTGTTTGGCAGTAGGCAAGGGTGCCCGCCATTATAAAGAAATGTCCTCATCTAAAATGTGACTGGCATTAGGCATAGTTGCCTGCTATTTTGATGGAAACTCACCAACTTTGTGTGACTGGCAGTAAGCTGGCTGGAAGTAGGAAAATGGGCCTGGCATTATAATGATAACTGCACAACTCAATTTCGAGTGATAGTAGAGTAATTACCTGCCATTATGATAGAAACTCCTCAACTGTAATCTGTCTGGAAGTAGGAAACGGGGCTGCCATTTTAACGAAAACTCCCCAAATCGATTCTGTCCGCATAGTAGGCAATGGGGTCTGCAATTATAATGTAAACTTCCCAGATTGTGAATGGCAGTAGGCAAGTGAGCCTGCCGTTATATCACAAATCCATAACAAACACTTTACATTGGAAACAACGTACGGGGACCTCCCCATGCTCTTTCTCGGATAACGCTAAGAGACATGCAATTTTAAAACAATCTTATTTACTGCATGCACACTATTTACTTCGATATTCGAATACAATGTAGAATACCGCAGCGAAGCACGGGTACATTCGCTAGTATTATTAAAAATGTTTACAGGTTCGATACATTTTTGGAATTATCTTCTAAATGTGAAGATATTTCTATACGTTTATTAAAACAGATTACTTCGTTTAATAAAATATGCCAGCCTACCGAGTGTCATGTTCTTCATTTAATGGTTCGTTGTTGTTTATACGTTACATTAGCTACTAGTGTACCCGTGAGAGAACTCTCGCATGTGGAAATCCGCCTCCCCACCCCCACCCTCACTTTCTCCCCATATCCGTATGAAGGGTGAATTTATTTCTGACTTATTAAGCGTTTATGCATACAATGTTTGGTGTAGTATCATTGGTATTAAGTACCATTTAAACGTAACTACCCTGGTGTATTATGCATGCCTTATGCGTTAAAACAAACAAGAGTAATTATTTCTATAAGAACATCAAACCGCACCAAACGAAGCATTGGTCACATATTCACGGACACTCAATCACAGGTCGAAAACGAAGGCAAACCACGGATTTTCATAAACCCCCCCCCCCCAATCCTCGCTTCTTAACCTATCTAAGTATTGAAGCACTCACTACGTTACCATACTGCTGATTGCACTCAATACAACGCACGATAGATCATGCCAAGCACGGTCCTACAACTGCTACGAGTTAATGAAAAACGTATGCTTGAGTATACACGCATAAATCTATATTCTTGGTCATATTGGACATTCCGACTGGGGCTGAACTATGACTTAAACGGCATCCAGATTGCCACAGTTCCTCTCGAGGACTTTGAAAACTATGGATTCGACATTAATATCTGGGTGCTATGGGTTCGTTTCCCCCACAGTCGTTTTTTGTTCCATATAGTAAGTCGTATGTGTACCAAGTTTGGTTGAGAGCTATGCTTGAAGACGCATATTTTCATCCGTAATCTCGATCATTTTGGACATATTCTTTTCCGCCCCTTCTCACTGCCTTGGCAATGGGGCTGATAATGGACTTGGATTATATCAGGAGTGTGATTATTCACCTCAGTGACCCCAAAAACTGTGGATTCTGCAATAATATAGGTCGTTTTCTATTATTTTTATACTTCACCCCCTATCTATCATCGCCCAGAGGAGTCCTATGAGTGTCTTACTTAGCTGTATATTTTTTCCAAATGGTAAGTCATATGTGTACCAACTTTGGTTGGCAGCTATGTCCAAAAGTACATGCATAGTCTCGCTGCTGTAGAATCCTGGAGCTGACGTCGCTATGGTTATGGCAGTTCATTTCTTTGTCCGATTCTTAGAGCAAGGGTAGTGTAGTGCCAATATCTCCATAAAGGTTGGTGCAGAAAATCTTAGTTGCTGCCAACATTAAAACATTAGAGCAGTTAGATGCCACATTACGTAGATTGGATACTGCGAACACGCAATCTGCTCCTAAAAACAGCAGGGTTAAGGGAGTTAGCGCAAACTCCACATAAGTCAAGCCTAAAGAGAGAGACGAACCCAGGCAGAGAGAAGAGAATAGGATCAACCGGACCACTCCTACACGATTTAGGAATTTCCGAGGACAGAGGAATCAAGAAAGGAACCCATATTGCACGCGGAATCCGTGGAGACGACGGGAGAGAACCCCGGAAGAAAGTAGAGATTCCAGAAGGCAGGAACTGAAACAAGGATGGAGAGACACCCGGGAGTACGTAAGGGAGAAAAATCGCAATCCCGATGAACCCGGAGCTACATCTTTAGAATACTAGAGGCATTTCGAACCCCAGGAGCGACAATCGCCTGGCCCTAAATCAACTGGGGCAATAAAAAAAGCCGATTTCACAGTAGGAAGATTGCCTAAAAATCGAGAAGAGGACGAGCCATCAAGCAACTGCGCTGCAATAATTAATTATTGGCACTTTGACGACACAGAATTATTATTTGAGGACGCACAAACACCTAGGCCAGTCATCTTACGTTCGCTACCTGTTATCATGGTACGCGCAGGCAATTTGTACATTACAACTCTTATAGATTTGGGGGCTCAAGCTTCTTTAATTTTAGACAGGTTGGTAGAATCTTTGAAGAATCAGAGCGATATTCTACTCTTACCAGTAGCTCAAATCAAAGTCAGAGGAATAGTCCCAGATAAGAATATCAAATGTAAGTCACAGGCTTTCTTGGAATTTAAAATTAATGAACAATCACTCGAATATATTTTCCTGGTGGTGTCACGCCTTGATTTTAACCTGATAATAGGCTCAGATTTTATGATCAAGCACAAGGGGACAATTGATTACGATGCCAACCTCGTAAAATTAAAGAATAATGATTCCGTAGAACTGCAGCTGGTGTGGAGAGAAGACCTGGAGACTCGAGAACTTGGAGCCCATATTGAAGAAGCCGGTGGTGACTGTGATGAGTCTGCTATAAGCGAGGAAGCGCCAGCCGTAGCTAGTAGTAGAGAGGGTGACCCAGAAGAGGACAGATTAGAGTCCCTGCTTGACGAGAGCTCCATTGTAGGTCCGGATTATTCGTTGTCCATAGCCAGTGTGGTTGAAGACCCGGAACTCAAATCAAAATTAGAGGCGGCTAAACAGGAGGTCCTGCAAAAATTTTCCTTTGTTTTGATGATAAACTAGGTGAAATAGCAGGCTATGAATGCCACTTAAGTGTGACGGACCGATCCCCTTACAAAAAGAAGCCTTATCGGATTCCGAAAAAGTACAGGGAAGAAGCCAGGAATTTAATACATAAGATGACAGATGACGGAATTATTTCTCCCTGCGTGACTCAGTATTTGAATCCACTGGCAATTGTGCGTAAGCCCAATGGCAGCATGAGAATATCTCTTGATGATCGTGCTCTCATCGATAGGCTCACATTAGAATATGACCGTCCTCCGTTGCTAAAAGATATAATTCGAAGGTTCCGTGGAATGAATTTTTTCAGCTGCCTAGACGGAACTCCTTCATACTATCATATCAAGTTGGATGCCGAAAGTAAACTTTTCACAGGCTTCTTGTTTGAATATAGCACATATGTTTTCAACACTTGCCATTCGGTATTAAGAACTAGGGAGCCGTACTTCTTCGGGCTCTGGAAAAACATCTATCTGACGAAGTTAAGGATATCACCACGATTTATATGGACGATATTTTGATTGCATCGGAAACCTTAGAAGAGCACATAAAGGACGTAAATCTGGTTTCGAAAGAGTTGGAAGAGAAAAATTAAAAAATCAATGCCCAGAAGAGCCAACTTTTCCAAACTTCAGTATTGTTTCTGGGACACGTAGTAAGTGGTAACGGAATCCAGCCTAACCCAGCAAAGATACAGAGTATTATAGACTTTCCTAGGCCTCAACGTATTCGTAACGTAAGGCAATTCCTAGGACTTTGTCAATTCTTTTCTCAACATTGTCCTAATTATACGAAGACTGTGGCGCCTCTTCAACAACTTCTCGCCAAGAATAACAAGTGGAAATGGACAGAGGAGTGTGAGAAAGCCTTCGTCGCCACCAAGGAAATGTTGAAGAATTCAGTCCGGCTTGTCTATCCAGATTTTTCTTTACCATTCTTCATAGAATGTGACGCTAGTACTGTGGGAATAGGCGTGGTACTATACCAACTAAAGCCGGAAGATCCTGATCACCGACCTTTCATCTCATTCTTAAGCAGAAAATTGAGACCTCATGAAAAGTCTTACACCACAACAGAATTGGAAGCTTTCGCCATTGTATATTCTTTACAATATTGGAAAAAATATTGTCTTTGGGTATCCCATTACAATCATTACAGACCATAAAGCCCTGACTTTTATACTGTCGTCTGACATGACCAATGAAAGAGTTACCCGATGGGCTCTTTAAATTCAACAATTTAATCTGATGGTAGTGCGCAGACCTGGTCTTAAGAACATTTTGTCAGATGCGGTTAGCCGCAATCCTAGTGATATAATTCAGGTCCATCAAGTTGAAATAATCAATGATGCCGTCGAAGAATTTCTTCGTAATTTGCGCTACATACCTCAGATGTAAAGAAGGGATGTTAAATGTCAGGAGCTAATAAGATTTCTTATGGGTTCGATTCCAGCTGATGACGATGATTACCCACGTCTTCAACATGCATCTCCGAGATACTGCTTACAAGACGGGCTCCTTATGAAGATTTTTGATTCAGCTAGGACCAAGTGCAGGATTTATGCGCTACCGAAAATAAGAAAGGCAATTATATGGAGTACCTCAGGAAAGATACTCGACGAATTTTGCGGTCTTGTGACCTCTGTCAACGGGTCAAGCCAAATAATTATTTGTTAAAGGAATTCCCTAAACCGCTGATCCCGGAAAATCCCGGAGAAATAATGGCAATCGACCGATATGGGCCATTTCCCAAGGCGACCAGGGGGAACAGATATATCATAGTAATGGTAGATGTATTTTCAACATACACCATGCTGTTGCCCATACAAAAAGCCAATGTCGGTAACATCTTGAGGACGCTAAAGCGAAACATCATTCCCGAGATGGGAAGACCAGAATATTTATTGAGGGATCACGGAACACAATGTACATCTGTGGAATTTCAACAAGCTCTGGAAGAAATGGAAATCTGTCACATTATGAACTCTATTATGCACCCTGAAGCTAATCCTGCCGAAAGCATTATGAGGGAATTAGCCAAGTTCTGCATAATTTATTGCAGCGAACATCATTGGAAGTGGACTGAGGTGTTACCTGTTATGCAAAAGATTGTTAATTCCACAGTGCACGAGTCCACTAAAGATATTCCCCTCAGCCTAAATAACGGGATAAATCCTGAAAGACCCTTAGAAGGAGTCCTACCAGCTCCGCCTGATGTTATCGTGCCTCAACAAGCAAAGATTGACAGCGCATTAACCCGGCTAAGACATGCAGCCGCTATCAGAGAACGGCGCCCGTGCAACAGGAAGTTTAGACGACCATTAAGTCCAGGAGACTTGGTGTTAATTCGCAGGCCGGCTACCTCAAATCCTGAGCGACGGATCTACGCTAAATTCTGTCCTTTGTTCGTGGGTCCATATCGTGTCATGCTGCCTTAAGAAATGGAGCTTACGAGATAGTTCGAATGGATGGCACTTTTGAAGGAATATACAACTCCTCCAATTTAAGGCAGTATATACAGCAGGAAGAGTACGACATGCATGAAAAGAAAATCCTTCGAATTTTCTTTTTCTCAGATCGGGGGGAACATGTACCAGGAAGGCATATGGCCTGGCACGTCATTTTTCTAAATCAATATTTATTAAAGAACTGCTCAGCTTTAGCGTCTGAAACAGCTGTACGAACGAAAGTTCTCGACTCCGCTGCTTGCTGCAGGAGTGAGAGAGACAGCGCGAGAGGGGACTAGGCCGAGTGACGTAATCGCCACATGTTCTCGACTTCCCCTATGGAATACTCTGGAAATATTTCCGTAACTTTTGAATGGCTTAAGATACAGAAGTGAGAGCTACACCAACGTGAAGCCCACATTTTGAAAGAATAATAGCCGAAATTTGGGATTAATCCATCCAGTAACTTTGAAGATATTAAAGGTAGAAATTTGTCGTACGAAACCACTTTTCTGTCGCTTGGCGCAGTGAGCCAGCCCACAGCGGGGTGTGGAATACTCAGTTGAAATCCGGAACTCAACCATGGGGGAAGATTATGCTGCTCCATCGCGTTACGTGAAGTTAAAGTGAATCGTGCCGTAATACTTAGAATTTCGTCGTGCGAGACCGCGATACTTAGAAATTTCAACCACGTCGTGAACGTGTGAAATGTTTTAAAGTATTTCAAAGTTGAACTTCGTGTTACAAGACTTAAGAATTTTTTTTCCAAGTTGCGAACTTGTGATTTTGAAGGTGTATTCAGGTTGAATTTAATACGAGTGCTAGACTTGTCAATTTACAGCGCATTGTAGACTTAACTATTTTCAATGTGTATTTGAACACTGTCACTATCACGTACTGCGATAAGAACATTGGAAGGACTGTGCGCGATGATTTAAACTTACGACTGTTGACAGGTTCATGAATTTCGAGACGTTTCGACGTGTTTTTCGTCTGTAAATATGATTTTGAACTGTGCAAGGTGTTATGCTAGTCAAATACTCAGTGATTAGTAAGATTAAATGTGAACAATTTTCACGTATTTTGTGAATGTTTGAACAGTATCTTTAGAAAAGAGACTGGACCTTAAGGACATTTTATGTCCGTAATAGGAAATATGGACTCTTGTTAGGCTAATTCACACAGAAAGTCTACTTAAGAAGCGAATTCTAGAATTTTAGAGACGGTCACATACATCGTGTGAACTGAATTTACGAATGATTTTCCATTGACTGTAACCCTAATATTCATGCTGAACTTACTACGTGATTTTTGAATATTCTGAACTGTGCCCAGTGTTCATTTCCATGCTATACGAACTGTGCGTATAAAAACTGTGCATTTAAAATTCGTAACTTAAGAAGTGATTTCATTTATATCGTAAATATTTTCCACAGAGACCTGACTTGTGTTTCAGACTGTGCCAAAAGACTGTGTTATTTTGAGTCACATGTTAACTGCTGCGTTATAAAGTGCAAGTATGAACTATGCTTTCAAACTCACCTAAGTGTAAAGTGCAACTAATTACTCTTAACTGACAGTGCTACGTCTTGTATTATCGTGCCAATTGAACTTTCCCGTGTGTCCATTCTCTCTGACAAACACCGGAAATCTTGGCAAAGTGTCGAAACCTCGTATTATTTAAACATCGAATCCAACGTGGGACAGGCTACATCGTTACAGACCGGGCGAGTTGGCCGTGCGCGTAGAGGCGCGCGGCTGTGAGCTTGCATCCGGGAGATAGTAGGTTCGAATCCCACTATCGGCAGCCCTGAAGATGGTTTTCCGTGGTTTCCCATTTTCACACCAGGCAAATGCTGGGGCTGTACCTTACTTAAGGCCACGGCCACTTCCTTCCAACTCCTAGGCCTTTCCTATCCCATCGTCGCCATAAGACCTATCTGTGTCGGTGCGACGTAAAGCCCCTAGCAAAAAAAAAACACATCGTTACAGATACGTGGTGACATCGAGGGATAATAAATGGTAACATCTAGGGATGAAATGTGGTTCGCCGGTGTTAGTGCTGAGTTCGACCTCAGACTGATCGTCGTGGGAGTTCCAGCCGCCGAGTTGCGGAGCCGTATTTCAACCATTCCTGTTGCTGAATTCAGGTGATATAAGTGCATTTTACAATATTTCTTGGGTGAATAATCTCATCATATTGCACTAAAGCATTAACTGACTTATTGCCAAGGCACTCTATCAACCACAATACTCTAGTGCTACGTCAGTCAAGTGCAAGTGCCTAATCCATAAAAATATTTTGGTCGTGTGAATTTCAATTCTACTAGCTATTGAAATTGTAGGAAGTAAATTAGCAGAACTGTAAGTCTATTTACAACTTAATTGGACTTTAGGATTTTTCTGAAGCAACTGTAATTTGAAATCATGCTTAATCTATTTAAAAAAGACTTTAGGATTTCTGAAGCAAGTGTAATTTGAAATCATATTTAATCTGTAGCGACTTCGACAGACTTTAAGATTGCACAGAAGTTATTTGAAAGATTTAATATTTAATTTGAACTTTGAGATCTTAGTCAGTTGACGAAGTAATTTAAACTTAAGGTTTACGAACAAAGTGTTTATTTTGAGTTTTATTTATTTTGAATTCATGAGTCAAATTTAATTGGACTTTAGGGTTTATTTAACTGAAGTTATTGAGAAAAATAATTCATTATGGACATTTTATAAACATCAAGAGGATATATTTAACCAAGATTATATTTTTTCTATTTTAACAGCATTTAAAATTCTGCAATTTGATTCCAATCTGAACATGTTAATGGAAGATTTATTTTCAAGACAATCTTTAGTATTTGAATGAATAATAGAAGCAGGGTGATTTTCCTTCAAATCATTAATAAATCTATCAGAAAAATTTTAATACCATCTATTATTCGCCCTGCGAAGCTTCCTTCTCTGTACCTGCTCCAGAAAGACCATACACTACCTGAGATCCTTCCCATGCTCTTGTGGCCAATAACTTTTCCTGGTACAATATAGTGTTCCTTGTTTTAAAAGTAATAAGTGAAAAATACGTAGGAAATATTTTGCATTTAGAAATGATTTAATGACATTACTTCTGAAATTGGTTCGTCAGTATCTTAACGAATCTCTCAAACGTGTATGTCTCTATAGAGCTAAGTGATCTTTCACTAATTGACCCCGAAATCAACTCGGTTGCAATTATCAATTATAACCTTAAAAACCCATGTTCAATTGTTAGTGTACAAACTACGTAATTTAAACATATTAGAACTCTGCAGGCACCCACATGATTGTTACGTACAGGTATGGCATACACATTTAATTCCTATTTGACTACTTAAAATATATTAACATGCTTAGCTTAATGAATCTTGCCAACACTTCACTCCATCAGTCAGTTAACTGGACACCTAATAGCCTACCTCCTTACAAGGTAGGTACTTTGGAATTATGTATTGACTGCCTTTTCAAATAAATCCGTGAGTATTATTTTCAAATGAGCTGAGCGTGAGAGTCCATTATAGCGAACTATTCTTTCAGTGTGCTGTGGCTCTGCTTGTCCGCTGCAGCGGAAGTTCGGCTTCCCGCCAATGTTCAGTGTCCCGTTAGTGAGCCGTGTGTATGTTGTGTCTCACTGATCCGTGACTGCGCACTGCCTGCTGCGAGTCAGCTGAATCGTGTGCCGTGAGCTTGCCGTTCCTGTGAATCGATTCACTCGAACACTTGAATGAATCAATACACTGCTTCGAATAATACACTCAGTAGCCAACACTAATTGGAACTAATGACAATTTATCTGAATATCTCTAATTCTCTAAGGTTAGGTCCGCTACAATTTATTCATTTAACCATACTTATTTTCCATATCTGCAGTCGTTATAAAAAACACTAACTTTTCCAAACTTTCGAGACACAATTTGTACGTTTTTTCTGTGAGACCGAGCTTACAGGCGGAAAACGATTGGGGAGCATAAACTACATTTCTGGAGTTATTTACACTAGTAAGTCAAATATTCGTTACATTTTACATATACATATACAGCCATCTTCGAATATATGGGCACTCTCCTCAATCATCGAAGTATGAAGGATTTCACTGCCGGAGTCAATATAAAGAAAATCTTCCGGGCTTTTCTGCCATGGTCCACTCCTCTCTTTTTTTCCAGACGTTTCGACTACTGCTGCGGCAGTGATCTTCTGTGGCGTCCTCTATGTTCTCCCTCCTGTATTCCCCCGAGCTCTACAGAGGCCGAGAAGAAATGGATGTAGAAGATGTCGCATCGACACAGATAGGTCTTATGGCGACGATGGGATAGGAAATGGCTAGGAGTCAGAAGGAAGCAGCCGTGGCCTTAATTAAGGCACAGCCCCAGCATTTACCTGATGTGAACATGGGAAACCACGTCTATGTACTCTCTCTTGTACCCCAGGGGGATACAAGAGAGAGTAGTTAGACGACGCCACAGAAGATGACTACCGCAGCAGTAATCGAAACGTCTGGAAAGAATGAAAGGAGTGGACCACGGCAGAATGGCCCGGAAGATTTTTATTATACTCTCCTCATTCCCAGTTCTTCTACATCCACCGAGCGAGTTGGCCGTGCGGTTAGGGAGTGCGCAGATGTGAGTTCGCATTCGGGAGATAGTAGGTTCGAACCCCATTGTTGGCAGCGCTGAAGATGGTTTTCCGTGGTTTCCCATTTTCACAGCACGCAATTGCTTGGGCTGTGCCTTAATTAAGGCCATGACTGCTTTCTTCTGACTCCTAGCCCTTTCCTATCATTATCGTCATAAGACCCATCTGTGTCGATGCGAGATCTTCTACATCCATTTCTTCTCGGCCTCTGTAGAGCTCGTTTCTGCTTCACAGCTCCATCTGGAGGACAGGCATCAGCACTCATTGAGGGGCCAACTCGACAGAGCTTCAGTCTTGATTCGGAATTGTTGGATAACGAAAAACCAGATAAAGATAATAAAAGGATATAGATGAATACAGATGGTAAAACTTCCCTTCCTGTGTCTATTAAGCCGGGTATCGACTGCGCGCGGCTGCCGCGCGCGACAGTGTTCATAGCTTTGCATCGCAAAGTCGATACCATGTTGCCTCGCGCGGCAAGACGAACACTGCCGCGCTCGAACTTGGCGCGGATCGAGCCAAATCGGAGCGGTCTCTTGTCCTGCTGCTGCTTCTTAAATGCTTTCATTCCCCACCCTGAAGGGGTGGGGCGGGCCACCTAGAGGGTGTCGCCCTCTCTCTGGCCAAGAGATGCGGGCGGGTTGGGGAGATGTGATGGAAGAAGGAGGTGGGTAAAGGATGTGGAGAGTTAGGAGATGGGAGGGGAATTGCGTCTATTCCTAAGTATTTATTCTTTATTGAAGTGAGAATACAGTTGTGATTATGTCAAAATGAGCTGTGAACAAAGAGGAGAGGGGTTATACAAGGTGAGAGGAAAATAAATGAAGGGCAAGGGTGTTATAAAAGGAGGAGAAGCTAACAAGCGAAGTTAGAAGAAGGCGAAGGATATCAAAAGAGGGAGGTGGGGGAAAGTAAGGAGGTGGGGGCGGGAAGAAATAAGGATGAAATGATGGAGGAGGTGGTTGGGGAGGTGGGGCCGGCCGGGGACTACTTCGAGGTGTGGAGGGATGAGATGAAGGTTGTGGAGGTGAGCGAGATGGTTCTATGCGGTGATGACGGCCGTTGAGGTGGATCCCGGTGGCGATGAGGCGTTCAACGTCTTCAGCAGTCGGCAGATGAAGGCGGACGAGATAGGTGGGTCCAGCGGAGTTATAGATCCGAAAGGCTCGGCGCACTGGTATCCCTGTCTGGCGGAGTGTTTGGATGATAGATGCTGATGGAAGACTGGGCTCCACACCGCAGACGACACAGCTAAAGGTGGTAGTGCCGGTGGAAGGCGGTGGGACCAATGGTGGCTGTACCAAGTTGCCAGGAGTATCTTGATGGGAATATCCCTCTTCAGATGATGGAAGTGATGAGCGCTGGGGGTGTGTGGGGTCAGTGGAGGGAGGTAAGGGGAAAGGAAATGTCATGAGAGGGGAAGGATGAGTGGTAACAGTAGTAGTGATAGGAAGGGAAGAGGAGGTGTGAACTGAGGTGGTAATGGTGGAGGTAGCAGTGGTTAGAGTAGTGGCAGAGGTAACAGGAGGGAAGGACAAAGGGGGCGGGGGTGAGCAGTAGGGAGGTGGTGTGGTCGTAGCGGGCGGATCGATGGTTCCAGGCGGAGGGTCGTCGGTGTCCGGTAGCTCAGCCAAAAGATCCTCTGGAGTAGGTTCAACTGTATAGAGATGGTTGTGGATGCGTGCGCCATTCTTGATGATGGTAGAGACGTCGGCTGGAGTGGATAAATAGAGAAGTACATCGGATAGTGGTTGAGCTTCGTCGTCGACTACCCGGCAGGCACCATAGGCACCCGCCGGACGAAGAGCAGCGAGGACATCTTGGTCTGAGAAGACGAGAGGAACGTTGCGGGCAAGGCAGGTGTAGAGCATTGTGGGAAGGCCGACCTCCTACGTGGTGCCAGCCTATATGCTTTGTTGTCTCGGCAGGGTGATAAGTAAAGTTGAGCAGTCACCCGGCCGAAGAAAAAATATGCGTTGCGTTGAAGCAGAGGAGAGCAGTCGTCGTGTCCCCAACCAGAGCTCTTGAATGTTAAAAGCCTCTTGGAGTTCTTGCCCTCAGATTTATTCGTTTTGAAGGGAAACCAGAGCTCTCTCTTGTCCCGCGGCAAAGGGATTTCAGTGCGCTGTGTTCGTTCAGTTGAGACGGGTGTTGGGGTGGTTCTACCGCGGCGAAATGGAGAAAGAAATTTGTATTGCTCTGATGCAGCTGTATAAATATAAAGAGATATTGTGGAATCCTAAAAGTAGTAGTTATCACAACAATGATGATGATGATGATGCTTGTTGTTTAGAGGGACCTAACATCTAGGTCACCGGTCCCTAATGGTACGAAACGAGACGAAATGCAATGACAATTTAAAAGTACAAAATTCAGCCACTGACCAGAATTCACAACGTGATGATGAAGAATGAATGAATGAATGAATGAATGAATGAATGAATATGAATTTAAAACAATCAGTGGATCCGACCCGCAATGCCTCACCTGACCAGAAACAATATTACGGACCAAGGGACTGTTTCCAAAGCAAAATCCAGAATCGATGATGCTTGTTGTCTAAAGGAGTTCAATATCATTGTCAACGGTGCTTCATAATGGCGTTTATCGCTAGTAAAGGAGAACCATGGTATTTCTCAGGTTGCGGTACTAATCAAAGGTAGCGTAAACTCGAGGTGTTCCAAACATTACTCACAAGTATTGCACGTCGTACACGTAACGCAGATCTCTGGTGTTTCTCACATAATGGCGAAAATAATAGGCAACGCAAGCCCATAGTGTTCCTCACCTAGGTGTGATAATCACGGGCGCCGGCATTTGCATGGTGTCCCGCATATAATGGGTACTAATCATAGGCAACGAAGACCCACGGTGTCGCTCATATTGTGTTACTAACTACAGGCAACACCCAGACCCGTGGTGTTTCTCACTTAATGGTACTAATCACGGGCAACGTAAGAACGTGGTGTTCCGCATTTAGTGGTACTAATCATAGGTACTGGAAACCCACAGTGAACCCCGCTCTACTGCTACGAATCACAAAACTATTCAGTACCTAACAGAGTGGTACTACTCGCAAGTAAAGGCGACCCATGATGTTCCCCGCATGATGGTACTAGTCACAAGTAGTTTCATGGTTCTAATGCCATCATCCCTTGGTCACCCCTTTTAGTCTCCTCTTACGACAGGCAGGTGATATTGTGGGTGTTTTTCGTCTGCGCCCCCACCCCTAAAAGGTGTAAACAAAGAGAGAAAAAATAAAAAAGTAGGGATCCGTCACTTCGAAAAACGAAGTAACGGATGAAGAAAGGCAAGGGCCACGAAGGGCGTGAAAATGAAAGACTCCCTTGGCCTCGAATGCTCTAATACCGTCGGGGTCGGAAAAGAACAAGAGTTGACCAAGGGAGGTCGGACAGGATAGATGAAAATGAGGAGCCTGGCACAAGTGGAAGAAATGCCAGGACTCAGCTAAAGGCCCCGAATCGCCAAGCCACGCTCCCAAGTTGAGAGCCCCTGGGGCCCCTTTTAGTCGCCTCTTACGACAGGTAGGGGATACCGTGGGTGTATTCTTCATCTGCGTCCCCCACCCACAGGGGATAGTTATCACAACAAAAGTACGCGCGAGGACGCATGGAAGGACATAGGTGAGGAAAATAAAATGCCAGTTCAAGAGTTAAAGAAGAAAATTTCAACTTTATTGGCGTCATACAGAAAAGTCTCGGATTAAGAAGTCTCTCATTATTTTCAGATGCAGTTACTGTTTACGTATCCAAGTGGTTTGCTTTCAAGGAATTCTACTTCATGGCCGACAAAAATACACCCAACGATAGTGTGGATACTTTGTGTGATGAACGTATCTGTTCATTACAATACGTCTGCACGTGCAGTACTCATAGTGTTCGCACCAGAAGTGAGGAACCAGTATCGATCACCTGCCGCGCTCAATTCTGGCATCACAAACATGGTGTTACGCGTAACACAAAAGAAAGAGTTTGCCGCGCTCGAACAGATACGCGCGGCAGCCGCACGCAGTCTATACCCGGCTTATTATGTGTAGAGCAGAGATCCCATCTATTTGAAGACGGCAGTGTAAGTTTTCGATACGTTCCTTCTAATTTTGTACTCGGATTTTCATATTTGTTCTTGCCTTCTCTTTCTGTTTCTCCTTCTCACACTGACTTTTCATTCTGTTTATACCATTGTTTTTTTTTTGGTGTTCTTTCTAATGATTTTACTCGTATATATGTCTGCCAATCAACAGTTTTATTACTTTCAACACAAACTTTAATGATATTTCTGCTCCTGGTTTATTAAAAGGAGAATTTAGTGCCAAAATGCTCTTCAGAAGATATATATCTTTTTGTCATGTGTATAGCAGGTATAACTGGAAAATTTGTCCTCTGCCACTATCCTAAAAATATACTGAGCCTAGTTCGACGCAGATTTCATTAATAGATAAAGTTTCGTTTTTCACAGAAGGTTTTGAAGTCTCGCGCTCAAGGACACTGCCCTTGAGGTGGGATCCTTCGCTGAGTCCGAGGGAAAACCGACCCTCGACGGTAAACGGAATAAGAGGGAAAGACAATAAATAAGGGTAAGTCCTCCTAGTACTTTAGTGGATATAGCTAACATTTCCACTATCTCAATGTTAAGATTGTCGCAGGAAAACAGGTAGGTGAAATTAAACATGGGCTATGTTTACTAGTAAATAACTTTTCAATTAGCGCTAAGCTGGTAGTCAGCGAAGAGCAAAAATTTACTAAAAAATTAATAAAGTTACTCAAGTGTAATTTTTGAAGGACTCGTATATTACATTATTATTATTATTATTATTATTTCCTTTCTTAATCTGTTTTAGATTCAGCGAGGGATCCCACCTCTACCGCCTCAAGGGCAGTGTCCTGGAACGTGAGACATTTGGTCGGTGGGGATACAACTGGGGATGAAATTAAATTAAATGGCGTAATGGCTTTTAGTGCCGGGAGTGTCCGAGGACATGTTCGGCTCGCTAGTTGCAGGTCTTTTGATTTGACTCTCGTAGGCGACTTGCGCGTCGTGATGAGGATGAAATGATGATGAAGACGACACATACACCCATCCCCGTGCCAAAGGAATTAATCAATGATGGTTAAAATTCCCAACCCTGTCGGGAATCGAACCCGGGACTCCTGTGACCAAAGACCAGCACGCTAACCATTTAGCTGTGGAGCCGGACACTGGGGAGGAAGAAAAGTACCTCGCCCAGGCGGCCTTACCTGCTATACTGAACAGGGGCCTTATGGAGGGGATGTGAAGATTAGAAGGGATAGACAAGGAAGAAGGAAGGAAGCGGCCGAGGCCTCAAGTTAGGTACCATCCTGGCATTTGCCTGCAGGAGAAGTGGATGGCTGAGGTGGGAATCGAACCCTCCTCTACTCAGTTGACCTCACGAGGCTGAGTGGACCCCATTCCAGGCCTCGTATCACTTTTCAAATTTCGTGGCAAAGCCGGAAATCGAAACCGAGCCTCCGGGGGTGACAGCTAATCACAGCAACCACTACACCACAGAGGCGAACATTATTGTTATTATTATTATCATTATTATTAATTCAAAGCAAACTGCACAAAGGACCAAAACAGGTGAATACGTACGTAGTGGTGGCTTGCATGACTGCATACTTGGTACATTTTCCATGTTTACGGTAATCGAATATATACATATATCTAAAATAGAAATTCCTTGTCAACTACTTGGCTGAATGGTCAGCGATGAGGCCTTCGGTTCGGAGGATCCCAGATTCGATTCCCAGCAGGGTCAGGGATTTTAATTGTGTCTGATTAATTATTTTGACTCGGGGACTGGGTGCTTGTGTTTCAAACAACACACCACACTACCAGCCATCACAGAAACATGCAATAGTGATTACATCACGTAGAGTTGGCGTCAGGGTATTCGGTTGTAAAACAGAGCCTACTTTTGATAGTCATATAATGAGAACTCCGGAGCTTCGGGTTCGATTCCCGGCTCTGCCACGAAATTAGAAAGGTGGTACGAGAGCTGAAACGGGGTCCACTCAGCCTCGGGAGGTCAACCGAGTGGAGGGGGATTCGATTCCCACCTCAGCTATCCTCAAAATGGTTTTCCATGGTTTCCTACTTCTCCTGCAGGCAAATGCCAGGATGGTACCTAACATAAGGTCACGGCTGCTTCCTTCCCTCTTCCTTGTCTATCCCCTCCAATCCTCCCATCCCCCTAACATGGCCCCCGTTTCACATAGCAGGTAAGGCCGCCTGGGCGAGGTACTGGTACTCCTCTCCAGTTGTATCCCCGGCCCGAAGTCTCACGCTCCAGGACACTAGCCTTGAGGCGGTAGAGGTGGTATCCTTCGCTGACTCCGAGGGAAAAACCAACCCTGGAGGGTAAACGGATTAAGAAAGAAAAATATAACGAGAACTCTAAACGCTTTAATAGTACAGTAATTAAAATGTATAGGACTATAAGAGATTGATTTGTGGAATGGGATATGTAGCATTTTAGTAAGGTATTGTCTTCTCGCTTTACTACAAAATATAAACTCGTTTCTGTTTTGTGGTATGAAAATGTTTTAACCAAATGTTTTAGCAGCCCTCTTCCCCCCCCCCCCCCCCACTCTGGATCCACCTCCTTAACTTCATAAATCAGTTTGCATTCTTTTCAAAGATCAAATACACACAAATACATGTTTTTAACAGTTAAATGGCATAAAATGCATATTGTGCTCTACGTCATCAACATTTATGAAACTGTTTTCATCTCCTGATAGGGACAGATAGGCCCTACGCATCAACATGCACAAACAAAATATGCTGCAACTTCTTGGTGATTGCTGAAACACAGTGTCGTGACATTAGGGCCGGCGAGCCTTGCATTGAAGGCGGGCCCGGGATTTGTGGGGCTCTGCAGATTTTCCAAAAGTGAGTGAGTAATGATTAATTAATTAATTAATTTTTACCGGAATGCCACTCTGCACGGGAAATGTGATGCGGTATCGCGATGTTTTTGTAGAATGGATCAGAGAGAACCATTTTTACATTTCGTAAGTAGAGGTGGTTGTCCACCTCTGTGGTGTAGTGGTTAGTGTGATTGGCTGCCACTCACGCAGGCACGAGTTCGATTCTCGGCTCTGTCACGAAATATGAAAAGTGTTAGAGGACTGAAACGGCTACTCAGCCTCGGGTGGCCTACTGAGTAGAGGCGGGTTAGATTCCTACCTCAGCCATCCTCGAAGTGGTTTTTCGTGGTTTCCTACTTCTCCTTCATTCAAATGCCGGGATGGTACCTAACTAAAGGTCACGGCCGCTTCCTTACCCTTTTCCTTGTCCATCCCTTCGCAATGGGCGAGGTACTGGTCCCCCTAATGAGTTGTATATACACAGACCCAAAATCTCACGCTCCAGTACACTGCCCTTGAGGCGGTAGAGGTGGGACCCCTCGCTGAGTCCGAGAGAAAAGGCATCCCAGGAGGGTAAACAGAGTAACAGGCCGATGGCTTAGACCTTAGACCTCTTTAACCAACAAGCTATTATTATTATTATTATTGCTATGGGCTTTACGTCGCACCGACACAGATAGTTCTTATGGCGACGATGGGATAGGAAAGGTCTAGGGGTTGGAAGGAAGCGGCCGTGGCCTTAATTAAGGTACAGCCCTAGCATTTGCCTGGTGTGGAAATGCGAAACCACGGAAAACCATCTTCAGGGCTGCCGATAGGGGGATTCGAACCTACTATCTCCCGGATGCAAGCTCACAGCCGCGCGCCTCTACGCGCACGGCCAACTCGCCCGGTATTATTATTATTATTATTATTATTATTATTATTATTATTATTATTATTATTATTATTATTATTATTATTATTATTATTATTATTATTATTATTTTAATGAGTCTAGCACAGCCGTTTCTCGTAACAAGAGTGACCTCTGTTACAAAGAGATGCGCGAAGTTAGAAAAAAAAATTACAATGATGAGAACTGGTAGGCCTACCAAAATCTCATATTTTAATTAGAAATTCGCCTTTTCGTGTCTAATTTACCTGATACCGTAGTAAGCCTAATTTTTATTCGCCATCTAATTTTTGTCATACATTTGTTCGGGGCCGATGACCTACATGTTAGACCCCTTTAAACAACAAGCATCATCATCATCATCATCATCATCATCACCATACATTCGTTCGACAATTAGTTGATTTAAATTCCTAAAGCAACAAGAAGTTGGTGTTTTAACGATCAGTCAGTTTTGAATGAGCTCTCCGTTCAGTTATTTTAATGTCAGCCGTACGTATCTTTTACGATGTGATGTTTTCTAACTTTTGAACAGTTTAAAGCAATTCGCATATTATTTGTATGTTATAATCAAATGAACTGTGTTATAAGTTTTATACAGTTTCTTTGAGGAGGCCCATTTTGTTTGCTGCAGACGGACCCGTATCACATTCGTTAGCGGTACGCGTCACTAGTAGGAACAGAGAGAGTAAAGCCCACGCAAACGTGTGGTGCGGGATTGAACTGTCTGACGGCAAATATGAAGTCAGAAAGAAATATGCTCCTGACCTACACAAATACTTGGGCAGGGTCTGAAAGAGATAAAAAGGTCGCAACAACAAGATAAGTGTTATAGTGGAGCCGTGGAGGCAGTGATTTAGTTGGAACGAAATATTTACAGGAACTCACCTCATATTGGGTGTCAAAATCAGCGGCCTCATGTTTCCGACAAGTTGTTTCATCAGCTGAACGCGTCTCCTTTCGTAGCCATGACTTGACATATGGATGTGGTTTAAATATATGCACAGGAGGTCCAACGCTGCTTATGAAAATAAGTCCGCTTGATCTTGCATCCAGCAGCCTATTTCTCTTTTCGGTGAGGATCTCATTCATGGTACTGAAAGCTCCTTCAAATTCTGTTGAAGTGATGGGAATGGTCTGTACAGTCTTGTTTAAAGGCATCAGCTCCACTGGAATTTCCTTGGTCTCGACATACTTTCTGAAAGCATTAATGTACCTCGTCTTGTCTGACACGTGGAAAAAGTCACAAAGGTTGCCAACACTCTCATCACCATAGTAGATATCCAAAGTAGAAGTGGAAGGCCACTTATTTTTGTATAGTACCTACCTTTGAATCACTGATACCTTTTGTCATTCTCTCATGTCCCTGCTGACTAGAGCTGGAACCAAGATGAGATGATGTGGACACATTTTCCATAAGCCTGTTGTTTAAAATGTTCACAAGACTTCTGAAAAACTGCTTTCTGTCAATTTTTACAACTATTTTTTTTAGATTCATGTAATCCTATGTTTCTAAACATTTTGTTTTCTGCTGCTTTTAGAACTGTTCTGTAGTATTCTCCAGGAGCTGAGTTACACATAGATTCAAACACTTTTATAGGGTGCTTGATTGCATTTTGAGCCTCTGTCAGACTTGTCTCTCTTTTCTGCAACTCTAATGACAAATCAGCTAACTCAACAAGAGCATCATACGTAATTGCTATATTTTCTAGGAATTCTACACATGTTAACATATTTTCTATGCCTTGGAATTTTACCCTTTCTTTGGAGTCTCTCTGGTGGTCATTTTTGTGCTCACTAAAATGTTTTACTAGTGCACTTTAGTTTTCCCAGACAGCTTTTACAGTTCTCTGGCTCGATGCTACCCATCGTATTGTAAATATTTTGGATTCACTTGGATTCACACAAACATAACAAGTGGAAGAAGGTTGTTGTGCTCACTTCCCGCTCTCCGAATCCAATAGCAGTGTAGCCAACATTAGAGAACCAGAAAACCACCCAGGAGTGTAAAATCGACCTATCTTATGAACATAAAACCGTAAGTTTCAGTATTAGTCCGCTAGAGTACACCCATGACGTTTCAGTCCTATGTATAGATTATAAGATTTTCTTACTGAATGTAAAAATCTTACGTCATTGTAAAGCGGAAAATATTTTCCGGAACGGCGTTCCGGCCCGTTCCGGTCCAACTAAACCACTGCGTGGAGGTAATAATGATAATGGCTTTTGGCTTCCGGAGTGGCCTGGTGCAGGTCTTTCGAGTTGACGTCTTGTAGGCGACCTGCGCGTCTATGAGAATGGGGCCCAACCTAAGATGAAATCTAATGCTGAAGACGGTACGAACATCCAGCCCCCGCACCATAGGAATTAACTAATGAAAGTTAAAGTCCCTGGTCCGACTGGGAATCGAGCTCGGAAACCCCTGGACCAAAGGTAAGCACGCTAAGCATTTAGCCATGGAGCCTACACAGTGCAGGTAGTACTAGTGGAATCAGAGATAAGGCTTTCTGCGGATAATGTTATTCTGTATAGAGTATAATAATTTCGTGTGGCTATTTCTAGCCGAGTGCAGCCCTTGTAAGGCAGACCCTCCGATGAGGGTGGGCGGGATCTGCCATGTGTAGGTAACTGCGTGTTATTGTGATGGAGGATAGTGTTGTGTGGTGTGGTGTAGTGCGTTGTAGGGATGTTAGGGACAGCAATGAAGGTTAAAATCCCCGACCTGGCCTGGACTCGAACCCGGGACCCTCTGAACCGAAGGCCAGTACGCTGACCATTCAGCCAACGAGTCGGACCTGTATAGAGTGATACTGATAAATAAGTTACAAGATCGTGAGCAACTGCAAAAAATGATCTCGATAATGTTGTGAGATGAACAGTAGGCAACGGCATGATGAAACACGGGGTTGAAAGTCAGGTTGTGAATTTTACAAATAGGAAAAGTCCTCTCAGTTTGAATTACTGCGTTGATGGGGTGAAAGTTCTGTATAGGGATCATTGTAAGTACCTAGGTGATAGAAGGGTAATCACAAATATGGGATTGTAAATAAAGGATACAGATGTCTGCACATGGTTATGAGGGGTTGTAATAAGTATGTAAAGGAGAGGGCATTTAAGTCTCTGGTGAGACCCCAACTAGGGTGTGGTTCCAGTGTATGGGACACTTATCAGCATTACTTGATTCAAAAACTGGAAACATTTTAAGAAAAGCAGCTCGATTTTTTCTGGGTGATTTCCGACAAAAGAGTAGCGTTACAAAAATGTTGCAAGGTTTGTGTTGGGAAAACTTGGGAGAAAGGAGACGAGCTGCTCGACTAAGTGGTATGTTCCGAACTGTCAGTGGAGAGATGGCGTGGAATGACATTAGTAGACGAATAAGTTTAAATGGTGCCTTAAAAATAGGAAAGACCACACTATGAAGATAAAGTTGGAATTCAAGAGAACAAATTCGTTTATAGGAAGGGGAGTTAGGAATTGGAATAACTTACCAAGGTAGATGTTCAATAAATTTCCAATTTCTTAGCAATCATTTAAGAAAAGACTAGGAAAAAAACAGATAAGAAATCTGCCACCTGGGTGACTGCCCTTAATGCAGATCAGTAGTGATTGATTGATTGATTGCGTGGCGGTAATATTCACAAGTAATCCTATGAAATGAGATGGTAAAAGAAAGGCAGAAATCCAATATTAGGTAATGCGTATTATGCATGAAAACTATTATTCCTTTACTGTCGGTTCGTGGCTTTGACAATAATTAAACACTGTAAAATCGAAAGAGTAATTTAAGAAGATATAGGCTTCGTCAGTCGCAGAACTCTCATGAATGACATTTAAAGCGGGAAATCCCTGGCTTCTTCAATTTCATTCGAACACAGACAGAAGGATCTAGAGAGTTCAAAATGCAGCTAATTCTCTCAGGTCTATCATTATCACATTTGATGCGGTACTGTAAGCGTGCAGTTCTCGCCTACGTCCTTCTGTCGGCCATGACTGATTGCTCAGTACTGCAGCTTCAACACCTTGTGCTTGGAAGCACTGGCCTTGATATCGCTGTGCTTTATATTTTGCATAGTTTGGTTTGGTACACTTTTTTATTTTATGTGTATGCACGTACATTATACGTTACGTTACGTTATACAAAGAAAAGCAGCATGCTATCAACTATGCAAAAGCGACAGAAACGCATCAAAAGCACAGAGTTGATACTATGGGATTTTGAACATAAAATTATCTTTCACTGTGTGGCAGATCATCCCAATTATAGCTATCTCGGTTCTTGAACACAATGAAGCATACTCAGCACCAAAGGATCCAACTTGCTTCGGGGCAGATTATCTTACTCTTGGATAACAGCTTCAGTCAGTTGCTGAATATTAGCACTAATCTGCCGCCATCCTAGACGCAACAATGTCTCACGCCATTCCATTCCTGTTCAACAACTCATACCAAAAGAATATGCTGACACGCCATCCGCTGCATGCCATGCGTCTCAAGGAACTGATCAACGAGTTTCGATGATCATGAGCATTATCATCCACTAGCGTAAAGTCCTCACCCACAGTGGCACAGGTCCTCTGTATACCAGATATGTTACCCTGGATATGAAATAGAGGCGTACGTCGACCAAACATGACGGATCCCCCTTGGTACAAATAGCGCTCCACGATGAAGGGCTCGTCCGCCTGTCACTGGATCATGTCCACACTAATGCTCCTGTTGGATGAGTTCAAGCTTATGGTGACCTTATCAGAAATAAAGAGCCCTATGATGTGGTTTAAGAGCAACTTTTTAGCACATCCCTCCTTGATATCAGTCCTCTGTCCAGCAGCCAATTTCGCCTTCCGAAGATCCTGGTAGAACGAAGTGGCAGTAGCAGTGGACTAACGACGTGGTGAAAGCAACTAACACCGATCCTCACTGGAAGGTGTTTTGCGAGGGCGTTCCGTCGTTGTCAATAAGCAATCGTTTGTGTCTCCCTGAACTTTTTTCCAAACTCTAGAGATATCACTCTTGACTCCAAAATGAGCGGTGACATCCACTTACCGCCATTCTAGGCGCAACAATGTCTCAATTGGAATGCGGTCAGTAGCAGAAAAGTACCTTGGTCAACTCTTGTTATTTTCCGACCGCGCCGGTTTTAGGTGTAGAGCCCTAGGGAGTCTTTCATTTCCACGCCCTTCGTGGCCCTTATCTTCCTTTTGCCGATACCCACATTCTTCGAAATGTCGGATCTCTTCCATTTCCCCTCCGATTAGAAAATGAATGAAATGGTGTATGGCTTTTAGTGTCAGGAGTGTCCGAGGACAAGCTCCGATTAGTGATAATACGCGATGGTTGTTGTCTAGTTGTACTTCCTCTTAAAACAATTATCACACTACCTTTCTTTTCCATCTCAAATATAGCACTTTTTAGATAACTCCCATCACCTTTGCTTCCTTCATTCAGTGCAAAAGATAGCTCATAATCATTTAAGTGCCCCCATTCCTTTCATCCGAGATTATTTTACTCTTAATGCAAGGTTTCTTATTACATCCTCATAGCAGTGTTGTTTTCTTATTCTAGTGCTATATCATGACATCCTAGATGTCCGCGTATAATAACAGTGATAAACCGTGGGTCATACAGACCATTAAGACCCTCAGCCCGCCAGGATGACTACTGCCCTGTCAGATGGAATGCAGATATTGGATTATCACGTGGTCAGTGTGATGACATCCCCAGCTATATTGCTTGACGTTCAAGACTGGGTCCGCTGCCTCTCGTATTAGCCAGGTCCTCATTCGGTTTCAGGAGGCTGAGTGAACCTGGCCCCAGTCCTTAATCTATCTATATAAAATCGAATGTTTGTATATATGTAAATGACACATCTCCTCCTAAACCACTGGAGCTATGGGCGCCCATAGGATAGTTTGTAGGAGAGGGGGCTAGACCTGGGGGTATGTAGTATTTTTAATATTTTGGAAGATGAATGTCGACTTGTATTCCACGGTAGAATACCACACACGGTATCCCCTATCACTTCTACGTAATACCGATTTTAAAACCATTTTCTTTAAAGAAAAACAGCTGCTATATTAGATTTGTTTTCCTTTCCTTGAGAGCTGGGGGGGGGGGGGGCACGTCCCCACCTTGCCCCCGGGTATGGGCGCCCATGACTGGAGCAATATCAACTAAGCTTGGTACACTTATGACTTACTATCCACAGACGAGCACAGTGGGGATAAACCATTCCTTGCATCCTTAGGAGTGCGGGATCACGGGGGTTATATAAAAATAATCGAAAATACTTTCGAATACCGAGTTTTTGGAGTCGCTGAAATGAATAGTGACACGCCGGATTTTTTTCAAGTCCAAGTTCAGCACCGTTTAGGGTGGGGGCGAGGAGGAGCGAGATATGAACATTATCGAAAATAATGTCAAATACAAAGTTTTAGGGGTGACTGAGATGAAAGGTGACACTTCGGATTTTTTAAAGTCCAAGTTCAGCCCCCTTTTGCATAGGGGTGAGAAAGGTTAAAAAAATAAAATGACCAAAACGACGGAGGTTATGGATGTGCGTGTGTAATTTCCAGCATGGCTGTCAACTAAATTTGGTACAAATATTACTTTCTGTGAAAAATGCAATTGGGGCAAGATACCCCTAGAACCCCCAGGGGAGAGGGTGAAATATAACTATAACTAAATACGATCGGTATTACTCTCAAACCACAGTTTTCAGGACTACTGGAGCAATTTCTGCCAAACTTATTATCAAGAGATTAACCGCGTGGGGATAAGACACCCCTAGCACTCTTAGCGGGTGTGAGGTATAAAAATCGAAAATAGTGTCGAATCTATAGTTTTTGGGGTCGCTGAGATGAATAGTGATTCTCCGGATTTGTTTAAAGTCCAAGTTCAGCTCCCTTTGAAATAGGGGGTGGAAAAGAGTGAAAAAATAAAATGTCCAAATGACCGACATTATGGATGTTTTTGTGTATATTCCAGCTTAGCACTCAACCAAACTTGATACAAATATGAATTACTATCTGGAAAAAATACTTTGGGGGTAAAAGACACCTAGCCCCCTAGAGATGGATGAAGTGTAAAAATAACCGAAAACGATCTATATTTGTGTCGAATCCATAGTTTTCTGGGTCGCTGAGATGAACTATGACACTGGATGCCGTTTAAGTTACAGTTTAGTCCCAGTGGGCAGGAGGTGAGAACGGGTGAAGGAAAGAAAACGTCCAAAGTGACCGAGTTTAAGGCCGTATGTGTGTATGTTCTAGCATACCTCTCAATCAAACTTGGTACACATATGACTTACTATCTGGAAGAAATTGCTATGGGGGTAAGATACCGCTAGAATCCCTAGGAGCGGGGCTGAATTATAAAAAACACAGAGGGGTGAAATATAAAAATAATAGACAACGAAAAATATTAATGCACAGTCCATCGTTTTCGGGGTCGCTGAGGTGAATATTGACACTCCGGATGTCGTTCAAGTCCATATTCAGCCTTATCAGTAATGATATGAGAATGGGTGGAAAAGAAAATGTCCAAAATGACCGAAATTATGGATGTATTTCTTAGTCCTCATATGAAATTGGTACATACATGATTTACTACTGCGCCATTCCACTATTCCAGAAAAAAAAAAAAAAAAAAAAACCTCAATCGAGTTGGAATGAACGCCATTACTGACAACGAAATTAAACATAATGAATAACATTATAAAATGTAATGGAAGTACAGAATAACGCAATGTTGAAATATATAAGATCGTAACTGCAGTGATAAAAATAAGAATTCGAATTGTTAAAAGAACCAACACTGTACAAGACGGTATAATACAAGGCCTAGAAATAGAGCCCATAAAACGCTATCAGAGTGGTCACACTGAAGTTCAATGTCAGGCCGCTAGGATCACTTTCTTGCCGCCTGTCTACCAGGTTCGCGCCTTTAAACGTGTTTGTTAACTGAGTTGGTTGTGAATGTATTATGTATTCGTCTGATGTTAAGCATTCCCATTTCCAGTCATGGTTTATTCATGAGAAATTAAAGGTAGTGGAATTTCGTTTCACAAGTTTCCAGTGAATGTTCAATGTTCGAAAAATTATACAGAGGAAGTGTTATGCATGAGATACGACTTCCAGCTGATGAAATTAGGCCTCTTTCGTAAGTTTTGATCCGAGTTACGTCATAAGAATCGGGCGATCACTGGACTTTTTTTGTAAACATTGCTACCGTGACCGGTGATCATTTGAGAGGCCCCTTCAAACTCAGAAATCTTAAATTAGAAAACCAACCAGAAAAATAATCTGCCCAAAAAATTTGGAGAAAACGAATGTAGCAAGAGCTAAAATATTGTATTTTCCCCTGAAACAATCTCTGGTTTGAAAAGTATGGAAGTGGTTTGCTGTCACTTATAATTATATGATACCTCCATTTTTAAGTACACCACCTAAGAATCTACTGTTTTAATATCATTTTAATGTATTGTATATTTTCAATGAAATGATTTATATGCCTTCCACTATGTATTTAAAATCTAATATTGACTAAGGCTTCAAGCCATCATCTGTACTACTGTACCATCTGATGATGTCCTATTCATCAAGTGAACTACACATGATTTTATCATTATATTAGATTTTCAGTTATTTCATGAACATTTTTATAATAACTGTAAAATATTTGGAAATGTTGTCTGACAAAAATAATAAGGTTTTGATTAGTGACTGAAGATGCCTCACAGTAAGAGGCGAAACATGTCTCACATTTGAAAAATGTTTTAACTTAAATGCCAACATCTTGTATTGTATTGAATAGGTGGAAATAAATATTAAATATTTTCCTATATACATTTTATGAAACTTTCAATACGGACAAAAATGATTTTCATCAGTTGTAATACTGGATACTGGCCGCACTTAAGCGACTGCAGCTATCGAGCTCGGTGGAAAAAACTTAGGGGCTAGTAGAATTTATTTCATGATAATATCTTTGAAAAATAGTTTTAATTTAGAGGCTTGCCAAATAATGTATTTTGCATATGTCCATCCCGTATTAACCTATGGAATCATTTACTGGGGAAATTCACAATATAGAGAAGTCATCTTAAAGTTACAAAAGAAAATAATTAGAGGAATGGCCGGTGTTGACAGGAGGACAAGCTGCTAGCCTTTATATCTTCCATACACTTGTATATATGAAGGAGAATGTAAACAGTTTCACCATAAACTCCGATGTACATAGGTATAATACTAGAAATAGACACAGTCTGCACATAGAACCACACAAAACTAAGCTATATGAATCAAGTTTGAGTTATGCAGGAGTACATTTATTTAATAAATTGCCAGACTACATTAAGCATATAAAACCATGTTCAAAATTTAAGAAATAATTATTCAAATTTGTTTCTAACCATTGTTTTTACTATATTGAAAAATACTTAGCTCTAGAAAATTAACTTATGTATCACCTTTTTTTTAAATCTGTGCCTCTTTACCACATTGTATATTTCTCTTTATTTCTCATGGCATGTGTATTACTGTGTTATCCTTTGTTATTGTATATATGATTATTGACGTGTCCCATATCACTGTATGATCAGTTGGATGAAATAAAATAAAATACAATACAATTTTCATACAACAATGGTGACATTTAAACAAAAAAGTGTACAACCAGGCGAGTTGGCCGTGCACATAGAGGCGCGCGGCTGTGAGCTTGCATCCGGGAGATAGTAGGTTCGAATCCCACTATCGGCAGCCCTGAAGAAGGTTTTCCGTGGTTTCCCATTTTCACACCAGGCAAATGCTGGGGCTGTACCTTAATTAAGGCCACGGCCGCTTCCTTCCAACTCCTAGGCCTTTCCCATCCCATCGTCGCCATAAGACCTAACTGTGTCGGCGCGACGTAAAGCCCCTAGCAAAAAAAAAAATGTACATCAGGATGACTTTTCCTCTTATATTCTTCTGACCCCTCTGTTCATATTATACCCCACATATAGTCTCCCATCATAGCACAGCCCCAATGTCCCTGATACCTTCTTTTCATGCAGTGAATGTCTTGGTGAAAGTGTACACTGTGTTCTTCACTTACAGCTCCTAAATTTGGCCTAAAGAAATCAACATGAGAAAACAACAGTGCATTTTTACCAACATTCTACATCCAAGTACATGATAACTCTGTATCAAATTCTTTATCAATTTCATGTAATTCTCACTTCTATTGTTGCCCAAAAATAGTTGCACTTTCTAAAAGAATCCCAAGCATCATACGAATCTGAGGTCCGGCGAATATTCTACCTGTTATTTTGGCTTCAGATAACTTGGGGGACATTCATCTGATGAGGCTCAGAGCCTCACTGTTGCTATCAAACCTTTGATGAATTAGACATGATACTGTATGGGCTTTTGGGCTCATGGCGTGTCAAGAAAATAAAATGAAATTCTTTACGTTCCGCACAGAAGTGTGCTCTGCAAAGGCTTCAAGAAATTAAGCCTTTCTCGTGGACAGTCGAGATTTTCTTCTGATGATGCAAAGCACAGTTTTCTGTGAAACGTAAAGAATTTCACCTTATTTTCTTGACACGGCATAAGCCCAAAGCATTTACAGTATCATGTCTCTAAGTACGGGCCATGAAAGCATCAATGGCAACTTTGATGAATTGTTGATATAGTGGTGGTAACAGAATCTTCTCCCTGGACACAAGGGGCTCATTTCTTATGTTGTGTCCGCCTGGAACAAATTTTTTCTTGTTGGCCATTCTTTCCTAATGTAATACTGGTCATTTGCTCTGCTAACCCACTACCAGAGGAAGCAAGAATATTTGGTGAAGCCACCTAGAAGCCCCAGAAGAAATCCCAAAATCTTAAAATCACCACAAACATCCCATTTGTAACATCCATATTTTAGTTTTTCCAGAATAGCTTCATTTTTTCGTAAGTCTACCTAAGTTGTGCAGAATGAGCTATTGGCATGGAAGGAAACTTGTTCCCATTATGCAGTAGTACAGCTTTGGGACTTCTACTTGAACTATCTATAAATAGATGCCATTGATCTGGTTCATGAGGAATCTTAATGTGTTCAAAGAGACCATTAACATCACTAGAAAACAAAGATTTCTGTACATTTGCTATAACCACAAGCAAGTTATATTGCTTCAAACAGGATGCAAGAAGTTCAGCCTTTGATTTGTTTAGGTGCAACTTCCTAACACGGTGATCCAATTTCACCTGAGTAAAGAATTGTGGTGGTTCCAAACTGCTATCATCACTAAAACTGAAATCACTGTCATTACTTGAATTCATCTCTACGTCTTCTTCACTAGTATTCTGTTTTGGTGGTGATGGAATTTGCAGCTCTTCACTGTATGGTACTGGAGCTGTAGATGATGGTATGCTATGATATGGAATATTTTTTCTGGTCTTGGTAAATTTGTAATGTGTAATATCCACTGTACAAAGTTAACAGTTGTCGTGATGATTTGTAGGCTCTCACCACATTCAGGGAATTGCAAATGGCAATTTGTTCCACAAAGCCAACCCTCTAAACAGGGTGGCAGCAGCCACATGTCACATGGAGAACCGATGTAACATGTTGGTCTTGAACATGCACACTGAAATAAGCACCTTACAGCTTGCTCCATCTGTCACACACATTTTTTGTTACACTCTATCATCCAGCCAAAATTTTTTGCAGGCAAGCACAGATTCTTTTAAAATACGCTAGCATCTAAATCCCTCAATATCCTTGAAGTACATAGACACTAATGGAACATCACCACGTTTATCAACATCTAACTAAATATTTTTCCAGGAATGCAAATAGATTCTTCATTTTAAAACTAGAAAAACTTCTTCACAAACCTTAGATTCATTCTTAAAATGGTGTCTGTGGAGTTTCACCCCTGAAGTATTCAGTCACCAAGTTTCACCTACAACATTTGTTGTTGTCCAAATGAGAGGGTGGGAATGATAAACTTGTGTTTCCCTGTAAGGACACACTCGGAATTCTCTATCCACAACACTACTGTACATTTTATGTCTCTACCATAGTGTGCATAATGATTGCAACAACTTCAACCACAGTATTCACAGTATCCTCAGCTATCATCACCACCTTGTTCGCTCACATGAGAGCAGTAATGTGCTCTTCAGTAGACCTTCCTTCAGCTCGTCATCTATATTACCACCTCCTCCACAAAGAGAAACTACTTACCCAACCTCATAGACCACAAGAAGATGACCTCCAGCCTTATTTTTCATGCCCATCAAATAGACACCACACCATCCCTGAATACACCCTCACATTAAGATTCTCCCCCACAGTCAGGACCTAGATCTCTATTACCAATCCTAGCACACTCCAGCAATTACCCTCCACAAGAATACCAACAACACAGAAGACTGACCTATATTATGGTGGAGAAAACAACTATTATTATGGAAGATGGTATTCAAGTTAATGTGCCACAGCTTGTAAATTTTGCCAATCTGATGAAAGTGAATTTATATGACCTTAGAATAAATATGATGAGTTCTATAACATCTAAAATGATCTGAGGCAACAAAGCCTAGAAGATTATGCAAATTTCATTAGAATATATAAACATGAAGTAGTAGTGGTTTCTTTTTTAAATTACTGTGTATTTTCATGAGTCCATTCCAGAAAAAGACAACCTGAAACAATAAATAGTTCATACAATCCAAGTTCAGTTAAGTATAAAGCACGTAATATCAAGTCGCCAAATACAATAACATTTTTACAAGCTGTGGTTACTATGACCAAACATTTCTACAACTTAGATCCTGTTCCACTTACCATAAATCCAAAAGACTATCATGTCTAGTATTCTGACACATGTGGATGCACAGGTCAAAATATTTTTGAAAATTGGAGGAAATAAATAAATTTTAAACTTTCTTCAACATTTTCTATAAGACGATTTTCATACTTGGCATAATCTACTCTAAAAACAAAATATCTTTAGCAGACAATACTCTTAAAGCTGATTGCAAGTGTATTCAGATTATTATTTAAAGCTAATTGCTAATGTATTCAGATTATTATTCCCTCACAGAAATTCTCTTAGGTTTGTGGGCTGAAAAACTAATGCTTGACGTTTTCTATGATTCACATAGATAAATATTATTAATAATTAATTATTAATATATATATATATTGTGACCGTGAGGCCACAGGCGTGAACAGGTGTTGGTGCGGCTTGTGTTCGCTTGTCGGCGAGATGGGGTGCGCGCGACCTTGGACAGGGGCGAGAACGAGTTTTTTTTGTGCAGAGAGCGGCCGGCTGGCTAACGGGATAAAAATAAAAAAATGAAGGTTGGCGAGTGAAAGAAGGAGGCCAGCGCGTGTCACCTGTAATTGCGAGGAATGATATGAATGAAATATTTGTAATATCTTTGGTGGCGACGTGCATAATTACGGAAGGCTCAAGGACTAAAGTAAAATAAACTGGATAAAAGAATAGCACATTTGGAGGATATAAATTAAAAACTGAAATTTTGAAATAATTTGCACGACCTTGTGGCTAAGATGGTGATGAAGTTGTAGATTCGTACTGTAAAAGAATTTAGTTCCTAAATTGACTTTACTTCCGTGCATGTGCACCAGACATGATATTTAAGTCATGTGATACGAATACTCGCTCTCACACACCCTCCGGCGTGTCTTGGACTATCACCTTCAGTCGCTCAGCGTGGAACGTCGTGAATACTGGCTTCACTCCTGTGCTCTACACCTCCGATAATTGGATATAATTTAGAACAGTGCTGTGATCAGACGTCGAATGTGCAGACATTACTCCCTTAAGTACGTGTCATTTCCAAAATACTGTTACGTGTGTGCTTGTAGCCTACTCTAAAACATTTTGTGTAAGTTTCAGCTTTCTTACGAGTGGACGCGGAAGACGTGGACGTGAATATTTCCAGAAGAGGACGGAATCTCGCATCATGGATTACCAGTGCTTCACCATGAGGTTCTAAACCTTTGACCATCGTTGGCGGCGTCGGGATGCAGATTCTTTCTTCCTGGCATGGCTGATTGAGAACCCAGACTTCCAGACATGAAGATTTCTCTATAAGTTAAGTCGATTACGTCTCATTTATATCTGTTCTATGTAGTTTTGTTCTATTCTTTCTTTCTTCTTAGTAAGCTATTTTGACACATTTTATGGTTGTCTATTTGCTCGAATACGTCGTAAAACTGACACATGTGATTATTTAACGACCATGTGGCCATGAATTTGACAGTGAAGGGTTCTGATAGAGTTATCCATGTGTTATCGACACCATCTTTGCTTATTGAGTAAATTTCGTCACGAATATGAATTAATTTATGTTTGATGGATTTAATGGTAGGATATTTCGTCCGTATTTTCTATATTTCCCTTGTAATGGAACTTCTACTTGTACCTCGTGTCTGAGACAACGTGTCATCGGGATATTGAGTCCGAATTCTATGTGCGAATTTAATGTGAACATGTGCATTGGGAGCATGTGATAATTAATTGGAGTAATTAATCATCGAGACACTTTTAAGTGGATATTATGTATTTGTAGGACGATGGTAGGTCCTGGTATTTCACGGCTACATGTATTTGAGATTAAGATGCGACAAGTTAGAGTCGTCATTGTGGTACATTGTACGTATAGAGTATATGGAATAATTGGCATGAATCTTCGTGAAACTGAGCTTTTCACATGTTTATGGATTATTCGCGATAAATGCAGTGTAGCCTAATATTGGTGTCTTCAGATGAAGAAAATGAAAGTCCATGTTACTTGATGTACTTTTTAATTCGTGGGAATATCCCAACTTTTCTCAAGTAATCCAGTCATTTCAAGCTCAAGGTACAGATGAATGTTCGAGAAGGCCTTAGGTCTGAAGAACAGGTCTTCGACGAAATATCTAAATAATATCTGATTCGTGACTATATCAGCTCATTCGTTGATGCAATTTGTCGCTCTCATGTGATAACTAAATCTTGCTGTCACTCAATAAATTCGTTAACAGGAGAGTAAAACGGTTGATCGACACTCGTCGACATGTACATAGTATAAATATTTTCTTCTTAGTCCTCACAGTCTTCTTACCAATTTCCGTAGTTAGCTGTAGGAGTAGTTATTTGTCAGTATTTAGAGGATTATTTTTTTTATGTGTTCTGTTCTGAAACATGTGATACTGATATTATCGATTGATAGTGGACAGGATCTCCACATGGATGGTATTATCCCCATTTACTTACGTTTGCAAGCCCAGGAGGCGTTTTATTTAGTTTAATCATTGGTAAAATACTTAACGTTCAGTATAATTCTCACGAAAGGAGATGTGAGACAACGTGAACAGGTATATCCGACGTCTCGGATTAACTTAGAGAAAACCAAGGCAAATTCAACTTTTCATTTTATCGTTAAGATAACGACTGTAAATTTTATTATTTTGCCATAAGTGTTAACTTTTTGAATCTTGGATATTTCTTTATTATAATCGTTCTTACAATTACTGCATTTTTTCCAGATTGTCGATGAAGGCTTGGCCCAGACCTCATTTTTCTGAATGAAAATTTTTAATTCAACTTTAAGCAAATAACTTAATAACTTTGAAGACGATAAAAAATTTTTTTACAATGTAAATACTCTGTTAGAATGTCAGGGAAACAACTGTCGTGTACCATCCCATTTGTTTGTGCCTAGGTTTGTTACATCAAGAGTCATATTAAATTCCATAACGTAACGATCATAATCATAATCATAGATTTCAGGATGGCCAATAATGCATTTAATTGAATAAAAGTGTCACATATGTTTTCTACTTGGAACGTGCTTATTTGATGAACCCTATGATAATCCTGCCACATTCATTTATTTTATAAGCCTACAGCCACCGGACTGAGCACCCCTGGGGTGTCTCGTGTTCGCGACTGACTATGACGGGCACATCTTAGTGGCTAGTCCCTTCCGTGGGGCTCGATTTGTGGCTTAGAAAGTGGCTGAATCCATCGTGGAACTTGATTAATTGCTTCTCCACGTGGTTTAAATTGACTTGCTCAGATTATTAATTATTCAAGGTTCGGCAGGTTCATTTCAGATTTAATGCCATCCCAGTTAGGTAGAATTCTAACAGAGTACGCGGAATTTTCAGAGTATTTTATTTATGATTATGTGTTTCACATGGAAAAATGAGGGTTAGGAATTTTCTTCATGAAACTTGAATTTGCCTTATCACAATCAACATGTCTGGGGGGAAAGTTTCTGCATTTCGGCGTTTGCTGACACAGGTCACTTTATGAATAATAGAATGGATCTCGAGGAGATTAGGAAGTTATTAGAGACTCTGACAGTAGAGAGTAGGAGAGCACAGGAGGAGAATAAAGAGGAACTCAGAAAAATACAGGAAGAGAATAAAGAGGAATTTAGGAAAATACAAGACGAGAATAAGGAGGAATTCAGAAAAATACAGGAAGAGAATAGGAGAGCACAGGACGAGAATAAAGAGGAATTTAGGAAAATACAGGAAGATAGTAATGAACGATTGAGTCAGAAAATGAACATTATGGGTGCTGCGATACAGGAAGAGGCAAAAAAAGGTCGTGACGAACTATATGCAAAATTGGAGGAAACTAGTTGTCGGATTGACAATATCGTGTTAGAGTGCAGGGAAAATCAGAAAAAAACCCTGGAACAAGTTGTTACTTTGACGAGCCAGATTAAAGAGGATAATAAGGTTATCACCGGGAAGGTCACCGCTCTTCAGAGTGACGTAGTCCTAGTCAGAAATAACATTGAATCCGTGAGGAAGGAGATAGATGTTATAAAGGTAGAGATTTCTACGGCACAAGAAGAGATGTCAGAACAAGTGAAAAATCTTAGAGGAGAGGTCACAGAAGACTTAAAGAAAATAAAAGAGAAGGTCGACGATGATCTCCGTTCCGTAAAGGACAGTATCTCAGTCAACCAAATGGAGATACAAGATATTTCACTCCAGTTCGATGATATCAAGAGCATGATTGACAAGGACAAATCGGAAATACTCGAACAAATTATTAATCTTGCCGGAGATGTCAAGTCCGGGAAACAGAAAATGGAGGAAAATATGGACGCCCTCCAAAAACTAGAAAAAGAAGTAGGATTCTTGAAGTTGCAGGATAGGAGCATTAGGGTCTTAGTGACATCATTAATGGACCGACAGAGTAATGTCGAAGAGGTCGTACAGGCTAAATCTACTGTAACAGAAGGAATATCGCCCGTAGCTGAATCGTCTCAGAATATTACTCACATTGAACAACCCACAGTAAATCTCAGTACTACACCGGCACAAAGTGTACCTCAAATCATTAATTTTATCCGAATGAGCGAGGACAGGCCTAGAAAATTCAACAACTTAAACGAGGTCACACCTAAAAATTTCATTAGGGACCTTGATGAATATATTCGTGAACAGAAGATCCCTACTGAAAAACATCTGCGAACAGCGGAGAAATTTTTAGAGGGAGACGTGCTCAACTGGTACCATGCTTTCCGTTATACGTTTGAAGACTATGAAGGTTTCAAGCGCTTATTCCTACAGAGATACTGGGGAGCGGATTTGCAACAGGCACTACGGTTGGATTTGTATTCACGAAAATATTCCACAGATGGGCAGACGCAGTACGCTAATTACTTCTGTAATCAAGTACGACGAATGAAAGACCTCGACACTCCACCTTCTGAAAATGAGTTGGTTCAAGCGATAACAAAGCAGTTTCCTGTGGAAGTACAGCGTTTACTCATTGCTGCCAATGTTCAGACTGCGGTGCAGGCTGAGGCTATCCTCAGACAACTCGACCATACCATGAATGTCTCAACAGTACCGAAAACTCAAAGGAGCAATACTTACCAGGTCAACGTAATAGACACTCCGAAAAACCGGAATTCGACTCCAATGCCTGAAAACGGAAATCAGAGTGGACCTAAAGAGTACAAAAACCATCCCAGAGCGTACGACCGTCGATGGGAAGAGAGAAGGACGAGACCCAGAGAGGACAGGATGGAAGATCCGAAGAACGTCCGAAGAAGGGGAAGTTACAGGACACGGGATCGACCACAGGACTACAGACGGAATAGGCCCTATGATAGACCTGGATATTATTCAGATCGTAACTACCGGAATTTCAGAGATGAAATGGAGAACCGTCATCGAGAAAGCATGAGGTACATTGAAGAATTAAGGAAGGAAACTGAAAAAGGCTCAAAATGGAAGGACGCCATTCATAATCAAGACACTGATCCAGATGTGACAGGAGCCGAGAGCCTACAGTTCCAGCGACAACGGAATTCACCCCATGACGATAGATTAAACCCCTCAGCACCACAATATCAACCTGAAAATCAGGGCGCCAGAAGAAAGACTCCAATGTGAAGATATCAAACCATTACTCTCCTGTGAACATTTATATTCAATGCCTCGAACCTAAGACTCTACCGTAAAGCAGAAGAGTGAAGAAAGAAAAAAAGAAAAGACCCAGGTCGGCTGTCGAAGAAATACCAGTTTGTGTCGTGCAGAATGACTACCGTGCAGACAACTGACAGATGCCTGGAAATTAATACCATGGAAAATGAAACAGTGAAGTAGACAGCATACGGACCACATTTTAAGGAATGAAAACGATCTAAAAATTTTTAACCTTGTTTAAAATTTTTGTCCCAGTAAGAGGTGGATGTGACCGTGAGGCCACAGGCGTGAACAGGTGTTGGTGCGGCTTGTGTTCGCTTGTCGGCGAGATGGGGTGCGCGCGACCTTGGACAGGGGCGAGAACGAGTTTTTTTTGTGCAGAGAGCGGCCGGCTGGCTAACGGGATAAAAATAAAAAAAATGAAGGTTGGCGAGTGAAAGAAGGAGGCCAGCGCGTGTCACCTGTAATTGCGAGGAATGATATGAATGAAATATTTGTAATATCTTTGGTGGCGACGTGCATAATTACGGAAGGCTCAAGGACTAAAGTAAAATAAACTGGATAAAAGAATAGCACATTTGGAGGATATAAATTAAAAACTGAAATTTTGAAATAATTTGCACGACCTTGTGGCTAAGATGGTGATGAAGTTGTAGATTCGTACTGTAAAAGAATTTAGTTCCTAAATTGACTTTACTTCCGTGCATGTGCACCAGACATGATATTTAAGTCATGTGATACGAATACTCGCTCTCACACACCCTCCGGCGTGTCTTGGACTATCACCTTCAGTCGCTCAGCGTGGAACGTCGTGAATACTGGCTTCACTCCTGTGCTCTACACCTCCGATAATTGGATATAATTTAGAACAGTGCTGTGATCAGACGTCGAATGTGCAGACATTACTCCCTTAAGTACGTGTCATTTCCAAAATACTGTTACGTGTGTGCTTGTAGCCTACTCTAAAACATTTTGTGTAAGTTTCAGCTTTCTTACGAGTGGACGCGGAAGACGTGGACGTGAATATTTCCAGAAGAGGACGGGATCTCGCATCATGGATTACCAGTGCTTCACCATGAGGTTCTAAACCTTTGACCATCGTTGGCGGCGTCGGGATGCAGATTCTTTCTTCCTGGCATGGCTGATTGAGAACCCAGACTTCCAGACATGAAGATTTCTCTATAAGTTAAGTCGATTACGTCTCATTTATATCTGTTCTATGTAGTTTTGTTCTATTCTTTCTTTCTTCTTAGTAAGCTATTTTGACACATTTTATGGTTGTCTATTTGCTCGAATACGTCGTAAAACTGACACATGTGATTATTTAACGACCATGTGGCCATGAATTTGACAGTGAAGGGTTCTGATAGAGTTATCCATGTGTTATCGACACCATCTTTGCTTATTGAGTAAATTTCGTCACGAATATGAATTAATTTATGTTTGATGGATTTAATGGTAGGATATTTCGTCCGTATTTTCTATATTTCCCTTGTAATGGAACTTCTACTTGTACCTCGTGTCTGAGACAACGTGTCATCGGGATATTGAGTCCGAATTCTATGTGCGAATTTAATGTGAACATGTGCATTGGGAGCATGTGATAATTAATTGGAGTAATTAATCATCGAGACACTTTTAAGTGGATATTATGTATTTGTAGGACGATGGTAGGTCCTGGTATTTCACGGCTACATGTATTTGAGATTAAGATGCGACAAGTTAGAGTCGTCATTGTGGTACATTGTACGTATAGAGTATATGGAATAATTGGCATGAATCTTCGTGAAACTGAGCTTTTCACATGTTTATGGATTATTCGCGATAAATGCAGTGTAGCCTAATATTGGTGTCTTCAGATGAAGAAAATGAAAGTCCATGTTACTTGATGTACTTTTTAATTCGTGGGAATATCCCAACTTTTCTCAAGTAATCCAGTCATTTCAAGCTCAAGGTACAGATGAATGTTCGAGAAGGCCTTAGGTCTGAAGAACAGGTCTTCGACGAAATATCTAAATAATATCTGATTCGTGACTATATCAGCTCATTCGTTGATGCAATTTGTCGCTCTCATGTGATAACTAAATCTTGCTGTCACTCAATAAATTCGTTAACAGGAGAGTAAAACGGTTGATCGACACTCGTCGACATGTACATAGTGTAAATATTTTCTTCTTAGTCCTCACAGTCTTCTTACCAATTTCCGTAGTTAGCTGTAGGAGTAGTTATTTGTCAGTATTTAGAGGATTATTTTTTTTATGTGTTCTGTTCTGAAACATGTGATACTGATATTATCGATTGATAGTGGACAGGATCTCCACATGGATGGTATTATCCCCATTTACTTACGTTTGCAAGCCCAGGAGGCGTTTTATTTAGTTTAATCATTGGTAAAATACTTAACGTTCAGTATAATTCTCACGAAAGGAGATGTGAGACAACGTGAACAGGTATATCCGACGTCTCGGATTAACTTAGAGAAAACCAAGGCAAATTCAACTTTTCATTTTATCGTTAAGATAACGACTGTAAATTTTATTATTTTGCCATAAGTGTTAACTTTTTGAATCTTGGATATTTCTTTATTATAATCGTTCTTACAATTACTGCATTTTTTCCAGATTGTCGATGAAGGCTTGGCCCAGACCTCATTTTTCTGAATGAAAATTTTTAATTCAACTTTAAGCAAATAACTTAATAACTTTGAAGACGATAAAATTTTTTTTTACAATGTAAATACTCTGTTAGAATGTCAGGGAAACAACTGTCGTGTACCATCCCATTTGTTTGTGCCTAGGTTTGTTACATCAAGAGTCATATTAAATTCCATAACGTAACGATCATAATCATAATCATAGATTTCAGGATGGCCAATAATGCATTTAATTGAATAAAAGTGTCACATATGTTTTCTACTTGGAACGTGCTTATTTGATGAACCCTATGATAATCCTGCCACATTCATTTATTTTATAAGCCTACAGCCACCGGACTGAGCACCCCTGGGGTGTCTCGTGTTCGCGACTGACTATGACGGGCACAATATATATATATAAAATAAGAGTTTTGTCTGTACATTGTTCAGAATTTAAAAAGAATGGTATTTCTGTATTGGATGTGTCCACAGTAACAAGGAAATGAACTTTTTAATTTTCCGTCGTCTCTGTCTGTATGTACGTACATATTAGGGTTGCCAGATTTCCGGATGGCAAATAAGGAACAGTCGCTCGATTCCAGATGGCAAATAAGGAACACTTCAATTTCCTTGCCATATAGCGCTAAATTAAGACACCATAGCGATAATTAAGAGAAAATACCAGGGATATATTAACAAGTAAATACCGTTAATAATATAACAGCGTCAGCATGAAATATGTAGGTACTTAACTTATTAAAAACTAATAGTGTGTTAGTCTTTACATTGAAATTAACATTTCACAAGTACTTGTCGTTTGAAGAAGCAATTTGTAACAGTTTCTTATTCAACAAAACTTTCTTGAGAAATTCCTTACAATTGTCATCATAGTTGAAGTACACAAGAAGTTCATTTTTATTGTATCTGCCTGAGCATCTGTTTCTGTCATCTCTCCATTTTATTGCCATTACTGAAAATACTCTTTCAGTATATGCATTCGATGGAGATTTACTTTAGACAAACGAAAGTACCATCAAAATGTTCTTCAGTTTTTCTAGACCAATTAAACCACTGATATATATAATGGAGGAGACTACATGCCCGCTAGTACCGCTAGAACACTGCCAGAAGCGCTGTTCTCAACTGTGATGGCTGATCATTGGTCAGGTCAGAATACAGAATATTTTGACCATAACCGCGCACTTTTTTGATACTATACTATTGTCTAAACCATGATATTTTAAAAAACGGAACATTGGGCGTACGGTTTAAATAGTGCACCGTACGCGGAACAAAATGAGAAAAAACCGTATTGTTCCGGGCAAAACCGTACATCTGGCAACCCTAGTACATATGTACGTACGCGCATCACGAGCAAACGGCTGAAGAGAATTTAATGAAAATTAGTATGTAAAGTCAAGGAATGGTTCAATATAATCTAGGCTATAAATCATTTTATTCACGCTGAGTGAAATGGTAGTGTAGGGGAAGGTCTGAAATTTAATTCTCAAATATTTATGATTATTGGTCCTATCGATAAATACAACATAACTAAAGTTATAGAGAATTAAATTTCTGATCATTTATATCTTATACATTTGTACCATACTGGCTATGATAACAGAGATATTCATGAATTTGGATTTTTGTTGCCAAGTCCATATCAACACCGAGCCATGAGAAAAATGGTAAACAGTATTTAATGCAAATTGGTTCGTAGAGTCGGAGAATAAGATAGTACAGTCTAGGCTATAAATAATTTTATTCACGCTGGATGAAATGGTAGTTTAGGGGAAGGCGCCCAAAATTAAATTTTTAAATACCTATGTTATTGGTCCTATCGAAAAGTACTACATAACAAAAGTTATAGAGAATACAATTTCCAATCATTTATATTTTATTCAGTTTAACTGTACCAATTATGATTAAGAGTGGTATTTCAAAGTTGGAAGAAAACTAAATGTGAAGGCCTACAAGACTGAAAGCTCATAAAATTGATCAACAATAACATTACATTGACCATCGTTTGTTGTGATGTACATTGTCTGTTCCTGCCACTCATCTCTGATAGATGAGATTACTGCTGCGTACTGAGTATAACGACCTGCTTGAATATTGGGGAGTTAGATAACTTTCTTCTTTACATGCCATTCCTCTGGTTCATATATTTTCTGATACTGCTGGCATGTAACACACTGGTTCATCATAGTATTCCAGCTATTGGATTCCTACTCTGAGGCACTGACTGGAATGAGCAGTGTGCACACTTATCGGAATAATGGCAAAGGAGTGTTCACAGCTGTCTGCGGCCTGGTCATTCCAGCTCTGGAAATTTGAACTGTTAGATAAGCAGCATAGTACTGTTTGTTAAAAGTCAGAAAATGTGTGGTTTATCATTTGATCGAGTATTTCATATGATATCATTGCTTTTAATCGCAACATTCCTACTGACATCATTGTAATGACTTATGTTGATTTCAATTGGGAAAACCACTAAGACAGTCTTTCTGAGGATGTAAAAGGGCAGGTGGAAAGTGAGTGTCTGCCATTATAATGAAAAGCCCCAACTTGAATGCGACCAATGGTAGGGAAGAAGGCCTGCCATTACAATGAAAATTCCCTAATGAGAAAGTATGTATGGTGACTTCCCCGTCGCATTTCTGTGGTAAAGTTAAGAGCTATGCAATTTTAATACAATCTTACTCACAACGTGTACGCTATCTAACATAGAATTCTGTATACAATGTAGAATTCCATAGCAAAGCACGGGTACATCTGCTAGTTACCAATAAATTATTTACATTTTAAATACAATTATTAATTACAAATTTGCAGCTCCATTGTCATGTGACTGACTTTTGGCCATGCCACATTTAGGTCATAGTGTGATCACTAATATTTATATGAGAAGTTGAAAGGTAACTTATTGCACCAATGGTGCAACTGGACTTACTGTTACTAGTAGTTATAAACAGAAGTATGACAGAATATGAACAGTATGTTACAATGAAATGAGTTTTCAGGTTTATGACTTTAAGTTAGATCAGAATACAGCACAAATCAATTACAATATGGTTAAGGCATGCAGTGTCCGTCTCCATGCCTAAATGGGTAGCGTGCTGACCTTTGGTCACAGGTGTCCCCGGTTTGATTCCCGGCAGGGTCGGGAATTTTAACCATAATTGCATAATTCCACTGGCACGGGGGCTGGGTATATGTGTCGTCTTCATCATCATTTCATCCTCATCACGACACGCAGTTCATCTACAGGCGTCAATTCGAAAGACCTGCACCTGGCAAGCCGAACTTGTCCTCGGACACTCCTGGCATGAAAAGCCATATGCCATTTCATTTTAACGCATGTAGTGAGGAAGAAAAATCTGATGTACCTACTTTTGCTCAGCAGTTTGCAAAATTGTATTCTGAATACATACGATGAGGAGTTTCTTGGTCCAGGAAGGTTTCCTCTGAAATTAACTATCAGTATTACAATACTTGCAGATATATCTAGTAACTGAAGGAATCTACTGCATACTATAATACACTTCACTTTTGTGTTTAATCCTCCAAACTGATCATTACTTTTTAATGATCTGTTATAAATGAAGTCTACAGTACACTAACAAATACTGGTTTAATTGCAAATCAGGTCAAAATATAATCATAGTACATTTTGTGTGGTTACGATTAATTCTATGGAATCTAATTACTTTCCAAACCAGCTCATCAATATTTAGGAAACCTTCAAACTACAAGGGTCTAGAATGAAGAATTTGTCACACTAGTGTGTTTTTCACCTGAATGGTTAATGGCTGATGTTTTCAAGACAGTTCAGTTAATAAAAGTAAATTTTTACAAAACAGATATAAAGCCCCATCTCAGTAGAGCACTTTTTTTTTCTGTACCAAGAGTTTCTCATCTTATAATTTTAATGCAATACCGTAGTTCTATTCTTACACACCTAATTCATAGCACAGTTTGAAAATACCAATTCTTTGAAGTCCTAAGTTTCACTAAATTCTTTGAATTCTCCTCTGAGTTTAATAAGAGAGAGATAAAAGATGTTTGTGTTTCTAAAAAAGTTTATTCGCAGTTCTCTCTTTTTCTTTATCAAGTAACACTTGTTCTGCACCTTAACCACTTTCTGGTTACTTTCATTAGAAACATCACGGATGCATTACTGGTGCTGATAGTTCATCCTCTTAAATATGAAGTAGTATCATAGTCTTATCAAAACAATAAATCTGGTGCTGTGCAGGAGTTCCTCTTCACTGTCATCATAAGATGAGGCATCTACTACAACTCTGAAATAAATAGAATCATAACTGTTTAGTATAAAGTAAGAATATGAAAATAATTTAATGCAATACACCATGACAATCTGAAGGCAAATCACATAACCTTAACTTTAAATCCCCCCCTCCAAAAAAAGCAAACCACTTATAAAGAACAAACCAAATAATAATAATAATAATAATAATAACAACATTGCAAAAAAAAAAGAGGAATAAGAGCACTGTATTGAACTGATTTGAAAATGCATATGGATTTTCGAAAAACTATCACATCTGAGCAACCAGACGTATGTGGATTAAATTTCGTAGGTACACAACTGGAGTATGATTTAGGAAAACAAGCAGGCTATTTAAAATACAGTAATAATCTCTTAAGAGGGGTCATGCAGTGAAAGAAAATATGAAGAAAGTCAAAGTCAAATGTACATCTGGGCCCCTTAAAAGTCTCTTTATCTTTCAGTTTCATCTATTCTTTCACAAGCACTCAGTGCACAGTTTAAAAATGCCTTCTTGAACATGTCCCATTCCACTTCCACACTCTCTACCTCAGTTCTGGGTATGTGTTATCCAAATCATGGTGGAATTTTTCTTTTACTTCTGTATCTTTCAGTTTCCATACTTTTATTTTCTCTGATTTTCATTGTTTTTGTACTTTCATTTTTGCTATCACTATTCTATGGTCTCCATCAAAGGCTACTTCTGGCAAGGCTGTTATATCTAACAACTGTCAACAGTTTGTTCTTTACACCAAGAAGTAATCAAACCGAACTCGATAGCTGCAGTCGCTTAAGTGCGGCCAGTATCCAGTATTCGGGAGATAGTAGGTTCGAACCCCACTATCGGCAGCCCTGAAAATGGTTTTCCGTGGTGTCCCATTTTCACACCAGGCAAATGCTGGGGCTGTACCCTAATTAAGGCCACAGCCGCTTCCTTACCAGTCCTAGCCCTTTCCTGTCCCATCGTCGCCATAAGACGTATCTGTGTCGGTGCGATGTAAAGCAACTAGCAAAAAAGAAAAAAGAAAAAAAGAAGTAATCAATTACCATCCATATCTTGTAATCTTTCAACTATTCTTCTTCCTGAACCATGTATTGCCCACACTTAACCCATTTCTCACACCAAGTTCTCTCTTTCTTCATACTTCTTTCCATATCCAAAAGATCAAATTACTTCTTCCATTCCTTTTCTGTCACATTCCACCATTGCTTTGAAGTTTCCCATGAGAGTCACTTTCTCTGTTTCTCTCTCCAGTGTGTTGAGGAATTTGTCCGTATCATCTTCTTTGTATCCAATCTGGGGTGGATACACATGGATGAAATCCTTTACTCCATACTCTGTCCTTAACTGTATCTTATGTAGTCTACTTTATCTACATAGTCATCTAAGATCTTGGTTATTTTCCCTACTCCATTCTTTGCCTTATGCCCTCCAGTCCAGTAGAAAGTGTATCACTTCCTTAACTTCTTCTTTCCCTTTCCTCTCCACTTAACCTCACTCAGTCCCATCATAGCTACATTCTCCTTCTTCATAAAATCAATTGCCTCTTCTGGCTTTCCAGTCAGTGAGATGAGGTTGATTGTTGCCACCTTCATAATGTTCTCTACTCGTCGCTCACTTCTTACAGTTCTCCCAGCTTAAGAATTGCACGTCGCTTCCGGGGAATAACCTATCCTTTTCCAAGACTTATTTAAAGTGCCATTTTAAATTTAGGCTGTAATTACGATAGGATTACCACTCCCAAAGGCATTTTAGAGCTACTGCCAGCAGGTGATCAGGCCGCTCCTAACATGGAGTACAGACACCTTTTGCAGCTGCCCTTAACCTGGAGTCGGACGCTACTCGATGGGTTCCAGTGTGATTTCCTACAGTAAGTGGACCATCATCCCACCTAAAGAAACTCATCCGCCTAAAGCTGTTGGTAACCTTAGTGGATCAGCCACTACTATACACTTGGCGTGGAGACACTGGCTGTACGATTTACTCAATACCATAGCAGGGTAACCAAACACTCCAAATCAAACCAAATCTCCTGGTGCAACAGCCCCAAAAGACTATGGCCTACCAAACAACCGCTGCTCAGCCCAAAAGACCTGCCAATTACGAGGGATAGTAAGGTCAGCACGACAAATCCTCATGACCGTTATTCTTGGTTTTCTAGACAGGGGCTGCATATCACTGTCAGATATCTCCTCACTTGTAATCACGCAGGTTGAGTGGACCTTAAAACAGCCTTTAGATCGAGGTAAAAGTCCCTGGCCGGGAATCGAACCCAGGGCCTCCAGATAAGAGGCAGGCATGCTACCCCGACACCATGGAGCTGGCAACCGAACACTCAAAAGAATATTTAGAATGTAAATTAGCAATAAAATCAGTACCACAAACAACATCAGTGTTTTGACATTTAAACAAACATGATGAACAATAAATATTAATCAATAAAAACCTTTGAACAATATGACATGAGCCTTGAATTTGAAAAAATAAATCAATATAAAATGGCACTTGATTGGTAAATCATCCTGAAAGGGGTAAAACAAACCCATATTATGAAATTACCATCAATTATTTATTACTGATCAAGTGTTCAACACAGACATTTGCAACATTACAGAGAATTCCTTTACCTTGGATTCCAGTATCATTTCCTACACTGGAAGGGCCATCACTCCACCTAAGGAAACTCATCCGCCCAAAGCCGTGTGTCATCTTTGTGGATCAAGTTATTTATCATCACCTGACACTCAACATTATTTTCTATACACTATCCTATTGTGCTGCAAAGCTGATATTTTGTTTCAGTCTTGAAAATTAATGTTCTCCTGCACAGTTGGTCACCATCATGTACATGAAGACTCTGAGTGCAATTTCAACAGTGGAAAACACAGATGTCAACTTATCCCAAATTATTTTTCTGTACAATGTTGGGAGACTATCACAATTTTTACCAAGACAGATGTATTGCTTGAGATGCTCACATTCATTTCAAAAGGTCCCTACAATCAAGGTCTTTGTGATATACATTAGTCAGATGTTCATATTTTTTGTTTAGTTCATCAAAACCTATTGTTTTCAATTCACTGAAGAAGGAAAACTGTTTTGCAATCAATGAATAAGCTTCTGCATGTTTGGTGAGTTCAGGAATTAGAGAATCCAGAACAGGAAGGAATGTTTCCATCTTTTCACCTTTAGTGAGATATACCTCTTCTTCTGATCCATCATATCGAGTGAGATGTATACTTTGCTTTCATTGCTTACACTCCCTATAATCTGAATCTGGACTCTCTTTTTAGCAGTTAGTTCATACAGTAAAACCCTGATTAGCCAAATTTTGCAAAGCTGAAATCCGGCTTAACCAAAATGAGGGTGAGAAAAATAAATGAATAATTTGTGGGACGGTGTTCAAACTTGAACTGTCAACATTGCTTACAGCAAGCAACATAATTTTCTTACCTCTATCTCACATTCCAGTATCCTGTATACTTTTAACTTTCTCTTTCTATTGCACATTCCAATCGTTATTTGCCATCACAATAAGTGTTATGGTGCTGATACCTTCAATGTGTATTGACCAGGAGGTCCTTCTGTGTACTATACTAGGTACTTTACTTTTGATTTTGATCAGTGTGCTGTTTTAAGATGCTGGCTGGACTGAGTGGCTCAGACTGTTGAGGTGTTGGCCTTCTGACCCCAACTTGACAAGTTTGACTCTGGCTCAGTCTGGTGATATTTGAAGGTGCTCAAATACTTCAGCCTTGTGTCAGTAGATAGACAGATGGAAAATGGGATGCTGTTATTCCATGCATTTCAAGCAGAGAAAAAGCAATAGAGACACTAAACAAACTGCTAGAATTTTACAGTCTCTGCACAACTCTTCCATGCTTTTATTCACATCAAGTTCAGGCTGTGTCTCACACAGGGGACATCATATATGACAAATTCACTCAGTTGATTAATCCATGCTTGCAATCCAGAATAGCATATAGTACGGTATATTGTCATACGACTGACCACAGCAATTTGATAGTGGAATTCTGTTCCCATTAAGGAACTCTACAACAGTGTCTACCAGATTCTTTGATCCATGAGAAAAGATGTGGATGAGCTTAAAGGAGAACACAACACAAAAACACATATTTCATAATTCATCACTAATTATATAATATGTGAATTTAATAATTTAATAATAATTTAATAATAATAATTCTCATATTTCTCATATTTCTCCCACTCCATCTGCTGCTGCCGTGTTCTTCTGTTGCCATTGTTAGTGGACTTATTTTGACTTATAATGGATGTAAATAACATTTGTCTGGATCAGTTTGAGTCAGAATGAAGGCCGTTTGCCAATGTCCATTCAGTTGGCGATCGTTACATGGATATACTAAACACCGTAGGCAGAGCCATCATGCGAATTTGGTGTAAATGTAATTAGTGTACCATCATGGATACGAATGAATAAAGTGTATGCTGTTATGAGTTAGACAGTGTAAAAGCAGTGAAATCACAGAAATGTATGTGTATAACAAGAAATTCCTAATTTACAATGTTTATTTTAGACAGCGAAGTGTTGACAATGACATGGCATAACATGAGGTTAAAAACAAAGAACAGAGCAAAGAAACATTTATTGAGAATTTGAAATTCATCAAATAGAATTTGGCATTTTATTTGTTACAAACAGTTCACTTCCTGGGTAAATTCATGGACTGCAACTGGTAAAAAGAACAGATTTGTCATAGCAGCATGTGTTGTCAACACCATAAGGAACACATTTCTGGAACCCGATGGCATCTATATGGGCTTCAAGCTGTAAGTTAAAACAGTAGAATCATGTGAGAGTTTCCTAAGATTGTTTAATGTACGATAAGTATAGATAATATATAATTTTGACATCACTAATATCACTTTCATCTGGTTCATAGAAACTGTCATTCAAACGTTCTACCATTACATCACTGTTAAGGGCTGGGCCAGAAGTTGCAACGTCTAAGTATTTTCTAGCTGTTTCACTTACTAACTCACACTGTATTTCTAAACTACATTTGTGTCTGTTTGGTAAAATATTTTTCCTCATATCATTCTGAATGTTGTGTACATGTTCATCGTTATTACTTTTGTTTAATACTGTGTCAACAAACTCCTTTCTTCTTTTAGTCTCATACCTTTCCATCCTGCTCTTTTTAGTTACTGATGAGTAATCCCACAATGTATTTTGTGAAACAGCTTCCATATGAATTAGAATTCCTGCATGAGAAGTATCTCCATCTGTCAGCACCGGACATCTTATTGAACGAACAGCCCCCAGCTTCAATTTTGGACCTTGTAGCTTTTCCATAGGCATCAACTTCATTTTCAAAAGTTGTGTTTCATTGTAGTCTGTATTTTTAAAATGCACTGAACAAGCAGTACCTCCCCTAGCAGGAGAAAAACGTTTCCTCTTGCAAAATTCTACTCAACTGCTAAACCTATGAGGTGACTGACTTCGATTAGGAAATCTATGGAAATGGATTTTATTTCTCTCTAATTTCAATTTCTATTAGTGTTGTTATAGCTGTTTGCACTACAGGCAGGCATTTTGACAAACAGTCATCACACTTGATTATAATAAACAACACTTCAAATAAACGGAAGAGAGGCAGCGCACGTATTGTAACAACCACCAGGATGGAGCAGTTAGCTCACTCAGCGCTTGCAGCACAGTGATGTCAGAGCTACTCTTGTTTCCTTGGTTTACCAGCCTGTGGAGTGGCCCTCAGCAAAAGCAAATATATAGTTGAACATTGGCTGATACACCCTTTGATTTTGAGGCAATGTGACTTCTATGTTTTGGTCTCCTTTAAGGAAATGTTCCACAGGCTCATATCCTTCAATATACTGGTCAGTAAATGTCAGTTGATCAGTGTATGAGATGTCTGGGGTGGAATCCACACTTATTGAATAATACTTGGATTATTTTATTTCTCCAAGAATAGCACAAAAAACTTGGTGTCCCACTAATTCGGTAAATTCATCATAAATGATTGCTGATAAATATGATGGGTTCTCCCTTCCTCAATTTCTACAGTTTGAGATGTTCCAAAAATGGGTGAAATTCACAAATGGGAACCATACAAACCATGGTAAATGCATAACATGATCTTCAGTTGGGGTAAGGTGCCCTCTTCAGAGTGCAATTACGGGAATAACAGACAAACTATCCATCATATCTTCCAAGGGCCCCCAGTGAGATCCAACTGCGGATACTTTACTGAACTCTTGAACACAAAAAATTATGCATTAGATTATATGTCTCAACTGGGTTATTTCTTTGTGAATTTTTTGCAATATTGTCTTTTATTTTCCTATTTCTGTCATTAACTTCGATAACTGTGATGTGCCATTTGCTACATAAATAATTCCCGTTACTCATTTATATCACTTACCGGTATCGTAGTCAGCAACTGTCCTGTCTATTTTTGTTTTTATAATCCCAAGATCATGAAGTAGATAATAAGAATCTACATAGCATTTGGTTGTGTTGAACAGACTTTATTAAAAAGGAAGAGCACTGGTAAGTCAGAATTTCTATGATTTTGTTTAACCCCTCAGTGACGGGGAACATTTGAGAGCCATTTTACCCAGAGGACAGAGGTGATTCAGATGTGAGCACTAAGAGAATGCAGCAATTTCTTTTAAAATTCATGGTTACAAAAGTTTAGCTTGGATTATGTTTGAATGTTTACAGTAGACTCAAAAGAACTTAGTTTTAAAGTCAATAACTTTTTTTATTTACCTTTGGTAGTGTAGTAATGGAGAAGAGACCTTTCACATTTTGTATGGAATGAAAGTGAGGTTCTCATACCTGCCAACTTTTAGAACCCAAAAATAGGAAGATTTTTAATTCTTGGATTTCATCACGTATATTTCACCACAGTCTACGTGAAAATAGATCAGGATAAAAGGCATACATCTCTACAGTTACAATGCGAATTGATCATTAAATTTAAAATCTTAAACTAAAGAAAACATAAAAATGGTTATAAGAAAATGTACCTAATCACTCTCATTTATGACACTTACATACGAATAATAATATTTATGTCACCCCGACACACACAACAAAATCCATACCATATTTTCTCGCGTAATTAACGCACTTTTTCGACGAAAAATACAGGCGACAACTGCGGATGCGTACATTATTCAGGGAATTCAGATCTTTACAAATTATTTATAATTCATTTACATTTAAAAGATACATCAAATATAATATAAAGACAATTGGTTCAACTCATTTGCACTTATCGTCACACAGCGTAAAATTCCGGCGTGAGATTTTTTCCTGAAAAGTCAAATAGGGTACATTAGATAAGTTAGACACGTGGGTTTGAAGTACCGACACTAGAAAATATTCTTCTCATTACGAGCTGAAAATACGACCTGAATGGCATAGCGAAAAAAAAAAAAGAAAACTATCCAACACGAGAAGGGCCGGGCATCGAAGCAGGGACCCTGCTACATTACCCCAAACCGTTCGTATCCAATCTTGTACGAGTAACGTGTCCATCCACCTTTTCTGTTGAATACGAACGTGGATCACTCGCGGAAATTTTGCTTTAGGCATTCTGCCATCAGCAAGCATTGCAGTACATCGTTGTTTTTGGCTTCCGATAGCACGTACGATAACACTATATGTCCCTTTCTTATCGATTGTTCGACTTTGTGGCGTACGGAAACCGATTGGCGTCTGACGTGCGGTTCCTATAAAGGGAGATCAAATATTCCTTCATTTCACGCTTCTCAATCACAAAGCGATGACAATGGTTGAAATCATTCGTAATTTTTTGGCATAATGTTGTTCTTCGTCGAAGAGAAAGTTCATTTCTCTTCAGAAAATTAATCAAGCCTCGGCTAACCATCAAATCCGAGATACCGATTCCATGTGCCGCGGCTATTTCTCATTCTTGTAAACACAGCATTTTGTGAGAAACGGCTTATGCAACATTGCGCAACAAAATCATATATTTAAGCAGATAATCCTCTACTTGCGGAAACTTGCCGCTTTTTGTCCGCGAAATGCTTTGCGAGACTTGTTAGCCGCTTGAAGTGCACTTCTGTTACCGCGGTAGCGTACGTTTCATTTGGACACTGAATACTTGCTGCCCGCTGCTCTATTGCCGTATGTCTCGACGTAAATGATCACCGCGAGTTTGTATGATGCAGTATTACTGGAATACTGTGGACTGACAAACAAGTTTGAGATCACAGAATGTCCCGTACCGGAAACACTCGTAAAACTAGTGCAGTGGGATTTCCTGACGGCTAATAACAGCACGTTGCCCTGTGTGTGGAATGCCTTTTTCGCGATAGGAAGCCTGCTACTTGAGTATAGTTGACATCTTTATTTTGAAACGCATCCGGAGCTGAGTGATGGATGTTCGAAGTTGTGGGTGCGTCAAATACGTGAACATTTCTTTTTCTCCACTTTGGACTCAAAATTATTGGGATACGTAAATTATGCAAGGGCGTTAATTACACGAAAAATACGGTACGGTAGTTTCCCTCAGACTGTAAAATGAACGGAAATTTCTAGGTATCTCTGAACACTTGGAGATAACGTTTGTTATATTTTTTGGCCATAACGAGAAAAGAAAATGCCAGAAACTGTCACCGACAAGAACCCCCTTAAAAACATTTAATTAATTACAATTATGCACTTAAATACGCGAAACTATCACATGCAGAACAATTCAATATGTCCCATACATTATTAACAAACGACTTTGACAGAGAGAGGAAAAAACACGTGGCCTACCACTCCGACGAAACTGCGCACAGAAACGCTGTCAACAGCACGCGAACAACACAATAAACTCATTCTTTCGTCCCGATTAACTGAGTCGCGAGCGCGCGCTAGCCTCTTGCTTGCAGGACAATTGCCGCCCCGAATCCCCAGCTGCATAAAGCGTACCCGCTGTTGTGGTGAGCGGGAAACACGATACACGAAGGCGACGGACGAAACACTCACGAAATAAAGCAACAAATAAATACGCTTGAAAATAAGGTTTCGTAAATTATACAAGTACGTAAGAATTTATCCTTTATCTAAGGGGAAGAGTATTGGCGGTACTAGAGGTTATATTAGTGAAAAATCGGAAGAAGTAAAAATAAATCGGAAAATCGGAAGACGAGTTAAAAACCGGAAAGTTTCCGGGTAAATCGGAAGGGTTGGCAGGTATGGGTTCTTGTATTTGCTTGGGTTGATTGACAATGGAAAGAAAACTAGGGTAATCGTTGCCTCAGGAACTTTGAGCAGAAGAACCAGGAACAACAGTTCAAAGATTTATTTAGCACAAATTCCAGGTTAATGGGACGATTAGTTCATGAGAAAGAGGGCACATACTTTGGTATGTTTTGTCATCCATTACTTGGCCGTGCAAACCATGCCTCCCATTCCTTATGTTATGCATTCCCTCTTGCTTTGCTCAGTTCAGTCTAGCATTGTTGGATCGCTTGAGAACGGTTGGCTGTTGAGAGAGCTCTTGCATTATTGTAGTGATAAAGTAATGAAAACCTATTGAAATAGCTTAATTTTGTGTATATCTGATTCATTTAGTGCTGTTTATATAGTGGTGTTTAGTGCTTGTTGGTAGAAATTGGGAGTAGTAATAATTATTTAAATTTTGTAACAAGTAATTCAGTTGGTCTTCAGTAAATTACGTTTTCTAGGTTAAGTAGGCTAGCTAGGTGCACCTTGTTTCGAATTTAGGTTTAGGTATTACTTTAGGTAACAATATTTACTTTAAAAATATTTGTAAATATCTGTAGGTTCGTTGGTTGTACTTACAAAGGCAGATTATCATAAGGAATAGTACCGTAACTTCTGCAGCAACTTCTCCGGTATTTCGTATAGATATACGTTCAAACTATCGCGAAGGTAATAATTTACTACATTAAAAAACACGATACGCCTGTAAACTTCCATCTAAAAAGAAGTTAAAGAGATTACACGGTAATAGTTAACAGTCGTATTGTTATTGATTATTGTCGCTCCTCATATTCAAATATTGCATTGTTGGCTACAGTCGTGAACAAAGGGTGTAGTGTAGTCAAGTAAATATAAATAAAAATCAGCTGACCTTGTATTCCATTCATTTGTACTTCTGAGTAGGTAGTTAGTATCCGTAATTTATATTTCGCTCCCTCGATCTTTCAGTATTTATGAGCGGTTAGCTAATAATAATAAAGTTCATATATCCCAGTAATTGCAGTTCAAGTCCCTGGAGTAGTAGTAGTAGTTTTGATAGAAATATTTGAGAAATTATTGTAGACAACCTCGTATTTTTCAGTAGGCCTAATTAAGGACACTTTTCTTTTTTCTCCGTCCCGTGGAGTAGGGAAAATAATAGTAATTCACCAGCTGTAATAATCACATAACCACATTTCAGTAGAATTGTAGAATTGTAGTGAAGATAAGGTATAATATATTAGATAGTATCTTGCCAGTCATATTCGTGTTTTTCTTCGTGTATGGCAATCCTTTTGATACTTAAGCATTTAACCAAACGCAGTGTAGTGTAGTGTATAATAGATACATTGTAGTATAGATACATTACATTTAGATAGTGCCGTATCTTGCCTGCTATATTCGTGTGTTATCTTTCGTGTATATCTATTAGACCGCAATACTAATAATAATTTGTCTAAGCATTTAGCTTCGTTGGTAATCTTTGAGTACAGTAGTTGTTGCAAATTTCATTTCTGTTGTGCTTAGTAGTGACATACGGTACGGTACCGGTATCGTAATTAGGATACGTCTGAAAGTAGTTTAAAAATTACTGTAGTGTACTGTACAGTAGTATACGAGTAATATCCTATTAGAATTTAGTGTGCTTATTTTATTATTGTAAAATATTTGTGTAGTACTGGTGTAGTAGAGGTATCCGTAGAAACTCTTACTAAAATATTGTTGAAATTAGGATAGGCTTGATTGCAGTTTGGAATTGTGTAGTTCTTGTGTATTACTTTCGATATTCAGTAATTAACAGCAGCTTTTATCCTGTTAGGGGTTGTGATAAAAAAAATAGAACACGACTAAGCAGTATTGTAGTGTAGTCGTATATTAATTACCTTATTGTTGTGTACTATCCCAGACAATATATCCCTCCGTTCATTTATTTTTTTTGCAAATAAGTTATTTTATTTTTTAATTTAAAATTTTCCCCCCGTAAAGAATGGCTAAGGAGCGCGAATGTACTTATTGTGGGTGTGGTGAGGCATTGAGGGGTATGAGGGAGGAGTTGGAAAGTTTGAGGGAGATAATTAGGATTCTCACAGAAGACAGGAAGGAAGATAGGACTCCCTCAAACAATGTACAGGTTACAGTAGGTGTACAAGAGGGAGGGGAAGGAAACGGAGGAGTTGTAGAAGACAGGTGGTCTAATGTTCTAAGGGGAAGGAGATTGCAGGCCAAGGGCTCTATTCAGGATCAGAATTCAGGACAGGTGTCTGTGCGAAATCGGTACGAGTCACTCCAGGTAGAACAACAGAGGGAAGATGAGGGACAGGGAACTGTTGCTGAGATGCGTGGAAGTAGGAGGAAGGGAAAAGGTAGGAAAGGGAAATGTAGAGTAGAGGATAGGAAAAGACAGGTGGAACAGGGTCATGGGAAGGAGAAAAGGGAGGAGGAAGTAGCTTCTGCAGCTATCAGGAAAGATAGGGCTGACCAGGAGGGGAGGGGATCACATGAGGTGTGTAGGGTTGAGGCTCTGGTCATGGGGGATTCCATCGTTAGACACATGGGGAAAGTGTGTGGAGGAAAGGGAACCAGGGTAGAATGTTATCCAGGAATTAGGTTGAGGCAGATGTTGAGGAAAGTAGAAGAGAGGGAGGAGGGGAAGGAGAAGGTGGTAGTGTTTCACGTTGGTACCAACAACGTAAGGCAAGCTGATATAAGTACCAACATAGTTGGAGATGTGTGGGATCTGGTAAATGCAGCACGGGTGAAGTTTAAGAAAGCGGAGATTGTTATTAGTGGAATACTGTGTAGGAGGGATACTGACTGGAGGGTGATTGGGGATTTAAATGAGACTATGGAGTGGGTATGTGGGAAACTGGGAGTGAAATTTCTAGATCCTAATGGGTGGGTAGGAGATAGGGATCTGCGCTCGGATGGCCTTCATTTAAACTGCAGTGGTACGTATAAGTTAGGAAATTTGTTTGGAAGGGTAATAGGGAGGTACATTCAGGGAAACGGGATGGCCTAGGGAGCGGTGATAAGGGAACAGGGAATGGAAATCAAGTAGGGATGACATAAAATTGTTAGTGTTGAACTGTAGAAGTATTGTAAAGAAAGGAATAGAATTAAGTAATTTAATAGATATATATTTACCAGATATTGTAATAGGAGTTGAATCATGGCTGAGAAATGATATAATGGATGCAGAAATTTTCTCATGGCACTGGAGTGTGTATCGTAGAGATAGGATAGGAAAGGTGGGAGGGGGAGTTTTCATTCTGGTGAAAGAAGAATTTGTAAGCTACGAAAAAGTTAAAGATGAGACACATGAAATTCTAGGTGTAAGGCTCATTTCTAAAGATAATAGGCAACTTGATATATTTGGAGTGTACAGATCGGAAAAGGGTAGCACTGATGCGGATTCAGAATTATTTGATAGGATAGTGAGCTATGTGGGAAACGACATGGAAAGAAATGTGATTGTAGCGGGAGATCTGAATTTGCCAGATGTAAATTGGGAAGGAAATGCGAACGACAGGAAGCATGACCAACAAATGGCAAATAAGTTAATATGGGAAGGACAGCTGATTCAGAAAGTGATGGAACCAACCAGAGAGAAAAATATTTTGGATGTGGTGCTGATAAAACCAGATGAGCTCTATAGGGAAACTGAAGTAATAGATGGTGTTCCGACCTCATACGGACAGGTCCCTGAGAACACGTGGTGCTAGGAACCACATGCTGGTTCATACACATAGAAAGATGAACTGTACTTAATTATACATATACTAGGCTTATTACACTATATACACATCGTGATACATTTGTTTAACCTTTCGCCCACGCGATGGTTTAGATATTTACAGAATTTGTCCGCATAGCACATTTTAACATAGTCCGGCGGCCATGCTGCCTTTTCTAGTCACTCTCACTCACACGATGGCACGTGAAGGTGCCCGAACACTTCCGACATACAAACAGCCGCAGGAAGAGGCGCAGCGCTAATGCAGTGGCGCTCTGGTCAATCACAAACATGCCGCCACACCTAAATGTATCACATTTAACAATAACAAGAAATGTTGAATTTAAAATGAACACATAGTCATATAATGAAGTTCTTTCACCATCAATACATATGCCGATATGAAACACGCCCAACTTCAACCAAAGTAACTGAGCAAAAATGTACACAGATGTTCAAATAATGAAACCTAAATGAACAAATTCAAATCCTACAATAAAAAGTACAGCACTAGACACAAACAATAAAGGACACTGATCATAATTAAATTCTTACAATACAAGAGCAAAGAATTTAACACCAACACGAAATGAGACACTGAATGTATTTGCAAGTATCAGTCTTGAGCTGGCAATGGACATAACTTATGTACAGAACGCCTCAAAATGCCATTGCTGGTGTGAATTGTAACCGTACGCACTCGTCCGTCCTTCCCAGGATGAGTTTCCTCGACCGTTGCAAGTCGCCAAGAGAGAGGAGGAATGCTGTCGTCCTTAACTAAGACGATAGTTCCAGGCTGAAGGTTAGGCTGACTCGTCAACCATTTCTGCCGCTGTTGTAAGCTATTAAGATAGTCATTAGACCACTGTTTCCAAAAGTTCTGCTGCAGAGCCTGAATGTAGCGCCATCTGGAAGTATAACAGTGCACACTATCACTAAGGTCAGGTTCAGGGAAGGATAGCAGTGGGGCTCCGATCAGAAAGTGGCCAGGAGTCAGGTATGAGGGTTCATCAGGGTCGTCTGAGAGTCTAACGAGCGGTCTTGAGTTTAGGCATGCCTCTATTTGGCAAAGTAGGGTATACATCTCGTCGTATGTCAAGCAGGCATTGCCAGCGGTTCTTCGCAAATGATGTTTCATGGATTTCACCCCAGCTTCCCAGAGTCCCCCGAAGTGAGGCGAATCAGGAGGGATGAAATGCCAAGTGAATCCCTCTTGCGCTGCGTTGTTCAGCACATCTGTCTTCCACTGTTCCGACCGGTGCACCTTCAACAACTCATTTCTAGCTCCTACAAAGTTAGTAGCATTGTCACTGTATAGGTTTGTACACCTCCCCCTCCTGGCCGCGAATCTCCGTAAGGCGGCAATAAAGGCCTGTGTGGTCAAGTCACGAACTAATTCCAAGTGTATTGCCTTGGTGCAAAGGCAAATGAACAATGCTACGTAGCATTTTACCTTGACCTTGCTCCTGGTTGCACCCTGTTTAATGTACAACGGGCCAGCGTAGTCAACTCCTGTATTCAAGAATGGGCGCGATGGAGTCACTCGAGGAGATGGTAGCTGCCCCATGAGCTGCGTTGCTGTTGAGGCTCGTAGTTTGAAACACTTCACACATTGGTGAATGACACTCCGTACCACTTTCTTTATGCTCACTACCCAATATCTGGACTTCAGAGAGGCTGCTACATGATTCGCACCAGCATGTAGCAGCCGAATATGCTCGTCAGCCACAATCAACTTGGTTATATTATGACGCTGAGGTAATATGATTTGATGCCTTTCTGCAAATGGTTTCAAAGAGTTTTGTAAGCGTCCCCCTACTCGTAATACATCGTTCCCATCTAGGAATGGGTCCAGATTTCTTATTGAACTTTGCGGTGAAACTGATGAGTTCGAATTCAACTCGCCTATTTCCCTTGCGAATGTCACACGTTGAGCAAGTTTGATACATATCTGAAGTCCCATTGCTAGCTCTTCTGCAGATAATGGTCCTGTTCTTCTTACGTTGTGTCTCCTGGAATTGAAAACAAATCTGTTGCAATAAGCTATCACCCTCTGAAGACGACGGAGAGATGAGAACTGTGTCGCGACTTCGTCAGATGGAGTGGCACTGAGTAAACATTGTACCGTATCCCTTCTTTCTGGAAGTTCGTCTGCAGAATCGTTTGAATCCTTAGTGGGCCAGTTACTTGCGTCTTGCACCAACCATGCTGGTCCATGCCACCATTGTTCATTATGTTGTAGGCTGAGTGGTCCTTCTCCCCTTGAAAGAACATCGGACGGATTGTCTTCTGACATAACATGACCCCACTCGGCTCTTCTAGTCAACTGCTGTATCTCAGAGACACGATTTGCAACGAACGTTTTCCATCTCGTCGGTTCAGCTGCAAGCCACGAGAGTACTATGGTCGAGTCAGTCCACAAGAAAGTGTTGTCAATTTTCAGATTCAGGGTGTTGATAGTCTTATCCACCAGACGTGCCAACAAAAGAGCCCCACACAGTTCTAATCTAGGTAGAGACTGTTGTTTCAGAGGAGCAACTCTGGATTTCGAACATACCAAATGTACCGTAACTTCACCGCGTTGATTGGTACTGCGGATATACACACATGCTGCGTAGGCCCGTTCAGAAGCGTTTGAGAAGCCATGAACTTGTATCTGGACGACACTTCCCGTGCAAAGAATCAACCTGTCGACATGAATGTTGTTCAGTGTTGGAAGATCAGTAAAGATTTTAATCCAGCCCTCAAGTAAAGGAGATGGTAGTGGTTCATCCCACTGTAGTTTTTCTTGCCACAACTGCTGCATGAAAATTTTACACATTACGATTACTGGTCCTATCAGCACTAGTGGATCAAATATAGAGGCTATAATTGAAAGCACATTTTGTTTCGTAGGGCCTCCATTGTTCTCCTTGATGTGAACCTCAAACTGGAACTTGTCAAGCAAGGGATGCCACAGCAATCCTAGCGTTTTAATATTGTCTTCCTTGTCAAATCGTAGGGGTAACTGTGATTCTCTCAGTTCTGCTGGTATCGTCTCAAGTACAGCGGAGTGATTCGAAGTCCACTTGCGGAGCGGGAAGCCTGCGCGTTGCAGCAATTCTTGTAGTTCTCCTCGCAGCTCTATAGCATTTTCCACTGTATCGCTACCACACAATACATCGTCCATGTAGAAGTCCCGCTTCAACACGCGAGATGCTGTAGGAAACACGTGGGCTTCTTCTTCAGCCAGTTGAGTCAGACACCTTGTGGCTAGGAATTACGCCGAGGATGTACCGTATGTTACCGTCTTCAGTTGGTAGGTGCGTAGAGGCTCGGATGGATGTTTTCGCCAGATTATACGCTGTAAGTTAACATCCTTGTCGTCTACTCTGATCTGACGGTACATTTTTGTAATGTCTGCCGTCATCGCAATCTGATGTGTGCGAAACCTTGTCACAATTGATAGTAGATCTTGTTGAACAGTAGGTCCCACCGCGAGAGTGTCATTGAGGGAAACGCCATTGTCAGTTTTGCAGGACGCGTCGAATACAACCCGTGTCTTAGTAGTGGTACTCTCAGCCTTCAAAACTGCATGGTGTGGGAGATAGCAGAATGCTCCTTCGTCTTTGCATATATCTGGGGCCAGCTTCATATGACCCAGGGTCTCACACTCCTCCATGAAATTCACGTAATCAGCTCGCAGATCAGGTCTCTTCTCAAGCTTCTGTTCCAGTAGTCCGAATCGTTTCTCTGCTATTTTATAAGAGTTTCCAAGTTGCAGACCTTCTGCCTTCGTAGGCAACCTTACGATGAAACGTCCACTGTTGTCCCGTTTGGTGTGACTTACGAAATGCTCTTCGCAGTACTGCTCCTCCTGGGTTAGGGACATTTTTCTAGTTGTCACTTCTTCTATTGCCCAGAATTTTTCCATCTTCCTATTGAGGTCATCGTCCTGTCTGAGGAAAAATGATGAAGTGGGTGGAGAGTCTGCTCTCTCACTAGTCCGAGCCCGCGACTTTATTGGACCTGACAGTATCCATCCCAATACAGTATTTTTCAAGATGGGTAGCTCATTGCAGTTTTTCCGCCACCCTTCTTGCAACAACTGCATAAAAATCTCCGCACCGATGAGCATGTCTACTGGTCCTGGCTTGTTGAAGTGAGGATCCGCCAATGTGATATCCTCAGGCAGGTTCCACGATTTACAATCAATATGGTTCGCTGGAATATCACCTGTTATGTGAGGGAGTATAGAACACGTTATAACAGTTTCGAATCTGGACACATTAGAAATGATACGAACGTCAACACTTTGAGATGCGGTGACAGCAGTGTTATTTATACCACTAATTGGAATACAGTTTCTATGTCGTTGCAGCCTCAGCTTACTTGCAAGTGACTCGGTTATGAAATGTGATTGCGATCCATTGTCAAGTAGAGCTCGGCACTGATGAATTCGACCATTGTTGTCTGCAACTCCTACTATTGCAGTGGACAGCATTACTTGAGACTGTGGCTTGAATTTTAGTGTGCAGTAACTAGCATTACTCTGACCCTGTTCGTCGTCTCTAATACCGGTACCTCTACTAGCTTGGGTATCCTTGTTTGTAGTCGTTTGATTGTGTGTGGCACTGTCAAAGTGAATCAAAGTGTGATGTCTACGCTGGCAAGTCTTACAGCTATCAGATTTGCACACGTTGACACTATGATGCCTAAAACAGTTAAAACATAAACCCTTTCTTTTGACAAAATCATACTGTTCTCTTGTGTTAGCTTGCAGAAATCCTTCGCACCGATGTAACGGATGATCTAAGTCACAAAAGTCACACTTCCCCCTTGTAGATACGTATGAGTTAACTCGAATTGGGTTTTCATTGTTTCTCACATACTGGTGCTTAGCTGGATTTGCTGCGCTCCCCCTCTGTTCCCGTGTTGCCATCATCAATTCTAACACTTGTGCCCTCTCTTCCAGGAAGGTGGATACCTCAGCGAGTCTCGGAAAATCATTGCTTGGGGCTTTCATTTCGAACTCTTTACGGGTAGCGGGATCTAACTTGTCTAACATCAGCTGCTGGAGTAAGGCTTCGTGTAAAGGCACTGAAAGGTTGAGGTTCTGAATAGCGTTTAAATTGCTTACTAAGTGGTTGTTCAACTTCCTAAGGTCTGATGCTATATCTTTGTGACATGTAGGTAATGACAATAGAGCCTTGATATGTTGTGTTGCTATCAGTTTTCTGTTGTTGTACCTCTTACATACGACTTCCCAAGCTACTACAAAGTTAGAGTTAGAAACAGGAATGTTCTGAATTAATTGATGAGGCTCACCCTTGAGTGCTGAAAGTAGATAATGAAAACGCTGGACGTTTGATAGTTTTGAATTGTCAACAATTAAAGCCTGAAAAGTGTCTTGAAAATGAGTCCAAGTCTCATACTGCCCATGAAATGTAGGGAGGTCAATGACGGGCAATCGTATTTCCATGGAATTCTGTTGGGAATTACCGCAAGAATGCTGAGATAACTGATCGATATTCTGCTCGGGGGCTGTGCTCTTTTCTATCAGTGTAGTCATTCTCGCCTCTAAATCGTAATAGTTTTCTTCAAATTGTTCCCTATCCCGTTCATGATTTTTGTAGTTCTCGTCGTCATTAATCTCGAGTTTACACTGAACATGCTTATATTCTTCCCAGAGTGAAGGCAATTGTTTCAACCTGCTACGTACTGCATTAATATCGGAGCCCGCCACAAACTTGTCTACATATTTACTGATACGTGTCAGTGACCCTTTAATGACCGCTCGTTGTTTCACTAACAGGTTTTTCTCACTAGACTCCATAATATGAGTTAGGAAAGACAGGAAAAATTAAAGGAATGACTGACCTCTGGTATACTGCTGTGATGTGCACTTATGCTTTGTCCGCCTCGTCAGTTCAGCATGCCGTAGGGATGATGATACACGTGCTCCAATATTCTTTCCACAGGTTGTCAGTACTCGAAACATACACTCACAAACACCGGAGGACCACGTAATATTATAGCATTACGACACTTTCAAGAATCCGGCCCGGTATGACCATGTTCCGACCTCATACGGACAGGTCCCTGAGAACACGTGGTGCTAGGAACCACATGCTGGTTCATACACATAGAAAGATGAACTGTACTTAATTATACATATACTAGGTTTATTACACTATATACACATCGTGATACATTTGTTTAACTTTTCGCCCACGCGATGGTTTAGATATTTACAGAATTTGTCCGCATAGCACATTTTAACATAGTCCGGCAGCCATGCTGCCTTTTCTAGTAACTCTCGCTCACACGATGGCACACTAAGGTGCCCGAACACTTCCGACATACAAACAGCCGCAGGAAGAGGTGCAGCGCTAATGCAGTGGCGCTCTGGTCAATCACAAACAGATGGTATTAGTGATCATAAACCTGTTTTTGTGGTAGTTAAAAATAAATGTGATAGAAAGGAAGGTCTTAAAAGTAGGACTGTTAGGCAGTACCATATGGCTGATAAAGCAGGTATGAGGCAGTTTCTAAAAAGTAACTATGATCGGTGGAAAACGGTAAATAAAAATGTAAACAGACTCTGGGATGGGTTTAAAGAAATTGTTGAGGAATGCGAAAACAGGTTTGTACCTTTAAGGGTGGTAAGGAATGGTAAAGACCCACCTTATTATAATAGAGAAATAAAGAGACTAAGAAGGAGGTGCAGACTGGAAAGAAATAGAGTTAGAAATGGCTGTGGAAGTAAGGAGAAATTGAAGGAACTTACTAGAAAATTGAATCTAGCAAAGAAGGCAGCTAAGGATAACATGATGGCAAGCATAATTGGCAGTCATACAAATTTTAGTGAAAAATGGAAGGGTATGTATAGGTATTTTAAGGCAGAAACAGGTTCAAAGAAGGACATTCCAGGAATAATTAATGAACAAGGGGAGTGTGTATGTGAGGATCTTCAAAAGGCAGAAGTATTCAGTCAGCAGTATGTGTTGGTTACAAGGATAATGTCGAGATAGAGGAAGAGACTAAGGCCAAAGAAGTAATAAATTTTACATATGATAACAATGACATTTACAATAAGATACAAAAGTTGAAAACTAGAAAAGCGGCTGGAATTGATCAGATTTCTGGGGATATACTAAAGACAATGGGTTGGGATATAGTACCATATCTGAAGTACTTATTTGATTATTGTTTGGCCGAAGGAGCTATACCAGATGAATGGAGAGTTGCTATAATAGCCCCTGTGTATAAAGGAAAGGGTGATAGACATAAAGCTGAAAATTACAGGCCAGTAAGTTTGACATGCATTGTATGTAAGCTTTGGGAAGGCATTCTTTCTGATTATATTAGACATGTTTGTGAAATTAATAACTGGTTCGATAGAAGGCAATTCGGTTTTAGGAAAGGTTATTCCACTGAAGCTCAACTTGTAGGATTCCAGCAAGATATAGCAGATATCTTGGATTCCAGAGGTCAAATGGACTGTATCGCGATTGACATGTCTAAAGCATTTGATAGGGTGGATCATAGGAGACTACTGGCAAAAATGAGTGCAATTGGACTAGACAAAAGAGTGACTGAATGGGTTGCTATATTTCTAGAAAATAGATCTCAGAGAGTTAGAGTAGGTGAAGCTTTGTCTGACCCTGTAATAGTTGAGAGGGGAGTTCCTCGGGGCAGTGTTATCGGACCTTTATGTTTTCTTATATATATAAACTAGCAAGATACCCGTGCTTCGCTACGGTATTATACTGAAATTTATAATTGAATGCTTATTGTTTTAGATATATAATCCTCCGAAATTCGCGATCTGACTCGCTTTCTGCGAGATTCCACCAAAATCCCCGATCTGACTCGTTTTCTATTATTTTACGGCACGTTTCCTCTCATTTTTCAATCTTCCTTTTCAGGAATCGATTTCGTACTTCCCGGGTTAGGCTCAGGTATTCCTCCCGGTCAGTTGGGTCCATAAATCTGTGCCATATTTTCCTATAATCATTTTTAATATGGATAAAATCCTTCAGGAGATACGGCGTGGTGTCATATTGGGTGCCTTGGCGGCACTGAACCCGCGGCCAGGCTGCATTCTTAGTCATTACCCGTCCAGGAGCCGTTTCCAGCGCGGTCCGCACATTTGACGACGGTCCGGAACATTATTATTATTATTATTATTATTATTATTATTATTATTATTATTATTATTATTATTATTATTATTATTATTATTATTTGTTGCTGGAATGGCTGATGACAGGGAAAACCGGAGTATCCGGAGAAAAACCTGTCCCGCCTCCGTTTTGTCCAGCACGAATGACACATGGAGCGAACGGGATTTGAACCACGGAACCCAGCTCTGAGAGGCCGGCACGCTTGCGTCTGAGCAACGGAGGATTCTTATAAGTACATTAATAACAGTAAAATCAATTGGCCTCACCTCCTTCTACACCCCCACCGCCGTTAAGTTTATTTACCGCCACCTCTCCCCCCCCCCACGAAAAATTAAAAGAAGGCTTGCTTTTTTATGTTTAAGAGAGATTCCAAACACCAATGTTCACGTCTATTACCTTCAGCTTTGAGATATAAGTATCCCCATAAAAATAATTTACTTTTTGCACTTCATTTCACACTACTCCCCCCTCCCCAAGTGAATTTTCCCGCAAAAAAATACTTGTTTCTTTAATAGTAAAGGATCTTCTAAATACCAATTATCACGACTCAAAATTCTTCAGTTTTTGATTTATGTGTCCTCATTACAGGAATTCAACTCCTTTACACTCCCGCCCTCCAAGATGGTCTCCCCCCCCCCCCAACGCGTTTTTCTTTGTTTTTAAAGGAGATTTAAATACGAATTATCACGTCTGTAACAACTTTAGTTTTTATTAGATGTATGTATTCTCATACAATTAAGTCAATTATTTTTTTCAATTCTTTCACCCCCCCCCCCTTCATTGGATTTTCCGACAATACGTGTTTCTTTACTTTTAAAGCAGATTCCAAATATCAAATATCACGTCTGTAACATCTTCATATTTGAGATATCAGTAGCCTAATTAAAAGAATTCAACACCATTTTCAGTCACTTTTACCCCCCCCCCCCCCGCTCCACCCAAGTGGTATTTCCGAAAACTAAAAATACACGTTTCTTTATGTTTAATAGAGATAAAAAATACCATTTTTCACTTCTGTAACATGTTAAGTTTTTTGAGATATACTGTAAAAATTCTCATTTTAAAATTTCACCCCTTTTGAGTTCCCCTTAAGTCGAGTTTCCAAAAACAAATCACCTATGTTTCTTTACATTTACAGGAGATTCCAAACACCCACTTTTTACGTCTGTAACATTTTACGTTTCCAAGATATTCTGTAGATATAGTCTTTCAAAAAATTCACCCCATTTTGTCACTCCTGTTTAACCGCCATTAATTGGATTTTCCAAAAACTAAAAAATACGTGTTTCTTTATATTTAAAGGAGATCCCATATACAAATTTTCAGTTCTGTAATATCTTTCGTTTCTGAGATATATGTATCCTTATTAAAGGCATTCAACCCATTTTTCACCCTTTTAAACCCTTCCTATTGGGATTTAAGGAAACAAAAAAAGGAGAATCTAAGTACCAATTTTACATCTGTAAATTTTAAAGTTTTAAGATGTAGACACACTCATTTTAAAAATTCACCCCCCCTTTTCACCCCCCAATATTTGGATTTTCCAAAAACGAAAAAATACGTGTTTCTTTACTTTTAAAGTAGATCCCAAATACAAATTTTCAGGTCTGTAATATCTTCAGGTTCTGAAATATAAGTAGCCTCATTAAAGGCATTCAACCCATTACTCACCCTTTTACACCCTTCCTATTGGGATTTTCCGAAAACAAAAGAATACGTGTTTCTTTATTTTTAAAGAAGATTCTAAATACCAATTTTTACGTCTATAAACTATAAAGTTTTGAGATATAGATACACTCATTTTAAAAAATCACCCCCTTTTCACCCCCCATTAATTGGATTTTCCAAAAACAAAAATACGTGTTTCTTTATTTTTAAAAGAGATCCCAAACACCAATTTTCAGATCTGTAATATCTTCAGTTTCTGAGATATAAGTAGCCTGATTAAAGGCATTCAACCGCTTTTTCACCCCTTTTCACTCCTCCTATTGCGATTTTCCGAAAACAAAAAAATATGTGTTTCTTTATTTTTAATGAAGATTCTAAATACCAATTTTTACGTCTGCAAACTTTAAAAGTTTGGAGATATAGACACACTCATTTTAAAATTTCACCCCCCTTTTCACCCCCTTAGCGACGTAATATCCAAAAATCCTCTCTTAGCGAGCACCTACATCTTAGTATGAATATATCCCCAAAATTTCATTTCTTTATGTCCAGTAGTTTTGGCTCGGCGATGATGAATCAGTCAGTCAGTCAGTCAGGACAAGCTACTTTATATATATAGATGATATGAGTAAAGGAGTGGAATCGGAGGTAAGGCTTTTTGCGGATGATGTTATTCTCTATAGAGTGATAAATAAGTTACAAGATTGTGAGCAACTGCAACGTGACCTCGAAAATATTGTGAGATGGACAGCAGGCAATGGTATGTTGATAAACGGGGCTAAAAGTCAGGTTGTGAGTTTCACAAATAGGAAAAGTCCTCTCAGTTTTAATTACTGCGTTGATGGGGTGAAAGTTCCTTTTGGGGATCATTGTAAGTATCTAGGTGTTAATATAAGGAAAGATCTTCACTGGGGTAATCACATAAATGGGATTGTAAATAAAGGGTACCGATCTCTGCACATGGTTATGAGGGTGTTTAGGGGTTGTAGTAAGGATGTAAAGGAGAGTGCATATAAGTCTCTGGTAAGACCCCAACTAGAGTATGGTTCCAGTGTATGGGACCCTCACCAGGATTACCTGATTCAAGAACTGGAAAAAATCCAAAGAAAAGCAGCTCGATTTGTTCTGGGTGATTTCCGACTAAAGAGTAGCGTTACAAAAATGTTGCAATGTTTGGGTTGGGAAGAATTGAGAGAAAGAAGAAGAGCTGCTCGACTAAGTGGTATGTTCCGAGCTGTCAGTGGAGAGATGGCGTGGAATGACATTAGTAGACGAATAGGTTTGAATGGCGTTATAAAAGTAGGAAAGATCACAATATGAAGATAAAGTTGGAATTCAAGAGGACAAACTGGGGCAACTATTCATTTATAGGAAGGGGAGTTAGGGATTGGAATAACTTACCAAGGGAGATGTTCAATAAATTTCCAATTTCTTTGAAATCATTTCGAAAAAGGCTAGGAAAGCAACAGATAGGGAATCTGCCACCTGGGCGACTGCCCTAAATGCAGATCAGTATTGATTGATTTTTTTTTTTTTTTTTAGTATACTGCTGTTATCATCTGATTTATTAACATTTAAGTACTTCTCTTTCATTCAAACTGCACCATGCCATCCTTCTGCACCATGCAATATCGCATTTCAGAGTAAGAGAGAGTCAAGAAATTAAGAGTCGTAAGTGGTTTCTAGGCATTGAAAGATTTATAGAAATTCTTATCAGATGATGTCAACATTCATATCAGTAAAGAGATGGTGATTTAAACTATCAATCTATGTATGGAAACAACTTGTAATGAAATATACATTTGCTAGAACACAGCAGAAATTTAAGCCTACATGCTCTCAACCGGAAAGAGGTCAGACTATTTCAAACACTTTAGAAAAGAAAAAAAGAAACACTGATTTGGGCTGATTCATACATATAAAGAAAGCAGAGATCATCATCTTCAATGATATATCATTTCCATCTTGACAACTTTAAAAATTTACAAGCTAGAGAAAAATTTAGGCCTACAGGGGTAAATTGTTAGAAACTGAGTCTAACCATCATCATCTTGGTCTACCTCTACTTCTCGGGTCTATACCACGCATGGAGGTCAGCAGCATATGAAGAACAGGAGGTCTCTACGACATATGGAGGTCAGTGTCAAGGGATTAAAGTGAAGTGTTCATGAAAATGTGCAATGAACAAATATACGGGCATACATACAGTAGAAGGAAAGAGTTAGTTCTATTGAAATAATCAAAGAGGTCTTCATTGGTAATGTGATGAATTTTAAAAGGTCCTGTATATAGTCTTGCCCACCCTTCCTCTCTTGTTGACCCAATATCTCTTTCTCTGTCAAATCATTAGCCCAGAGGCTGATTGGATCCCCATATAACACCGTTGAAAGTTACACAGTTATAAGGTACCTGCAAAAATTGACGAGGCATATCACTGAGATGAAAAGTGAAGTAGTTCACCATTGTTTTCCTCAATGAGCCAGAAAGTGTTAATGCAGCACAACTGACCCATTGAGTAGCACCTATCAACACATGCAGACACACAACTTGTTCTTTGAATGTCATTATTCAGCCCTCATCTCCCATAGCTAAGCAGCTTCCATACTGTCACAGCCATAAATGTGACTGAGTGGAAGGTACATTTATCTATGTTCTATGCCAAGAGACAGATGTAAAAGTACTGCATCAATCAAGAAATAGCTACAGATGGTATTTTCTCTCTATCTGGCTGTAAGTAAAGAGACTTGAGTTACTTGAAATAGATACTCAAACATTGATCAAAGAAATTATTTAAGGTTGTCAAACATTGGTTGTTTTCCTCCTCACCATTCATTAAACAATATGTTCATCTCTTTATGCTATACATAGAAAAATGTACCTGTAATTTTTCCCAGCTGGAAGTAGTTTGTTGGAGTACAGTAGACCTTCTTCATGTTCCATTTTTACTCGAAATGGCTTGCCTGAAACATATTATACAGTCTTTTTATTTCTAGTACATCTACTATACTGGCTGATGTTATTTATGATGGTAAGAATTTTATGAAGAGGCCTGGTGCAGGTCTTTAGAGTTAATGCAATACAGGCGACCTGCGCGTCTATGAGGATGGAGCCCTAAATGTGATAAATTCTGATGATGAAGATGGCACACACACCCAGCCCCCGAGCCATTGGAATTAATGAATGAAAGTTAAATTCCCCGACCCGACCGGGAATTGAACCTGGGATGCTCTAGACCAAAGGCCAGCATGCTATCCATTTAGCCATGGAGCCAGACATTTTATAAGTAATAGAGCACAACATGTTTTCGTTTTAGAAATAATCATGTTAGAGGAGTTATTGGATGAAGATTCATGCTAGAACTATGAATAAAATAACTGAATTGCTAGTTCTAAGATAAAAGAACTAAAACCATGATTGCTCTTGGGACTTGACCTAAATCCCTACCCTCCATATGGGTGTATTAATAATTCTACTGGGACAACCTATGCAACCTACACACAAGACGGACATTCATACAGTAGCTCTTTGATATTTAATTGACCACCTTTAAAAACATCTGCTGGGCAACAACTAGGAGAATATGAAACCACTGATGCACTCTATCAGACAATGCCAGAAATATTTTTATTATATTTTAGGTTGTGTAATAATTATTGTATGCTGACATGGTCTTTCTATCTTGAGTCTAGTTATTATGAAGTGACAATCACCATTAACAGTTTTCATTCATCTCTGTTATTGCTCTGAAGACATAAATGACAAATATGGCATCACATGACTACTTTGGTGACAAGTGAGAAGTTGCAGACAGAATGCAGCATTGTCAGCTAGCAGACTCAGCAGCAAACTGTGAGGGTGTCAGGAACTTGCGACAGAGAATGAACCCCACAAAAAAAAAGTTCCTTTTCTAAAGAAAGCAAAAACATATCCTTGATAAAATGTTTAATAACAAATAGGCAATTTACAGAGTCTATCGGCTCCGTGCGTATAGCAAAGTGCTCCTGCGTGTGGATATTACGAGAACTGCTTGGAGGCATGTTCATAAAAAATTGACCGTAAAGAGCTGGAGTACGTGCAATGTTTACATGCATTTTTTCAATCATTTTATAGTCCTGTCTTTAAATTATTTTTTAATGCCATAACATTTTGACAGAACTATGTGCTTACTGTTAGGTGCACTAATAGATAGTCTACTGTAATACAGAGGTCTCTTTCATTACCTCACGAGATTCATTTGAAAAGACGGTAGACCTTAGCAGTAAACAGCAAGAAGTAACTTGGTTTAAATTTTTAAATTAATACAGAACAGCTCTTTATGAAATTTATTTCACAATTTTTACTAATAGGTAAACAATTACAATCAAATTATTACAGAAATGTTATATTTGCAAAGTAAGCTGCAGTAGGCTATCTTTTTTTTTAAAGCACACTAGTAGACACACTATTGTAGTCTATAATCATAGTCTTAATGATGATGATGATGATGATGATGATGATGATGATGATGATGATGATGATTTAATACAGAGCAACATGTGAAATGTTACAGTATTCAGTCACGACCTCACATAATTAATTTTAAAAATGCAGTATATAAAAATATCATTACAGAAATAGGCCTACATTACACAATGCCAATAGCTCACAGAAATATCCTATTTTAAAAATGCATAATCATGTGTAAATTCGTGTCCTCGTCCCGAGGTGGTGCAATTCTTTTCAGGCACAGCCCGGTGGAAATGAGCTGCATATACCAGTTTTACTACTTAACAGTCCTGATGCCAATTGTACATTTCTGGCAGTATCGGAAATCAAACCAGAAACCTGAAGACGGTGTCTAATAGTGCTTGCTATCATTACACTAAGAACACCATCAGATTCTATCAAGTCAAAACCTGTTGATGTTCTTTTAAGAACGAAACTTGCCATTCTTTGTTTAATAGAGCGTATTTTTATTCCTTGTTCATAAGTGTGGTTTTTTTACAAGTATGTTTTAGAGTAATGTTTATATCTAACTTGTGTGTTTGATAGAGGGGCTGCCTGGCCGAAGTGGTAAAGGCATGCTCGGTTCGCCCGGAAGGACGTGGGTTTGAATCCCCGTCAGGAAGTCGTAAAATTTAAGAAACAAGATTTCCACTTCCAGAGGTGCATATGGCCCTGAGGTTCACTCAGCCTACACCAAAAATGAGTACCAGGTTAATTCCTGGGGGCAAAGGTGGCCGGGCGTAGAGCTAACCACTCTACCCCATCACGTGCCGCGGTTAACAATGGTGGAAGCCTTTACCTTCCACCCCTCCAAGGGCCTTAATGGCCTGTACGGAGGTGACTTTGTCTTTGTCTTTTTTGTGTTTGATAGACTGAAGCACTTTTAAGTTACCTTTAACTGAGTTGACAATGGAAAGTATGGCTTCCATCTTAACAAAACATTCACAGAGTTGATTAGTTCAGAGTAAACTGGGTACATAACAACTGAAATATGCTTACATTTCTCTCATGGAGAGCATTCATGGGAACAATAAACCACCACCCTAGCAGCATTTACCTTTGCTAACATGATATTGTATTAGAAATAGACCAAAACTATTCTTTTTTTTTAAGACTGCATTGTTGAATGTGTACATGAAGATCAATCTCATTATTACCACTACCGATACATAAATGGCTACATTGCCTCTATCATGAAATGATACGGTAGCTAGTGAACCGATGTTTCTCTTATCACATTAGCAATTATTACTCTATTGCTATTTCCTGCGAACTGTTTTTCTTGTAAATATGACCACTTTCTGCAAGACTGGAAGAATTAGGCTGATAGCTGTCATATAAAACACTCTGAAGCCCCACTGTTATTATTTAGTCAGTCATTGCGACACGCAGCGAGACTACAACAAATTGCCGAATTCTGCAAGACATTTCCATCAATCAATCAATCAATCAATCAATCAATCAATCATCAATCAATCAATCAATCAATCAATCAATCAATCAATCAATCCTGATCTGCATTTAAGGCAGTTTCCTATCTGTTGTTTTCCTAGCCTTTTCTTAAATGATTGCAAAGAATTTGGAAATTTGTTGAACATCTCCCTTGATAAATTATTCCAATCCCTAACTCCCGTACCTATAAATGAATATTTGCTCCAATTTATTTTCTTGAATTCCAACTTTACCTTCATATTGTGATATTTCCTACTTTTAAAGACACCACTCAAACTTATTCATCTACTAATGTCATTCCACGCCATCTCTCCACTAACAGCTCAGAACATACCACTTAGTTCAGCAGCTTGTCTCCTTTCTCCCAAGTCTTCCCAGCTCAAACTTTGCAACATTTTTGTATCCCTACTCTTTTATCAGAAAGCAACCAGAACAAATCAAGCTGCTTTTCTTTGGATTTTTTTCCAGTTCTCGAATTACTCCTGCATAGCTCCAATTTAAAATATAAAACTTGATTCTGTGTGATTTTATATACAGATAGGTGATAGATATGCTTTATGTGGATGCAAAGTTCAAGGGCCTGGGTATGTTCTGCTCTAGATGGGAGGTGCTGAATATTAATTCATGTGAGATTTTACTGAAATCACCCATTCTTGAATTCTTCAAGGAGGCTTTCAGATGAAATTTTATCAAATCTGACTGAATTAGATGTAACAAAAACTGCATTGATTCATGACTGGAGGGGCCAAAAGGACACGCAGAAGGTACGCCAAGAGTTAAGATTAAAATCTTTTGAGAAATAGATTAAAAAAGAACACAAATGTAAAGTTATGCTCATGTTTAAAGCAGAACACTCCAGCCAATTTATGGATCCCAGAACACCAAGGATTATCATGCAGTGGATGGAGAGAATGCGTCAGTTGTCTGTAGTAAACGAGCTCCTGTCCAAGTTCTGTCCACATGGTGAATTTTTATGGAACTTACATCATCATCCATTCATCACCAATGCATTGAGGGAGACAAGGTTTGAAGTATATTAAGAGGTACATCGTCTCTCCACCAATGGCAGCAAGAGACGGGCTGACATCATCGCCATTCAGCCATATTCTCCCCATGGATACATTATAGACCTCAACATCAGATTCAAGACACATGAGAGCCAGCCAGAAGAAGTTGATGCAAAAAAAAATCATATCTACGAAACTACCATTAAATACTTCCAAGAAAATATTATCCTGAGTCTCTGATTAGAAAGAAGAGTTAAGAATGATTTCAGGAGTAAGGATAGATTAACACGTTGAGTGCCGAGCCGATTGTAGCACACTATTCCACTGGTGCCAGGCTTGTTTTTGAATTGCATTCCGCTGGTGCCAAAGCAATTGTACGCGTTGTAGTCTGTTTATATAATTTTGGGATATATTTATATGATGTACTAAGTAAATTTTATCTCACCATACCATGGTCATGTGTGACGCCATATGGTGTCACATCAATTTTTAGGAAAGATAAAATATAGCGTGACCCCATATGGTGTCACAGAATATTTTGACATGGAATGTGCAATACGAATTTCAAATACGAGATATTTATTTGCTAATTCAAATTAACGCAATATTTATGAAAACCTAGTAAAATGCAAAACAAGTACTTATATTACATTACATATTGTTGATAACAGTTTTCTGATAACTCTAAACATTGAAAATATGCGTCTCGGCACGCCCGAGTTCTTGTTACTCGTTGTAATTTTTCAAACCTTATTGCCATCGTTGTTCAAACATCGTCCTTTGTACGCTTGTTTCATGTGCTGTTTTCATATTTACGTTTTGCACATCTGATCGGGAAGTTAAGGTAAACGCGTTAACCTTACGCTACCTGGCTGCTGGCGCAGCTCGATGCAGCCCGGTTGGTTCACGTCCGCTGCTTCGCTCCTCCCTACCTCTCCGCCACACCCCGATACTCCCGTGGCACTTCTAATTTTGACTATTTATTTGTTCAATTTTGGCGTTTAAACTTGCGCTGGGTACATGCAGTTTTCACCTTAGGATTCTACTGTCTCCCACGAATATTCCTACCAAATTTCAACCGAATCCGAGTGTAACACATGTATGTGTTCCCTCGTAAGATTATTACCAATATCTTCCATTTTTAATATTTTTGCACAACTATATAAACTGAGTGATAATACGTACGTAAACGAGGAATAAACAATGCCTGGCGCGCTTTCACCTGTGACAACGACCACAGGCCACTCAGTGGCTTCGGAAGAATACTGTGGCGCCATATGGTGGCATACAGTAAAAATACATAGCTGGAATAGACCCTGAAGTTCGCCGTTCATGTAGTACCAATTTTACGCGCATAGATGTCACAGCTCATTATCTACGGCGATTCACCTGAAACTCAACTGTGCCACCATATAGCGTCACGCCAACTGTGATTTCAAGAACGGTGTGCCGCCATATGGCGTCACGCCATCTCAAATTTGAAGACCACCATGACGCCATATGGCGGCACGTGGCACCCAACGTGTTAAAGGAGATTACTAGGAAATTGAATTTGGCAAAAAATTTAACTAAAGATAACATGATGGCGAAGATAATTGGCAACCATATGAATTTTAGGGATCAATTTAAGGTATAGATAATTTAAGCAGAATCAGGTTCCAGAAAAGGCATTCCCAGGATCATTAATGAGCAAGGGGGGTGTATACGTGAGGAATTAGAGAAGGCAGAAGTATTCAGTCAGCAGTACGTGAAGTTAGTTGGATATAAAGATAATGTCCAGATAAAGGATGAAACTGATACCTTTTTTTTTGGTTATATTTTCCAGTGTCAACTTAGCAGAATAGAGAAAGGAAAAGAAAAAATCATCTCCTGGATTTACTCCCTTATATTTTTCCATCACTGTGGGACTTCTACAAATTGATATCTGTGGATGAAGAGTCCAGCTCCATGGCTAAATGGTTACCGTGCTAGCCTTTGGTCAGAGGGGCCCTGGGTTCGATTCCCAGCAGAGTCGGGAATTTTAACCATAATTGGTTAATTCCACTGACATTGGGGCTGGGTGTATGTGTTGTATTCATCATCATTTCATCACCATCACCACCACTACGATGTGCAGGTCGCCTACGGGAGTCAGATCAAAAGACCTGCATCTGGTGAGCCAAACTTGTCCTCGGACACTCCCGGCACTAAAAGCATAACGCCATTTCTTTTTTTTTTTTTGTGGATGAAGACCAGCCACCATGCAATTTGGACAATCTGTCAGATGCCAGCAATGGTGAGCAGACCTGTTCTCTTTGGTTGCAAAACATGAGAAGATTCTCTCTCTGTGAAATGTCGTTCGTGCAATATTTTAAGAAAACTTCAGAAGTTGTAACCATTTTTTAAGAGGTTATTGACTCTGTTGATGGTTTTCAGCTATACAGATAATTTGAAATTTGGTTCAAAGTCTAGTTTACAAGTTGGTGGCTATCATGTTTTAGATTTTGCTTACATAAACATGTAAGATATTATGTACCTTGTAGACTGAAAAATCTTGAGCTCTTTATTGTTGCCAGAAACTTTTCAAAATAATTTGTTTCAAATTAATAGACAGTCCCCCACCCATTTTCTTTGTTGACACTTGTATTTTCATAATTTAGGGATTTAATAAGTGTAGAAAAGAGTAAAACTCTTGTTATGACTAGAGGGGAGAAAGAAGGGAAAGGTCAGATTAGACTTGCAGACAAGCCCCTGGAAGTAGTGGAAATGTTTAAATACCTGGGGAGTGAATTAATGGAGAATGCTCGACTGGATGCTGAGATTAGTAAAAGGATTCAAGCTGGAAGTTGTTTCTATCATAGTGTAAGAAACATGTAATGGGACAAAGATGTGCCAACGGAAGCAAAGGATACTATGTACAAGATGTATTACGTACCCATAACAACTTACGGAGCAGAAACTTGGACAATGACAAAGAAGGATGAAAGTCGAATACAGGCAGCCGAAATGAAGTTCTTGAGGAGTATGATACAGAAGAGTAGAAGAGACAAAATAAGGAATGAGAAAATCCGGGAAGAAATTGGAGTGGAAAAAATGAATGATAGAATAGAGAAGAGCCGACTAAGATGGTTTGGGCACATAAAGCGAATGAGCGACGAAAGAATGCCAAAAAAGGTGATGGAAATGCAAATCCAAGGAAGGAGAGGCCGTGGACGACCACGATTGAGATGGAAGGATACCATCCAACGCAGAATTATAGAAAGAAACCTGGACTGGGACACAGTGTTGGAGGAGGAGTGGTGGAAAGACCGAAGAAAGTGGAGAGGAACCATATTTGCCCCTATCTGGCTACAACTGGATGAAGGGAAATGATGATGATGATGATGAGGAGGAGGAGGGATTTAATGTATTGAAATTGTATGTTAATTTTTTCATGAATAAATTGTCTTTTGTATAAAAGGAGATATGTCACCTTAAGCTAGGGTTGCCACATTTTTATATAAGAAATAAGGGACATTTACCTAAAAATACGGGATTTTTCACAAAAATAAGGGACAGTTCATGAATACTTGAAAATCAAACATTAGGTTTCTTTTTTTTAACAATTTGCTTCACGTCGCACCAACACAGAGAGGTCTTATGGTGACAATGGGACAGGAAAGGGCTAGGAGTGGGAACTGATCAATACTGATCTGCATTTAGGGGAGTCGCCCAGGTGGCAGATTCCCTATCTGTTGCTTTCCTAGCCTTTTCCGAAATGATTTCAAAAAAATTGGAAATTTATTGAACATCTCCCTTAGTAAGTTATTCCAATTCCTAACTCCACTTCCTATAAATGAATATTTGCCCCAGTTTGTCCTCTTGAATTCCAACTTTATCTTCATATTGTGATCTTTCCTACTTTTATAAACGCCATTCAAACCTATTCGTCTACTAATGTCATTCCACGCCATCTCTCCACTGACAGCTCGGAACATACCACTTAGTCGAGCAGCTCTTCTTCTTTCTCTCAATTCTTCCCAACCCAAACATTGCAACATTTTTGTAACGCTACTCTTTAGTCGGAAATCACCCAGAACAAATCGAGCTGCTTTTCTTTGGATTTTTTCCAGTTCTTGAATCAGGTAATCCTGGTGAGGGTCCCATACACTGGAACCATACTCTAGTTGGGGTCTTACCAGAGACTTATATGCACTCTCCTTTACATCCTTACTACAACCCCTAAACACCCTCATAACCATGTGCAGAGATCGGTACCCTTTATTTACAATCCCATTTATGTGATTACCCCAGTGAAGATCTTTCCTTATATTAACACCTAGATACTTACAATGATCCCCAAAAGGAACTTTCACCCCATCAACGCAGTAATTAAAACTGAGAGGACTTTTCCTATTTGTGAAACTCACAACCTGACTTTTAGCCCCGTTTATCAACATACCATTGCTTGCTGTCCATCTCACAACATTTTCGAGGTCACGTTGCAGTTGCTCACAATCTTGTAACTTATTTATCACTCTATAGAGAAAAACATCATCCGCAAAAAGCCTTACCTCCGATTCCACTCCTTTACTCATATCATTTATATATATAAGAAAACATAAAGGTCCGATAACACTGCCCTGAGGAACTCCCCTCTCAACTATTACAGGGTCAGACAAAGCTTCACCTATTCTAACTCTCTGAGATCTATTTTCTAGAAATATAGCAACCCAGTCAGTCACTCTTTTGTCTAGTCCAATTGCACTCATTTTTGCCAGTGGTCTCCCATGATCCACCCTATCAAATGCTTTAGACATGTCAATCGCGATACAGTCCATTTGACCTCCAGAATCCAAGATATCTGCTATATCTTGCTGGAATCCTACAAGTTGAGCTTCAGTGGAATAACCCTTCCTAAAACCGAATTGCCTTCTATCGAACCAGTTATTAATTTCACAAACATGTCTGATATAATCAGAAAGAATGCCTTCCCAAAGCTTACATACAATGCATGTCAAACTTACTGGCCTGTAATTTTCAGCTTTTATCACCCTTTCCTATATACACAGGGGCTACTATAGCAACTCTCCATTCATCTGGTATAGCTCCTTCGACCAAACAATAATCATATAAGTACTTCAGATATGGTACTATATTCCAACCCATTGTCTTTAGTATATCCCCAGAAATCTGATCAATTCCAGCCGCTTTTCTAGTTTTCAACTTTTGTATCTTATTGTAAATGTCATTGTTATCATATGTAAATTTTATTACTTCTTTGGCCTTAGTCTCTTCCTCTATCTCGACATTATCCTTGTAACCAACAATCTTTACATACTGCCTTTTGAAGATCCTCACATACACACTCCCCTTGTTCATTAATTATTCCTGGAATGTCCTTCTTGGAACCTGTTTCTGCCTTAAAATACCTATACATACCCTTCCATTTTTCACTAAAATTTGTATGACTGCCAATTATGCTTGCCATCATGTTATCCTTAGCTGCCTTCTTTGCTAGATTCAATTTTCTAGTAAGTTCCTTCAATTTCTCCTTACTTCCACAGCCATTTCTAACTCTATTTCTTTCCAGTCTGCACCTCCTTCTTAGTCTCTTTATTTCTCTATTATAATAAGGTGGGTCTTTACCATTCCTTACCACCCTTAAAGGTACAAACCTGTTTTCGCATTCCTCAACAATTTCTTTAAACCCATCCCAGAGTCTGTTTACATTTTTATTTACAGTTTTCCACCGATCATAGTTACTTTTTAGAAACTGCCTCATACCTGCTTTATCAGCCATATGGTACTGCCTAACAGTCCTACTTTTAAGACCTTCCTTTCTATCGCATTTATTTTTTACTACCACAAAAACAGCTTCATGATCACTAATACCATCTATTACTTCAGTTTCCCTATAGAGCTCATCTGGTTTTATCAGCACCACATCCAGGATATTTTTCCCTCTGGTTGGTTCCATCACTTTCTGAATCAGCTGTCCTTCCCATATTAACTTATTTGCCATTTGTTGGTCATGCTTCCTGTCATTCGCATTTCCTTCCCAATTTACATCTGGCAAATTCAGATCTCCCGCTACAATCACATTTCTTTCCATGTCGTTTCCCACATAGCTGACTATCCTATCAAATAATTCCGAATCCGCATCAGTGCTACCCTTTCCCGATCTGTACACTCCAAATATATAAAGTTGCCTATTATTTTTAGAAATGAGCCTTACACCTAGAATTTCATGTGTCTCATCTTTAACTTTTTCGTAGCTTACAAATTCTTCTTTCACCAGAATTAAAACTCCCCCTCCCACCTTTCCTATCCTGTCTCTACGATACACACTCCAGTATCAAATTATTATAATTAATGAACCACCTTTCCAATACATAAAATCCTTATATTTAGGATGAAACCATTTAATCACAAATTGGACATGTTTCACTCAAATTCGTTAATGAAAAAGTATCAGCTGCAATAAGCAATAAGCAATCAGTTTTGGAGAAGAAACTAAAACTCCTTAAGGATTCACAAACAAAATCCGTTAACTCTCACAGAATGAATAACTCACATACACCCCATTTAAATAATATTCCCTCCACGATCAATCTATCTAATATCACACTCTCTAGCAGCGAAATGGACCTCTTGCATAAAGGTATGAAATTCAACTGGCCCAACTCCAATAAGTCTGACGACCTCATTACTAATGTTGCCGAGGCTGAATCTAGTATTTTAAAACTCCCAATCGAACATCGAAATGACGTGAAATATGAAATAAAGAAGAATCTCCCCTCTTTAGTTAAAGAATTGAATTCTAAGTCAATATCAAACTTTAACAAACAGATAACCGAACTTAAGTGTAAAATCAATAACAACAATATTATAGTCACAAAAGCTGACAAAGGTCCTACAACGGTACTAATGAATAAAGAAGAATACATTAGCAAAACCGAAAACTTCTTTTCCGTTGAAACCTATAATATAGTGGAAAAAGACCCCACACTAAAAATCCAAAGAGACCTTAAGAACCTGTTAAAGAAGTCTTCTTTTCTTTTACAAGAGTACGAACAACAAAAACTTACCATAATGAACCCTAAATTACCCACAGCCAGAGCTTTACCAAAAATACATAAACAAGAAATTCCAATGCGCCCCATTATAAATTGTAGAAATAGTCCCACATATAACGTTTCAAAATTTTTGCACCGTTTCCTGTATAAGCATTATAAATTCAACAATAAAGCCTACATAAAGAATTCTGTAGATTTCTGCAACAAATTGTCCACATTCAAACTAACAGATAATCACGTTATGGTATCTTATGACATCACTAACATGTATTCGAACATACCCGTATTTGACACAATTAAAATCGTAAAATCTAACCTTATGAAACAAAATAATCTAAGCAGATACGAAATAGACGATTTTATTAATTTATTGAAATTTGTACTTAACAATAACTATTTCACATTTAATAATAAAATATATCATCAAAAAGGATTAGCAATGGGCGACCCAATTTCCGGCATTCTTGCCAATATCTTTATGGACGATATGGAAACCAAATTAATAATTGACAAAATTAACGGTGTAAATCTATGGCTGAGATTTGTGGATGATACATTCGTAATCATAGATAAACAATTGAATAATAGTGACAACGTACTCAGGCTTCTTAACAACCTTAACCCTAGTATTCAGTTTACTAAAGAGGACGAGATCAACAACTCCCTAAACTTTCTAGATTTAACCTTGACTAGAGATAAAGATAAGTTCACTTACCAAATTTACAGGAAACCATCTGCCGCCCCTATAACAATAAAAAGCGATTCCTTGCACCCTCGCTCCCATAAACAAGCTACATTTTACGGCTTGATTCACAGGGCCATGAACATTCCCCTTTCTAAAGCTAATCGAGAAAAAGAAATACGTTTAATCAAAGAACTAGCCATGATGAATGGTTTTAAACCTGAAATGATCACCAGAATCATGGGTAAAATTAAACTAAAGAATTCAACTACACTAGTTCCCGAAAAAACCAAAAGAACAAATTTCGCTATTTTTACTTTCACCAACCCAGCTATTTATAATGTCACTAAACCATTAAATAAGCATAATATTAACATCGCATACCGAACCTATAACACCAATCGTAATATCTTTTTCAATTCTAATTCCGTCAATACAATTTACGACAAATACTCAAACTCGGGAATATATAGACTCAAATGCACGCAGTGCAATTTTTCTTATATAGGGCAAACTGGCCGCAGTTTTAGAATAAGATATTTAGAACATTATAATGCCCTGAAACACAGAAAACATTCCGCTATGAGTATTCATATGAGAGACACAGGGCATAATTTCAGCACTATCGATCAAGATATGCAAATACTCAAATACGTAAATAAAAGCAGTCTAATGACCGGGTATGAAAATGGTTACATTTCTTTGGACCAATACTTCAATAAGGATAGTAATTTAAATGAAGTATCGGATATTAACAGTCCCATAATTGAACAAATCCCCAACTTAATTGCTAAATTCGGAATTAATGCTAATAATTTCCTGAAGATTTTCCATTATAAACATGCTTTTAATCCTCCCGTAGCATCAGCAACAACAGTAGCCACTCCCACAACGCTTCCTACCATTGCATCCTCCCCATTGGCCGACAACTCGCGCAATGCCCCGCCTCCCTTCCCCTCACGGCTACCTTCCCCGTCTCCGCGACCGCATTCGTACAATACACGCAGCAGTAAGCCAGTTACCGTCAAACCTAAGTAAATAACCAAGGGACCAGTTCACACACGGGTAAGTGCTTTCCGTTATCATCTCCTTAAAGTGCTACACTCTTTAAATTTTCCAATAGACGACACTCATATTTTTCCCCCCTTTTTTCTTTTTCAGGATACATTCGATCAATTTCATATAATAGATCAGCATTTTTTCCGTTAGAAGAACAATTTCAACATATTACTGCATAAAATAATGGCAGAAATTACAACGCAAGGAGTCCCATAAAAGGCTAAATTACGCCGATCTAGACGACATTTTATCACCAGTGATATAATAGATCAGCATTTTTTCGTTAGAAGAACAATTTCAACATATTACTGCATAAAATAATGGCAGAAATTACAACGCAAGGAGTCCCATAAAGGCTAACTTACGCCGATCTAGACGACATTTTATCACCAGTGAACTCGTTTTTCAACCATCATGTGCGATTTTAGCGTTTCTCATCATGTTTATTCTTAAAAAACAGCAACATAGTCTATAATAAGAACTCACCCTGATTTGAAAAACTGATTTTATCATAAACAGTCTTAATATAATCGAGCGTAGATATGTTGGACAACGATTTTTAAGAACATTTAATTACCATATACTATTTTTAACATTTAAGCCATCCATTCCGTTTTACATTTTAAACAATCTGATTTTTTTTTTAAATTGTTTTAATAGACATAAATAATCTTATTGATTATTTTTAAATTGTTAAATTTATATATTTTATCAATGTATATTAGACATTCTTTTGTGATATACCAGGATCAGGGCCCTGACCCACCAACGATTTATGTTAACTATTGCTGATGATGCTCACAAAGTTGAGTGAAACATGTCCAATTTGTGATTAAATGGTTTCATCCTAAATATAAGGATTTTATGTATTGGAAAGGTGGTTCATTAATTATAATAATTTGATACTCTGAACTCCAATACGGTTGAAAAATGAGATTTATAACTTGTAATAATAATACACACTCCAGTGCCGTGAGAAAATTTCTGCATCCATTATATCATTTCTCAGCCATGATTCAACTCCTATTACAATATCTGGTAAATATATATCTATTAAATTACTTAATTCTATTCCTTTCTTTACAATACTTCTACAGTTCAACACTAACAATTTTATGTCATCCCTACTTGATTTCCAGTTCCCTGTTCCCTTATCACTGCTGGCATCCCGTTTCCCTGAATGTACCTCCCTATTACCCTTCCAAACAAATTTCCTAACTTATACGTACCACTGCAGTTTAAATGAAGGCCATCCGAGCGCAGATCCCTATCTCCTACCCACCCATTAGGATCTAGAAATTTCACTCCCAGTTTCCCACATACCCACTCCATAGTCTCATTTAAATCTCCAATCACCCTCCAGTCAGTATCCCTCCTACACAGTATTCCACTAATAACAATCTCCTCTTTCTTAAACTTCACCCGTGCTGCATTTACCAGATCCCACACATCTCCAACCATGTTGGTACTTATATCAGCTTGCCTTACGTTGTTGGTAACAATGTGAAACACTACCACCTTCTCCTTCCCCGTGGCATTAATTGAGGTACAACCAAAGCATTTGCCTGAATTGAAAATGGGAAACTATCATCAGGGCTACCGACAGTGCGGTTCGAACCCACTATCTCAATTAGGTTATAATTAGCTTCATTAACCCTCAACCCAAAAGATCGGTCTGTCAGGCCACTGGATAATTTTATTTCCAAAATGTTGGCAACAATGGTAAATGTTTTACATTGTCCTTCGAGCTATGTGTTCTTTGACTTTTCTTCTAATAAGCTACAGCATGTTTGTTGTCTCAAAACTGTTTAGTGCATTGTTATTGGGGTTATTTGTCAAGTGTGTCATTTTTCCATGCTAAACTTGTCAGTCTTACAGACCTGTATGTCGTATAACGTAGTATTTATCAAATACAACTTAGCTGTAAGTTCTATTTGAGGGAGATTTCTCTTAGGTAATTGTACTTATTATATTCCACAGACATGGAAAATGTCTCTCACTGTATTGTAATGGCAACGAGGCCAACTGATCTTGATTTTTGCACAAGATTGGGAGAATGGTTAGAAGACGATAACGATGATGTGGAAAATTCGGAGATTGATGATTCTGACCAAGATCCAGATTTCATCATCAGCAATACAGGTGAGAGTGTAACATCTGATTCAGACATCGAGGTGTTAGAAGAAGAATTGCTGAACCCTGACAAAGCCAGCCGTGAAGATGAAAATATAACAACCACAACCACTTCATCTGACACGGCTACAACCAATGATGTATATCTAGGTAAAAATAAATTTGTTTGGTACAGCCAGCTGCAAACTCAATCAAGAAAAACACCTACACACAATATTATTCGAGGTCTGCCTGGTCTTACTACCTCTGCTAAAACCTTGGTAATAAAGCAGCTCCTGCAGATATCTGCAAGGTTCTTTTGGATGATTAATGAAATTGTTCTATGGACAAACGAAAAACTATCAAACGTACGGGGTAAAATTCAAAATCCATCAAATCTTTCTAATTACCGGGACATCAATTCTGTTGAAATTAAAGCTCTTTTTGGATTACTGGCATTATCTTCCATTTTCAAGTCAGGCTGCGAGAATATGCACAACTGGACCATCAGGATACCCAATTTTTCGGTGTACAATGTTAGTGAAGAAGTTCGAAATCCTTCTACTCGCTCTGCGTTTCGACGACTCTAGAGACAGAGAAAGCAGGAGGAAGACAGATTGGCGGCTCCAATCTCTACATTCTTCGAGGAATGTTTGGGCAACTGCCAAAAGTTGTTCGTCCTGGGAGAAAATGTTTGCGTCGACAAGATGCTTATACCATTCAGCGGTAGATGTCCATTTAAAGTATACATGCCAAAGAAACCAGGAAAATATGGAATAAAGGTAGTGTGCTTAACAGATGCTAAGTGTTTGTACCTTTATAATGCCTATATTTATACAGGTAAATATCCCGATGGGATAGGTCTTGCAGATGAAGAACGTAAATTAGGAAAGTCAATGCAGTCTGTCTTGAGAGTTACAAAGGTTGTGCAGAAAATCAATCGCAATATAACAGGAGACAATATTGGTTTTCATCTGTGGAATTGGTAAACGTTTTAAAAAATCGGGGACTCTCATATGTGGAAACTGTGAGGAAAAACAAAAGAAATATTCCTAAGGAATTCCAGCCATCACCTTCAAGAAAGGTTAAATCCGCTATGTATGGATTTACTAAGGACTTGCCACTGTTGTCTATTGTTCCAAAGAAGAATAGAGCTGTATTCTTTATTTCATCAATGCATCACAGCAGATGTGAAGATGAAAATGGAATGCAAGAAATCAACAGTTACTACAATGCAACTAAATCTTGTGGGGATACACTTGACATGAAGTGCGCAAATTATTCACCTAACAGAAGAACCCGGTGATGGCACACAGCAGTATTCTTTTCTTTGTTCAATATAGCTGTGGTCAATAGTTATATTCTATACTTGTGCTACTCAGGGAACAAAATTGTGAAGAGGCTTGACTTTGTTTATGAACATGGAATGGAAATTGCCGAACTAGTTTCCCTACCAACCTTCCCACTTAAATTGAGGAACAGTATTCGAGAAGTCCTTAACCTCGAGGATGACGTGCTTATTGCAGAAGGCACGATAACTGACAGACTTGAGAAGAGGAAGACTTGCAGCACGTGTCCATGCCAAAAGAAGAGGAAAACGGCGTGCAAGTGCATTAGATGTGCAAAAGTAATATGTTTGGAATGTTCCTTCAAAATCTGCCGATCTTGTTTATAAGATCTAGGTAACTGTTGTCAATTACAGTGCTAATTGTGTTAGAGTGAAAGGATAATATCACCATAAAAATAATTTATAAAATAACACTACTATTCCAGTAATCTTGAGCTTGAAGTTTGCAATTGTGACTATTTTCTCTACCTGTTAATACCCTCAGAGTGTACTAATTGATTGTAAAATGTGCTTTTTATGGTTTACAATATATTATCATCAACTAAACATACATGGATTTTACATGGTGTCAGTAGTTAAATAAGCCCGGTCTCCGAGACCAATCTTACTCTACATGTTATTTAGAGAGGTCTTTCGAGTAAAGGGTAAACAGAATAAGATTATTATTATTGAAATTCGTAAAAGAAACTAACTTAAACCCTCTTAACAGTACATGCAATACAATGCATTATGTATGACAAAACATGCAGAAAAAACATTATCAGAAAAATTTCCTCCTTCTGAGGCTCCAAAGAGAAAAAATTATGGAGCTACTTTGAACTTCAATGGCGCTCAAATCAAATATGGATTTAAAAATATTAGGAGAAAAAAAGACAAACGCTTGTTTTTATGGGACAACATAATACAGGACACAAAATGTTCACCTCAAATATGGGATGTTCCGTACAATACGGGACAGGTGGCAATCCTACTTTAAGCCCACTTTTCTGCATCACATTTAGCAAATTTTCCTTTAGCATTATATTTATAGTCATAAATATATGAGAGATAAAAATATTATTAACCTTAGAGCCATAAAAACCTTTCAATAATTGAGCAAGATATCGCCCCAACTCCAGACAATGTTTTCAAAGAAGTAGAGTTTTTGACTTACTCTCTTTTTCATGTGCAGTAGTAATATATTAAGTAATGTCCGGCTCCATGGCTAAATGGTTAGAGTGTTGGCCTCTGGTCCTGGGGGTCCCAGATTTGATTCCCTGCTGGGTCAGGGATTTTAACCTTTATTGGTTAAATCTGATAGCTCAGAGGGTGGGGGTGTGTGCCATCTCCATCATCAAAATTTATAATAGGTAGGGCCCCAACCTCATAGATGCACAGGTCGCCTATATGACGTCAACTCTTGGGAGGCCACATGCTGTTATTAATTAATCTGTTAAAAACTCTTGTTACATGATGCACTTCACAGTATTGTTTATGAAGATTAGAGATGATGCCTACCTTCCTCATTTTCTTTAATCCTGAAACTTGTATGTGGCCGTATTCGGTTGTCTTCATCTCGTACAGATAATAATGTAATATTCTTGTAAGCTGGTATGGTACTAATGTCTGGAGTCAGGATGACATATTGTACAGTCTCTGTCAGTTTAGCTCCACTTTCACAGTTTGAATCTGGTTCAGAGCACCTCATAAGGCAGTTCCTGTAACATAAAGAAATAAATTTAATCATATATTGTATCAGTATTTTACCACTCTTTCACATGATGTAATTATCATCATTGTCAACATCATCATCAGCTGACATAGGAAAGGGGATGTTTAGTGCGCTGACTTAGCCACTAACTTCCCTCCAAGATGTCAAAAGTTTAACCTACTGAATCCGATGGTATGAAAATGTACCTGAAAAATCGTGTGGCATTAAGAAAGGCATCTGACCTTAAACCTCAAGTAAAATTCAGACTGAGCTACTTAATTATGATACATAAGACTAAGAATACCCTGATCTAGCCTTGAACTGATCTTAACCCTTTGACATACAATTATCTCTAGTAATGGTGCCATGACATTATTTACATGTTAAATTAATAGTTACACAACCAACAACATCTGAGTTATACACTATCTGGTCAAAAGTATCTGAACACTCCTCTGCACTAGCACACAACAATATATGACGCATTGTACCAATATGAAAGGAGACAGGTAAGCTTTCATGCTTGGTGCAACTACAGAGCTTAGCAACTTTCAATGTGGGGTAATCGTTGGTTACCAAATAAGCAACATTTCTAACTTTACGAATATACCCAAATCGATTATTAGTGATGTAATTATACTGTAAAGTGGAAATATGAAGGTAAAACTACAGCACAACCACGATCTGGTTGGCCACATATATTGACACCCAGGGACCAACAAACATTAACCCATTGGCAAACTAATTTTAACGTGCTTAACATGCATGTCTGTACTATTTTTTACATACATACAATATAGTTTTACTATACTAAGCTTTATACACATAATCTGCATTTAACTGAAATTTTAATCATACCTGTGCTTGATGCAATGATGACCTGCAACCTAAAGAACACTTAAAAAGTTTTTAGTGCTGTGAAACACCCTAAATTATTCCAGGAAATGCAAAGTCACCAAACAGTTTTCACATTCATATCTTGTTGCACTTTTCTTCTTGCCAGTCTTGCATTCAACACAGTCACAACCTAGAATCTACTATAGGATTTGGGGGTATAAGTCTTGCAAAGTGTGACCACTGAATTACCTTGAGCCTAACAGGTGAAATGCCGTTTTGTGGTCTGCCCCATCTTGCATAGTCAGGAAGCACACCATTCTCAAGGATTTGTTCTGCTAGGAGGACTATATATTCTGTGATTTGCTGTTTTTTTCTTGTGATCTTTTTCTGGATTGTATAACTATTGAATATTGCAACATCCATTAGATAAAAGAATATTGTCTTATATCCCTTGGCATACCGGTACCTATGAATTAAAAGGAAATATGTCAGCTGCTGATGTTGTTTATCATTACACTAGCACTAGGAGATTACTTTTCTTTTCTTTCCTTTAATTTTTATTTTGCACAGAATAAGTTACCGTATCTTATTTTTCCTTTCCTTTTCGTTATTCAGTAAATAATGGCTAAGAAGTGCAAGTGTAGTAACTGTGGGTGTGGCGAGGCATTAAGAAGTATGAGGGAGGATTTGGAAAGTTTGAGGGAGATAATTAGGATTCTCTCAGAGGACAAGGAGGAAATTAGGCCTCCCCCAAACAATGTACAGGATACAGTAGGTGTAAAAGAGGGATGGGAAGGAAAGGGGGGAATTGTAGAAGACAGGTGGTCTAATGTTTTAAGGGGAAGGAGATTGCAGGCTAAGGGATCCATTCAGGATCAGAATTCAGGACAGGTGTCTGTGAGAAATCGGTACAAGTCACTGCAGGTATCACAACCGAGGGAAGATGAGGAACGGAGAACTGTTGCTGAGAAGTATGGAAGTAGGAGGAAAGGAAGTTGATCCCCAATTTTTCAAACATAGATCATTCGAGGCTTCACAATTTAATGCATGCATACAATTAACTCCATTTTTAGTCTTAAGGATGCTGACAACTAGAAACATGAGAGATGACTCGAGGTGCGAACAATAACCTAGATAGTTATGCAGGTAAGCATTATGTTGAGTTAATACCTGTTGATTTAGGATCATCTCAATGTGTAAATAACATGGATTTGAGGTACTTGTGTGTGAAAATGAAGGACAAAACAGTATATGTGAAATGTTTAAGATGACAGGTTAAGAATATAATAATAATAATAATAATAATAATAATAATAATAATAATAATAATAATAATAATGATGATGATGAATTGAACCAATACTGAATAAGGTTGAAGCATTAAGATAAACTGATATTTGCAGGTATCCATAAATAATTATTTACATGGAGAATACAAGATTATGGAACTAAGAATTACGTATTTACGTCTGGGTGCGAGTGAAAGTGTTTCGCTCAGCTGGAGACAGGCTGTCCTTCAACAGAGATTTGTGGCCCTCAGGATAAATGACAATAGGGGGAACGCCAGACCCAAAGTGGCCGGTCCCGTTAGGTCTATCAAATGCTCGCAAAAATCACATAAGATGTTTCCCTCATTTTCACACTCTATTGAATATTCACGTGCCAATAATTTGTTGCCATCAACGCTGTACATTTCATGATTCGATAGGTGAAGTAATCCTCCAAATTTTGTAGTTAAATAAGAGTAGTAGGGATTTTCAGGTAGCACCTCGAAGTAAAAGTAACATGGTTCGATACCCGATTGGTATCAATGTCCTTGAATCAACACCAGGAGACCTGAAAAGGGGTCACATTTTCAGAAGGCATTAAAGTATATGGATTATATCTTGTGTTGTATTTACAAATGATTGCTTCATCCTTACATGTGTTTGCATTTATGTATTATATCAGTGTACGGTGATTTATGGTGATTTACAGGATACCAATGTCGTGTGTCCGCTTCGTAAAATATTGGAATAAGGTATTGCATTGGAGAAATGCGTATGTGCTGTGTGATGTGTAATTAATATGATAAAGTAGTCCTGCTCCATGGCTAAATGGTTAGCGTGCTGGCCTTTGGTCACAGGGGTCCTGGGTTTGATTCCCAACAGGGTCGGGAATTTTAACCATAATTGGTTAATTTCGCTGGCACGGGGGCTGGGTGTATGTGTCGTCTTTATCATCATTTCATCCTCATCACGATATGCAGGTCACCTATGGGCGTTAAATCAAAAGATCTGCATCTGGTGAGCCGAAATTGTCCTCGGACACTCCTGGCACTACAAGCCATACGCCATTTCAATATGATAAAGTGGACTTTATTGGCGACAAGCGACGACATGATTTTCGTGATTGGGTAAATATGTGGAACTGTATTTCATACCATGTCCTAATACTTCGACACTGTAAAATAATGTTTTTCTCATGAGAATGCCATTCTTTTCATGTAATCTTTGTGTTATTATGCCATAATATAGTGGATACTCGTGGGTACCAATGGTTAAATAAAGGGACAGATCCCTATTGATTAAGAAGTGAAATGTATATGTGCAGTGTTAATAAGTTGATTTGGGAATGCCAGAATGAGATTCAGAAGTGATAAAGACTGATGAAAGATATTAACGGCATTTCCCATATAATTAATTTTGTGTTTAAAATTGCCATGTAGGCAATCATATGGCATTTCTTGTGTGTATAGATATTTTCATGTCACTCTATCAGTTATTAAAATTATGTTTTGAATTGGGAACACACTATTCTTATTATTTAGTAATGTAGCATATTCCTCTTATTATAGCACCCTACTTTCAATATATTTGATTAACTACCCACTTTTCTTACAAACAGTACCATTGACCCATATGCTCTTGAGCATAGCTGTTGTGCCAGTTGAATGTAGGGAGGATGGGACTTCGATGCCCAGGTTTGATTCCTGAAGTTCCTCATCCAAAAGATTTCCATCCATATATTTATTTGTGATCTTTAACTTTATATTCAGCACTCTGCCGACCCCAGGACAGGTGCAATATTATAGTCTTTTTTAAAATTCCTGTTCACTCCCATTAATTGGATTTTTCTAAAAACAAAAAGATCGGAAAAAGAACGGAGAAATCTTTTCTCCTTTAGCAGGTTAGCAAACTTGATTTGCTAACACGGCGGGGCCACACAGTTTGGTCTGCCACTGCTAAGCAGAGTCCTGGAGGGGCGTGCCATTCCAGCTGATGAGTCCAAATGGCACGTCTGGACGAAACTCTGCATTATGCACACGGCCTAACCACCCAAAAGCTGGTTCTATTCCTGTGATTATAAAAAGATACATGTTTCTTTATTTTTAAAGGAGATTCTAAAAACCAATTTTCATGTCTGTAACATCTTCAGTTTTTGAGACATAAGCATCCTCAAGAAAGGTATTCAGCTCCTTTTTCACCTTTCTTCACTCTTCTCAAGGGGATTTTCCAAAAAAGAAAACAAAATACGTATTTCCTTATTTGTAAAGGAGATTCTAAATACCAATTTTTTACACCTGTAAATTTTTAAGTTTCTGAGATATAGATATACTCATTTAAACAGTCATAGCTGAGCCAAAACTACTGGACAGAAAGAAATGCAATTTTGGGGATACATTTATATTACAGTATATGTGCTCACAAAGTGAGGATTTTTGGATGATCCATCACTAAGGGGCTGAAAAGGAGGGTGAATTATTTAAATGAGTATATCTATATCTCAAAAACTTGACAGTTTAGAGACGTCAAAATTGGCATTTGAAATCTCATTAAAAAATTTAAAAAAACACTTTATTTTGTTTTCTGAAAATCCTCTTTAGGGGGAAAAAGAGGTGAAAAATGGGGTTCAATCCTTTTTATGAGGATACTTATATCTCAAAAACTGAAGATAATACAGATTGAAAATTGGTATTTGGAATCTCTTTTAATAATGAAGAAACACATATTTTTTGTTTTTGGAAAATTCACTTAAGGGGGTGAACAGAAGTGAAAAATTGGGTAAATTATTTAAATGAGCAAATCTACAGTATATCTCAAAAACTAAAGATTTTACAGATGTGAAAATTTGTATTTAGAATCTCCCCTAAAAATTAAGAATCATATATTTTTTGTTTTTGGAAATCTACTGAAGAGGCTTAATGAAATAGGTAGAATTATGTTTATGAGGTTACTTATATCTCAAACTGAAGACATTGCAGACATGAAAATTGGTATTGGTAATCTCCTTTAAAAATAAAGGAACATGTATTTTTTTTCTCTAAAAATCCACGCAAGTGAAGGAGTTTAATTCTATTTATGAGCATACTTATTTCTCTAAACCTGAAGACATTAGAGACATGAAAATTAGTATATATTAAAGGCAATAGGCACCTACTAATGAAGGGTTTCCAAAAAATCCACCCCTAAGGGGATGAAACAGGGGTAAAAGCCTAAGAACCAAAATATTCATTCTTCCAAAACCATTGACCAGGCAACGTTTCATTTGCACTCAACAATTGCTTCTTTGTGTATTTAATGTTAAATTTAAATAAGACAAGTTTAGAAAAATTTCAGCCCATAAGGGTTAAATGGGGGTAATACCCGAAAACAAACATATTCATTTCTCTGAAACTGTTTGACATAGGAGGTTGAAATTTGACATGATGGTTCCTCCTGTATGTATTAGATTTTTCATAAAATGTGGTCTTAAAATAATACAACCCTAAGCGGTTTTGACGAGGGGGGCTGTTGGCTGACAGCATAACTATTCTTTTCTCTACAACTGTTTCACATATGGGCTTGAAATTTCACATGATGGTTTGCCTGTATGTTTTGAATAAGAAGTGGTCTTAAAACATTACACCCCTAAGTGGGGAGGGGTTGACTAGCGGGTGAGGTCTTGATGACAAATATTCATTTCTCTCAAACCATTTGGTATACAAGTTTGAAATTTCACATAACGGTTGCTCCTTTATGTCGTAGAATTTAAATAAAATGTGGTCTTAAAATACACTGACTGACAGTGACAATGCAACACCAAGGAGGAGTGGTTCAAAAGGGATGAAAGTTGGGGAAAAAACAGAGACGGCATGGATGAATAATTGATGTTTATTTCAAACCGATATGCAGGTTACACAATGCGCACGGCATCGACTCAGTAGGATGTAGGACCACCGCGAGCGGCGATGCACGCAGAAACACGTCGAGGTACAGAGTCAATAAGAGTGCGGATGGTGTCCTGAGGGATGGTTCTCCATTCTCTGTCAACCATTTGCCACAGTTGGTCGTCCGTACGAGGCTGGGGCAGAGTTTGCAAATGGCGTCCAATGAGATCCCACACGTGTTCGATTGGTGAGAGATCCGGAGAGTACGCTGGCCATGGAAGCATCTGTACACCTCGTAGAGCCTGTTGGGAGATGCGAGCAGTATGTGGGCGGGCATTATCCTGCTGAAACAGAGCATTGGGCAGCCCCTGAAGGTACGGGAGTGCCACCGGCCGCAGCACATGCTGCATGTAGCGGTGGGAATTTAACGTGCCTTGAATACGCACTAGAGGTGACGTGGAATCATACGCAATAGCGCCCCAAACCATGATGCCGCATTGTCTAGCGGTAGGGCACTCCACAGTTACTGCCGGATTTGACCTTTCTCCACGCCGACGCCACACTCGTCTGCGGTGACTATCACTGACAGAACAGAAGCGTGACTCATCGGAGAACACGACGTTCCGCCATTCCCTCATCCAAGTCGCTCTAGCCCGGCACCATGCCAGGCGTGCACGTCTATGCTGTGGAGTCAATGGTAGTCTTCTGAGCGGACGCCGGGAGTGCAGGCCTCCTTCAACCAATCGACAGGAAATTGTTCTGGTCGATATTGGAACAGCCAGGGTGTATTGCACATGCTGAAGAATGGCGGTTGACGTGGTGTGCGGGGCTGCCACCGCTTGGCGGCGGATGCGCCGATCCTCGCGTGCTGAGGTCACTCGGGCTGCGCCTGGACCCCTCGCACGTGCCACATGTCCCTGCGCCAACCATCTTCGCCACAGGCGCTGCACCGTGGACACATCCCTATGGGTATCGGCTGCGATTTGACGAAGCGACCAACCTGCCCTTCTCAGCCCGATCACCATACCCCTCGTAAAGTCGTCTGTCTGCTGGAAATGCCTCCGTTGACGGCGGCCTGGCATTCTTAGCTATACATGTGTCCTGTGGCACACGACAACACGTTCTACAATGACTGTCGGCTGAGAAATCACGGTACGAAGTGGGCCATTCGCCAACGCCGTGTTCCATTTATCGTTCGCTACGTGCGCAGCACAGCAGCGCATTTCACATCATGAGCATACCTCAGTGACGTCAGTCTACCCTGCAATTGGCATAAAGTTCTGACCACTCCTTCCTGGTGTTGCATTTGCTCTGTCAGTCAGTGTAATACATGTCTAAGGGTGTTTAACTGTGGGTAGGGTGTAGCTGACGACATAAATATTCATTTCTCTCTAACCATTTGACATACAAGCTTGAAATTTCACATGATGGCTGTTCTATGTGTCTTAGATTTTAAATAAAAAGTGGTCTTAACATAATACATCCCTAAGGCATTTTGACCGAGAGGGAAAGACCTGAAAAAATAATCGTATCTCTGAAACTGTTTGACTTACGAGGTTGAAATTTCACATGATGGTTGCTGCTATATGTAATAGATTTTTAAAATAAAAAGTGGTCTTAAAACAATACACCCCTAAGGATTTTTTGACTGGGGGTAGGAGTGAAGCCTGGTTACAAAAACATCAATTTATCTAAAATTGCTTGAAATACGAGGTTGGAATTTCACATGGTGGTTACTCCTAAATGTCTTAGATTTTAAATAAAAAATTGTCTTAAAACAATGCACCCCTAAGGGGTCTTGACTGGGGGTGATATCTGATGACAAACATATTTATTTCACGGAAGCCGTTTGACATACAAGGTTAAAATTTCACATGATGGTTGCCCCTGTGTGTTTTAGATTTTAAATGAGAAAAGGTCTTAAAACAATACATCTAAAAGGTTTTGGTTGAGGGTGATGTTTTATGACAAAATGATTCACCCCTCCAAACCGTTTGATGTATGAATTTGAAATTTTACAAGAAAATTGGATGTTGTAGGTGTCAAATATGATATCATTCAAAATATTTCATGTATAAGAATTGGATTCACGTAGAAGTTGTTGAAGTTGTAAAACTATGTCTCCCAACAGTCAAGGTACTCTACCAAATTTCCTACACCTGTTGTTTATTGCCAAAAGAGTCATTTGTAAAACTCAGGAGTTTAACAGAAATAATATTGAACTTGATACACAACTGGAAGAACATATTTTGGGTCTGTATGCCATTAAAGGTACCTACAAATTCATGCGGGCATTGAATGTCTAATATAAAGATTTACACCTCTGAAACTACTAATCACTTTCCACAAGCTTAATACATATAATAGGCCTATACAATACAGGAGGTTTCATCTTGATTTTTATCAAAGATCTTTGCTGCCCTTTATACCCACTGAATTCTTTGTCTTAGACTTTAAATAAGAAGTGGTCTTCAAACAATACACTCCTAAGGACTTTTGACTGGGTGATGAGGAATGATGAAAAAATATTCACTTCTATGAAACCGTTTGATTTACAAAGTTAAAATATCAAATCCTATCCTAGGTGTTAAGTAACAGAAAGTTTGAAACAAATTTAAAGCCTCAGAGAGTTGAATGCGGATTAAGATCCAAAAACAGATATATTAATTCCTTCCTCCGAAACCATTTAACGTACGTATACAAAATTCCAAATAGCGGTATATATTTTAAATCCTAGGTTTGAAATAGGAAATGTTTTTAAACATTCCACCCCTAAGGTGTTAAATGGAGTTATCTCTGCAAAGGAAATTCTCTCCAAAACTGCTCCAAAACTGTTTGACATACAAATTTGTAATTTTACGAGAAGGTTCTTTGTTTATGCTCTAGATGTAAAATATCATATACACCAAAATATTTCTCCCCTAAGGGGTTTAGATGGTGGTTGACTCTCAGAAACACAATATCCATACTTCCAAAACTGTTTCAGACACGATCTTAAAATTTTACATGAAGTGTAGTCTTCTATGCCCTAGATGTTAAGAAATGTTAACATTCACCGCCTAAAAAACATTCATTCCTCCATTACTGTTCAATGTACAACATTTAAATTTCACGGGTTAATCGCTTTTACATCCTAGATTTTAAATAAGATAGGGTTTACAAACTTTCCAGTTCTTATGCACGGGGTTCAAATGAATGTTGGATAAGAACATTAATAATCATTCCCCGAAACCATTTGACTTACGAACGGAGGGTGTATTTTACCACCTTAGTTGACAGTAGACACTCCAAAATATAAAACTTTGCTTAACATTTCCTCTTTATCATGGCAACAGCTGTTTTGTCCATCCATTTTAATGCCATCATCTTGTGTGAATACAATACCAACCTGAACTCTTGTGGCATATTTTTTCTACAGACATAACAGTTCCTACTACATTTGTTTTCTTGGAAGACAAATTTAGGAACAGGGAGGGTGAACTACGGTATACCAGTTATCAACAAACACTGTGTGCCTCTTCATAAGATATGGTTCCATGAGTTGTATGACTTCAGCCTCACTTGAGGTAACATTCCAGTCACTTCTGCTTGGGTTGGTTTATTCCCTGTATAAATAGAAAACCCCAGACAGTATCCTGTGTTAGACTCACAAATTTTCTAGAGTTTATTCTAAATCAGGCCCTTTTCCTGGGATTGAATTGGGTGTAACACAATATTATCCTAAATTTTACTACACTTTCATCTACTGCTATATCCTGCTATGGCCTTCTCTGAAATTATGTTGGAAATGTTTTACTATGGATGCAATTTTTCGGAGCCTGTTGTTTTCTATGAGGGTTTGATTGTTTATGAAATGTAGAAATTTAGAATGGATTACAGATCATTTGAGAGATATGACTTCGGAGTAAAAGCGAGCAAGCATAGAATTTTGGATGGACCAATATGATTGTAAGGTGGGTTTTCTGATTTGAGAAGAATGCATAAAGGACAATAAGCCTTGAGATCATCTGGTGGTGTGTGAAACCATCGGCTCATACTGAGCGAGCTGGGACTTTTTTGCAAAAAAACTGATCAGCAAAATCCCATAAAGAGTCATGAAACATGCACTGAAAAATGTCTGGAGGGGAAGAATTGGTTGGGAGGTTCCTGTTTATGATGAGATTTATTCTAGTATTTTTTTTTTTTTTTTTTTTTTTTTGCTAGTTGTTTTACGTCGCACCGACACAGATAGGTCTATTCACAATTAAGTATTTATTTTCCACCTAGTCGATACAATGATTGCTTGTTAGTGGGACGTAAAACAAATAACATTATTATTATTATTACAATGATTGCTTAAGGCAATTTTTAATGGTCAAAAGTGGTACATGTTTCATATATTATCAACATCTTCAGCCACATAACACTGTTTAGATGAAAAATATATAAAATTGACAAAGTAATGCTTTAGAGGAAGTGTCCTTAAAATTAACATAAGATTGACAAGATTAAAACAAACAAATAACTCAAGAGAAAATATATAAATTATTTCTACAATAGAAAGCAGTCGTCAAGGAAACACTTGTACAATATTCCATAGAGAAATTGTCCTAATAAATATTCTTTTCTTAATAATTCATGAAAAAAGATCATGATCATACGGACCATGAAGCTGATTTTATGTAACAGATAGGTCTTACGGCGACGATGGGACAGGAAAGGGCTAGGAGTGGGAAGGAAGCGGCCGTGGCCTTAAATAAGGTACAGCCCCAGCATTTGCCTGGTGTGAAAATGGGATCATGATCTTTTTTCATGAATTATTAAGAAAAGAATATTTATTAGGACAATTTCTCTATGGAATATTGTACAAGTGTTTCCTTGACGACTGCTTTCTATTGTAGAAATAATTTATATATTTTCTCTTGAGTTATTTGTTTGTTTTAATCTTGTCAATCTTATGTTAATTTTAAGGACACTTCCTCTAAAGCATTACTTTGTCAATTTTATATATTTTTCATCTAAACAGTGTTATGTGGCTGAAGATGTTGATAATATACGAAACATGTACCACTTTTGACCATTAAAAATTGCCTTAAGCAATCATTGTATCAACTAGGTGGAAAATAAATACTTAATTGTGAATCTATTGAAGTGCGATACGGACCATGAAGCTGATTTTATGTAACAGATAGGTCTTACGGCGACGATGGGACAGGAAAGGGCTAGGAGTGGGAAGGAAGCGGCCGTGGCCTTAAATAAGGTACAGCCCCAGCATTTGCCTGGTGTGAAAATGGGAAACCACGGAAAACTATTTTCAGGGCTGCCGACAGTGGGGTTCGAACCTACTATCTCCCGAATACTGGATACTGGCCGCACTTAAGCGACTGCAGCTATCGAGCTCGGTTATTCTAGTATTTTCTGTAACACTGTATTTGTATGGTTTATCATCTTCCCTCCATCTTCCTTTGCCTTCTTTGTCTTTTGGAGGCAAGCTGAGCTTCATAATGACTGTCACATTCACACTTGTCCTCAGTTTCAGTTGAACTTTTTGTCATGCTGCTATCACTTTCATTGCTAGTAAATGGAACTGTATCACTTTCTAAAGCTACATCACTGTCAGATTTCCTCCTGCTATCCTGTAATATAAGCTTAATTTCATTCCTTGCAATGCGAGGTTTATTAGGGCTAACCACTTTTGCTGACTACCAAGTGTGGAAACACCCTACTATGAGAGTGATTACCTGCTGTGTGATGCAATGTATGATGTTAATTTCAACTTCAAGAGAGAGATCAGATTCTCAGCTTTCAAATGGTATATTGCATGTAATGCCATCTATGGACAGAAGGCTTGAACTAGTAGCAGAAAGCTACCTTTTCATAGACTACCTTCCATGCATCTGTGTTTGAATGGTCACAGCATGCGCTACCACATGGCAGGCAACTAGGTGTGCCAATGAGAGAGCGTGGAGTGAGAAAATCATAGAAAGAATCACTAGAGCATTTCAAAGTGCTACACAAAGTACAGCCAGTCCCATGATTGTGCATCGGGAATTAAAAGGAACAGGATTTCATGGTCGAGCAGTTGCCAATAAACCAAACATTTCCCCTCTTAATAAAAGCACTGCCTGGAGTGATGTAAAGAACAATGACATTGGAACAGTGAAAACAGGTAATCTAGAGTGATGAATCATGTTACAAATTGTAGCAATATGATGGGAGGATTTAGGTATGGGAGAATGCCCGGCCAAAGCTATCTACATGAATCTTTAGTACCAACAGTGAAGATTGGAGGATGTGGCATTATGGTGTGGAGATGTTTCTCCTGGCATGGACTCGGCCTTCTTGTAGGACTGCGTGGCACTGTAAATGCAGAAGGATATCAATGATATCAACATATTTTTGAATGTTTTTATACAGTTTGGTGATGACCATTGTTTATACCAAAATGATAATTCTCCAAGACATAAAGCTGGTTCTGTACAGCAGTGGTTTATGGATAATAATATTCTATAACTGTACTTAGCCACCCAGAGTCCTATATGCAATAGCACATCTGTGGGACAATTTAGAATGGTGAATTGTTCCAGACCCCATGTCCAACTTCAACACATTCTCTGGCTAAGTCTCTTCAGGAAGAATGGGATGTCATTCCTATAGAAAAGTTCCAACACTTGGTGGAAAGTCTCCCCAACAGGGTCAGGGCTGTGATAAAATCAAAATGCGCACTAAAATCATGTTAATATTATTTGTTGTTGTTGTTTGAAACATCAGTCCATAGACTTTTGATGCAGCTTTCCATGCCACCCTATCCTGTGCTAACCTTTTCATTTCTACATAACTGCTGCATCTTACATCTGCTCTAATCTGCTTGTCATATTCACACCTTGGTCTTCCCCTACTTTTCTTAGCACCTATACCTCCCTCAAAAACCAACTGAACAAGTTCTAGGTGTCGTAAATATGTCCTTCTATCTCTTCTTGTCAAGTTTAGCCAAATCGATCTCCTCTCACCAGCTCGATTCAGTATCTCTTCATTCGTGATTCAATCTATCCATTTCACCTTCAGCATTCTTCTGTAACACTACATTTCAAAAGCTTCTATTCTCTTTCTTTCTGAGCTAGTTATCGTCCCTGTTTCACTTCCATACAATGCCATGCTCCAGATGAAAGTCTTCAAAAACATCTTCCTAATTCCTACATCAATGTTTGAAATGAGCAAATTTCTTTTCTTAAGAAAGGCCTTCCTTGCTTGAGCTAGTCTGCATTTTATGTCCTCCTTACTTCTGCCATTGTTATTTATTTTACTATCCAAGTAACAATATTCATCTACTTCTGTTTTAAGACTTAATTTCCTAATCTAATTAATATGATGATGATGATGATGATGATGATGCTTGTTGTTTAAAGAGTCTAAGGTCATCAGCCCCAATTAACTATTAGAGAGTACATTACTAGCAAACTCTGTCTTCAGTCTGAAATAGGTGTCCAGATACTTTTGATCAGATAGAGCATTGTAGAATTCTAATCCTTTACAAAACATTTTACTGTCATTAAAGAATTTTGTTTGCTGAATATCCTAGGAAAGGAAAATATTCATGTTTGATTCTCAAGATGACTACATTTTAAATTCTTTCATTTTATACTTTTTTATTTATTTTTTGGTAGACATAGAATTGCCACAATTGCTACAGTGTGTTATCAGGTGTTTCTGAGCTGCTGACTTTTTTACTAGTGATAAGAAATTGGAAAATGATTTCTTCTTTCTTGGGATGATAAAACACCTAACTTACTAGCACTTCTTCCAAACTGCTGGACTTCGATCTTAGCCCGGTATTGTCATATCTTCTCTCAGTGAAGCTCCTTTCTTCTTCAGTGATTTTTCCTGAAAACCTTGGATTATCTTCAAAATCACAGTTGGTGAGTTCCAGTTCTTTTATGTCATGCCCAGTCTCCATTGTCCATTCAGTACAGACTTCTTTGTTTGGCTAGAAAGTAAACTGGTGGTTGGTCAGTCTGTTGGAAGACAATTTTGTGACATGACCAGAGAAAGCTGTTCTCCTTTTGCTGGCACTGTCACTGAGCCTCTCTATCTGGGAGTAGAGCTCTGAATTGTGACATCTCTGGTATTCTCCATCTCGCGGAGAGAGCTACTTCCTCTCACAAGTTGGTTTCAATCCAGTTGCCAAAATACTTAAGTTTCTCCACATGCTTCATTTTACCCTCTTCTAGTGACATGTCTCTGTTAGTGTCTTTCATGTTAGTTAAGTACTTGGTCTTCTCCAGTGACACTTGGGGTCCTGCTTTGCCTGCTTATCTTCTGAGATAATTGACTTACATCAGGCTATTTCCAGATAATCAGTGATCAGTGCCATGTTATTTGCAAAGGCCAGACCATCTACTGTCAATCCTTCTCTGTTGTGACCCCAATAGACTCCATTCTGGACACCCAAAATGACCAGTTCCTTACTCCATTCTCTCACAATTTGTTCAAGAATGCGGTTGAAGAGGAGTGTGGAAAACCCGTCACCTTGTCTCAGCCCTGTTTTGATATTGAAGTTTTCCAACATTTTGCCTTGAAGACTTATTTTACAAGTCCTGACTGACAGACACACACTCCAAGGTTAAATTATGTCTTAAAGTTTTAATGTCTAGTCCTAGTTCTTCAAGAATTTTTACCTAGGGTTCAGTTGTCCATGGAGTCTCCTTTCTTGTAAAGGGGGTGGATCAAAGTTTAGGTTCAGTCAGATGGTAACTTCTCCATTTCCCAGATGTTCTGAATGGTTTCAGTGAGCTTATTCACTGTCTTACTACCAGCACACTTCCAGAATTCAGCCACAATGGAGTCCTCTCTAGCTGCCTTTTTGTTGAGTAGCAGGTGATTTAGTTAACTTCTTCCATTAAAAGATGATAATAATAATAATAATAATAATAATAATAATAATAATAATAATAATAATAATAATAATAATTGTACCGGGCAGTACACCTCCACGCCGCTAATTCAAACCTGGCGCCTGTTGAAACTCCTCTACTGGAGGAAGCCTGAACTTTATCTAATGTGTTGATTTTCAAGTTTCTCAGAAGATGTCACTACTTGGAAATTTTGAAGTTTCTGAACTGGGTCGTTTTCGACGTATTTTTGTTTTGCCTGTAGTAAGAAGTGTGGACATTGTCTTCCAGATGGCACTACTGAAGAACTACAATTGTGCACCCTAGTGCGAAGTGAAAGAACTATGTTTTTGGAGAAAATTTGAATTCATAAGTTTGTTCTTTGTTAAATTTCTTTCAGTCATTGTTTAAGTTGGCAATATTAACCCTTTCTTTCCCCTTGTTTTGAATTTAGCCAATCCCAAATTTCTCGTATTAATTTTGCACCAATAATGTGTTTCTTCTTCATCTTGTGTAGGGGTTTTCTTGGTTAACCAATAAAATTCTTGTGGGAGGGTGTTCTCATTCCTGAAACGCCTCGAACTTTCCGCGAGAGTATATAAACTGCTGATTTTAGGGTCTCTGCACCACTTCAGGAACATCTTTCAGTGTGTAAAGTACGTAGCAGGGGGCGGAAAGCGCCTCTCTCTTCGGGCAGCAGTTCATCCACAAGGTAATGGCCGTTTAATAACTTCTTTTCTTGCTAGCTCAGCAGTTTAACTCTCGGGGCAGGTCCGAAGCCTTTTACCATGTAACTTTCCCTTAAAATGTAAAAACTCTTGGTATCTATTCTATCTTTGTAAACTACAAATTGGGATAGAGAGTGCTTAACCCTCTCGAGCTCCCACTCATATTGCATTGAGGTGAACTTATTTTCACAACCGTTTCTTCCTTAACATAATGTAAATTGTTTCCTTCTAAAAGTCACCTCTTTAGTATGGGACTAGCCCTTGCAGTAATGGCCTAGTGCCAAGTAGGTTGTATATAAAGTGTATTAGGAGTGCAAGAACGCCTCCTCTCAAGTTGGTCTTTTAGAGGCCATGTAATTTTCATGTTTCTTTACTTAATAGGCCTCAGTAGGTTGGGTATTTTACCCCTGTGTTTATGTCCTTAGAGGACAACTTGAAGGTGGAGTTTGGTGTAGCCTTTGATAGGCTGAAATTTTAAGAGCGAGTTGCTCTTTCTTGAAAAATTGAGTTGTTGTATGCCTCGAGGAGGCTTTACCGTGTAAAGAGGAGCAAGTGCTCCTAGGCATGATTGGGGTCTTCTGCCCCTTTGTTGACTTCTGTATATCGTAAGGTTGGGCTTATAGCTCAAGAATTGGGTGTTTGGCTCTCGGAGCCCAAATCCTGTAATCACTGTAATTGTACCTTTTCGAATTGTGTTTCGGCTACTGTGTACCTGTTCAATTTGTTATTTCTTATTCTTGATTTTGAAAAGAAAATATAACCTTGTTGAATTTTACCTTAACTTTAAACTTTAATTTCGTATTTTGAGACCCGTTCACCCCCGCACCTTCTTTCACCTCTGCTGTTCCACAGATACCTCGGAACAATAATAATAATAATAATAATAATAATAATGACCATTATCATCATCACCATCATCTTTTACAATTGGCTTTATGTTGCATCAACACAGATAGGTCTTCTGGTGATGATGGGATAGGAAAGGGCTAGGAGTGGAAAGGAAGTGGCCGTGGCATTAAGGTACAGCCCCAGCATTTGCCTGGTGTCAAAGTGAGAAACACTGGAAACCAACTTCAGGGCTGCTGACAGTAGGGTATGAGCCCACTATCTCTCGAGTGCAAGGTCACAGCTCCGCCCCCTAAACGCACAGCCAGTTTGCTCTGTCATCATCATGATACAATTTCAGAATCAAAAGCCCAAAGTGTGCACTCTATGGACACGATGGTCTATTTTATAAAAACAATGTAGGCCCTATACATCCAGCTCCTTGGCTTAATGGTCGGTATTGTGGCCTTTGTTTCAGAGAACATCAGGTTTCATTTGCAACCAGGCTGAGGATTTTCATTTTTTCAAGCTTAATTTTTCTCGCTCAGGGATTGGGTGTTTCTGTTTGTGTTAATAAACATCTCTTCATCTACACAGAACATACCACACTAACAACCATCACGGAAACATGAAATAGTGAACATATCCTTCCACATACGGTTGACATCAGAAAGGGCATCCGGCAGTAAAATAAGCTCCAACCGAAAAACACTGGAAAAGGGCCAAGAAGAAGGAGAAAAATGTGGGCCATATACATTGGAAAAATAGCCTCTGGGTAATAATTAGGTCCATAAACACACTAGTGTTATGTGCAAATGTAAAATTAATTTTCAATATCACAACTGAATGAAATAATCACAGTACTGCATGTGATGATATAACTTCTGTGGAAGTTAGTTATACGGAATGTAGCTAATTAGAACTCTTTGGATGTTTAATGCTCTTTGACTTATTGTTAACCTCGTTCATGTATTACATAACATAGTCTCATACCTATATGCTGAGATTTGTTTAATAAAACCTACATAAAGGTCAACAGTCATTCCTAATCCATTTCTTTAACAATTTTATAACAAATCTATTGCAACACCACCTGAAACCAACTATACTCGACTTGGATCCAGATTCGCCAACAGCCACAACTCGCTGGAATCATTGGTCCCAAACGTTCCAAAACTTCCTAAGAAAATTTCTGGAAGCTACAGAAGAGCAAAAGCTCTGTCTGCTAATAAACTATATATCTCCTGCAGTCTATGAACACATAAGTCGTTGCCATTCTTATAATGATGCAATATCTATTCTTAAGAACTTATACGTCAAGCCGGTAAACAAAATATTTGCTAGACATCAACTCTTTACTCAGCGGCAACAACCTAATGAATTAATCGACCGCTATCTAGAATCACTAAGAATTCTCAGTAGAGATTGCCAATTTAAAGCCGTGACTGCTGAAACTAATTGTGATGACTGCATACGAGATGCATTTATCAGAGGATTAGTCAGTCCTGTTAATCGCCAACGCTTATTACAGAACACGACGCTTACCCTTTTGGATGCTTACACTCAGGCACGATCTTTAGAACAGGCCCAATTGCATTCTCACTTATATGGCAATGCTTCACCCTCAATTATCAGTATTGGTGATACGGATGGCATGTACTGAAAAGTAAATAATCACTCTCCAGTTGAGGAAAATGACCTTACTCCTGATTCCACAGTGGCAACATCGCTCCCTAAATGCAACTTTTGTGGTTTACATAGGCATCACAGGGGCAAATGCCCTGCCAAAGATTCCTTTTGCAATTCCTGTGGAAAACGTGGACACTGAGCTACAGTTTGTAGGTCTACCTCAGTTAAAACTAGCAAATTAAAACAAACTTCCCCACTGTCAGTCATCACTTTGTGCTCCATATCTTCTCAAATATCTAAGGTTAAGACAGGCATGATAATTAACGGACATTCTATTTCGGGCATGCTCGACTCTGGTAGTGATCTGAGCTTTATAGACAACTGTATCGCTCGAGACCTGAATTTAAAAATTCATCCTACCTCTGTAGAAGTGGGTCTTGCTTCTACCACACATAAAGCAAAAGTCATTGGTCAATGTACCCTAGATATTAAAATGTGTGGACATCATTATTCAAAAATAGTATTGTCAGTCCTGCCTAACCTCTGTTGTGATCTGATAATTGGTCGTGACTTAATGAAGATGCACTCCTCTGTCCAGTTCGACTTCGGAGGTTCTAAAGCCCCTCTCCGTATTTGTGGACTAGCGGCAGCCAAAGTTAGGTCTGCTGTACTATTTTCTAACTTATCGCCTGATTGTAAACCTATAGTTGTTAAATCTCGTCGCTATTCTGATAGTGATTCGCAGTTCATTGCAGCTCAAATTTAAAAACTACTGAAGGAAGGTGTAATTGAGAGTAGTATTTCCCCTTGAAGAGCTCAGGTTCATGTCGTATCGACATCTAATCACAAACATTGCATGGTAGTCGATTATTCTCGGACTATTAATAAGTTCACCGTTTTCGATGCCTACCTGCTGCCACAAATCAACGATATAATTACACAGGCGGCAAGATATGAAGTTTTCAGTACCGTTGATTTACGTAGTGCTTACCATCAGGTACCCATCCCTGAGCACGATCGCCCCATTACGGCTTTCGAGGCTTGTGGAAAATTGTTCCAGTTCACCAGAATACCATTCGGTGTGACAAATGGAGTAGCAGCATTCCAGAGAGTAATTGATGAGATCATTCAAGCTGAAGGTCTTACGGATACCTACGCTTACCTAGATGATGTCACAGTATGTGGAGCAAACCAAGATGAACATGATGTGAACCTCGAAAAATTTCTTAAAGTGGCCCTCAAGTATAATCTAACAATCAACTCGGAGAAAAGCTACTTCTCACAAAAAAGCATCAAACTCTTGGGATATACAATCAGTAACAAGACTATTAGACCTGATCCTGATCGACTGAAACCGCTCAGAGATTATCCTATTCCATGTGACCACCAGTCTCTTAGGAGAGTGCTTAGCATGTTCTCACATTATTCGCCCTTTGTGTCTAATTTTTTGGCAAAAATCAACCTCTGTGCCAAGCCTCACTACCTCTATCTGCCACTGCTGTTAAAGCTTTTGAAGATATCAAGTCTGCTGTAGAAAATGCCGCTCTTGGTAGCATAGACAACAATGCCCCGTTCACAGTCGAGACTGATGCATCAGATTCTACTATTGCTGCTACCCTTTCCCAAAATGAACGCCCTGTTGCATTTTTCTCTCAAACACTCTCAGGTTCTGAGAACCATCATTCAGCGATCGAAAAGGAAGCCTATGCTATTGTGGAAGCCGTTCGTAAATGGAGACACTTCCTCACGGGCCGTCATTTCCACCTTATCACAGACCAGCGCTCCGTAACTTTCATGTTTGATTCAAAACATCCTGGAAAAATAAAGAATGAGAAGATAATGTGCTGGCATTTGGAATTATCCCCTTATTCATATGACATTGTATCGACCATTCAACCATAACCAAGCTGCTGATGCCCTCTTGAAGGTCGGTTCCATCAATCATAATACAGAATATGAAAAGCTACTGTCTCTTCATCAGTCCCTTTGTCACCCAGGCATCACAAGAATGGGTCATTGGATACGGATTAAAAATCTTCCCTTCTCAATAGAAGATATCCGGCGTATCACATCTTCATGCAGGACATGCGTTGAGGTAAAGCCTCAGTTTTTCAGACATCAAGGCTCTCTTATCAAGGCCACAGCCCCTTTTTAACATTTAAATCTGGACTTCAAAGGACCGTTGCCTACTAAGACTCGAAACCGCTACATTCTCACCGTAACTGACGAATTTTCTCGTTTCCCCTTTGCCTTCGCTTGTTGTGACACGAGTTCCTCGACAGTCATCTCCTGCCTAACTCAACTTTTCAGCATATTTAGAGCCCCATCCTACATACATACGGATCGAGGCTCATCATTTATGTCTCAGGATCTCAAGAACTTTCTCGCTTCATTTGGAGTGTCCACCAGCCGCACTACACCCTACAACCCACAGGGTAACGGCCAGGTTGAACGATTTAATGGGACAATCTGGAGAACAATTCAACTTGCCCTTAAAGATAAAAGTTTGTCAATCACCGAGTGGGAATCCATACTTCAAGAAGCACTTCACGCTATTTGGTCTCTACTCTGCACAGCCACAAATGCTACTCCTCACGAGCGCATGTTTGGCCACCCACGATGCAATTTATTTATTTATTTTATTTATTTATTGTCTTGTTTTATATGGCGGGACTCAGGCTATGAAGCCTGCTATTCTGTCCGACCATACATACACCTACATGAAGAGTTAAATATACACTAAATTGTCTACAGTTTAATATCTTAAGGTAGCAATTAAATGTTTTAATTAATCTAATACTTAGCTATGATCTAATCCTACTATGTTATAAGAAATTATTATTATTTATTAACCAGGTTTGACAGAGTTTCTTAAAGCGGAGGTGGTTTGACACGCTCCTAATTTCAGCAGGTAGGGAATTCCAAATTCGGCTGGCGGCGACTATAAATGATCTACTGTAGCCAGTTGAGCGGTGAATGGGAATGCTTAGTACTGCGGTGGATGATGATCTGGTAGGAATACTAGAAGGAGATGCTAGGTAATGGAATTGTGTGGCAAGGTATTCAGGTGTGTTAAGGTTCAGTATACGATGTAACAGGGAAAGAGTGTGTAAATTTCGTCGCTCTCGTAAGTGTAGCCATGAAAGCCTAGCAAATGCGGGAGAAATATGGCTAAATCTTGGTATATCTGAAATAAATCAAACGCATGCGTTATGTGCCTTTTGGAGCTTGATGGAAAGTGAGGCATTCAGGTTACTGTATACTACGTCACAGTAGTCGAATATTGGCATTACCATACTTTGGATAAGCAATTTTCTTACATTTTGGGGGAGTAAATCTCTGAGTTTTTTAAGGGAATGTAAGGCATAAAACACTCACTGACATATACCTGTTACATGATCGTTCCAACTAAGGTTTTTATCCATTATCATCCCTAAGTTTTTAACTGTTTCTTTGAATTGTAACTGAGTGCCTCTTAATGTTACTGAGTGGGTATGGATGTCTGTAAGTCGTGCGTGGGTTTTTCGGGTAGCTAAAAGAATACACTGCGATTTTTGGGCATTGATTTTTAGTGCATGGTCATAGGTCCACCTACATATTCTTCCTAGGTCGTCGTTCATATTATTTATTGCAGTCGGTAAGTCACGAGGATGTGCATGTGTATATATCTGTATGTCGTCTGTGTTCACATGATATTGACAATGTTTAATTACTTGTGTTAGTCCTGAAATGAAGATCGAAAATAGGAGTGGCGCTAGCACTGACCCCTGTTGTATTCCAGTCTCTACAGATTGCCATGAAGAGAAATTTTCACCTGTAGATACACACTGCCGGTGATCAGAGAGATAGGAATACATCCAGGATAGTGTGCTTTGTGAGAAATTAAGAGCACGTAATTTTGCTATTAGTATGTCCATGTCAATGCAGTCAAAGGCCTTACTAAGGTCTAGAAGAGTTAAAACAGTAACTTCTCCCTTATCCATAGCTACTCCTATGTCGTTTGTAACTTTAAGCAGTGCAGTAGTTGTGCTATGATTGCTTCTAAAACCAGACTGGTATTTGTCAAGAAGCATATTGTTATTTAAATATGCGGTTATTTGTCTGTGAACTATTTTCTCCAAAATTTTGGACAGAAATGGTAAAATGCAAATGGATTGAAAGTCTTTGGGTTCTACGGGATTGTTGGTCTTGGGGAGTGGGCGAACAATTGGATATTTCCATAGGGAAGGGAATATGCCGGTTATCAGTGAGGTATTTAAGATGTGGGTTAGAGTTGGTAGGATTACGTCTAGAGTTTTTAACAGTAACTGTGGAACAATCTCGTCACATCCTGTTGCAGTTGTCTTTATTGATCGTGCAATTTGTCTCACTTCTACAGGAGTTACGAGGGAAAAATATAACTGTTCTCCTCCATTGTTAGTATTGCCATTGTGTAGAATTTTGTTAATCGTCTGTTCTTTTGTTGTCTCGTCAATGTTAACGGGTCTTGTAGTAAAGAATTGGTTTAAATCATCCAGTGATATTTTAACGTCAGCAGTATGTATTTTATTTTCGCCTATGCCCATTTTTTTAACGGTTTTCCAGATTGTTGTCGTGTTTCGGGTTAGCAAAATGTTCTGTGAGTGTCTTATTTTAGCATTCCTTACGGTCTGTGTGGTTCTGTTACGAAGGGTCTTGTACAGGTCAAAATCGTTTGGTATTTGGCTAGTTTTAAAGTTTCTGAAAGCTTTGTCTCTCTCTGTCATTAAGTCTTGTATTTCCTGCGTCATCCATGGAGCCGCAGGGCGTGTTACACGAGCAGTGCATTTTGGCGCGTGTTTATTAAGAAGAGCTAGCAGTTGTGTGTTTAAGAACTCCACTTTATCATCTATATTATCTAAAATATGGACATTATGCCAAGGTATGTTTGCAGCATCTTCTAATAGGGCTTCGTTATTTATACGTTTTAGATCTCGGAATGTAATTAATTTAGGTCTGTACTTGGGGCATTTAAGTGAATAAGCTAAATAAATTAAGTCGTGATTGGATAGTCTGCAAGCAGACATTTGCCCGTGGGTCAGTACTCTGTCAGGGTTATTCGTCACAATTAAGTCCAGTAATGTATGTGACGTGGCTGTGTGATGTGTTGGTTTAAGTGGCAAGATCGTCATGTTACAAGATTTAAATATGTTGATTAGTTGTTTAGTCTCAGTCATTTTGTCGTTAAGGATGTCAGTATTGAGGTCTCCTAGTAATAAAACATGCTCATACCTGGGTAGGAGGTCAAGTAAGATGTCTTCAAGGTCGGTGATGTATCCAATCTTTGGTGGGCGATACACAACACTCAGTAAGCACTTTACACCTAAAGCCTCAATTTCAATAAACATGAACTCGGGCCTTGCGCAGTATTCACTAGTTGTTTTGTAAATTATTTTATATTTTAGGTCGTTCCTAATATACATAGCTACTCCGCCGCCGGCTTTACCTGTGCGATCATTTCGGATCAAGGTATAATTTTCGAGTTGGACAAGAGAATCTGACAACCACGGTTTCATCCAGGTTTCTCCGTTCATGACGATGTGAGGGCTGATATTAGCAATAATGTTACAGAGTTCGTGGAAGTGAGGAATTAGACTTTGAACGTTAGCATGTACTACCTGTAAGGAATTTGGAAAGTTGTTAAAAGCATTTGTAAGCGGATTAGTACTAGGGGGCTGTGTAGGTATGGGAGCGGAGATTCCGCTCAGCTGACCACCAGTAACCTTGCCGAAAATAGAAGCATGTTCAGCACTCTCGCTTTGAGTTGCCAACCTGTACGCTATCTTGCCTAGTTATTATATGTAAATCTAATGAAGATATAATCTAAAAGTAATAGTTTGAATAGTAATTATAGTCTAGTAATTGAAAGTCTAGTGTCTAAGTTAGTTAAAACTGTAAAATGTGTAGTGTCATGTTAGTTTCAGTCTGTCGGTTTATTTGATCCTGTCCAATTCCGCTCGGCTCGACACACGATATTTCACACCATTGTGTTTTACAATAATCGTACCGTCTATTGTCCAACAATTGGACACAGAAAATCTAGTGATCGCTTCTTGCAACAGTTTCATCCTGATTGACGTGAGGTCTTCTCTAATTGTTTTGCCCGTTCCTTTCAGTTTCTTTTTAGATTTGAATAGTTCGTTCCGTTTGCGGTACGACACGAACTTCACTATTATCGGACGCGGCTTAACTGTACTCATCTTGCCTACCCTGTGACTTCTGTCTATGTCCTCGTGCGTTAAATGTACTCCAATACTGTCAGCTAGCTCAATGACAATTTTGTCCGTGTCCTCACCACTCGATTCCCGCACCCCGAACACACGCAGTGATTGCCGCCGCTGATATTGTTCGAGAGCATCGGTTTTAGTTTCGAGCTGCTCCCTGAGGTCTGATATTGTCTTGTCTCTGGCTTCGAGCGCTTCCCTCATCTCCTTGATTACTTTCGTATTAAAATCTATCGTAGCTTTAAGTTGGTCTATAACGGCCCTGGCTACCTGGTCTTGTATGATGTTTGCTAGCGTGGCGAGTGTTTCCTTGTCTCTCAGAGCTTCCTGTAGGGCGCGCTTCACTGGGCTGTCCGTTGTTACTAACCTTTCCTTTCCCTGGCATGGCTGTTTACAAGAAGGATTATGTTCTTAATTACTTGTGATACACTTTGAACTGGCTGGCTACTGAAACCTGGAACTGTGCTACTCCGTCACTTCAATCGTCAATCTAAATTTGAACCACTGGTTGAAGGACTTACCCTCCTAAATGGTAATCATGATTATGCACTAATCCGGTATCCTGACGGCCGAGAGCCTACGGTATCTACTAGGCACCTGGCACAGAGAGGAGAAGACACTCTCACAGCAAATGATGCACCAGCACCACACCCTAGTGAATCCACTGCGGATCATGAGATTTCCAATGAAGGGAGCCCTGCAACTCAGGTCAATATCCCTGTGACTCCTGATAGTCTGCTTCGAACCCCAATTCGTACTCAAGATGAAACGCCACTATGTCGCAGCAGCTGCATACCGCATCCTCCAGCTTATTTGAAGGACTTCATTCAATTCTGAGAAGGGGGTGAATGTGATGATATAACTTCTATGGATGTTAGTTATACGGAATGTAGCTAATTAGAACTCTTTGGATGTTTAATGCTCTTTGACTTATTGTTAACCTCGTTCACGTATTACATAACATAGTCTCATACCTATATGCTGAGATTTGTTTAATAAAACCTACGTGAAGGTCAACAGTCATTCCTAATCCATTTCTTTAACACTGCATTTTCATATTAAATACATGATAACGGTTATAACAGTCATTGTAGGGAAATGGGCTAAACTCGTGGTAGAACCTGAATCATTGCAGCTGTTACAAGTGAAATTGGCACTTCATGAACCACTTCAAGAAAAGGTGGATAATATGATTTAAACAGGGATTGTTTGTCAAGGTGGATTTACAGTGGATACACAAGAGAAATAATTTGTGCATTGTTATCAAACTTTCAATCAGGTTTTATTGGATGAGACAAAATTATCTACACAGGGTAAATCAAAAGATTGCAAAAGAACTGAAGACAGAGCAAGTTGGTCATGTGGTTAAGGTTATGTAGCTGAGAGCTTGCATTTGGGAGATGGTGGGTTTGAATCCCACTGTTGGCAGCAGGGGTGGAAGTTAAAAGCTTCCACTATCCAGAACCTCGGCACTTGATGGGATAGAGTGGATATCTCTACGCCCGCCCACCTATGACCCCAGGAATTAATCTGGTACTCAATTATGGTGTAGGCTGAGTGAACCTCCACAAGTGGAAATCTTGTTTCTTAAGCTTTTTGACTTGCTGACGGGAAAGCGAACCCACACCCTTCTGGTTCGATGTGTTAGTGCGATATCAAAATACTAGCAAAAAAAGAAAAAGGAAAAGTTCCTATTTGAAAGTAGTTGTACTTTGACTCCTTTATGGATCATTCAGTTTCTGCACAATCTGCTCAATCACCAAGTATACCAAGTAACAATGTACTGATCAACATCAATCAATAGAAAAGCTCCATTGGACTTACCTGGTAACTGGATCTTTTGTGTAATTTTTTGGACATGGGGCTGCCAAGCATTGATACAATCCATGAATATTTATACAGATATCATCATCACTGCATAGAACAGATCCATCTTCACAAGGATTCTTTTCTGGGGAAAATATATCAAAATTCAACTCAACGTAAGAATAAACATCATAATTAACATGTGCAAAAAAAGTTATAATAGTTGAAGGTTTGTTAAACACATGGCATTTAAAAAAATTATTGTTAGACACAAAGGAGTTTAATATTAATTTTATTTCAAATCCTCACCTTTGCAAATACCATCCACTTCTTGGAATCTTTCTGGACATGTAATGGGTTCATCTGTATCAGATTTTCCTCTAAGATATTCAATGTAAAGAGCTGAAAAAACATAGAATTATGAATTAGGGGACTGCTCTTAGTGTTCTAGTGCTCCCAATAACATGGCAGAAGAAGACACTAAGTTCACAAAGTGATTCATGAATAGCAAAAACTCTTCTACTTAAATACTTAAGCTGAAACGTAATAGCTCCTCAATTGTAAACAAAGTTAAACTCTATTCTAGAGTCAGAATATGATTTTCTTGTCATAGAATTAATATTACTTCAGTGCATTTATATTCCTTATAAGGATCCCTTCTCCACGCTTGTCAGAATTAAACACTTCTAGTTTATGCAATAAAAGAGAATTTATAAACTAAAACAAAAAACAAAGTCAATACCATCCACTCACCCACCCACCCACCCCTCCCTCCGTCAATCAATCAATCTGCATTTAGGGCTGTCGCCCAGGTGACAGATACCTTATCAATTGTTTTCCTAGTCTTTTCTTAAATTATTTCAAAGAATTTGGAAATTTATAGAACATTTCCTTTGGTAAATTATTCCGATCCATAACTCCTCTTTCTATAAATGAATATTTGCTCCAGTTTGTCCTATTGAATGCCAAATTGCAACTTTACCTTCCTACTGTGATCATTTATACCTTTAAAGGTTGCACTCATCTTATTCATCTACTAATATTGCTCCACGCCACTTCTCACCTGACAGCTTGGAACATCTTCCTTATGTATAATTGCAGCTTAGTAAATAAAAGATCCACCTGTCCACCACAATACTAATCTTATGATTATTTATTCTACATTAAGTTATACATTAATATGGGACACATTTTGTCCTGTTTTAGGAGATCCTCAGCCATGTTTTATTTATTTAGTGATGACAAAAGGTCCCATGAGCATTGTCCCAGGGACAGTACAGTACATACTTTTCTTAAGGTGACACAATAATTACATTTCATATACTGCAGCTTTTTTTAGTAAAGTTACAAGTACATTTTTGGATAACTAAGACAGTTTTTTTTAACATGTTAGCATCATAGTTTTTCAGAAGTATACTCAGATATTGTATGGCTGTAAGATATTAAATATGTACAATATAATTATTTATGTATTAATTAAAGTAAGTTATATAGAGGTTATATTAAGATATCTGTATAAGGGTAATATTCCTTCAGTTTTTGAGGGTTTTGAAAAGAATTAGTAAACGGAGTCTCATGAACATGTTTATCTATCTAGACCAGTTTTCAATAATAAATGTAATCTCAATGAAAATGTAGAACCAGGCGAGTTGGTTGTGCGGACCGGGGTGCGCGGCTGTGAGCTTGCATCCAGGATATAGTGGGTTCAAATCCCACTGTCGACAGCCCTGAAGATGGTTTTCGGTGGTTTCCCATTTTCACATCAGGCAAATGCTGGGGCTGTACCTTAATTAAGGCCATGGCTGCTTCCTTCCAACTCCTAGGCCTTTCCTATCCATCGTTGCCATAAGACCTACAGTATCTGTGTTGGTGTGACGTAAAGCCACTAGCAAAAAAAAAAGAACTGTATGGGATACATGCAACTGCATATAAACACACAAGAAAATCATGTCCGTATCATATGCTGGTGCCATCCACAATGAAAGCAGTGCACGCGTATCCTGTATGGGCATAGTGTTGAAAGTGTTAATGGAGATATTAGAGCATTTGGTCCACTTGTATTCAGGCTTTCATCTCTGCCCTCATTCCCTATCCCATGGATTGCAAAATTCCAGTACAAAGTACAAGCATTAGATTAATATTAAACAAGTGTTGACAGATGTACAAAGCCTTAATAATGTTACCAGGATTATCTCTACACAGCTAGTTATTAGTTCTTGACTTAAATTTTCACACACCACCACCACTGATATTTCCCTATTCTTCACTGTATCAGAAAATGGTATAGAACAAAAAAGTTTGCAAATTAGCCTTTAATTCAATTTTGTCATCAAAAATTTTCCTATAAAAGCAATCAATAGGGCAAGGAAGAGAAGGTAATACAGTAGAAGAATTCGAATTGGGACAAAGAAATGAAAGGAAGCCAGCTGGTTGAATTCTTCATGAATCATAATTTAGTCCTCGCTAACACTTGGTTCAAACACCACAAACCATGGCAGTATACAGGACAAGACCTGCAGACACTGGAAGGTATCAAACAGACTTTATTATGATTAGGCAGAGATTCAGAAACCAGCTGTTGGTTTGCAAAACTTTCCTAGGAGCAGATGTGAACTGACCACAACCTGTTGGTCATGAAATGCCATCTGAAGTTGAAGAAATAGAAGAAAGGAAGGAATGCAAAGTTGAATGAAAAGAGTGTGAGGGATTGTTTCAAGGAACATGTAACACAAGGACTAAATGAAAAGGCTGAAGGTAACACAGTAGAGGAAGAATGGACAGTCGTAAAGAATGAGATCAGTAAAATTGCTGAAGAAATGTTAGGAAAAAAGAAAAGATCAACTAAGAATCAATGGATAACTCAGGAGATTCTAGATCTGATTGACAAACAAAGAAAGTACAAGAATGCAAAAATAAGGAGGGTAGAAAGGTATACAGGTGAATAAAGTATGTAGTAAATAGAAAGTTCAGGACAGCTAAGGAAGAATGGCTGAAAGAAAAGTGCAAGGATGTTGAACGTAGTATGGTCTTTTTTTTTTTTCTTTTGATTGATGATCCATCCTTATGCCACGGAGGACAAAGTTTTACTGGCTGTAACTGGAAAAAATCCAAAGAAAATCAGCTTGATTTGTTCTGGGTGATTTCCGACAAAAGAGTAGCTTTACAAAAATGTTGTAAAGCTTGGGCTGGGAAGACTTGGGAGGAAGGAGATGAGCTGCTTGATTAAGTGGTATGTTCTGAGCTGTCAGTGGAGAAATGGCATGGGAGGACATCAATAGACGAATAAGTTTGAGTGGTGTCTTTAAAAGTAGGAAAGATCACAATATGAAGATAAAGTTGGAATTCAAGAGGACAAATTGGGGCAAATATTCATTTATAGGAAGGGGAGTTAGGGATTGGAATAACTTCCCAAGGGAAATGTTCAATAATTTTTCCAATTTTGTTGTGATCATGTAAGAAAAGGCTAGGAAAACAACAGATAAGTAATCTGGCACGTGGGCAACTGCCTTAAATGCAGATCAGTAGTGATTGATTTTGACTGATTTTGAAGGTAGATGCTGCATACAGGAAAATCAAGGAAACCTATGGAGAAAGGAAAACTAGATATATGAATATTAAGAGCTCAGATGAAAAACCACTTCTAGAGAAAGAAGACAAGTCAGAAAGATGGCAGGAACATACTCAACAGATGTATCAATGTGAAGAAGTGGATGATAGGGTTCTGGAACGAGAAGAGGCTGTTGATGCCGATGACATGGGAGACCCAATTTTGAGGTCGAATCTGACAGAGATTTAAGAGACCTAAGTAGGAACAAGGCACCGGGAATTGATGACATACCCTCAGAATTATCGACCGTCTTAGGCAAAATTAGCATGGCAAGGTTATTCCAGTTGGTGAGTAAGATGTATGATATGAGAGAAGTGCCATCTGATTTTCGGCAGAAAGTTGTTATACCTATTCCCAAGAAAGCTGGTGCTGACAAGGGTGAAAACTACTGCACCATTAGTTTAGTATCTCACGCCTGCAAAATTTTAAAACGTATTATTTACAGAAGAATGGAAAGACAATTTGAAACTGAGTTGGGAGAAAATGAATTTGGCTTCATAAGAAATGTGGGGACACGTAAGCAATCATGAATTTACAACTGATCTTAGAGGACCGAATTAAGAAAGACAAGCCCAGGTACAGGGCATTTGTAGATCTAGAAAAGGCATTTGATAATGTTAATTGGACCAAGCTATTTGAGAATCTGAAGATGATTGGGATCAAATAATGAGAAAGGAGAATTATCTACAATCTGTACAAAAATCAGTCTGCAGTGATAAGAATCCAGGGGTTTTGAAAAATAGGCAGCAATCCAGAAAGGAGTGAGGAAAAGCTGTAGTTTGTCTCCTCTCCTTTTCAATGTTTAATGTTTATATAGAAGAGGTGATAAAGGAAATCAAAGAGGAATTTGGAATGGAATCAAAGTCCAAGGAGAGGAAATCAAAACCCTGAGATTTGCTGAGATATTGTTTTATCTGACTCTGCAAAAGATCTAGAGAAGTTGCTGAATGGTATGGACAGAGTCTTGGGGAAGTAATACAAGATGAAAATAAATAAGTCCAAAACAAAAATAATAGAGTGCAGTTGAACAAGGTCAGGTGATGCAGAAAATATTAGATTAGGAATTGAAGTCTTCAAGGAAGTAGATGAGTATTGTTACTTGCGTAGTAAAATAACTAATGATGGTAGAAGTAAGGAGGACATAAAATGCAGACTAGCACAAGCAAGGAAGGCCTTTCTTAACCCTAGACCGGGCGTGCCAATTTCTGTCACACTACAGGGCGCGCGGTTGACTTTGTCAACCAGTTACGTTTTCAGTCGTTTACAGGCTTCCAATCGCATAAACATTTCATTTAATGGCGTTTTATCTTTTGTCTCAATGTTGTTCTCCAAATCAAATGAAAAACTTGTATTAGTGACTAATATGAATGTACTTAAAATGGATAATTATGTACACGTGAACTAATTCTGATAGGGACATGAATACTGCGCCTATTTAAAATGAGTTAAGCAGTAGATACATAATTAAATTAAAGTAATTGTGATAGTTTAATATTTGCACAATTATACAATGAAATGAACAGATATAATAGCAAAAAATGACGGATGGTAAATAACCTTTATTGCCATGTCCAGAAAATCTTTCACACCTTATCCCCGAGCAATGCCATAATTTCACTGCGGTTTGCAAATTTAGAATCGCGCTCACGGCTGTATTTCACTTCCTCCCGCTTCCTAGAAATGTACAAATTAGTCCAGTATAATAGTTCATCGACCATCTCAGCGTTTATCAACTGCATGAAACAGTCAATTTCCGTTGTTACCTTCCTCGCCTCCCTTTCCGGTAATGGCAGTATTCCTTGCTTTTACCCTCGAAGTAAGTTTTGAAAAGTCCGTCGTGGACCACATTGTTCCTCCATCTCTCCCGAAGATAAATTCTCTTTAGTTACCGTCTTCATAGATCTCACGTTCTGAATCAGCCCCCTGCTCCGTATCACTGTTATGATCCTGATCCGATACGTTTATTATTTCCTCCTCTCCATCCGAAAAATCCAAGGCGAGTCCTCTATTTCATCGGACAACTGGCTCAAAATATCAGATATGTCTTCATCAATGACAAAACAAGACCTAAAGTAGAAATATACTACGTGTAATTACGCCTTACTTTGCCTAATTACCCGAAAAGTACAGAGGAAAGAAAATATTTTAGAGAAATAAATTTTACTTACATGACCAGGCATGCGGTTGACTTTGTCAACCAGCTTCGGGTTCCAAGAGTTCGCTCAAAATAATTACACACGTATCACTTCCATTGTTGTCAAAACTCGACTGAACAGAAGGGCAAGTGAGAGCAAAGGTATTAGACGCGAGGTGGCAAAAGACTGACACTTCTAGGTATTACGGTGTAAAATAGTGCGCTGGTTGACAAAAACAACCAGCGCACCCGGTCTAGGGTTAAGAATGGAAATTTGTTCACCTCGGACATTGAGGTAGGAATTACAAAGATGTTTTTGAAGACTTTCTCGTCTGGAGCGTGGCATTGTATGGAAGTAAAACATGGATGCTAACTAGCTCAGAAAGAAAAAGAATAGAAGCTTTTGAAATGTTGCATTACAAAAGAATGCTGAAGGTGAGATGGGTAGATAACCATGAATGAAGAGATGCTGAATCAAATTGGTCAGAGGAGATTGATTTGGCTGAATCTGATGAGATGAAGAGACAGAATGATAGGACATATCTTAAGACACCCCAGACTTGTACAGCTGGTTTTTGAGGGAAATGTAGGTGGTTAGAATGGTAGGGGTAGACCAAGGTAGGAATATGACATGCAGATTAGAGCAGATGTAGGATGTAGTAGTTATGTAGAAATGAAATGGTTAGCACAGAAGAGCTGTATCAAACAATTCTATGGACTGATGACTCAAACAACAACATTTTAGGAAAATACAATTACTTTTATAGTACTGTAACTAATGATATTCTGTTTTTAAAATTACTCCATATTTAAAAATAATTATTCTTGAATTAAGACATAAGCAGTATAAATTAAAAGCCCACAATTTATCATATCTGGCATATAAAATACAGTATTAGCGAGGACGTGTTGAGTAGACGGTCCTGGTAGTGAAAGAAGGGAGGGCCGGAGGGGAGTGGAAGAAAGAAGTGAGGAATTTTAAGATGATGATTGGTGTTGAACAATACAGGGCAGTAATAGGAAGATGGCTGGGGAGAAAGAAGAAAGAAAAAGTGAAATTAGGAGGGAGTAGAATGGTATTGGGAATGAAGGGAGAGATGATGCTGACAGCTGTGGTGATTATAGTAATGCTATGTATCGGAGGAGTTGAATTGAACCCTGGGCCGAACTCCAGCGGAAGTATGAGTTGGGAAGACGTAGAGCTAATCATTTGAGCAACTTATCATTAAGGGAGAAAATAAGAAGATTAGAAGAGCAAACGCTGAAGCTGAAATCAGAAGTAGAAATCAGTACATAAAATCTGAGAAAGAAATGCATATTTATATATGGTGTGCCCAAGGAGAAGAGGGAGGACAAACTGCTTACAATTTATAAAGTGGTGGACCTAATTCAGGGGAAAATGAAAATTAATTTCAGTGAAGTAGACATAGATGATGTGGCGAGAATAGGGAAAGTAAAAGGAAATAGGCCATTTAACTGCAACTGTTTTCCACATTGATGGCCGATATAGTGATGGGAAATGCAGATAATATACAGAGGGAAAAAATATGGATCAGGAGAGACATGGGAAGCGAAAGGATCAGGAATGCCAAAATTCTTAAGAAGCATATGATTTGGGCCAGGTTTGAGAGCTTCTATCAGGGGACAGGAACTGGTAGTGACAAATGGCTGCTGGAAAAGGATTTGGACCATGACCAAATTACTGGGCCTAGAGGAAAAGATGACACAGGAGGAAGATAAGTATTGGGAAGAGAGTGGTAGAAAGGCAAGTTAAAAACAGCAATGTTGGAGAAGACGGACAAGGTGATAAGGAAAATACCGAGGAAAACAGGAAGGTGAATGAAGAAAGACACAGAGTGGAGCTTAGTGAAAGTGTGATCATGAATAGTGAAAAGGGAAGAGCGATGGACAATGGGGTGCGAATAGGAAGGTTTAGGGACACAGCTACGGCCACAGTAAGTGAAGAGGAAAATCAGAGAAGTGAATGCAGTGAAGTAAGGGAAGTGCAGAGTGAAAAGGACAGTGCAGAGGTACCAGGCAGAGAACTGAACTGTGTTTGGGCAGAGGAAACAAGTCGGGCTTAGGAAGGAACAAGAGCTTAAGGGACCTCTGGGGAATAAAAACAAATGATGAGGGTATTGTTACAAGGAGTAAAAACTCTAATAATGTTAGTAAGTAGTTGTAGTTAATATGTTTTGGAGGAGAGATTATAGTGAATATGATGGTGTGATTATAGTCGATAAGATGTATTTGGTATGTAAGTGATCGGTGGTTTATGGTGAAAGTAGGATGAGGTGATGATAAATTGTTGGTGAAATGTGTTCTGGAGGTGTGTTTAGATTGGCACGTTGATGGTAATTGTGATTTGTAAGTAATGGTGAGTTGATGCTATTGGTATGGAGGGAATATGTTTTGGAGAAGTGATTGTGATGAAATTGTTGGTGAGGTGTCTTCTGGAGGTGTGTTTGAGAGAGGGTGAGGATGAGGTGGAGCTGGAGGTAGATATTATTTAGTCAGTCAGTGTATGTAGAGATTGTTAGTTATATAGTGTTATCTGTATGGAGGGAATATGATTTATAGAGGTAGGTGTTTGTATTTTGAGTATAGTGGATATGATGAAATTGTTGGTGAAATGTGTTCTGGAGATGTGTTTATGATTAGAGAGAGGATGCGAATGAGGTGGAGCTGATGGTTTATGGAGGTAGGTGTTTGTATTTTGAGTAAGCTGTATTTGGTAAGTTTTCGGTGGTTTATCTCTCCATTTGCTTTACTTCGCACCGACACAGATATGTCTTATGGCGACGATGGGATGGGAAAGGCCTAGGAATGGGAAGGAAGCGGCCATGGCCTTAATTAAGGTACAGCCCCAGCATTTTCCTGGTGTGAAAATGGGAAACCACGGAAAACCATCTTCAGGGCTGCCGACAGTGGGGTTCGAACCCACTATCTCCCGATTACTGGATACTGGCCGCATTTAAGCGACTGCAGCTTTGAGCTCGGTTTTTGGTGGTATATGGTGAAAGTATGGGTGAAATGTGTTTGGGAAGTGTGATGAAATTGTTGCTATGGTGAAAGTATTGGTGAAATGTGTTTTGGAGGTGTTTTCATTGTGAGAGAGAGGGTGAGGATGAGGTGGAGCTGGAGGTATATATTACTGAGTCGGTAAATGTTGGAGAAAGTATATTAGTGATATAATGTTCCCTGTATGGAGGGAATCCATTGAAATGTTTATAGAGAAGTGGTGGAATACGTAATGGCAGAATTTAAATGCTGAGAGTGAGGAGATTTGATAAGTGGTAGTTGTTTATAGGAAGTGTGATTGTGTTTATTTTATTGAGTTGGTAATGGCAAAATTTAATGTGGAGAATGGCTGGGTATTTAACCCTTTTGCACTCAGAGCGCCGATCTATCGGCGTGAGAAGTTATGGCGAAAACGCTTACGGCGCCGATACATCGGCTCTGTCTTATTTACGGATTTTGGTCATTTGTGTAGCTGTTAAATTGTAACAGTTGATCGTGACGGTACCTTAAAGCAATGAATTTGCGTTTAACTGAACAGATATATCCACCAGCCCTACAAAATATTTTTATTTTCGACAAATGAAATCTGTTGACCGTGAATGTTTATGTTGTGGTTATTTGAAGTTGTTATTGCGTGGATCTGTTTCGATTGGCTTATGAATACAACAAGTTGATCTTGCTATGAGTTTTGTTTATAGTTTATTTCGTTTCTTTGGTATATCGTGTGTTTGATGTACTTCGTAAACTTACAATTTTACTCCTTTTCATAACTCCGATGTTACACGTGCTTGCGTCATCTTTTTATCGTAATGGCTAGGCCATATTCAAGGCCGAATGAGGCCGATATCCTTGAATTTCCAGATGATTTAGACAGTAGTAATGACCTTCTTTTGCCGAAAGTGATTCCTGTTATGTGGGAAGTGACACGGTTGTAACTGCTCACCGTGCATCGGACCGCGAGGACCTGACATCGATGACCGTTACATGTACACTGAATAACTTTGTGCAATGCTTCATGAGTGAATTGCAGCACACACATCATATTGATATCAAATTATTCAGAATTAAATGTTCTTTCATTCACGTCTAAGAGTAAAGAAGGAAGACGCAACAATGTCTAATGTTTTTGTCATTGAAAACAATAATTTTTTTAAAATTTGTTTTCGAAATTTAATAATATTTTTGGGCTTAACCAATAACAATACGTTCAAAGTATATTAATTTCTGAAATGCTCATTGTTTCCTGTATTCGTGTGATTAATTTTATTTTAATGTGTGTTAAACTCTTTACGTGTTGAATTTTTGTAATTTGCTTTGGAAAATCACAAAAATTAGTCTGAGTGTCTTCGAGCAAACACCTGCATATAGGCTGAGTGCCAAAGGGTTAAATGAAGTTAAGCATGGTGAGATATGATGACTTGTAACAGAGTGTAGTAGTATAAGGATTAAATTGCAACGTGAGCAGAATGAGGTGTACATAAGTGGCTGGTGATGTAAGTCTTGACTCAGCTAGACAGAGTGGGTCAAATGAGGAATGAAATGCGCAAACGTTTGCGTGGCTAGACATAACGGACAATAGGGTCGTTGACATTGGACAGGCCATGCAGGGACGGAAGATGACTACTGTGGTGACCTGCATCATGGGGGTTATGTTTCCGGAGTATCTGATGGACCTCATGGCATGTCCAAGGAGAATCGTGTTTCCTTTTTTAAAATTATTATTATTATTATTATTATTATTATTATTATTATTATTATTATTATTATTATTATTATTATTATTATTATTATTATTATTATTATTATTATTATTATTATTTTGTTTATTTACTTTGTTTTTTGACCATTTATGTCCATTGCATGCCAAGGTCTATGGATCACTAATAAGTGTTGATCATGGCCATATGGAAGTGCATATGGGGAATGATTGCCTTTTATTGTCAGTTTATTTGGCTTTTTTTTTTTATAATTTTTATTGTATGTCATTTAGGCTATACCAAATTTGAACCATGTGTTGGGTGGAAACCTGTGAGGTTCAAGAAATACTAAATACTAAATACAAAATACAGTATTGCTATATATGTAACATACCTGAGCAAGTTACATTATCATCCAGAAGAAAGTAACCAGGTGGACAGAGACATTGGAAACCTCCCTCGCTATTCACACAGGAATGAGAACATATCTTCTCTGAACACTCGTCAACATCTGCAAAAGAAGAGAAAAATTTAAAAAATTAAAATACCTCTTCATCATCCCTAACAATGTAATTTGAGTAAAATATTTTTTTATAAACTTTGTCTATTTATCTTTAGTTTTATATGGCAGGCAGCTACATACATCACTTTCACAATTTATGTTCAGTGTATCAGTATCATAATTGATGATCATAAATAAAAATAAAAATAATTATTATATAAATGAAATATGTTGAAGACAAATATCATTTAAGGTAAAGAAAGCATCAGATTATTTATAACAGATAATACCTAAGAGTCTTATATCTTTTATAGATGACAACCAACTGGTGGCATAGGATGTGGTTCCCATAATGTCACTCATGGATCTCTGGAACTCTACACTGGGCACATGTACATGATATGGTATAATGTTCACTCATTCTCCTCTCAGTCACATGATATGGATGCTGACATTCATAATTTTCAGAACATCAAATTACATCGGGCATGACTCTTTCTTATGAGGTTGAACCTGGTCCATTCTTCCCGATGCAGATCTACTCCTGATGGTCATTCCATGGAATCAGTGACATCAGGATGAATGGTAGTTGATCTCCATTTCCTTCTCTATGCTTCATTAAAGTCAAATTGTTCTAAATCCTCTGCATTTCCTCAGATTGGATACAATAATTTAGGCTGTTTCTAATGGCATGTGTACAGAGTGCATACTCATTTATTGCAACCTAAGAAAGTTATATGCAGGGTGTCTCAAACCTTTTGGGTCAAATTGAAACAGGTGATAATGGGTCCACAACAAATTATCTTGAGATAGGGAACCAATGGCCGGAAATGCATATATATATATATTTTTTTTTTGCTAGGGGCTTTACGTCACACCGACACAGATAGGTCTTATGGCGATGATGGGATAGGAAAGGCCTAGGAGTTGGAAGGAAGCGGCCGTGGCCTTAATTAAGGTACAGCCCCAGCATTTGCCAGGTGTGAAAATGGGAAACCACGGAAAACCATCTTCAGGGCTGCCGATAGTGGGATTCAAACCTACTATCTCCCGGATGCAAGCTCACAGCCGCGCGCCTCTACACGCACGGCCAACTCGCCCAGTAACTGCATATTTATTGTGTTGTGGACATACACAGAGCACACCGCATAACAACAACTTAGCTCTTAGTAACTGTTCAAAGTGGCGACCGCCAGTCTCAATGCATGCATTACAACAGTGCACGCGGTTCTGCCGCTCTCTCGCACAGATCCCAGGTGTCTGTTGTACACTGGAACAGGCAGTGGGTGATAAACAGCGAACACTCCTGACCACCAAACAGACGTACTGTACACAACTTAGTTCACAGCACAAGTGTCACGTGACGACTGCATGCATTGCACTGGCGCATTAACCCACGCCGTACGCACACCACTATCCCTGGTGTCAGTTGTCCATTGCATCAGACACCTTGTGATGTGTCCATGGTGAGGTGCGTTAGTATGTACAGTGCATAAAGTGTAGTAAAATATGGAACGTTACTCATCACGAGAGTAGGCATACATGCATTTGATGTATGGTGCAGCAGGATGTAGTGCCCATAAAGCAGAGAACATTTTTCCAACAGGCATCATCATAATTGGGAGAAGTTTATCTCCGTGGATACTAACTTATGAGAGACAGGGTAGTTCATGCCACAGGGAGCCGGCCAAGGTTACTGCCAAAGACATGTCCGAACACCAAACTTTGAGGAGATGGTGTTGGATCGTGTGGCCAACCACCCAGCAATAAGCACCCTTCAACTTGCCCGTGAAACACACTCTTAGAAGGATACAGTGAGGAGTACTGGAGGAACAGGTATCATACCCCTACCATAAAGAATGTGTGCAAGCACTGGGACCAATGGATTTTGAGCCCCACATTCACTTCTGTCAATGGATTATTCACCGCAGTGATGTAGTGCCAAACTCTGTACAGTTTGTATTGTTCATGGATTAGGCTTCATTCACCCATGATGGTGTTTTCAACAGCCACAATAGCCATGTCTGGAGTGAGGACAATCCCCATGCCACCCACATCTGTGGCCACCAGCAATGATTCTCTGTCAATGTATGGGCGGGCATTGTCCAAGATCAACTAATAAGACCTTCTTTGCTGCCTCCCAATTTGACTGGTCCATGTTACCTGATGTTCCTGCGAGATGTGCTGCCACAGTTCCTGGATACTGTACTCCTTGTTGTCTGTGAAAGGATGTGGTTTCAACATGACGGTGTACCAGCCTACTTCGATGTTAATGTCAGCGGGCACCTGAACAAAACCTACCCTCATCGTTGGATTGAAATGGGAGGTCCTGGCCCATGGCCAGTGCAATCACTGGATCTCAGACCTCTGGACTTTTTCCTCTGGGGTTACGTCAAACCGTTAGTGTATGAAACCCCTGTAGAAACGGATGAAGACCTGCTTGCTAGGGTCCAAGATGCCTGTCTCCTGGTACAACAGACACCAGGGATCTTTGAGAGAGTGCGACAGAACTTCATGCGATGATATAGATGTTGATTCCCATAGGGAATCTGAAATATTTGTCCTGAATGAGCAAATTTATAATACCAATATAAGGAAAATTTATAATGTCCAATAACGGACCATTTATATTGGTATTATTAGAACTTCATGCACCGTTGCCATGCATGTATTGAGACTGATGGTGGTCACTTTGAACAATTACTATGAGCTGCGTTGTTGTTACAATACTAAAAAGAAAGTATAGAGTTTCCACCTTTTCAATACACTGTTATTAAGTTATACCAATATTAAGTTACAACATGTTAACTTTGGGACCGGTTTTGACACATTTAAAGTGTCATCATCAGTCATCATCAGCCAATTAAGAGAACAGTGCAAAAGAACTAAACCATAAACAATTATAAATACACATAACAAATGTAAGATGATATTTACATTCAAAAGGTATACGTAGAAATAACAACACTTTTTATAAAGATGTAAATTCAGTTGAAGTTCATTTGTAATGTGACAGTCTTGTATATTCCTGCTGTGCTGTAATCATGTAAAAGACATTGAATTGATGGTAAATAATGAGTTAAAAATCTTGCAGGATGACTCGTTAAAAGATTGATTGTGAGAGATGCAGCTTGTGTACAGTTGTTGCTAAGCAAGGTCTTATAGGCATTTGTTCTATTGGCATGCTGAAGAGTGGAAAGCGACATACATGAAGTCCTAGGGTACAGTGTAGGACTCAAGTTCCTTAGTTCGACGCGGATATATGAACCGTAAAGAAAAGGAGACTTAAATAGAATTGAAACAAGGGGTAAGAAATTTAGAACAAGTTAAATTATGAGGCTCACCATTATCAGCATGCTGTGATGATTGACATGTGTAGGGGAGGCAAAATGATAATGTAGTATGTGGTGAGACAGAGAACTACAACTATGGGAAAAATAATTTTCAAGTTTTTTTTATTTTACATGTCTGATGGATTCCATTTTTGGTTGTAACTCTGGACTCTGCTGGAATAATTTTAAAATTCTATTAATTTTTGGGGGGAAACATCAAGATAATATGAAACTGTAAACGTAAATTTTATGTAATTGATAATTTAAATTAATGTCAGCAAGCAAAGACACTTGGGACATTTTAACTTGAAGAATTTCTTGAAGAATTATTTGAAAATTGATTTTTGTAATTCTGTATATCAAAATTGTAATCTGATGAAAATGTAAAGGTGCTTTAATTCAAAACAGCCTGTACCGCATGCGCGGTTATGGGTGTTGAAATAGGTGTCGCAATAGGAAACCTCGAGAAACTGCTATCTTAATATGACCATATATGGTCAGTCAATTTCATTCGCTAGAATAACGAGATTTCCTATTGGCGAAAATATAGGGAATCTAGTGGAAATTGTTTCCCATTGGTCGGTTGTGATCGGGCCATTTCCGGACTTTCTGCCAGCTTAAAAAAAAATGATGCATGTGCTCGGCGTCATTTATATCCGACCACCCTAGCGAGCGCAAGCTTGAGGGTTTCCCTTGGGAACCCCTGCCTTTCCGGGGTAAGTGTTATATCAATGTTATTCTCAATGTTTTCTGGTTTCATTTAATTTAATTTAATTACTTTGGTATTTCGGTATTTCCTTGCTTAATGTCATATTTAAAGTTTTAAATTTAACGTGTCCGAGTTTGCCCTAGATTCCCGCTGTTGGTAATTTCAAGTCTTTCACCTGTTTTTTTAAATCAACAATCCATTCATTTGTGTTTTTGGATTCGTAATTGTATCAGTTTGTCAAAAGCATTAAGTATCAGCTGCTTTGTGATTTAACTTTGTTTTTGTAATTTTTTGTTTGTTATTTTTAATATAGTTGAGCTAGAGGGTGTTTCTTGCAAGTCTTTTCTTCCCCATAACGTCATAAGTTCCCATGGACCTCATAGGGCCCTCGCACCATCCACTCTTCTCTCTTAGCTGTCATTTTTAGGCCTGTAAGTGTTCCCGGATATTTGATTTAATTTTGCATATTTAAAAGTTACTCGTCACATTTCCATGTTTTGATATGAATTCACCGCCACTGCGTCATTTTACAATTTCCTTATTCATATTATTAAGTGTCTATATTATTATTTACTATTTCCTCATTCACATTTTATTAACGTTTATTTTTATTATATTTATTATTATTTATTATTATTATTATTATTATTATTATTATTATTATTATTATTATTATTATTATTATTATTATTATTATTATTATTATTATTCGTGTTTGTGTACTTTTGAACCACCGCTACAGATAATAAGGAGACTTAAATAGAATTGAAACAAGGAGTAAGAAATTTAGTACAAGTTAAATTATGAGGCTCACCTTTATCAGCATGCCATGATGATTGACATGTGTAGCGGAGGCAAAATGTGAAGCAAATAAGAAAGTAGAGGTAGGGGAGGGATAAAGGAGAGTTTGTGAGGGGGTGGCAGGGAGGGGTGATTGTCTAAGGTGGATCAGGGGGTCTTTTCGGAAGGGGCAAGTAGCGTGAAAAAGTGTTGTGTAAAACGTGAAAGATTGATGACTACAGTAGAAGTCCGTTATAGCAAGAATTCATAACAGCAAAAATTTTACTCGCTATAGCGGATTGTCGTTAACCTCCTTACACATTAGAAAACTTTATGAAACAGTAATCAGTTTGTTCAAAACTTGCGTTTCCGCAGATGATATCCACACTACAGATTGTTTGTTATTTTTCGTAATCCGATATTACGTGTACGTGTATGTTTAATTTTATTCTGAAAAAATATAGTACCGTATTTCTCTGAATCCAAGACGAACCCCACTTTTTCCTTAAAAAAAATTTAAATCAGGCTCAAGAAGTACTTTGTAAAATCATATGAATGCCTTTGTTGTACAGTAGGCCTACGCATTTTGGACTATTTTTAGATGCCGAACATTGGCTTTCGTCATGCCTTTTTTTTTGCGGCTGCACAATTTTTCTATATTTCTGCGGGTTTAATGACCATTAACTTAAAATTGTCATCATAATACCGAAGAGAACCCGTTGAAAAGTTGCCGGCAATACCTATTTCCATGCGTCTCTAAGATAATATCCAGGGAGAGTATTGGTTAACGAAAATCAGAAGTATATTAGATAGGTTGGGATATGGAAGTTATTGGGAGAGGTTGGAAAGATCAACGAATAAACTAATCATTAGACGACTCAGAGATATTCAAAGACAGTGGTTGGTATCCGAGTGTAGAAGCAAGGCGACCCTCTCAGAGTTTATTAGGATAAGGCAGGATATGAACATAAATATTGTGAGTGTAAATAGAAGAGAAATCAGGGGTTTGATATGGTGGTTAATGGGAATTTACAAGAATAGGGGATGGATTAAAGTGAAAGATGCAACAAGGTGCCTTCTCTGTGGTGAAAACAGAGAAGAATTTCACATGTTGAAATCATGTAAAGAAACCATAGCGGTGAGAAGGAAATTTTTGAATAACAAGGAACAATATATGATAAATGAGGATGAGAATGGCTATAGGATTATTAAGATGATAAGCAAAGAATGGTATAAACCTGGTAATCTCAGTAAACTGTTAATTGTAATTAGAAATTCATGTAGAAGAGTGTTGAAAGAGCCTACAATGAGGGTAGGTCATATTACGGATGGATGATTGTGTTGCGAACCGATTAGTTAAGAAATTGCCAATAGGGCTATGTAGTAAAAGGAATATTAGTATATGTAGCACTGTAAAGTCGATATGTTAGTAAGCCATAACGTAATTAACTGTCAAACTGTTTGTAATGAGACAGGGCCCAATGGATATAATGTTTCATCCTCAGCTGCTGGCGATCCGTGGCTGAAGGTTGATAACATTCACTCATTCATTCACTACTCATTCCACATATTATTCATTCAATCATTTATTTAATTCATAACAAGGGCTCTCTCCCCAGTTACTGGTTATCCGTACTGGGAGGGATGAGTATTTTTTCCTAACATGCATGCATGAATATCCATATACCCATTCATAAATCCATCCATACGAGTTTTCTCAATACAGTTAGGGAATTGGTAATTAATTAATCAATTAATTCATACACTCATGTAGATAATCGTAGGCGTGGCCCTTGCATGTGGAATGGCAATCCGCCTGTGCAAAGGGCACTATTTTAGATAGGGAATCATAGCCAATTAATTAATTAATTCATTCATTCATTCATTCATACACTTATGTAAGGCTATAACCGAAGTAGGACGGGATAGGACGGGCCTATCCCAATCGAATATGTAGAGTGATCTAAATGCAACAGAGAAAGAAGAATAGGGAGGGGGCACATGAGGTGCGGGATTTCCGCTTACGTGTGCCTCGCAGAAATTAGGGAATGGTGAGAAATTAGTGTTTGACAGCTATTAGATCAGGTGGGGTCTTCTGTTTGGGCCTCAAGGGAAAGGGCCGGACGTGTTATCCTTGGGAAGGTGGCTCCTTTTTCTCACCAGGGGTGGATAACACGACCGGGCAGTAGTCATGCATAATCCCATCCATGCATTTATCCTGCCAACCGAATGCTCTCTCCTCAGTTGGTGGCTATCCGTGACTGGGAGTGAAGTGTTCATTCATTTATTCATGCATGCATGACAATATTATTCGGTCATGGAATCATAAAAAAAAAAACCTCATTCATGCATTTATGTACACCTATGTATAGTGTCTGTGAAAATGGAGGAGAACTCTGTACAGACTTATGATAAATAAATACAGTACAATAAATACAGTACAATACCATGCGTCTCTAAAATACGACAATCCATCAGGAAATTATTCTTGCTGTCTATAAGACTGTTACTTTTACTCAGCGTCAGATATCACCAGCTACCTCTACACGCACGTCTCACTTGCCGCCTAGTGATGTATAGACCTAATCACGGACGTTGAAAGTCAACGAACGAGTTTATTGCGCCATGGTATGGCCATTCTGCCCTTGCGTTTTTTGTGCACGTACCTCACAATTTCATCTTCGACTTCTTGAAAGCGTCCTTGTTGCAGACCACTAAATGCAATTTTCGTACAGCATGCATTTTTTTTAGCTCTTTGTCTTCACGCCAATGCCAAATATTGGATTTAGTTAGGCCTATGCCATATTTTCTTGCAGCTGCACAATTATTCTACATTTCCAAGTGTTTAATAACCATTAACTTAAAATTGGCATCATAATATCGACGAGAACCCGTTGAAAATTTGCCGGCAATACCTTTTCCACGTATCTTTACAATACAACTATCCATAACAAAAAAATTCCAGCTGTCTATAAAACTTAATTTTACCAAGCTTCACGTACAATAGATGCGTTATAACTCTGCCACTGAGTAGCTGGCCTTTCTAAGAATTCGAAGGCTCGCATGTTTTGATGCCATTCTGCAGATTTGAGAAACATTTTTGTAGAGGCTAATAGAATGCCATTTTTTCTTCACTATTTGCCAAGATCAAGTGAAGTTACACACAGGCACTGTACAACCAGTTGTCGCGGCTAGCAATGTATAATAAAGAGGCGAGTTTTGTGTGTGCCTGCGGAAGTGAAAAGGAGCAACCTGGTTACCGCAGTAGTTGCCAGTGGTATCCATTAACTTACTGTTAAGCCACGAATGCAAGACAACCCTTGACTTTTCGCATGAGATTCTGAGAAAAAACAGTCATCTTGGATTCCGAGAAATACGGTATCACTCCAGAGGTTTCTGTGGCAAACACTTCAGTTTTCTCCTTCATACGGCGTCACCTAACCTAACCGTATATGTATCATGAAAACATATTTGAAACAAAGTCAAACATTTTTTTAAACTTTTAACTGCAAACAGACATTTTAATGTAACAGAATGAAATTTTTAACAACTATTCAAATGAATAGACACAGTTTTTAAGCTGACCAACCATGTAATCATACGTTCTCATATCATTAACACACTAACCCCCACATTGTTTTTAATATCATTTAATTTAATTGGTATTTTTAGAAGTTTTTAAGTGAATGTACTTGCAAATTAACGTGTTTAAAATCTTAGCAATTCACCTAAGCTACAATAACAGCTAAGGATGTTCCTAAATAAGGAACGAAACATGTACTCTTGACAAATAAAATTTGCCAAAAGGAAAAAAAAAAAAAAAGTATCAAAACGGTGGAAGAATTTTAAATATTGTAAAAATTAGTGATTAAATTTTGATACGGAAAATGAAGTTGATTGCTTGCAAGTCTAAAGCCAACCAGGCAAATAAACAAGGCAACATCTATTTCAATCTAAAGGTGAAGCTAACTAAGGACATAGATTTCTTAAAGAAATGTCTTAAAGACAACCTAGTTCCTAAATTTCTAAGTAAAACCCAAAAGAAACACGTACCCTCCAGGCACCACTTTGAAACACAAAAGAGTGTCAATCAAATATGGCTAAAAAATGAAATAAAATACCTTTACAGAAAGAAAGCATTTCTCAATGGTAAAATGTATTTGGCACGTCTCCAAAGTCCAACACTACTGTTACCCTTAGAGTGGATTCGTTTCAAAGATACACCCATGAAAAAATGGATATCGTTTTAAGTAAAAAACAGGAAACCCTTAATAACAAATTAACATCGTTAAAAAATGCCAGGATAAAAAATGAAAATGGCAAAGCTTACTCTTCAAATTCAGAAAATGAATTGGAAGAATACCCTTTGCCCGTTAAGAATATTTCTAAGGTTAATCTCACTGAGGAGGAAATGAAAAACCCTAAGTCAAGGCCCTAATTTCAATTGGATAGCTAGAAACAAAGAAAAAGTGCTAATAACCACCATTGCAGAAGTAGAAACAGCTATACAAAAACTCCCTAACAAAGTTCAGAGTGACGTCAAACACGAGGTAAAAAAGAAAATTCCGAACCTAGTGAAAGGCTTAATAGTTTCCCATAACAGACATAAACCTACTTCAAATTCATCATATAAAATAAAACAAGAGGAAATAGTAATTACCAAAGCGGACATGGGAGGGACAATAGTAGTTTTAGATAAGGAGGAATACGTAAAAAATCAGAAACTTTCTTCAATAATAGCACTTTTTTGGAAATAGATCGAGACCCAACAACTAAAACTCAGAAAGAGTTAAAAACGCTATTAAGAAACGCAACCTTTATTTTAAGTGAACAAGACGTCCAAAAACTGATAAACATGAATCCTGGCCTTCCAACAGCAAGAGCCTTACCAAAGTTACATAAAGAAGGAATTCCCATAAGACCAATAATAAACTTCCGCAACAGCCCTACTTATAAAACATCGCAATACGTACATACATTCCTAACCAAACATTACGTTTTTCACAACAAGACACCAATAAAAAAATTCAGTAGACTTTTGCAAAGTACTCAAAAACTTTAAATTAACACCACATCAAGTAACATGTTCCTTTGATATCAAGGACATGTATATACAAATGTTCCAGTGGACGAAACAATAAAAATTATCAGGAAGAATCTTATAGAACCTAAACAACTCGGCATACCAGAAGTAGAAGATTTCATTAATATACTTAAATTTGTTACTAAACACAATTACTTCACTTTCAATAAAAAAAATATATAGACAAGAAGGCCTCCCAATGGGTGCTCCCACTTCGGGCATTTTAGCCAATATTTATCTTGATTACCTCGAACATACCAAAATAATAGGACAAATAGAAGGTCTCAATTTATGGATACGCTTTGTGGACGACACTTTTGTCGTAATAGATCGAAGAGAGAATAACAGTGACGATATCCTCAATAAATTAAATACACTTGATTCCAGAATAAAGTTTACATAAGAGAAAGAAAAAGAAAGCTCCATTAACTTTTTAGACATAAATGTAACACGGAAAAAGGAAGAGTTTGTCTTCAAGATACACAGAAAACCCACTTTTACTCCCATTACAATAAAGAACTACTCATTGCACCCAGAATCGCAAAAAAGGTCAGCTTATTACAGTTATATATATATAGAGCGTTTAATATACCCCTTACACACACAGAAAGAGAAAAAGAACTGCTCTTTATTCGCAAACAAGCCCAATACAATGGTTTTGAACCAACAATAATAAACAAAATAATCGGTAAATTCAAACGGAAATTACAAACTAACCTAAAACCCGAAACAAAAAAGAAAGACAAATACGCCAAGTTCACGTTCAATAACCCTAACTTATACACAATAACCAATTTGTTTAGAAAATATAATTATAAGATTGCATATTCAACCAGCAATAACACAAAGCATAAATTATTTAATTACAACAGTGTTAATTCCCTAGGAAGAAACAAACATTCTGAATCAGGAGTTCATAAATTGAAGTGTCACCAATGTAAAAAAAAGTTATGTTGGACAAACAGGGCACAGTTTTACTGTAAGATACCAGGAGCATGTCAACGCTGAAAGAAAAAAATTTCCGCGATGGGTCAACACATGAGTTCAACCGGACATCAATTTACAACCATAGAGCAGGATTTAACTATATTGCATAAAATAAACAAAAGAGCTCTCCTTAATGCATTGGAAAATCTATACATTTATTTAGAACAAAAAAGCAATCAGGACAATAACCTAAATGAAACTATTGACATTAGAAATCCTATATTTGAAGGGACACTATCAAGTCTTGAAATTTTAGGCAAAAGACACAATACAAATAGTAAAAGGATAAATAAGACCGAACCTCCGCCATTTTGTAGATCCCCTCTCATTAGCCCTTCTAAAGTTGATGCCGTGACAGTAACCGACACGCCCCCTTACCTCTCCGCAACCTCGCCTTCCCGTAAGGAGTGGCATACAACGGAACGCACACACCATTACTATACAAGACGCAAAGCAGCAACAAACGTCCCTCCAGGGTCACAGTAGAATCGGAGTCTAAAATAGCAAGGTAAAGAACTTTTTTACACATTTAGTTATTAAGTAAAGACACATGTTTTTTAAAACAAATTCCCATTTCATTATTTTATTTTATTTCATTTCATTTCATTTCATTTCAGAAATTGAAACGAAGCTCCCTTCACAAATATTGATCAACAATCAGCTTCAAGTTCCACATTAGACTCAATCCAAGGCACCATAAACAAACTCATAATATATAACAACTTACCTGGAAGGAACAGAACATAAAACATTCAATAATTTGAACAGTGTTACAAAGTCAAACATTTTTTAAAACTTTTAACTGCAAACAGACATTTTAATGTAACAGAATGAAATTTTTAACAACTATTCAAATGAATAGACACAGTTTTTAAGCTGACCAACCATGTAATCATCCGTTCTCATATCATTAACACACTAACCCCCACATTGTTTTTAATATCATTTAATTTAATTGGTATTTTTAGAAGTTTTTAAGTGAATGTACTTGCAAATTAACGTGTTTAAAATCTTAGCAATTCACCTAAGCTACAATAACAGCTGAGGATGTTCCTAAATAAGGAACGAAACATGTACTGTTGACAAATAAAATTTGCCAAAAGGCAAAAAAAGTATCAAAACGGTGGAAGAATTTTAAATATTGTAAAACTTAGTGATTAAATTTTGATACGGAAAATGAAGTTGATTGCTTGCAGTTCTCGTTATATGCCGTACTCACTGTAGCGGACTTCTACTGTACTTGTCGACTTGAGGTTATTCAAAATTGAGATGAGGAAGTCTAAAAGGGTGTTTGGCTTCTCAGAAATATCATTCAGGTCAAGGTTGGGATTGAAAAACTGATCAAGTTGTATAAAACAGTTTTCAGTGATATCACGGAGAGGGCCTTTTGTATAGGGCGCTGAGAATTTCAAAATCTTGGTCTATCATAGTGAAACTATTGTTTACGTCATGCATAGTTGTCCTACTGCTGAAAACCTGTTATATTTTATTGCATTAACGTGTTCTGAGTATCTAATTTTGAAGTTGCAACCAGTTGTTGTTATGCGGTGAATGCTATGTATGTCCGTAACAGTATAAATATGCATTTCTGACTGTTGGTTTCCTATCTCAATATAATCGGTTGTGGACCCACTATCACCTGTTTCTATTTGATCCAAAAGGTTTGAGACATAAATCATAAAGTTAAGGCAAGACATAAATTATAATAGATGAAACTTATGACATAAGAGTGTGTTGTTGACATTTGGTGCAAAACAAGTAAAGAGTTGAATGATAAACACTCGTCACGATCACACATTTTCTAGTGTAAGTTCTCAACATTTTCTTCCAATTTGAAGAATGCACCTCCCAAAAGACCAGGTCAAACACTTAAAATACTAGCACTTGGTGAATATTCCAGAATTCAGTTAATCTGACACAACTGTGAACAGAATAATGTTGATGGGAAAGTGTTGAGATGTTCATTTGTTTTCAATATGCATCCTTGAAAAAGTTGAAAGAGCAAAAGCAAAGAAATAGAATAGAGGTGAGTTGTAGATGGAAGGAGGAAGAGCAGGAAGGTATAGTATAGCCTAAGGTGGGGCTGAGAGATGTAGAATGATGGGTGTTTGCTGAAGGGAATTTGGAGAAAAGTAAAAAAAAGTTATTAAAGTTCTTTTTACTGAAAATAAGAATTAATAGATCAAAGAAAAGGTTTGGTTTTTCTGATATCTCATTAAGGTTGAAATAGGGATTGGATTGAAGTATTGATCCAGGTGAATGAAACAGTTTTCAGTGATATCAAGGAGAGGGCCTTTTTTTAGGGTGCTGAGAATTTCAAAATCTTGGTCTATCATTAAGCATTTTAAAGGTTTTCAGATCTTGATCAATATTCGTGAATTTATGGTTTGAGTCCATCATGTTTTCCCATAGCTGAGCATCTATTATATTTACATGACTTTACATGTTCTAAGTACCTCATGTCAAAGTTTCTACCTGTTTGGCTGATATATGTGGACAGACAGCTACTACATTTAAGCATATAAATAACTGATCTATATAATTTATTATTGTTATTATTGAGTTTGTATTGTGTAGAATTGATGCATTATTATTGAAATTAATTTATCTGTTTTAAAATATATTTTTATATCATGTTTTTTGAAAATGTTAGAAATCTGGTGTATTTGTGTATTATTAAAAGTGTAAGTGGTAAACAAGGTTTTTTTTCTTTACTGAGGGTAGTGGAGGGTCAATGTCTGACTTTATTTATTATTCCTTCAATGAAATGTTTATTATATCCGTTGGCATTGGCTATGTTTCTGATGGTGTTTAAGTTATGTAAAGTTTTTTTTTTTAAACATTGGGATACTGAATGCACAATGGACCATGCTGTAGTATGCAGCATGTTTGTGGACTTGTTGATGTGAAGAGTCTTGATGAATAGTGTAAACGCAGGTCGACCTAACCATTACATACAATGGGTTAGGTGAATGCTGGAATCTTCCATTTAATCGCACAAACTTATTTATAGTTTGATGAAAATTCTGCTTTTACCTTGTGTTGGTGCTTTCTCATGCCAGACCCCACCTCAAAATCTCCAGAGGGATATCTCCTCAGTAATGTAACACACTTCAGTGAATTGCTGGAGACAGATACTTGGCTCAAAAGTCTCATAGCTTTTATAAGGGTCTGGCAGATAATTCTAGAATAATAATGCAAATTTCTTTTTTATTGGTTGAATTCAATTTGGTAACGAATAATTTGATAGGTGAATAAACTTTATAACAGCGATGGTAACTTCAAAATAACAAATAAAAAATTGAAAGATGATTAGGTTACCAAACTACCAAACACCAAGATTCTCAAGTTTGATAGCACAAGGTAGCACTAGAAAATTGCAGCTAGGGACATCTAGTTCCCAAAGGATAAACTTCCAGGTTAGAGTAAGTTTGATCTATCTCTGGTAGATTACTCAAAGGGACTCAAACTCAATATGTGAATAATAATGATAATGATGATGATGATGATAATGATGGGAAAATGTGACAACTGGTATGCAATACAGCCTCACTGCATTGTACATATGCAAGGGAAATAACATTTTCAGCCATTGCAGAACCTGCTCATACATGAACAAGTTAAAGTAAAAAGAACAACCTATTTCTAGCACTTGTGTGGGAATTTAGCATGGGGAATTTGAACATTTTCTGGAACTTTTTTTCTCTCCTTACAGCTCACAATCTACAGTAATTATTTTCTCATGATCTACCGGTAGATTGTTATCAACATGTTGCCGGCCTTTGGCTTACACGATGTAAACCCAACTGACCATCACATCTAGATATTATAAGTTACAAACTTCATTTTCCCATATTGAACTGAGATTCACAATTAGAATTGAAGAAGGTTCAACCCAATTCAATACAAATGTATTGTACAAGGTGTTCACAACATACTATTTATTATTACTTGTACCGGTTTCAACGCTTTATGGCGTCATCATCAGCCAGATATCACAAAGTGGGCGGAATACATGTCACAAAAGTTGTATAGATAATATATACATTGCAAAATACAAATAATAGGCTGTTTTCTCATTAAAAGCTAGAAGAATGATGTGTAAAATATGGTGATATAATATAACACGTGGAGGCATTATAGTCTAATGACCCGCCTTGAACTCCGCCTTCCCATCCCTTCCATTCCATTCCTCTCTCCTTCTCCCCCTCCCCCCTCCTCTTCCCACTCCTCCCACCCTACCTTCACACTCACTCAACTTATTCACACCCATCTCACTCGCCCACAACTCTTCTCACAACATATATCCAGCACGCTAAACAAGGTGAGTCTCATATCCTATCATATTCGGCCGCGATCCCATTTTTAGCCATCCATTTCACTAACTTAGTTTTTTCTTCCTTTTAAGCTTCACCACCCATGTTGAGCTGAGACAACCTTAAAAATCAACCTTATTCAACCTCTCAACGTCAGGTGTCCCGGCCTTAGACAAATATTTGTTGGTCTTGCCAACCACATACAACACTGGACCTGGACTTATATATGTTTCCATAGAACAACAATAGAAGAGTGGACAATTTTATTGCATCGTTTTATTATCATATGAAGACTTTTATTCTCATTCATCAGACCAATTTTATTGTACAATACTTACCTAACTCATTAGACTATAACGCCTCCATGTGTTATATTATATCACCATATTTTACACATCATTCTTCTAGCTTTTAATGAGAAAAGAGCCTATTATTTGTATTTTGCAATGTATGTATTATCTATACAACTTTTGTGACATGTATTTTGCCCACTTTGTGATTTCTAGCTGATGATGACACCATAAAGCGTCGAAACCGGTACTAGTAATAATAAATAATATGTTGTGAACAACTTGTACAACACATTTGTATTGAATAGGTTGAACCTTCTTCAATTCTAATTGTGCATCACATCTAGTGTTATGAAAGCCATCCCATAACAAAAAAGAATTACTGTCATGTTCTCTTACTTACCAAAGCACGGAGCACCATTTGCTATTGACTGCAAGCCAGGAGGACATGCACACATATACGAGCCAACATGATTTTCACAAGTTTGTGTCACATGACACTTATTTAGAAGGGTCAACATGTTGCCGGTCTTTGGTTTACATGGTGTAAACCCAACTGACCATCACATTTAGTGTTATGAAAGCCATTCCATAACAAAAAAGAATTACTGTCATGTTCTCTTACTTACCAAAACACGGAGCACCTTTTGCTATTGACTACAAGCCAGGAGGACATGCACACACATATGATCCAACATGATTTTCACAAATTTGTGTCACATGACACTTATTCAGAAGAGTCAACATGTTGCTGGCCTTTGGCTTACACAATGTAAACCCAACTGACCATCATATCTAGTGTTATGAAAGCCATCCCATAACAAAAAAGAATTACTGTCATGTTCTCTTACTTACCAAAGCAAGGAGCACCTTTTGCTATTGACTGCAAGCCAGAAGGACATGCACACACATATGATCCAAAATGATTTTCACAAATTTGTGTCACATGACACTTATTTAGAAGAGGGTTGGCACATTCATCAATATCTGTGAATGAAAAATTTATTCACTTCAAATAGAAAATAAAGGTTATGAATAATCACAAAGAAGTATTAATACAAAGTCAGCTGCTTAAAGATCAAAATCTGAAAGAAAGAAAAAACAACCTAAGCACACATGGTTTAAAACCACATAGTAATAAGAAAAGTCATAATTCTTTGGACATTTAGCAACCGCTTACTAGAGACAGATAAGTTGCATGGCAGAATTTTAGAGGATAAGGGGGAAAAAATGAGATGTTGTGAGAAATATTGATTCTTTTAAAAATGTGATGTGAGAAATATAGATTCTTTTAAATACGTATAATTTGTTAGTATGGTCCTTAAATTACATGACAATAGCATCAACAGCACTACCTATGCACTGAAAAGTCTCTAAAAAGTTTTGCACACATAACAAATAATTCTGTAAATTTTGTCAAAATATTAAACTAATGGCACGTGCTCAATTTTCAAACTATAGATTTCTGGTTTTTAAAGCAATAATGAATTTGAAAAAGACTGATGTTTCTGGTTTCAGGTATCATTTCCAGGTGACTGTCTCATATGAAGCACAAGCGTGATTTTGGATATCTGAAAGCAACAATACTCTCAATGAACAGAGAAAATTCAAGTAGTGTGCACTATTTAAAAATATCACACTAGAGTACTTTGCTAGATACAATGTTGGTAACAGTCAGAGAAGAACAAGCGTTCCTAACCTAGGAGTCTGTTTCCAGATACAGCCATACAGCAAGTGGTTGAAAGCATTCTGAAGAGAAAATTCATATATGACACCATTATAAAAACAGTTAAAGACAATATGATTCTCTGAAGGATTAATTAGTTTTTAAGGTTAACAAAATTTCACGTCAGTACTGAGAATGTGTGGATAGAGTTTTGTTACACTAGCAGCAACAATGCTGAAGCTGATTGACCTTAACAAGTAGGACTATGTAACAGCCCTTTCCAATGCTAAATATAGCTATTCTGCAATATAAGAAATGTGCAAGAAGCATGATTTATTGATATCAAAGAACAGGATCAGCGCTGTAATGAATAAAAAAGTCAAAGGCCGACTGGGCTTAATTCCAGAGGGGGCAGGCGGGAGGGGGTGGGGAACAGGCAAATTCATGACCAGCCACCAGCTGCACACCAGACGTGGTGAGGAAAGTAAAGGCTGCAATTAGAAAAGCAGAATAAGTGCCAGGTTCACAAGCTGTTGCCTAATCACATTTCGGAACGTCACAGTAACACAAGAAAGCTGTAAGAGGGCTATCTGCCGTGGAACAGATAGAAGAATGTGGTGACATTAGACAAAGTATATGTGTACCTTAGTGACTGTAACAAAATCTGCTCAATTTACTACTGCCCTAGAGAAAAAAGAAAAAAGATTAGAAATTGTATAAAGAATGCCAGGAAGGTTTTCCAAGAGTTTCCTGATCAATGCTGGATACTGCTACAATGGCAAGTAAATCATTCGCCATGTTGCTAATAATGTGAAGGTGAACTCTACATAACCGGTACTATCAGAAAGATGTTTTAACACCCATTTACAACACAGATATCCCAGCACTATATGGGAGGGTGACAAATCAGGTATTGGTACATCAAGATAAAGCATCCAGCCACAGCTCTGCAAAAATGTTTGCTGCAATGGAAATTACATTGTCAGACTATAGCTAGAAATGTTGGCTTCCCAACTGAGTATGATCATTAGTGGAGACATGGCTTTTGATACACTAATTACCATTCAGAAATCACCCCCAGGATCCTGAATGACCTTCTGTACTCTCAAGGATGTGCAGCTCTCTCTCAGTGAATGAATGATGAACTGATGATGACTTCCTCCTGGGTAAAATATTTCACAGATAAAATAGCCCCCCATTTGGATCTCTGGGATGGGACAACATGAGAGAGGGCAATCATCAGGAAGATGAATACTGACATCCTGTGAGTTATTATGTGGAATGCTAGAAGTTTGAATCATTGTGGTAGGTTAGAGAACATGAAAAGGGAAAGTTGTATGTAGTTGGTGTAAGTGAAGTACAAGACAGGCATACCGTACTAGAGTGGATGTAGGATGGTAGGATATAGTAGTCAGATAGAAATGAAAACGTTAGTACAGGATAGGGTCACATGGAGAGTTGCATCAACCCAGTCTGTGGACTGATGACCCACAGGCTGTTCATGGTGCTTCTGGGCTGCTGTGCCATGCTCTGGTTTGGTGAATTGCTGATGTTTTGCCATCATTCCAGTAGGCTTTGTCAAGGCTGATTGATAACAGAGAAAAACAATGACAAGAGTATTTATACTCAGTGGTTAAAATGCACATTAAGATCACAGGGGGTTAGTCCGACACACAGTATGTTGGAATGTGGATTAATTCATACCTATCATGATTTACATTCTCCAAATTAAATGGATTTTTTAACATTTATATTCAGCCATGCGGTTAGGAGCGCGCAGCTGTGAGCTTGCATTTGGGAGATAGTGGGTTCGAACCCCACTGTCGGCAGCCCTGAAGATGGTTTCTCATGGTTTCCCATTTTCACACCAGGCAAATGCTGGGTCTGAACCTTAATTAAGGCCATGGGTGCATCCTACCCACTCCTAGCTCTTTCCTGTCCCATCGTTGCTATAAGACCTATCTGTGCCGGTGCGATGTAAAGCCAATTGTAAAAATAAAATTACATTCTGTGTTCAACAGACTGAAAAACTTAACTTTTATGTTAGCTTAAGTCAACACTCAAAAGAATGGCTTTCTTCATTAAAAAAAAAGTGACATAATTTATACTTTAATTTAATTTTGTTGTTATACTACTATAAGTAAGTGCCACCAGGTATCTCCCAATTGCAATGTATTTGTTGTTGTTAATAACATGTCCGGCTTCATGGCTGAATGGTTAGCATGCTGGCCTTTGGTCACAGGGGTCCTAGGTTAAATTCCCAGCAAATTTCACTGGCATGGGGGTTGGGTATATGTGTTGTCTTCATCATTATTTTATCCTCATCACAATGAACAGGTTGCCTACGGGTGTCAAATGGAAAGATCTGCGCCTAGCGAGCCGAACATGTCCTCATACACTCCCGGCACTAGAAGCCACATGCCATTTCATTATTAACATACACAGAGGAATATAAATTATTGCACCAGACCTTGGCAAAATGATTCCTCTGGTTGAAGCATGAAGCCATCAGGGCAAGAATCACTGCCTGCTTTCCTTCCAATAGTAGCAGAAATCTTGTGGCTTAGTTTGGATAGGGAAGGATTGTAGTAACTTGTTATGTCCTCTGCAGAGAGTGTCTCCACTAAATACCTAGAGAGAGAGAGAGAGAGAAAAAAAGAACATTTTTACTAAGAAGACATTGCAACCAAGTTCATTTTAAAATCCATCTGTCCGTCCATGTACTGTTTGTCCCAACACGCACGCACGCATGCACGCACACACACACACTCTCTCTCTCTCTCTCTCTCTCTCTCTCTCTCTCTCTCTCTCTCTCTCTACAATTACAGTTTTACTAATTTCCAGAAATTCTGTTCAGATCACTGTCGCTGACAAATTATACTGCAGTTCTCTCCAAGACCATGCAACATGCTTTCCTTCATTTACATGCCACTGACTATCTAGACCAGGGATGGTGAACCTTTTCCTACTAGTGTGCCATTTTAACTCTTGTTTATTATTATCATCTGTTGACTGTGCCACTTGTTGCTTTCTATTTCCATTACGGGATGTCCACAACCTACAACCCCCCCTCCCCCGCCCCCACCCTCGAGACTTCCTTTCTAAATTCCCGATTATGTTTCATCATATGTTATTTATTTATTCATTTACTGATTTATTTATTTATTTATTTATTTATTTATTTATTCATTTATTTATTTATTTATTTATTTATTTATTTATTTATTTATTTATTATACATATATCTTGCAAATACATTTGATTGCATGTTCCGTGAGGCTGTACCTCAATTATATGGCCACGGCAGTTTCCCCACTCCTAAGCCTCTCCTATCCCATCGTCGCCACAAGACCTATCTGTATCGGTGCACATAAAACAAATTTAAAAAATAATTATTAGATATAAAAATCAAAAGTACTAATATTGCGAATGGACTTCACTACCTCCATTAGCTTCATTATCTTTCCATGTTGTAGTTTGTACGCTCAACAATTAAACTAATTTCTCCTTCATCACATTTCCATAAGAAAATCTATAAATAAATAAAAAACAGCCATCCTTATTTGTAAGGTCACATTCATGATTTCATCAAAACATACTGCATACATGTGGGAGTTATCCAAATTAGCTTTCAAGTGCTCCGAAACTACTTCACTCATTTTTATTATTCTATCCTTGACAGCAGTTCAGCTGGGTGGCATTCCTTTGATTCTGTTAATTATAAGTTGTATGTTAGTGAAATTTTCAAATAATGTGTCGAACGTCAATAAGAAACTTTCTTTCAACAACTCACCGTCAGAAATCTGTTTCCCATACATGTTGTACTATGCAGTGAGACGGATAGAAACAGCCGCACTGATATTATTCCTTGGCCGGAAAGATGATACAAAAGAACTAGTTTGTTTTGTGTAATGTTGGACATTTTGTGAGACAAACTCTCTTCTTTCTTCATTTGAAATGGAACCAACATGTGAATGACCAGTCTCGAAAATGCGCTCTACATTAAATGTGGGGGATACAATTGTTTTCGAACACGGGCAACACATCTTTTTATCAGTCCGAATTCCCTTAGCCAGAGTTCTTGAAAAAATACGGTCACCACCTTTGTTAAGTTCCTGTTCTTTTCGGCACCGAAAACAAGTTTGCGATGTCCGTATACAAAACCACCAGAAAACGAGGCTATCTCACTTGACTTCCGGACCTATCAGTGTAGCAGTTGCCATATTGCACGTCCGAATGGAACTAGTATTGAGATTTTCGATATTTACGGTATTTCTTACAAGACGTATATATAAAATATTATGCTCATGTGGCGTGCCACCGAAATCGTGTTCGCGTGTCACCTAGTGACACGCGTGGCATAAGTTCGCCATCCCTGATCTAGACATTGTCCTTCTGCCAAAAAGTAGTGGGGTATAGAAATAGAATCACAACCTCATAAATGTGCAGAAGTGGAATTAAACCAGAAATAGTAATAATGTTATTGTTTTTACATCCCACTAACTACTTTTATGGTTCTTGGAGATGCCAAGGTACCAGAATTTTTTCTGCATGAGTTTTTTTATGTGCTGGTAAATATATTGAAGTGGGGCTGACATATCTGAGCAGCTTCAAAAACCATCAGACTGAGCCAGGATCATACCTACCAACTTTGGATCAGAAAGCCGATGCTTTAACCATCTGACCACTCATCCTGGCACCAGAAATACATTATTAATATATATTATATTCACCCCTGAGAACCATGTGATCTTGCTGTGGTGGAGAGGCTTGTGAGTCCCAGTGAAGCAGATAGCCGAGCCGCAGGTGCAACCATATCGCATGGATATCTGTCGAGAGACCAGACTAATGAATGGTTCATCAAAAGGGGCGTAGCTGCCTTTCAGAAGTTCCAAGGCCGGCAGTCTAAATGATTGACTGATATGGCATTGTAATAATACTCAACATGGTTTAGTTGTATTGATAGTGCTGCATGGCTGAAAGCGATGGGAAACTACAGCCGTAACTAACTCCTAAGGACATGCAGCTCTTTCTGTATGAATGATGCACTGATGATGGCTTCCTCCCGGGTAAAATATTCTGGAGGTAAAATAGTCCCCCATTCAGATCTCCGGGTGAGGACTACATGAGAGGGGGTGATCATCAGGAAGATAGATACTAACCTTTTGTGAGTCAGAGCGTGGAATGTTAGAAGTTTGAATTGTTGTGGTAGGTGAGAGAATCTGAAAAGGGAGATGGATAGACTAAAGTTAGATGTAGTTGGTATAAGTGAAGTACGTTGGCAGGAAGAGCAGGATTTTTGGTCAGGCAACTACAGAATTATCAACACAAAATCAAACAGGGGAAATGTAGGAGTTGGTTTAATAATGAATAAGAAAATAGGGCAGCTGGTAAGCTACTACAACCAGCATAGTGAAAGGATTATTGTTGTCAAGATAGACACCAAACCAATGCCCACTACAATAGCGCAGGTCTATATCCCTACTAGTTTAGCGGATGATGAGGAAATTAAAAGAGTATATGAAGAGAGAGAAGATTTAATACAGTATGAAAAAAGTGACAAGAATCTAATTGTGATGGGAAAATGAAATTCAGTGGTAGGCCAAGGAAGAGAAGGTAATGCAGTAGGAGAATTTGGATTATAACAATTTAGTCCTTGTTAATACTTGGTTCAAACACCACAAACGATGGCTGTACACATGGACGAGACCTGGAGACACTGGAAGATATCAAATAAACTTCATTATAATTACGCAGAGATTCAGAAACCAGGTGTTGGATTGCAAAACTTTCCCAGGAGCAGTGGTGGACTCTGATCACAACTTGTTAGTCATGAAATGTTATCTGAAGTTGAAGAAATTGAAGAAGGAAAGGAATCCAGTGAGATGAGATCTAGACAAGTTGAAAGAAAGGAGTGTGAAGGATTTTTTCAAGGAACATGCTGCACAAGGACTAAATGGAAAGGCTGAAGGATACACAGTAGAAGAAGAATGGACTGCCATGAGGAATGACGTCAGTAGGGCTTTATAGGAAGAAAAGAAAGATCAACAAAGAATCAATGGATAACGCAAGAAATACTAGACCTGATCGATGAATGACGAAAATACAAGACAGCAAAAAATGAAGAGGGCAGAAAATAATACAGGCAATTAAAGAATGAAGTGCATAGGAAGTGCAAGGCAGCTAAGGAAGAATGGCTGAAGAGGAGTGCAAGGATGTTGAAAGTTGTATGGCCCTAGGAAATGTAGATGCTGCAGACAGGAAAATCAAACAAACCTTTTGAGAAAGGAAAACTAGGTGTATTAATATTAAGAGCTCAGATGGTAAACCACTTCTAGGGAAAGAAGACAAGACAGAAAGATGGCAGGAACATTTCCGACAGTTGTATAAAGGTAAGGACATAGATGATATGGTGCTGGAACAAGAAGAGGCTGTTGATGCTGATGAAATGGGTGACCCAATTTTGAGGTCAGAATTCAAGAGAGCTTTGAGAGATCTAAATAGGTTCGAAGCACCTGGAATTGATGACATTCTCTCTGAATTACTGACTGCTTTATGAGTAAGGGCCTTATTTTTTGGTGAAATAAAACTGTTGATTTCGGTGTTAAAACTAACACTATTTCGGTAGGTATTTCGTGAAATAAATTGTCATACTGATCGATGTTTCTTGTGAAATATTCTTTATGGTATGGGGTAAATCTAACTAATTTTGTGATTAGAGGTTTTAAAGTGAACACTTGTAATGTATTAAATTGTTATTAAACCTTAGAACAACCAAATATACAAAATGTTATAGAAATAAATACCGGTAGGCCTATATAAATGACTGAAACCTCGAAATGAAGTTAGGCGGAAGTTAGGAATTTATACATAGCCTACACTTTTTTGCCGGTTATGTGGTGTAGGGGTTGTGTGCCTGCCTTTTGCCAGGAGGCCCCGGGTTCGATTCGCGGCCAGGTTAGGGATTTTTCTCTCAACCTGAGGGCTGGTTCGAGGTCCACTCAGCCTACCTGATTAGAATTGAGGAGCTAACTGACGGTGAGATGGCGGCCCCGGTCTCGAAAGCCCAGAATAACGGCCGAGAGGGTGCGTTGTGCTGACCACACGACCCCTCGTAATCTGCAGGCCTTCAGGCTGAGCAGCGGTCACTGGGAAGGCCAAGGCCCTTTCAGGGTGTTAAGTGCCATGGGGTTTGGTTTGGTTCTACACGTTTTTACATTTTGAATGACTTGTCTCCAAAGTAAAAAATATGCATGGCTTCAACATTATCAGGATTCAGAGTTGTGCGACAGTCAGAAAGTATATTTTTGTAAACAAAGCAGCCCCTTTCACTGACCACATTAGACGTCGGAAACCATAATGCTTGCGAACTTGGTGCAAATTTACTGTGGTCTTCTATCGAACCTCCTAAAACTTCACTAACAACGTCTTCTTTCTTCTCTTCTATCAGGCGTGCTTTCACTGCATTTTGTAAAGCCATATATCCCTGGAGGATATTTATGGATATGCTGGTGCTGCCTGGCCGGGGATGAGTAACTCAGACAGTTAAGGCGTTGTCTTTCTGAGCCCAAGTTGGTAGGTTCAATCCTGGCTCAGTCCGGTGTTCAAATACGTCAGCCCCGTGTTACTAGTTTTATTGGCGCATAAAGAACTCCTGTGAGACAACATTCCGACATCTCGGCGTCTCCAAAAACCGTAAAAGTAATTAGTGGGACGTGAAAACAATAACATTATTACAACTCAACCAGGCGATATTTTTTGCTATTTGCTTTACGTCGCACCTGCACAGATATGTCTTACGGCGACGATGGGATAGGAAAGGCCTAGGAATTGGAAGGAAGCGGCCGTGGCCTTAATTAAGGTACAGCCCCGGCATTTGCCTGGTGTGAAAATGGGAAACCACGGAAAACCATCTTCAGGGCTGCCGACAGTGGGGCTCGAACCTACTATCTCCCGATTACTGGATACTGCCTCCACTTAAGCGACTGCAGCTATCGAGCTCGGTGCGATTTATTTAGAATAGGCCTACTAATATCATCATATCGTCGGTATTATTTATCTTTCCTTTTATATTCATCCATGACCTCATGCCAGGATTATCCAGTTTTTCTATAGAAATGCTGGCTTGCATGAATGCTTTTGTTGTGTCTATTACAAATTGCTCTCTACCACTTTTCAACTCCTTTGCGATGTTTAAAGTATCGCCGATTGTTATTTGCCGCTTAAAATTATGTTCATTTGCTTCATTCTTCTTCTTTTTGTGTGTTTCTGATTCTCTACAGTATTTATCGCGAGTGTCTCTTCGTTTTCACGTAATGCTGCGTAATGCGAACATTACAGTACTTACATATTAGAAGCTTTCTTGCAGCATCAAATATATAGAAGGCCTCACTGTTGTATTCCTCGGCCCTCGGAAAAACTGTCGTGACTTTAGTTTTCAGCATTTTTGTACTTAAATGCTGGACATTTGCTGATAAAGTTTCATAAGTGGCGAACTCTCACTGCGAAAGAGTATAATGCACACTGCTGTATCTACAACCGATCTTGCTACGAGCACAACGCCATTTGCTGTAATCGATAACAGATATCTATTTTTAATGATTGCCTTAGAGATCGCAGAACTGAATACACATACCTCCGATACACAGGGCTCATCGCTTTGTGTGCATTTGTGTAGAGAATATACAGCGCTATCAATCAACTGAGAAGGAAACTACTATAGTCAAGTTCTCAGAAGCATTTAAACGTTTATTGGAGATCTTTTCCGATACGATTTCGCATTTTTCGTACCAAGTGGGGTATATTTCGTGATTATTTGCGCGATTCGCGTAATAAATCAGATTTTGCGATATTTTGCGAGTTCATTTCACAAAAATATGTCATATATAGGCTAGAAAGAAGATATGAAAAATTTTGTGCGTATCGCTATTACCAAAAAATACGGCCCCTATTTATGAGAAACCAGCATGGCGATTTTATTCCATTTCGTGTGCAAGTTATATGCGACAGGAGAAGTATTGTCTGATATTCGCAGAATGTTATTATACCTATTCTCAAGAAAGCCGGTGCTGACAAGTGTGAATGTTACTGCACCATTAGTTTAGAATCTCATGCTTGCAAAATTCTAACATGTATTATTTACAGAAGAATAGAAGGACAAGTTGAAAATGAGTTGAAAGAAAATCAATTTGACTTCAGAAGAAATGTAGGAACACGTGAAGCAATCCTGACTTTACATCTGATCTTAGAGTATCGAATTAAGAAGGGCAAGCCCACATACATGGCATTCATAGATCTAGAAAAGGCATTTGATAATGTTGATTGGATCAAACTATTTGACATTCTGAAGGTGGTTGGGATCAGGTACCAAGAAAGAAGAATTATCTGCAATCTACATAAAAATCAGTCTGCAGTGATAAGAATCGAGGGCTATGAAAATGAAGCAGCAATCCAGAAAGGGGTGAGACAAGGCTGCAGTTTCTCTCCTTATTTTCAATGTTTATATAGAACAGGCAGTAAAGGAAATCAGAATTTGGAAAGGGAATGACAATCCAAGGAGAGGAAATCAAAACCCTGAAATTTGCCGATGATATTGTTATTTTATCTGAGGCTGCAGAAGATCTGGAGAAGTTGCTGAATGGTATGGATGAAGTCTTGGGTAAGGAGTACAAGATGAAAGTAAATAAGTCCAAAACAAGAGTAATGGAGTGCAGTCGAACGAAGGCAGGTAATGCAGGAAATATTAGATCAGGAAGTGAAGTCCTAAAGGAAGTGGATGGATACTGTTACTTGGATAGTAAAATAACTAACAATGGTAGAAGTAAGGAGGACATAAAATGCAGGCTAGCACAAGTAAGGAAGCCTTTCTTAAGAAAAGAAATCTGCTCACTTCAAACATTGATATAGAAATTAGAAAAGTGTTTTTGAAGACTTTCGTTTGGAGCATGGAATTGTATGGAAGTGAAACATGGACGATAACTCGCTCAGAAAAAAAGAGAATAGAAGCTTTTGAAATGTGGTGTTACGGAAGAATGCTGAAGGTGAGATGGATAGATCAAATCACGAATGAAGAGATAATGAATCAGATTGGTGAGAGGAGATCACTGTGGCTAAGTTTGACGAGAAGAAGAGATAGAATGACAGGACACAACTTAAGACACCCAGGACTTATGCAGATGGCTTTTAAGGGAAGTATAGTGGGTAAGAACGGTAGGGGTAAACCAAGGTATTAATATGACAAGCATATTAGAGCAGATGTAGGATGAGGATATAGTAGTTATGTACAAAAGAAAAGGTCAGTACACGATAGGATGTTATGGAGAACTACATCACACCAGTCTATGGACTGATGACTCAAACAACAACATATATTGTATGTAGTATTAAAGGCAGCAAGTGCTAAACACTGAAATGTCAAGAAACGTAAGGACATGACAGCATGTAATAGACCTTCAATATCTATTTTTTAAATTTTAGTTTGATTTAACAGTTTTTGCCAGCAGAAAGAATTATTTTTATCTGAGACATGATTACTAAAGATAGGAATTAAAAGGTCAAATAAAATGTTTGATTTCTCTGAAATTTCATTTTGATTTAAATTAGGATTGAAAAACTGTTCCAGATGGATAAAATAGTTTTCTGTAATATTGAGCAGGGGGCCTTTTTGTATAACTTTGAGAATTTTCAAGTCTTCGTTGATATTAGTAAACTTATGTTTAGTATCACCCATGTGCTGTTCCATGGCCGAAAATCAGTTATATTTCAGGGTGTTAACATGGTCTATGTATCTTGTATGGAAGCTCCTACCTGTTTGACCGACATAAAATGCATTACAATTATTACAATTGAGTCTATAAACTCCTGACTTCGTGAACTTATTGCTATGATTAATAGAATTGGTACTGTGTAAAATATCTGTGTTTCTGTTACAAGTTTTAAAGGCTATTTTGAAGTCATGCTTTTTAAATATGTTTTGTAATTTGGTAGACTCATTTATTATTAAACGTAAAAGTAGATAAAAAATTGTTGTGAGTTTTTTTTTGTTAAGGTGGTTGAAGGTTGGTGTTTATGTTTATTGATGATTTTCTCTATGAAGGAGCTGTTGTAGCCATTAAATTTAGCTATACTGCATATGGTATTTAATTCATTTTTAAGTTCTTTTTTAGACAGTGGGATGCTAAAAGTGCAGTGTACCATACTATGGTATGATGCACATTTATGAGCATGTGGGTGTATGGAATCTTGATGGATTGTGTTAGAAGTTTGCACTGGTTTTCTAAAAATCTTGTAGCACAATGAACCAGGTTGTCTGATGATCATTAGATCTAAATAATTGAGTATTTTATCTTTCTCTGATTTTAGTGTAAACTCAATATGTGGGTCAATGTGATTAAGATTGGATACAGTGGTGATGGCATCAGTTGCACTTTCGTTCATGATCATAAGTGTGTCATCCACATATCTTGTCCAAATATAATATTACTAAAGATGTTGTTATTAATTTTGGTGTGTTCTAAATGATCCAGATAGATTTCAGCTAGGATGCCTGATGCCGGCGATCCCATAGCTAACCCATTTTGCTGATAAATGGTATTGTCAAATGTGAAACAATTGTTATTCAAAACCAGCTCTAGAATAGAGATGAAATCTTGAATTTCTAGTGGGCTCAGGCCACTGTGTTTGGTATGTCTTCATTTAAAACATTGATGAAGTCGGACTACACATCTAAAATGGAGACTAAAATGATGGTAGTGCTTGACAGGCCACAACATTTGTAACTTATGTCACAGTCACAAAGTAGAATAAAGAACTGGGTGGCTGGTGGTGGTAATTGTGGTATTGGTGGTAGTGGTGGTGGAGGACATGTTGTATTCTTTATTGTTGGTTTATGTAAACATATGTTTCCAATTAGATCATGACTGAAGATGACCCAATGTATGTAGGTTCGAAACTGGTACCAATTATATACGACACTATGTTAAGCTTATTGTATTGGTAATGGTAATGGTGTTGGTATTTCTCTACCCATTGAAGTAATCATGTATTTGGTCCCAACATTGTTCAACGTAACAATCTTAATTCTATATTTTGTGGGTTTGTTGGGGATTTACATCTGATAAGGACAATGTTCGTGAAATTCAACAAGTTGTCCGCCAGTGGTTGTGTACCTCCCTGGCTTGTATGATTCTTGAGAGTTCTTGATTCTTCCACACTTCTTGAATAGCTGTAAACTTGTCTCTTACTCGTCTCTACCCCAACAGATTTATTATTTAAAAAAGAAAGAACTCATGCGGGACTAAATTCCAGTACCTCGGCATCTCCGAAAACCACAAAAGTAGTTAATGGGACGTAAAACAGATAACATTAGATTTATTATCTAACCTAAGGCATTTCAACAGAAAATCAAAGCACTCGCTTGATATTATCGCCTTATTTCTGTACCCACAGAAAGTTGGATCAAATAGCTCTCTAGTGAGAACATGATTGATTTCTTCGCTGGTTATTTGAGAAATTGTTGTACTACCAGTAGCATAGATGCTGCTTTGAATTTGTATTTCCTCATTTGTGTGATGTAAAAGTTTATCTAATGTGAAATCATTAAAGAAAATGATCCCATACAGATTGAAGGATTTCTGGCTTCTCCTAATGGGGATTGCTTTATATGAATTATGCCCCTGGTTGGTGTCCAAGTATTACAGTTTCTGGATGAAAGCACTGACCATTTATATTTATTTTCTCCTCTTAGGCTGTTCATCTTAGGGACTACAATATTCAGATGCCTAGCACTGGAAACAATCAGGTTTGAATTGCTATTAGTTGAATCGTTGTCCTCATTTGAGTATGCTGGTTCAGGATCATGTCTTGTCTTTATTCCTGACTTATCTAAATCATAGGAATCGTCTAACTGTGGTTTATAATCGGGGTCGGATTCACTGTTGGTTATTTTGATGTCATCATTTTCAAAGCCATGCTCCGGTATTGCATATCTCACAAAGTTATGCTGTGCTGTCGCCAGTGTCATCTACTTCTGTCAAAAGTTGTAGTTTTGTGTGTGGGTCATCTCTGATATTGTCTGTTTATTACATACTTAAAGTTTCTGGAGCATCTTCCAGATTTCAACACACAATTACAGCTAATGAGAATGTGACAATAAAATTATATTTTCTGACACTAATAATGGAAGTACTCACTGTCACAGTGTCCAATAAGCAATTATTTACTTTTCAAACATGCAAAATAAAAAAAATAAAAATAAATAAATAAATAAATAAATAAATAAATAAATAAATAAATAAATAAATAAATAAATAAATAAATAAATAAATAAATAAATAAATAAATAAATAAATAAATAAATGTATGTATGTATGTATGTATGCTCAACTGTATATAAATGTCATGTCACGAAGCATTCGTACCTCAGATGATGGAGTCACCGTATAGACAGAATGAAGCAATGCATGGTGACACAACTGTTCTCCATAATGTCAGAATTTGCACAAAGGAAGCTAGGGAGAAAGTGAAGAAAATACCTTTCCCGGAGGAAGAAGGGGAGCTACTCATATGTGTGTGTATAGTCCGGCAGATGAAAGGTTAGTAATCCAGGGTGAAGTAGACCTACTACAGATATTTAAATAAAATTTAAACTTGAACAGTAAGTTCAGTAAATATATGAAATTTTAGACCAAGTAATAAATGGACATAAAAGCATTTAACAGTTCTGAGACTTCCTATTTTAAAAAATTTTAATTTATTCTACACATTTTAAATTTAAATAACTTCTCATTCAGTGTTATAAAACTGATGATTAAAGTATGTCAATGAATATGTTAACATTGAACTATTTACAATGTTGATCCAAAGAAACTAACACACTGAAGAGGCCCTTAAAATAGGAAAAAAAAAATACCAATTAGTAATATGTAATAAATACAAGCAATGGAAACATTTCATTAATAGTACTGATTGGCTGATTGAATGTTAATTTTTATATGACTTTCTTTGTCATTAAGGAGAACAATTTGGCAAAATTTAACCAGAAGAAGAGATAAATTGATAGGACATATCTTGAGACACCCAGAACTTATTCAGTTTGGTTTTGAGGGAAGTGTAGAGGGTAAGAATGCTTATGCTTTGCTAATGCAAATTATAATTAATTTAGATGTAAATAGTGAATAGGTCTGCATGGTATACAAAGAACTCTCTAATCATTGATACTCACGGCATACTGGTCCCCGAGTTGTAAGTGATAGTTTTATTCCAGACGTAACTTATCAACAAGCCATTTGCATTTAATGTTCCACTAGATGAAGCAAAAAGCTCATCAGGTCCTATCTGAACATAGTCCTCTGCAGACAAAGGATTATATGATTATAAGTCAACTGAAACAAAACTTTCCAAAATTTTTAAGATAATACAACATATGTGATTTTTACTATATTGATTGAAATGATACTCTTTTGTCCTGAAATGTTTTATAATCATACATTACATCTTAAATTAGAAGTTACAAACCAAGAAGTTGGTAAAACTATATAAAGAAAAATTTGAGGTTTAGTAACTTGAATAGAGTACTATAACAAAAAGTAGCCAAAATCACTGAAAAATAAAAAACATTAAGCATTAATTCATACATGGCATGCTTCATAACCCTTTGTCAGAATTATCCACCATGTTATGACAGGGAATTAAGTTGGGGGCTATCATTAACTTCCAACATTACAAATAAAATTTGCCCTTTTGCTGCCCCTCAAATCATGAATCTTCAATAAGAGAATAAGTTTTAATGAAATAAATCTGTCTGGTAAGACAGTGAAGAATTTGCCCAAATAACACAGCCCATTCAGATAGTACATAGAGCAGTATAGAATATAAAATTTCGCACAACTCTAATTGAATATTTATTCTGCATTTGTCAATGTATCAGGATGTATCAGAACTATACTGATGAAACAATCGGGGATGCTATTTCTATTAAGTTAAGAACACAACTGCAATTGAATTGGTGAAGAAAATGTTTTTTCGAGAAATAAGGTTACTTGGTTACTTCCGGGTGTGTGGTTCAAATTGATGAACTTGCCATATATGCTATGACAGAGAGCCTGTTGCTGTTCATCAGAGGAGGGAAAGGAAGGGAAGTGGGAAGTGGGAGATAGAGGTAATGCTCGGTGCAAATGCACAAGATTCTTGTTCGATTTGCGTAGCCACTTCCCAGCCCCAGTAGGCAGTTAAGAATATAGGCAGCTTTCCAGATCATTCCCGACACACCACACATGCTGAACAGAGTCCAAAGGTCACTACTGAGCCACTGTGAACTGTGCATTGGGGCACATTGAATATCTACTGTGATCAAACCATTCGGTATACACTTCAGTACTGAATTCCATTTACAATGTTGTGAGTGAAGGAATACACAATCATGGTACGGCAGCGTTGCATCTTCCAGCATGTTAAATAATAAAGAATGTTACTGCGACCAACGGATGAGAGCAGGAAAGATCTGATGCATTCCTTGACTGACAAGTGTGTCTTAATTACTGTGTGTTCTCGTACTGTGTGTGCAACAAGGATAATCCTGAGCGAGTCAAACGACGAAACTTGTGCATGCGTGCGGAGCACTATTTCTGTCTCCATCATACACCCAACTTCCCCTCCCTCCCCTTCTCTTCCCTAAAGCACTGCAGTGGCTTGTACTCTGGCATAGCAATATGACAAGTTCGTCAATTTGAATCATGCACCTGGAAGTAACGAAGTAACCTCATTTTCTTGAAAAGAAAAATGTTCTTCACCAATCCGATTGCACTATCATTCTTAACATTACACAAAGAGCATCCCTGATTTTTTGTCGCTATAATTCCAATACGGCCTGTACATCCATGTACCTCACAACCAACGTTACCTTATGAAGGAAAGAAATTATGTTATGAATTTTTAGAAAATATTGAAAATGTATGTAATAACAACTTTTCTTCTTCTAGGTAGGTACTGAAAGAGATATTCTTTCTTCATATTATTATAACAACTGACCCATACTGCAAACATATTGGTGTTTTATTATTTCAACAAAACTAGAGTGAAGAAATTGGAGTAGCATGTTCCTTCAGAGTGTGTAAAGAAAACTGATTATTTAGATTATATCCCATATTAATGACTAATTTTTAATCCCAATACAAGTCGGTTATGATTCATGAGTTTTGAGTTGCCCATTAATTCAAATTTTTAATTAACAACTCTATCCTCTAGAGCTGAAACTATACCTTATATTACCAACGGTCATTGGATAAGTGTTCTAGTTTAAGAGTCTTTCATTCCATTTGTTTCATCCATTGAAAATGGATGTGTATAAAGATCTGGAGATTGTCCTTGTAAATCCATTTATGTTTTCATGTTTTTCCAGCCACTGGCCACGTCTGTTTGTAATATACACTTCTCCATCATTTCCCATCATTCAACCAGCTCCAAGTCAACACTTTATTCCAGTCCTCTCCTGTCTTCTCAACCCAGTCATTCATGCCCTTCAGCCATCTGTCTCTCTGATTTCCCCTTAAACTCTTGCCACCCACTTTCCTCTCGCACATTCTTTTTGGTATCCTTGAATCCTCCTTTTGTTTGACATGTCCATTTCATCTTAGTTGATATTCCTTTACTCTCTTCTGTATGGGTTCTTCTTTCAATATTCCCTCCACCTTCTCATTTCTCATTAAAAAAAAAAATTCTTGTAACTCCTATTCTGCTCCTCAAGAATTTTGTTTCCTTTGCCTGTACTCTACTAATATCTCTTCCTTACCTAAGTCTCTGATGCATTTATATCATCACTTCAGTATGGACACTGTCTCTGAAAAACCATGACCAATAAAAAATGTGCATTGAACAAGTTATTGGGTGGCAATGTGTCTTAAAGAATAACCAAATATAATCAGAATGATTTTCACTTCTGAGTCATCTGAAGGCATTGAGGTTTCTTATAGAGTTGAAAAAAACATTTTGTAAATTGAAGAATAAAGCCAGATATAGAAAGATAGGAACATGACAGGAATACATAATAGGATATTCCCAGTGACAGGTCATCATCATCATCGACTCCTTTTGTGTTTTCCCATGCTCCTAGTATTTTACCAACTGTACTTTTTATCTTTTTGTTGAATCCGTTTCCAGTGTTTATCCAGATTTCTTCTTAGCCTACCCTTCTGACATCAAGCTGAGGTCTGTCAAGAAGGCCTCTCAATTAATGTTGATGTCCAGCTCCTGATGGAGTTAGGAAGCAGAAATGAGCTTGTCGAGGAATGAGAAGAAATGGTTATAGAAAAGTTAGGATTGAAGAGGAGAGAGCCTAGCCCTTTGAAGATGTGAAGATTGTCCTTTTGTGTTTTCACATTTGCCCTTGTGTTCTTTTCTATTGTTCCCTCTTTTAATGCTGACCTGTCACTGTGTTTATTCTATTCCTTTTCATGTTACTACCTTTTTACACATGACTTCAATTTGACAATTGTTTTATCCTTTCCATTACTGATTTGTAAAATGGAGAGTTTACTTAAAGCTATTGTAAAATAACACACAAATTTATGTAAATTTCTATTCAATAAGTCTTATGTTGCCAACTGCCAACCTGAAATTCAGGAATGTGTTTTTTGTGCTCTAACAAGGCATACTACTCCAGAAAGAAATTCTGATATGATGATCGTTTACTTTCTACTACAAATAACCGCATATACACAAATACTCCATGCATATTTTTTCTGGAATTGAACAAAGAAAAATTCATGTGTGTGCATTATTTGAAATAAGGTTGGTACTGCTTTGCCTCAAGCAATAAATCCTGGCCTCAATCTGTGTAGCATGGGTAGCATGTTAAAAGTGAAGTGTGACCTATGTGTTAACCCATTCAAGTCACAATAAATAGCCACATTGTTGACTGTGGAATCAGATTTAATTTGCCTGCCCGTAGTTTGAGCGTACCTACCACACAATAACATGCATAAAATAAAAACTAATGAAGATAATTCACTCAAATTTCACATTCATGTCATTGAAGGTTATGGCTTACCCATTCTTCATTCCTTGAGTGACTGCTGGCTGTGGTACAAATGTTTCATTTCAAATAATTTCTAAAAGAGTGGATCCATGTACTCTAAAACATCACAATTTTGGACAGTGGCCAGACTACACATTTTTCCTAAGTATTTCTGAAACGCCACTGTATCCACAAAATGGATATATATCAGGGTTATCATCTTTTTTCTCCAATTTCCAACCACTACAGTTCTTTTGTGTCATTGGCCATGCACGTTTGGAAGAACCTGGTGCGCGGTTTCTTCAATCTTCTGCCCACTTCAGTAACTTTCACTGTTGCTATCACTATCCTCAAAATCGGATTAATTTTCCAAAATGTTATTATTGCTGTAATTATAATCTAAAACAATATCTACAAGTGCCTTCAATCTCTCGTTGACATTACCGCGAAACCAGTTCTACTGCATAATGAATACTGAATACTGTTGAAAATAAATTGTTATTCAACAATTCCAGTGTCATACAGAAATACAGACAGCATCGTTTTACAAACAGCACAAGCCTCTAGTTCCCTACAGGGTGTATTGTTAGAAATTATATTGCAAAGGGAATTTAAAATATGAAGATAAGCGAGGCACTGCATCATTGCGAGCTGAGCCTGTCATTTGATTCATGCGCCATAAAGCCATGTGCAACCACAGCTCGTCATATGACCCGAATGGGTTAAGTATGGCTGCAAGTTCTCATTATTGTTCATTCATGGCTAAATTAAAGCTGATCAATTTTGAAGATGCAGAGAACATCGAAAACCGCAAAGCAGGAAGAAAGTGCGATGCCAGAGAAAGTTGTATTCACAACTGGCAAAAAATAAAAATATAACTTCAAGAAACAAATATTAATCACTGGTCATTTTATGGCCAAAAAAAGTGAAGCATCCAGACCTCAAAGAAAGACTGTGTTTTTAGGTATGTAGATGATAAGAGACAGTACAAATAAGCAGTTAAAAGTGAAATGTATCAACTGAAAGCTATAGCTATAGCCAAGGAACTAGAAGCCAGAGCTGGCAAACAAGATTGGGGCAAATTGGGAGCAATATTTATTTATAAGAAGATGAATTAGGGATTGGAATAATTCACCAAAGGAGATGTTTGATGAACTTCCAATTTCTTTCAAATCATATAAGAAAAGACAAGGTAAACAACTGAAAGAGAATCTGACACCTGAGAGATAGCTCTAAATGCAGGTCAGTGGTGACTGACTGATTGAATGATGGTTTTTTAATTGCAATCACAAGGCTTCCAGACAAGAAGTAACACTGCTCAATGGTTTCCAGGTGATTTCAAAGAAAAAGTAGTGAATTTACATTGCAACATAATAAATTTGCACCAAAAACATTAATATATTCTATCACAAATTGGTAATGTGGATCAAACCCTGGTCTATGATGAACTGCTACCTGACAACACTGTCAAAAAAGGGGTAGAATCCAGTGTAATGAAAAACAGGGAAATGACAACAGTGAAAAATAAAGGTATACAGTCATATTGTGCATAATTGGCAATGGACAAAAGCTACCACTTATGTGATATTTAAACAAAATACTATTCCAAAAGTATCAGTAAAAGCATACTAGTGATAGAGAATCCAAAAGGGTGAATGGGCAGAAGAGACCTCATGGTTGACATGTTTGTAGACAGGTTCTGCGGATATACAACTCAAGAAGTGCGACAGAAGTTGCAACAAGGGAAAACTGATTTGGTGGTTAACTCTGGATGCCTATCATCCAGCCTCCAACCACTAGATGCGTGCATAAACTAGCCATTTAAAGCACCAGATGGATCGCTGATGAAGAACACAAGTTCACACAGAGTGGAAAAAAAGCAGTCACATGTGACTCAGATTTGTGAGTGGGTAAAATGTAAATGGGATTTCATTTTGCTACCACTGGTGAAAAAATCATTCAAAACATGCTGTATCATGAATTCATTTGACAGAACTTAGGATGATGCTCTATGGGTAGAGGGCAATGACAAAAATGACCCTCGCAAGTGATGTCAATGAAAGTGATGATGAATAGAGGTAAGGAGGCATGCAATTATTGACATTAATATTTTAATGCACAGATTAGTGTTAAATTGATAGAAATTGTTATTCACATTAACTTTTTGTTACTGTAAGTAGAGTCATTTGAAGAATATGATATTTTTCTTAAAAACAAATTTATATTTTATTCTGGTTTGGAGTACATAATTATAGATTTATTTAAAAAATTTTTTAGCCAACATAGGATTACTTCAGTTAGGTTTATGGAGGGTTTTCTTCTTTTTCGTCAGCCCAATACTGTTTCATCCTTTCTGAACATAATTTTATTTCTGCTCTTGGAATCTCTCTTCCTATTCTCTGCTTGTTGATTTTCATCTGTAGTCTAGTGTGTTTATCTCTCAATATCTAGAGTGCATTTGTTTTGTATTTTAAATCTTCTATTGTAATATGTAAGTCTCTCATGTCTTCTTTAAGTTCTGTGATCCATCTGATATTATTCTTACTCTTACTCTTCTATAATTTTCCTATTATTTTTCTACTGATTCTGTTTTCTGGTGACCGTATTAGATGCCCTAAGAATGATATTCATTTCTTTTTCATTATGCTAGTTAACTGTCTCATTGGAAGCTAGTCTCCAGACTCCATTTACATGATAATTTTTATTTAAACAGGTTGTCACTATTCTCCTTTCTAACTTGAATACTCTATCTATTGCAACTGTGTTTGTTGTTTCGAATAATGTTTCACATGCATATGTAATTTGTGGCTGGGTGACTGTTTTGTAGTGTTTCAATTTAGTTGCTATTGAGAGACACATTTTATTATATGTATTCTTGGTAACATGCTGTGCTGTAACCAGTTTCTCTATTCTGTTTTTCAATGCTGGTTTCTTGTTCAGGTTATACATGATTATTTCACCTAAATATTTAAACTTTTCTACAATCTTTGTTTCTTGGTCTCCCAGCTTAATTCTGATTGGTGCCGGGCTGAGTGGCTCGGACGGATGAGGCGCTGACCTTCTGAACCCAACATGGCGGGTTCGATCCTGGCTCAGTCCGGTGGTATTTGAAGGTGCTCAAACACGTCAGCCTCGTGTCGGTAGATTTACTGGCACATAAAAGAACTCCTGCAGGACTAAATTCTGGCACCTCAGCATCTCCAAAAACCGTAAAAGTAGTTAGTAGGATGGAAAGCAAATAACAAAAAAATTGTTTGCAAGCAGAAGCAGAGTTAGCATAATTTCTGTTTTTTCCCAATGAAATTTTCAAACCAATATTTTGAGCTATTTCCTGTAAAGATTTTATTTGTTGTTTTGTTTCCTGAATATCATTGGCCAGAAAAGCTAGATCATCAGCAAATCCTAGACAGTTCAAACGTATGTTATCCTTCTGGGTTCCAATTCTTATATTTTTCGAGTCGTTCCTGTACCATTCCCACATAACGTACTCTAGTGCACAGTTAAAAAGAAGAGGTGACAATCCATCACCCTGTCTTAAACCAGTTATTACCAATAACGGTTCAGAAAATTCTCTTCTGAACTTAATTTTAGAAAATGTATTAGTTAGAGTAAGTTCAATAAATTTGATTAGGTTTGGGTGAAGTCCAAAATGTCTTAAAATTTTTAATGATGATGGTCTGTGGATGGAGTCTTAAGCTTTCTTGAAATCTATAAACGTTACTGAAAGGGGCTTGTTTCATTTTCTATAATATGCCATGACTAGCTTCAAAGTAATTATTTGTTCAGAGCAGCTTTTCCAAGGTCTGAAGCCTCCCTTGTATTTACGTAATTCTTGATCGTTCTTTAATACGATTATATAGTATCTTAGAGAAAATCTTATATGGGCAGCCAAGGATGGAAATACATCTGTAGTTATCGTTTACTTCTTTCACCTTTCTTATGAATTGGATTAATTATAGTTTTTGTCCATTGTTCTGGGAATTTCTCTGATATCCAAATCTTTTGTAATTTCATATGGAGGGATGTCTGAGTTGCATTGCCAGTGTATTTCCACATCTCTGCAAAAAGACTGGTCTTCTCCACATGCTTCATAGTTCTTAAGCACTGTCTCAACTTTTTTTGCTTTAGGTGGGTTTATATTTTCTGGTTTAGTTTTTACTGGGGTGTGTGTATCAATTAATAAGAGCTATTCAGGTTCATCGCTGTTAACAAGCTTGTTAAATGCTTCTGCCATGATTCCTGCATTTTCCTTATTGTTATACACTATTTTTCCATCTTCATTTTTCAACAATAATGTAGGGTGGGAGGGATTGTACTTTTGCAATTGTTTATCAAAGGCTTTGTAATAATCTCTAGGATTGGTTCTGTAATAATTTTCCTCAATAGAGTTTATTCAATCTTTTTGATATTTTCTCTTAATTCTTCTAATAGTTTGTGTGAATTTTTTTTTCTGACATTCTTGAGGTTAGTGGTGTTTCCTTCTGTTTTGTGGGCTTGCAATTTCATCGAAGCTTGATGTCTTTCTTCATGCATTCTATCACAGTCAGAGGTCCACCAGGCATGTCTTTTCCTTGGATTTAATGGTGCTAGATCTTCTGCATTCTGTTTAAGAATTGGTATTAGTTCATCCAAATTGTCTTTTAGTTTTGTAATTCCTATTCTTTGCCGATACTGGGCATTCTGGATTAACTGATGATGGTCGTATGTCATTTTCTCTCCAACTCTATTTTGTCTTTTTCTTCTTAATGGAGTAAATTTAATCTTGATTTTAATTAAGTAATGATCTGAACCAGTGTTCATTCCTCTTAGAATTTTGACATTGTGGATTTCTTTGTGAAAGAATTAGTCCATACGTACGTGGTCTAGATGCCATTCCCCTTTTGTCCAATCACGATGTTTCCAAGCTTTACGTTTGTGTGGTTTTCTTTTAAAATATGTAGATTTGGAGATTACTCCATGGGTTCTGCAAATTTCTATGAGTCTTTGGCCATTTCTGAGGAGCCCACTTTCCTACTACATCTCGATACTTTTTTTCCTTACCCAGTTGAGCGTTAAAATCCCTATAAGGATCCTGATGTTATTCATATTTATTTTATTCATTGTCTGATCAAGGAGATCCCAGAAATTATTGACTTCCTTTTTTCAATTTTTTTTTTTTTTTTTCATTGGTAGGGGCATGAGCATTTATGATGGTGTAAAGTTTGTCTGTGGTTTATAAAGTCAGAGTTGCAATTCTCGGTGAGATCGCTTTAAAATCAATTATATAGGACTAATTTCTTATAAATAAAATGCAAAATAAACCCAATTAAAAAACTCTCCTAAAATTAGGATGTGTGGTTAATTCGACTATGCGAAGTATTTGGGTATCTTCAGTATTACTAACAGTCATATAACGAGTTGGCCATAGCAACTATCCAGAAACCAGGAAATTTGTATTTTATTCCTAAGGAGATTCACATTTTGAGCTTTCCTTCAAATGTTCTGAAAAATTCAAATTAATATTCTGTTTTTTAAATTACAGGTTTTCAACATACCTTCATATGGTTCCACAACTGCAATTGATTCAATGGGAATGAAGGGAACGTCACCATTCACTTCAACATCAAGCTGCTGTATACCATCTGGTCCAACACCCAAGCCAGTATGTTTCAGTACAAGCTTCTCACCTGTAAGCATATGCTGCATGTTTTATTCCTGAGTCTTATATATGTCATACGACAATTGAAAAATCCAGCTTATTTGCAAAGAGCACCATCATTTTACAATGCTCCCTAACTGGAAAACTATCTAGCACTTCCTAATCAGCCTGATATTTTTGAGCTTATTGTAATGAGCTTATACATCTTTAGGGTAATTAGAAAATGTGAAATGTTTTTCAAACAGCCTGGTTTCATCCAGGCTTATTGCAGTATGCCCAAGAAAGTAAAGGCTTTTAAAATATATGTAGATACTAAAATTTTTTTTTGCTAGGGGCTTTACGTCGCACCGACACAGATAGGTCTTATGGCGACGATGGGATAGGAAAGGCCTAGGAGTGGGAAGGAAGCGGCCGTGGCCTTAATTAAGGTACAGCTCCAGCATTTGCCTGGTGTGAAAATGGGAAACTACGGAAAACCATTTTCAGGGCTGCCGATAGTGGGATTCGAACCTACTATCTCCCGGATGCAAAGATACTAAAATAAACTCTTGTCCTCATCCTGAAGCGGTAAAGATACAACCCCCATAGAGATGAGCTGCATGAACCATTTCAACCACATACCAGCCCTCCAGCCATTCTCAAATCTCTGGTGGTACTGGTAATCAAACCTGGGCCTTTGAGGAGAGCAAATAATAGTACTAACAGTTACACTATAGAGGTGACCAATATTCAGATTCTCTATTTGCTTACCTTAGCAAACTTTTGAATTAGTTATCAGTTACCAGTACTTGCAGCATAGCTTAAAAACTGCACAATAATCATCTTTGTCTAAGGAATTATTATTATTATTATTATTATTATTATTATTATTATTATTATTATTATTATTATTATTATTATTATTATTATTATTATTATTATTAAACAATAATTATGTAACAATTGTTATTGTTCACATAAACAAGTTGTTAAGATGAAAATAATGATACAGTAGTAAACTGAATTAGACCAACATTTAGATTTTGAATATACAATAGTTCTTACAGTTACCAGTAATCATTTATTTCCAAATGGAGAGACACTTCAAAGAATACAGTTCATTTGCCTCCTTGTACATGCACTTCTTTGTTTGACATTGAGCACTTGGAGCTGTGCTCAAATTCACATGATATTCTCTACTTTATATTACAAATTATTTTACGGAAATTTCCTAACCTAAAATTGGGAGATCGTCATTTACAAACATTTTCTAACCTAAAATCAGGATCGTACCTTTGCAGCATTATAACATTGACACAAATAAAACCTGCACCCCAATTTCTTGCCTCAAACTTGTTTTAAATATGTGGGGATTATTCACGTAAATACGGTATATATCTATTCATGAACCTGTAGCAAAGGAATCCAATAACATAATATTATAATAGGGATTTGAAGTTAAGGAATATTGGATATGTGCATCATTATAGTTTGTACAAATTTCTGTTTTTAAGAGTCTGTGCACATGGCCTAGCAGTGAAGATTGTGCAACAAGGAAAACAGTGACTGTATCGGTATAGACGGTTGAAGTCAGTTAAAAGTATTGCAACAAGTAGTTTTGAAACCCGGGGTACGGCCAGGAAGTGTATGCTGAAGATTATAATCATCAATGTGGATGAATGTGCAAGATCGCTATTTGGGGATCGGCAGATCGGTAACCATTTGGGAAGCTCCAAGTTTGAACGAGCTTGCGATGACCGAGTGACACCTGAAGATGTTTCAATGGTAGCATTTTTTTCCAGTGGACTTTTGCAGACATGGCAACTATGTGTAGCAAGCCTATATATACTATTACTGTTCATGACCATTGCGGTTGCTGTTGATGTCAATCACCATTACATAGTCTTTGCTGTACGAGTTCTTTATGGTTGCATTACTGTACCATTACAGAGTCACGACGAGTGCATTACTTGGTAATTACAAGTTCCCTGTGAGCAGTCAGTGGAAGATGGTACATAGTGTTCTTTTGTAAGTCAGACTCTTGATTATTCCTCTTCGAGGAAATGCACACTGTGGGTAGTGTTTTATAGGTGTAATTTGGAGATACTCTTAATATGTTGTTGTGCACAGAACTGATTATTACTGGAAGAAATCGTAGGTCAAGTGTTCAGCGTTTGGTTGTTCTTTGATTGATTTGACATGGCATTTGTCTTGCATCTAGTCCAAAAAAGTTTTTTTTACATGATGAAGTGGTTTGATTAACAGAGTATAGTGAGGTGACTGGGTTTGTTTTAACATACAGTTATAACCTGATATAAATAGATTCCACGGTGATGATACTATTGTGCTAATGTAAGATAAGATTAAGAATTGACAGTTCGTCTTAACCATAGGAAATCGTCCATTTGAAGTATGGCCTTCAGAACTATGTGTAGTTGTGGTGTATAGCTTAGATGCTGTTTGTGGATGTTTATATTGGTCTCATCACGTGATGATTATTATTGGTGTTTGTTTTGTTTTATTTCACTTTGGAAGTAAATTCTAGCAGTGAAACTTATAGTAAATCTTTTATTGGTGTAGTAAGGAAGAACCTGTCATACTACCGAAATTTATTTTCAGGGTTAAATAATAGCCAGGTAAGGTAATGAAGCAAGTCTGGAGCCTCATCAAGCTGATGACAGGCACCTTGGGAGAAGGAGTTCTTCCATGCTCTACAGAGTATGTAGCATGAATACTGCGGAGCTTTACACCATCTTAGAAGCTACTGGGTGATGAAAGAAACCATTGTCTCTTGTGTACCAAGTCGTTAAGTTCTCTGCAGTCTATTGAAACCTGTTTTTCGCAACACCAACTGGTACACCAGATTCATCACCTTCTAGCCAGATTAAGTGATGCTGGAACCATAATCACTTTCACGTGACTTCCAACTTCCAGATGAAGCTGCAAAGGAAGCGCTACTTTTACCTCCAAGACCTATGAAAGTACCAGCTAAAGATATTTGTTCTCAGCTAAGTCGAACCATCTTGGCTAGCTATCCAAACTCCCAACAAGCTGAGAGCAATTAAGAAGACAACTACTGTATGGTGGTCCTCTTTCTAGCCTTCGCGGAGAGAGGCCATAGTATTGTGTAGGCTGAGGATAGGTCGCAGACAATTTACGCAATCTACAAAAGAGGAAAGATCCCCCAGTGTGTTCTTGTGGTGCTGACTTCACCGTGGTCCACATCCTTACAGAGTGCGCCGATCTCTCTGGCCTAAGACAGAGCCTCGGCCTGCAGGAGACACTCAAACAAATACTAGCCGATGACGTGACTACTGCTGATCTCGTCATCTGCTTTATGTGCGACAGTGGATTAATCAAGGGTATGTAGATTTCAAGTGTTCTGTTACTTAGGGAACTCACTTTCCCTTATGATTCATTAGTGACCTTTTTAGCTTCGTGCAATACTTTTTTGTTTTATTTTGTACTTCATTTTGAAATCCCTTTGTTGAATAAATAATTTTGTTTTTTAAATTTATTTTCCACTTAATTTTTTCAGAGATGAAGATTACCTACTTGTAGTTTCTCTTAAAAAATACACTGCCCTCAAAAACCAACTGAACAAGTCCTGAATGTCTTAAGATGTGTCCTATCATTCTATCACTTCTTCTCATGAAATTTAGAAAATTGAACTCCTCTCACCAATTCAATTCAATTCAATTCAGTTCAATTCAATTCAATTCAATTCAATTCAATTCAATTCAATTCAATTCAATTCAAATCAATTCAATATCTCTTCATTCGTGATTCAAACTACCCAGCATTCTTCTGTAAAACCACATTTCAAAAGTTTCTATTCTCTTTCGGAGCTAGTTATCATCCATGTTTCGCTTCCATACAATGCCACACTCCAGAGGAAAGTTGCAAAAATGTCTTTCTAATTCCTATACCAATGTTCGAAGTAAGAACTTTTTTTTCTTATGAAAGGCCTTCCTTGATTGTGATAGTTTGCATTTTTTATACTCCTTACTTCTACCATTGTTAGTTATTTTATTACCCAAGTAACAATATTCAAGAAAGAAGATGTAATTCTGAATATTGGTTAAAATTTCCAGCCTATCAGATTGTTATAACTTGATCTTTTAGCTGTCTTGACCTCATTAGACTGTGAAACTTATATCTGCTGACAATCAATCAATATTAAGAAACCTTGAAACCAATTTATACACTGTCCGAAAGAGCACACTGAAATATGTACAACCCTCAAATATTACATCCTATCGTGCATGTATCTACGAGTTACAGGGCGGTAAAGATGTGCAGGTGGGGGTCGTCAGTGTCCAATCGGAGTGAAGTTATTTTGAACTGCTGGCGCGATGTAAAGAGAAGGGGAGGGAGAAAGAGAGGGAGACAGTGCTGTGTGTGCAATGAACCATGTAACATTGTATGCCTGTTACTAAACTGTGTATTCATTTCTTTTAAATCGTAATGCAGTAATCAAAAAAACATGGAATTAATTTATACATGTTTTAAAGACACAATTGAATACTAACTGGCAGTTGTGTTGTAATCGCAGGAGGGATAAAAATATTCAAGGTAAGTATTTAAACACCGTATGTATGAGTACATACTGATTGAACAATTACATACTCACCAATAATGTGGCTATCGAGTTTAATTCCCTTCAACATATTCAGTCTCCTGTGAATGATAATGGAAATTAAGAATAAATGTTTGAAACACAATAGCTTCTTGCAGAAGCTACATTTGAGTAAAGAAAGCTGATCACAATTATTATTGTCCTCCATAAGAATTCGCAAGTACCAGTTCCTTTCTTAATATAATAGTCTGTCCTATTTTCAAAAGTTTAATACATGCTAATTAGGCCTGCAAATTTCCACCCATTTCTATGCGACAAACAGAAGCACAGTGAACATTCTAGATTATAGATCAGTAACATGCTTTTGATAATACTGTTACGCTGTTGCAAGTTCATATCGATATTATTTAACACAACGACGTCATAGATATGTCGGTCCATTGTTTTGAACATTCGGAAAAATGCCTGTCTAATGGTTGTAATTCAGAAGTTGTTTATGCTGGAATGATTTGCACTTTAAACTTTTCAGGTTCATAGTTATTTGATGAAAGCACTTCACGTATTAAATTATTATGTTTGTGAGGCGCCCAAGAATCCAAGAGTAAACAGTTTGATGGACCAGTGTGAGGTAAAAATGTCAAATCCAGAAATATGCAGAAAAGTTCTTTTGTCATTTTTCCAGATTTCAACCACTGCACAATTAAATTAGGGGCTTTAAGCATACCCTGCTGGACAGCTTGACTTGGGGGCTTTGATTCCTACAGTACAATAAACAGACAGGGAAGGAGACATCCTATGCATGATACAATTGGCATAATTGTGAATGAATGTGTCTGTACACTTTGTGATTGAGTAACACTACACACAATCTTCTTACCACGGTGATCAAGTGTTCTCCCGAAATGCGATTATTGATGCCAGATTGATCTGCATTATACATTTCGTCAGCACCATACTGTTCTATAAGCAATATTGTCTCTTCTCTCCAGGAATGCAGTATGTTGTTAGTAGTTTCATCTTCTTATTTTGCTTCTTACTCTTATTCTTTTTGTATGACAAACTCATCATTTTTTGTGATCCTATGTGAAAATACTGCTCTAAATTCCATACCCATGTTGCACTTGCTGACAAAGGTAAATCAAGTGATTTGGCTACTTCATGGGCCCATTTTTGTAAGTTCATATCGTGTACTATCAAGTTGTTTGCATGAGCTTCCATAAATTTTGTAACACCAACTCGTACAACTGCTTATATTCATCTGTGAGTGTTAAGCTAGAAGATGGCTTGCCAATAGAATCCACTTTTGCATTATCTTCCTTAAAGCGGCACTACTGCATCTCGTGCTTCAATCGAGGAATCTGTTTTTCATAGAGTTCCATGATAAGTGAGGAAATGTTAGCTTTGACTTCTGCTTCTTTGCACTCAATCATGTATTTATAATCTTTCTTTTCCTTCAAATGACCATTCTACTCTATTTTTCTGGGCTTTGTGGACCTTCGGATGTTGTTTCCTGTTTTGATGAAGGTGAAGTAGATTCTCCTGATGGAGATTCATATTCATCGGCACTAACATTGTTTCAGATACCGGTTCATTTTCATTAATATCTAAAGCCTGCATATATGTTATTTCCTTATCAGACTCTAATATATCTACTAAATACTGAAACATTGTCTCATCTTCTTAAGTTAAAACGGACAGCTGGAAATTCTTTTGATTAAAGAGATTATAAAAATACATTCACTGCATTAAGAGGGTTCATTTTTATAGGTAGAAGCTTACTTCAGAATGACCTGTACACAACTCACGATACCTCACTACACTCTCTCTCTTGCCTGCTTCCCCTTACATCGCACCAGCAGATCAAAATAACTTCACTCCGATTGGACACTGACGACCCCCACCCGCATATCTTTACTGCCCTGCAACTTGTTTATACATGCATGATAGGATGTAATATTCAAGGGTTTTACATATTTCAGTATGCTCTTTCGAATGGTGTATAAATCGGTTTCAATTTTTCTTAACATTGATTGATGGTCTCTTGTGAGTGCAAACAAAGGGAAGGGGTAGGCTGCCAATCAGTACAAGGGAATTAATAGAGCCACATAAGAGGCTGTCCTTGGGTGAAGCAGAGGCATTGTAACATTCTATTGATAACATAAACCACTTTTCTATATGAGCAAAATTCCATGCACTCAACTGTATCCTCACTCATGACTAAATACTTAATGTACCACATGATAAAATTTCTCTAAATGACAAGTTAAAAATAAAAGTACCAGAAAAATTATTAAGTCAGTTTTAATTGATTTAAAACAGTTATTTTAATTACACATTGTAAATAACAAGACAAAATGATGAGAGAGATATAATTTTTTAAACACAACTATTTTAAGTGCTTGTGTCTGTATCAAGTACACTGACTTAGCAAATGTCATGGGATAGTCACCTAATAGCATGTGGGGCCTCCTCTGGCCCTGCGAACTGCAGTGAGACGCCATGGAAATGAGTTGACAAGTCCCTGGTAGTGCTCTGGATGCAGCTGACACTAAATCGTTTGCAGAGCGGCCGCCAATGCTGGTCTGTTCGTGGGTGCAGGATCCATGGTATGGAGCCTGCGGTCCAGGACATCCCAGATATGCTTGATAGGGTTCATATTGGGGCTCCTGGGTGGCCATGGCAGTCACTGGACCTCCGCTGCATGTTCCTGAAACCATTCCCGGGCGACGTGGGAGCGATGTGGCAGCGCGTTATCATCTTGAAACACCACAGAACTGTCTGGGCGCTGGAAGGCCAAAAATGGGTGGAGATGGTCTCCGAGCAGCTCAACATACCGCGTACCATTCAGTCTCTTCCAGAACAACTAGGGGCCCATTCCATACCAGGAAAATGCACCCCAGACCATAACAGAGACACCAGCGCCCTGGACCACACCTTCGAGACAGCCGGGATCCATCGCTTCATGTGGTCTGCGCCATACACGGTGCCTCCCATCGGCATGGTGCAGTTTGAAATCATGATTCGTCTGACCATATCACGTTACGCTGTTGTTCCAGTGTCTATCCCTGGTGACTGACGATAGAACCCATGTTCCTACGGATTATCCACTGGAAGACGTGTCTAGCATGGCCTGTGTTGAATTGAACCATGATTTGTTGCACAGTTGCCCGTCTGTCACTATTGACAATCCGTCTCAGATGTCGCCAGTCACGGTCATTGAGGGTGGCTGGATGGCCGGTCGTTCGTCTGTTGTGGACGGTGACACCTGCATTCAACCATTCACGATACACCCTGGACACGGTTAATTGTGTGAAGCCGAATTCCTGCACCACTTCCGAAATAGCACTTCCCATCCGTTGGGCACCGACCACCATACCCCGTTCGAATGGTGTCAGCTCATGACGACATTCCATGTTACACCTGTCACATGCACAGCCATTGCTCACAAGGTCTCCTATACAACTGCCGCTGGCACAGAGGGCGTGTGGTGCGCAGACAACACACCTGCGCATCAGTGCTCTGCAATTCCATGACATTTGCTCAGTCAGTGTATTTTGCAATATAATAAAATAACGCAGGTGACACCTTGACAGTCAACCATGGAAGGTCTTTTAAGGAATACTCCACCGGCTGAACCAAGAGTTAAGAGAAGGCAGCATTCGGATACGGTGGGCTGCCACCTGAAAGATACCGTGAAGTCGGAGGCGCGGAAATACCCCAGTACTACATACACGAATGAGACAAAATCAAGAATCAAACCAAAGCAGATAACATACTTCTCTACACACAACATAAACTCACTCATGCAAACCGGTAAACTAAAAGTGATCACCGACATAATGGACCAGCACAAAATTCTTATCATGGGATTACAGGAAATTAGAAACACTGACCAGGATGCCTTGGAATCTCAAGGGTACAGACTTTATAAAGGTATACCCGGGAAGAGAGTGATGAAGAATGTCCCACAATTTGGAACAGGATTTTTGGTCAGCCTTAAAATAATAAACTCAGTTCAAGAAATCAGATCACAGTCTCCACGACTCTCAACACTCACCTTAAAGGCATCTAATAAAATCTATACTATAATAAATGCCCATGCTCCCACTAATGATAAAAACAACTCCTCAAAAGACCAGGAGGAAACAGGAGAATTTTGGGACCTATTGGACCAGACCATAGATAACATCCCCAAACACCATATAAAATTATTAATAGGCGACTTCAACGCTCAACTAGGCAGAGAAAGAAAATACCGTGACATCATCGGAAAATGGCCAGCACACAAGAAAACAAATAAAAATAGAGAGAGACTAGTTGACCTGTGTAGAAACCATAATTTAATCTCAAAATCTACATGTTTTAAGAGGAAACCTCAAAAACTCAAAACATGGAAACACCCTGACTACACTAAAGGAGAATGGCAACTGGACCACGTCTGCATGGACAAATACCACCACAAAGAGATCTATAACATCAAAGTCCTCCAAGGAATAGACACAGGTTCAGATCACAACGTAGTTAAAATTAAAATTAAACTCACTCCCCAGAGGAGACAACAAAAGCAAGCCCTTAAAACTAAAAGAAAAATAGATCCTACCCAGCTAATCAACAACAAAAATTACCAGAAAGCAACTGAAAAAATAAAAATCACAGACAAACTTGAAGACTTAGTACACAACCTTAAACAAATTGCAGAAGACCTAGCTCCAATTAAACCACGTAAAAAACACCAATGGTGGAACAGTGAATGTGATGAAACAGTGGAGAAAAGACATCAGGCATGGCTATTACATCAGTCCCAAAAGACAGAAATATCCTATCAAAAGCTAGTAAAACAGAGAAAAGAAACTACCCAAGTCTTAAGAAGAATAAAAAGACAACATCATAAGGACACCCTGCAGTTAATTGAAGAACAGTTCAGTAAAACTAAATCAAGGGACTACTACAAAACCTTCAGAAAGCAGCTCCAAAAATATGAACCCCCGACCCTACTGATGAAGGATGAAGATGGTAAGCTGGCCCATAACAATAAGGACAATGCAGAAATTCTGGCTAAACATTTCAACAAGCTTTTAAATTGTGAGGAACCTACAGAACTCCTTCATTTGGACACCAACACCCCGATAAAAACATCACCAGAAAACATCAATCCCCCCACAATAAAGGAAGTCTACCAAGCTCTGAATAAATTAAAAAACTACAAAGCGCCAGGAGAAGATCAGACCTTTGCGGAAATCTGGAAATATGCAGGAACCTCAGCAAAAGTTGCCCTCCATCAACAACTTGTCTCTATCTAGATTAAAGAAGAACTACCAGAACACTGGACAACAGCCCTCATTCATCCTCTGCACAAAAAAGGGGACAAAACCGACCCTAATAACTACAGGGGAATCTCGCTCCTAGACATAACATACAAAATATTTTCGATAATCATCCTTAATAGGATAAGTTTACAACTTGAGAAAGAACTAGGAGAATATCAAGGAGGTTTTAGACCCTGGAGGAGCTGTCCTGATCAGATCATGAGTCTTAAGTTGATAATGGACTATAACAGGAGAAGAAACAGAGATATGGTGATAACATTTGTAGATTTCAAGAAAGCTTATGATTGCATCCATAGAGAATCTCTGTTTAAAATCTTAAGACACCTTGGACTACACCCCAAATTAATAAACATGATAAAATTGACTCTCACCAATACCAAGTCAAAAGTGAAGTTTAGGGGTGAAACATCAGAGACATTTGAAATTAAAACTGGACTACGGCAGGGAGATGGGCTCTCACCACTATTATTTAACTGTGCTCTAGAAATGGTAATGAGGGAATGGTTTAGAAAATGTCCCCCCAAAATAAAGATTGGCCGAAAAATCAAAACAAATTGCCTGGGTTTTGCTGACGATTTAGCATTACTAGCAGTGGACATAAAAGAAGCAAAAACCCAGATATCAGAACTTCAAAACATTGCAAATAAAATTGGCCTCAAAATATCATTTGAAAAAACAGAAATTATGCCCCAAAAACCAACACAGCTAAAAGAAGTCACCATAAATGGTAATAAAATCAAAATAGTAACTCAGTTTAAATATCTTGGAGAAGTAATAACACATAACTTAAATGAAAAAATCTCAGTCCAAGTAAGAACAAATAGATTAGCTAAAGCACAAAAATTAACATGGGATATCTACAAAAAGAAATGTCTATCAATAAATACAAAAATAAAACACTACAACACAGTTATAAAACCGGAAGCTACATATGCAGCAGAAACACTCTTTTACCTGAATAAACAATCAAAGACTGACAGACTTCAGAAAATTGAAAGGAGGATTGGAAGAACCTGTATCAACAAAAAATATCAGAAAGATGGACAGTGGCGGTTAATACCTAACAAAGTCGTGTACAAAGAGCTAGAACCCATTACAGATACTATGCGTAAGAGGAGACTAGGATTCTTTGGACATATCATGAGGATGCAGGACTCGAGACTTCTGAAACAACTAGTACAACACAATCTCGTCTCAAAAAATACCACAACAGGATGTAAATGGATCAGAGAAGTAAGAGAGGATCTGAAGGAAATAGGCCTTACAACAGAAGACACCAAAAATAAGATAAAATTGAATACAAAACTCAAGAATACAAACCTCCGCTTTACCCTTACACAAAACAAACCAACAACACACACATTTTCAACTGAGGAAAGGGCACGAAGATCGGAGCGTCTGAAGAAGTACTGGGAGGACCGCAAAGCCCGAACAATCCCTTCAAAGAGACCTGAACGACGGACTGACTAAAGTGATCCTATGTGGTCATAAAAGAAGAAGAAGAAGAAGAAGAAGAAGAAGAAGAAAATAACAGAGCTTTCTCTGTTTATATCAAAGTTAAAAAAACTCAAGGTGTTGGCCTCAAATAATTCTACAAAAATTCTAAACCATATTAACCCGTATCATTATTTCATGAGAAAGTGACAAGAAACTGTTGACGTTAAAAACACTTCCTAGTTTTATATTCTCCCTATCGTCAATTACTATCACTCAAGATCTACATAAAGAAATGCGCCAATTTCAACATCCAAAACACAGTAGTGCTCTCTGCATAGGTGAATGGCAAGCTAATGAAGCATGACTTAAGTTCCTTTCAACATGGAATATCATAACTAACCTGACAGCTGTGGTAATGGCATGAGGGTTGCTAGGAAATGGTTCCTGTCAACATTACAACCTGCATCTTGCTTCTTAGAACACAAAATCCCAGTAAATGAATTTGTCAGAAATGTGGACTTAGTGCCTTTCAACAACACACAATTAAAGACACAATATATTTTTTTAAATTGGTTACAGGATTACTGAAATCGAGTCATAGGTAAGTGTATATCAAATTTTTAAAGAAATCTCAAGGCTCATTTCTGAGGTAAGTTAGATAAATGTGATGTCCATGATCATCGACAACACGACCAAAAGTGTTAAACAAGCATTTAGTGGAATAGAATATAAACACTGTTAAGTAAATTCTTGTGTACTGCAGCTCTAATAGAAGTCAAGCTATAAAATAGAATTGACAGTAGGCTACTGTTGGAAATTTTGTATTGCATTCTGTACTTGCTAAACACATTTACTGCATAAAAACTTACTGTTTAACAATACTGTATTTTCCTGTTAATTTAGGTAACTTTCATATCTGTATGAATATGCAGGCACTTTCACATAGGCCTAACCAGTAAAATAGGTCATCTTCTTTTGGCATAAGGAACTAAACCTGCTTAGCTGCTGACACTGTAGCACACTCTCTCTCCCAGTACTACAGTCCACGAAGGGCCCTGGCCTAACAAATAGCTATCACTCCCTTCTTTTGGTCGAGAGCTCTCCTTCTCTAGCCCCAGATCCTTAATGCCTCCAGATCTCTTGTGTCATTGTCCTGCTATCATGTCCTTGCTCTCCTCAGTCTTTATTGGCTGCCAGTATGTTGGTCCTGGTTCATCTTTATGATGTGCTCGACCTACTGCAGTCTCCTATTCTTGGTCTCTGCAGCAACCTTGAGGACACCATAGACGACATAGACTTCTTCGTTGGTTCTGATGCACCACTTCCCTTGATCGTGAACTGGGCCAAATACCTTCCTCAAGATCTTTCTTTCCCATACCCGTAGAAAGTTCTTCTCGCACTTGTTTAGGGTCAACATCTCGCACGCATACAGTACCACTGGATGGATTATAACTGAGTACACAGTACGTTTCAATCTTCTGGAGAGAGCAGCAGTACTCAGTAACTTCTGGAAGGCAAAGTAACATCTGTTCTCAGCTGTCACCCTCACCTATATCTCCTCACTGACTTTGCTGTCCTCAGTCATGAGAGCTTTCAGGTACTTAAGCTGTGCCACTCTCTCGCAGATGGTATCTACACATTCCAGGCCTCTTGCATCATGGAATCTTTCTGTTTTGAGTGTTCATCATGTATTTGGTTTGATCCTTGTTGATCCACAAATATACAATATTTCATGTCTTTTTTTGTGTGTTTGTGTATGTGTGTGTGTAATCTGAATATTTCCAAAATCGAATCCACCACAGCACAATTACTTCAGATTACCAGGGTTCTGCTGAATATTGTTTAAACATCAACCTATTTTGTTTTGAGAAATTCAGAATTATAACCTACGTTACCTGAATCAAAGACGATATGAGTTATCTGCTGGAAGTGTCCTTGAGTGAGAGTGTAGCCATTGCTGGATCCATCCTTCTGGAATGCTGTGATCCACACCAATGGTGACACGAAATACTGAAGATATGGAAACCAGACTGACTGCCAAAAGAGAAATCAAGTCATATACTGGATATTATGAAAAGGTTGAGCTCCTTGCTAGAAGCAAGGGGTGACAAGGCCATCTGCTCCATACACAGTACTAATGTATAGATCTGACTAATAAACCAGTGCTATAATTATAATATTGACATAAATCCTCCACACTTACCGTCTGCTTTCTCCACTCCAAACAAGCACATGCAAGCCTCACCACTCTCTTTTTTTTAAACTATTGCCAGCTCCTTCCTTAACACTAGAACCGCAGCGATCTGTACACCCCCTAGAACCGCAGCTGGGTCACTTATGACTCACCACTTTTTTGTGTTTATCAATGAACGGATGGGGATTTGGTAACTAAAGAATATACCAGTTCATGTCCTGGATAATTTATTTGAAATTTAGAATATTAAGAATACAAATAAGGAACATTTAGACAATTGTGTAACTTAACTGGCGAATCTCAATGATGTACAGTATGTTGCAAATAGTTACTTTGCAGGAATGGCATTTCACATGGCACACATTGAGCACACATAATACTCCTTGGCTGTACACTTGCTGAAAATAGTTTTTTGTTTTGCAGAAATGGCACTTCACAAATGATTTGTTTCATTTACAATTGGACTTTACCTGACAACATGTGTGCTTTTCCTCTCTCTCAGGAATCTCACCTGGAATAATGGTGTGGGTACTGCAATTCTAGCTCCTGCATATTTCTCAGCAAGCTCTTCACCCAGCTGCAGAATGAAGTCCCTGCATTTCAATTTCTTTTCATTCAGTGCACTGTACACTACCCAGCCATTTATTCCTGCCAAATCCAGCAAGCTTTAGAACGTATGAACTGGCCAACACCTGAATAGTGCCTTGGTTGAGTATTTGTGAGCCATTTGATGGACCACATCTACTCCATATTTTGTGCTGTTGTAAAATGTGACTGTGTCTGGCTTCTTCTTTTTGTTACCAGGCTCTATTTTCACATCAGGGTACATAGTGCTGAGAAGGCGAGAACATTTTTGTTGCTTTTTCCCTGATACATTGTCAATGACGTATCATGTTTTTTTAGCAGCACTGTGCTGTGCAAATTGTGTTTGGTCTTTGTCACGCATACTGGTACTTCCCTGCGAGCCTTGTTCAAGGTACCGACAAGACTTGTTGCATTTGATTTCAATGTTTCGGAGAGAGATTAGGAGGTGAAGAAATTGTCACATGTAACATTTTTTCCCTTCTTCATATAAGGTTCCATCAACTTCTTTACTATAAAATCACCAAGGTACTCGTTATTTGGCCTGGCATCATCTTTTCCAAGATGCACGAAAGCGTTCATGACATATTTGGAGTCTTTGTCTACCGCAATCCAATACTTCTGTCCATATTTGTCTGGTTTTAAGGCCATAAACTGCACAAATTTACAGCAGCATTTAGCTTGTCAACAGTTATATATGCTCCAGGTATATAGCTACATTGGGTATTTGCAATGAAGGCGTACCAGATTTCTGATAACAATGCAAATTTGTCGTCATTTAGTCTTTCTGACCTTGTAGATTTAATGTCATATCTCAAGAAATGCATTATTTCTCTGAATCTATCACAAGCCATTGTTGATTTTACAATAGGATTAACCCCCTTTTCTGACCACAATGTGTCCAGTTCTAAGCCTTTAGCTCCTATAGCACCACAAATGTACAGTATAGCAAGAAAGGCTTCCATCTCCTCAATCTTAAGACACCAATCATCTGACATCAGTACACGATGTGCCACTGTCTCAGTACATGTCACAATATGTTTCAAAATCTTGTCCACGATCATAAGTCACCGAGCACTTATGCAAGTCTCATACACATTACATTTAGCATGTGCAGTAGGTCCAGCGTGATCTCTGAACACATTTTGAGCTCCATCTCTACCAGGTGTAACATCACAAATTACCCCAACTTTCCAGGTCGTGCCATCTGGAGATACAATTTCCGTACCTGCTAGAAACTAAATCAGACTCTCAACATAAAAAAGCTGCCTCGTTTCATTGGTGGTGCATCGTCTCTGCTGTTATCAAATTTTACAATTCCTTGACCATTAGTGATGTCCTCCTCTCCATATGAAATGAACAGTGCTCCTGGCCACGTCCCCATTGACGACCGTGAGAAGTCCCTGGCATTGCAAGACCTGATTATTTTTTTAAATTGTTTTTTTTGCTAAGGGCTTTAGGTTGCGCCGACACAGATAGGTCTTATGGCGACGATGTGATAGGAAAGGCCTAGGAGTTGGAAGGAAGCGGCCATGGCCTTAATTAAGGTACAGCCCCAGCATTTGCCTGGTGTGAAAATGGGAAACCATGGAAAACCATTTTCAGGGCTGCCGATAGTGGGATTTGAACCTACTATCTCCCGGATGCAAGCTCACAGCCGCGCGCCTCTACGCGCACCAAGACCTAATTAGATACAAAGATAAAGTTTATCTTAGTTTTTCCACCCGAAAATAATATTTACAGCAAGTAAAAATGCACCGGGCTATATAAACCTAATAGCCCGAACATAAATATCACAGTGATAAAGAAACTGAAAACTAAATACTTTTAGGCCTAAAAATTGCAAAGAATCTAAATTATAGTCCATAAATTATGAAATGAAAGTTTAGAAATGCATACCTGCTCTAACAGTATTTGCTACAGCTTCAAATGGCACGACATCATCATCTCCTGATGACGAATCTGAAGGTACGAGCTGTGATCCTTCATCAGACAAAAAATCCAAGGTTTCCCCTTCAGATTCCTCATTAGAAATGCCATTTATGGCATCAATAATATTTTGTTCAGTAGTAAGTCGCTTTACGTGCGGACATTGTCAACTATTTACACACCGGATCTTCATGAACAAAGATCTGACTGTCACAAAGCTTATGGTGTACCAGGCTGTTGTCATCTCAACATTACTGTATGGCTGTGAAACTTGGACCCTATACCAACCTGACCTTAAAATGCTTGAACGCTTCCACCAACAAAAGCTTCGATCCATGCTTAGGATCAAGTGGAAAGACCACATCACCAACGTAGCTGTTCTTGAGAAAGTGCATGCCAATAGTATAGAGTCATCCATCATTGGTCATCAGCTTAGGTGGTTGGGACATGCTCGCCAGATGGATGATACGAGACTTCCACATCAGATTCTATTTGGTGAACTCTCTTCTGGCAACAGACCTCATGGTGGTCCTAAAAGGTGCTATAAGGACGAGTTTAAGCATACTATGAAGTTGACAGGTCTGAATCCACAAACCTGGGAATCGCTTGTTGAAGATCGTTCAACCTGGTGACAGATCATCACGGGCGCTGTCTAGACGTATGAAGGGAAATGGTGCAGTTAAAAAGAGGCCAAGCGATGAGCACAAAAAATTCAGGGCAGGTCAACCACGCCCTCCTCCAAAATTCGGTGTTAAAAGCATGCATTCTAAAACACCTGCTGTTTGGCTTGATATTTGGGTGAACCTTGGTAGGACCTGCTAATTCAACTGGATAACAGAGTGTGCAAAGGTTGCTGCTTAAAAGATTACACACCAACGAAGGGTATAAACAAAGGTCAGTGGCAATGCCAACTATCAACGACGGGCATGTTCTGGTCGTCGGCTGTAACCCGATCCGAGTATATATAACTTCTTCCCGCATACATTAACCAGTTCAACTCAGTTTATGGATGTGTTTACAATGATTAAACAGACCAATCTTGGCATAAAACATACACCCACACAAATCACACTGAATGGATGGAGGAGGGCGGGGTTGTAATTGACGATGTTTTCTTGCTTGTCGCTTGGCCTCTTGATGACTGCGGCGTTCTCCTTCAAACAAGTTGACAGCGGTGGATGTAGTGTTCCGCCACAGTGAGCGGTCCACAGCACGTTCTTCCCATGTCTGTATATCTATACCAGATGTCTTCATGATGTGTTTCAGATGGGCCTTAAAATGCTTAAGAGGGGTTCCATGAGGTCTACTGCTGGAGCAAAGTTCATTATAAAGAATTTGGCAGGGAAGCCTGGTATCACCCATGCGGCGAACATGGCCTAACCATCTCAGTTGATGAGCGATGATTGTTGCCTGAATGCTGTTTAGCTGCACTTTGTCGAGAACTGCCATGTTGGTCACATATTCCCCCTCCTTAATATTCAAGATGAATCTCATTTTCTGTTGGTAGAAGCACTCAAGTTTTTTTATATCACGGTGATCGAGTGTCCAAGTTTCGCAGCCATACAGCAGCATGGAAATGACAACAGCTTTGTACACCATGAGTTTGGTATGCAGTTTTAGGTCGTTATTCATGAAGACTCTGTGCATTAACCGTCCGAATGCTGCACGAGCAGCTCCAATTCTTTTATCAACGACTTGTTCACAGGTACACCATTTAGACAAAATACTTCCAAGATATGAAAAGCGATCAACATGTTCCAGTGTTGTGTCTAAGATGGAAATACTGAACTCAGGAAGTGTTAATCCTGAGGCAGCTTGTGCAAGTACCATCTTTTTTTTTTTTTCATTAATGGCAAGACCAAGCAATCACATGCAGTTTTAAAGCAGTTGACTGACTGTTGTAGTTCTGAAGGTGTTAGAGCAGGAGATGTGGTGTCATTGGCATACTGCAGTTCTGTCACCCGGGTAACCAGATTACGTCGAGCGAAGTCTTGCCAGATTGAAAAGGCCTCCATCAAAACTAAATTTAATCTTCATGCCTAAGTTGTTTGCAGATGATTCACATAGCATGACAGCCATGTACAGTGCAAAGAGTGTAGGAGCAAGTACACAGTCTTGTTTCAAACCATGAGTGATTGGGAACGAATCTGATACTGAGTCACCATGAAGAACCTGTCCAGACATGCCATCATGAAGAGCTTGAACCAATTCCACATAATGTTCAGGACATCCAAAATGTCTCAATACTTTCCACACAGCAGATCTTGGTACTGAATCAAAGGCTTTTTCCAGATCATAGAAAACTAAATACAGAGGCTGCTGTTGTTCTCTGTATTTTTCCTGGAGCTGTCTAGCACAGAAGATCAAATCTGTTGTGCCGCTAGGTTTGGAAACCACATTGAGACACAGGCAAAATCCTCACTGAGATAACTCGGAGGTGGTTTAATCGAATTCTTGTGAGAATTTTACCTGCATTTGCAGACTGTGAATTATGTAACTTCGAATGAAACAAATTTCTGCGCAACAAAAAAATCATTTGAAAATATGTAAGTTAGTGTTGTATTCATGACTCGAATATGGATACCTCTGATTCTCCTGACTAGTAGAGCAGAAATTGTAAGAACGATAATAATTCCCATTTTTCCATTCTAGAATTCAACAAGAATAAAAGGAAGTGGTAAAAATTGGGTGTATGGTACAGAGACTTACGTAATAATAAAGAAGTCCGGGGTTCATCAGTCTTAAAATTATTTTGATTATTTTTCCTTAAATAGAAAACAATAAACTGAAGCTACAAAACTATTGTCAATCACCTGCTAATGGCAGAAAGGATGTGTGATTGTAACAAATTCCATTAGACAATTGGAAACAACTCACAGGCAGTGTCTACAATAATGAAAATACAGTAATAAAATGCGGACACAGCAACAACTTCAAAATGGTGATTTATGCCTGGTTCACAGGCTAGAAATTGGTTAAGTAGGCCACCAAATCATTTCTGGTCTGTGGTGCTTTATACCCAATATTTACGAAGGAAAACAAACTCTGCAGTTATGTATGGTATGATGTACTCACATAACTATTGTAAGTTGATTATAATCCTGGATGCAATCATTTTTACATTCTGACACAATGCACACACAATATTCTATTAAACTATCGATACCTCGATGCTCGAAACACATGAAAACAAATGAAAACACAAAAAAACTATGTATGACAGGGTGGCTGATTAAAATTTATTCTAACTTAATAGCCAACATAGAAATTAAGTTCCAACAATAATGCATTTTAACATCTTCCTCGTTAGGCAAACACTGAAAGCAATGTAATTCGTTTTTGAAATACGAGTCAATGGTGCACTGCTTAGTACTTTTCTGTAAGTTGTCAAAAGAAAATCTTCTATTACATCCATTGCATTCATAACATGTCCTGGGGCATTGCTGGTAGAGATGACACCATCTAGAATTGATAAGTCTGTCATTGCGTCTTTAGCCGGCGGACGTATGAGAAGAGACTCCATTTCCGATGTTCCGCCTGCTCATAATTCCACTTCCGTTAGCTCACACGGGTCAGTTGCTGGTACTTGACATTCCACTTCTTGATATCAGAGTAGGGCACATTTCTTGATACCTCTCTTACTAAAAAACAAACGAGTTGCTTATGATATGCACATTTCATGCAATAAATAATCCTTTGATCCAATGGTTGCATGTGGCAGGTAGTGTTTGCCAGTAAGTACAGGAGATGGATATTTTTAAGTTCCAGTCCATCGTGGTTGTGGACAATGCATTGATCCAGAATAAGAATACTGTGGTCATTACATGCCATCTTTCTTTCCAAACAGAGCAACCATCCACGGAACAAATTTCCTATCATCCAAGCATTTTTAACACACCTATAATCACATGCAAAATTCTTCACATCCTTAAAACAGTGGGGCTTTGCAAATTTGCCTATAACAAGAGGGCATAATTTCTCACTGTCATCAGCATTACAGGACAGCATCACTGTCACTCTGTCCTTAAAAGCTTTTCCGCTGTGACAAGCCTATCCTTTCCCAGCGAGAGTTCTCTTCGGCTGGGCATTAAAAAAGAGAGCTGTCTCATCCATAGTGAATAAGTCCTTGGGTGAATATTTTGCTAAAATTGGTGCCACTCATTCCCGCCATTCATTAAGACTTTCTGTGTCAACACTTTCGCCACTCACTGCCTGCCAAGTGATATTATGGCATTATTTGAATTATTGCAGCCAGCTATTCGAACACTGAAAGTACAGTCTGCGCTTCAATGCCAGTTCGTCGGCCTTTTCTTTTATCAATGGACCATCCACTGGAATATTATTTAAATGCGCTTGATAAAACCATTCTATTAACTCATCTTCTAAACTCTGTGTGCCTTGCCCCTTGAATTCACCACCATCGATCAATCTTCTTAGCTTCGATTGCCTGTCGTTCAATCTTTTCTTGAATTTTTAAGAATGCCAGAAGTGTTGATAGTGGTATTCTGTACATTTTGGCTATTTCACTTTTAGTTTCTTGTCATCAACTTCATTGAAGATCCGCAATTTCTCTGCTATCATCCTTGCAGAATAGTCTCCTTTTCAGCCATTATGACTCTACGAAACTTGAAGAAAAATAACTCCGCGACCGTACCATATGTGTACCTCACAATAATAAGGCTCGTTGACAATGCAATAAAAAGTAACAAAGAAGCAGCAATATAAGCTTTAATTCCTGAAAAACTGAAGAAGGGTCAACCACTATTCTGGTGCGTACGCGACAATGAGGTATACGAGACAGGCACTCATTATCGTTAATTGTCATCTACACTGACTTTATTTATTAGCTGCTCTGCAATAACGAGATTGCAGTACTGATTTTGAATTACATAGTTTAGGGGCCTGATGAGAACTTCAAATTACATATTAACCGTATTTCGAATTAACCGATCGAAATAACACATGAAGGCCTATATTTGAATTCGGGGAATGCCATTTACTTCGAAATACGTGTGTTTCAAATTAACCGACTTCGAATTAAAGAGTTTTCACTGTAGTCACAAAAATCAACCATCTGGATTCAGTACACAAACATATGTCTGGGGTGAAATCCACCCCAGTCAAACTTTTACTATGTAAAATCTTCAACCGGTACCAAGAAACTGAGAGCAAAAAAAAAAAAAAAAAAAAAAAAAAAAAAAAAATGTGTTCCTTTGTGAACAGAAATAATTGTCTGGGCTGAATTATACCCTGAGACAAGGTTTAAGGTTTATTTGTTATTTCTTTATATAAATATTCATGTGTTGATTCATTTTCAAATTAAAATTAGTTCCTTAAAGTGCTTGTTATGCTTGTAAATCTCATTTATAAATATTATTTCTGCTCTTATAGAAGTCAATGATTTTGACACTTCACTGGTTTTAAACCAAGTTAAGTTACAATAAAACCTCATTAAGACGTTTCTGCAGGGGACAACAAAAATGAACGTGTTTAACATGAAAACGTACTACTGAAGATACGAATAAAAACTATCCAACAGAGATATCGAACACTAGATTTGATTTTTTCTGACATGAGGGCGGCATTTTACGTTGTGTATCCACGGGTACAGTAAAAACTATAACATTTATAAAGATTAGATAAAAGCATTAAAAGGTGTGAAAAACACGAGAGAACAAATATGAAAACCTGTTCTGCTAGGGCTTATAAAATAACAAGTGCAATGAAAGGTGTGAAAACAACAAATATGAAAACATATACACGGGGGGCCATAAAAATATCCAAGTACGGTATTACTGCAGATTACACTCTTTCTAAAATAAATGTTAGTAGAAGCTTTTTATTTCGGAGCAGTGGGTTATTTAACATTATTTTCTGGTCACATTCTTAGACAATGAATTGGAGGTTACACTCAACCATATGCGACAGGGAGGAATCAGGAGGATGAATTTGACCGTCATTTTGAAACATTTCGACCAAGTTGAATAATGGAGTGGAAGCTCGAAGGTGCAAGTTCAACATTCGTGACCTCTTCACGCTTAAAGATGCAGATGCCAGTCCACTTTCTGAAAGATTTTAATTTTGTTTTGATCGGTTACGAATTTCACAACTTTTTCTGTATCCATAACTAGGCTGTCACAAGACAAATACGCGACACGCTAGTCAATTTCACACGATTAAGTTCATAATCCAGAAATAGGCTCACTTTTTTGGTAATCACGCAACTGTGGTGACGGCTCTTACCAGAGTTGTACATCATGTTTCTTTCACAGGGGATGACAAATAACATTTTCAGAGTTAGGAAAAATGTCATCTTACTCGTAGAAAGCGGTAACAGGAATAATTTTTGATGCAATAGGTATGTTTATATGCTCCTAATCCAGAAACAGGCTACCATATCACACGACAAATATTTGCTACACTTCACCATTCCACTCAACACAAAATAAATTTCTAACTTCTGGATGGAATGCGAAATACAAGTTCAAATAGACTCACTGTGTTATTCAGCAATCTTGCTGCTAACCAGCAAGCAAAACTGAACATTCCTGAGGATAACGGCTTGCTCCCAGAACGTGCAACTTATCCTGTGAAGTTCAGGAATTGAAGGCCTTTTTCTATAATCACGCAACTGTGGCAATGGATCTTAACAGATTTTAAATTTAAGAATTTCATCTTATATCTGTATTGAACTGAGAACTTAAGAGAGGTAACTTAAAGGTAACTTAAACAGCCAACCAGGCAAAATCAATAGCCTACCAATACTTGGGCTTAAAAATCAAAATTGGGAAAATATGCAAGGATATAAAGTTCATCAAACAATGCATTACACAGAATTTAACCCTTAATTTTTTGAAAAGCATCACGAAACAATGCTTTGTCCCTTTCCATCAACATAATGTTCAGTTTAGAACAAACAGACTTTGGTTAAAAAATGAACTAAAATTTCTTTATAAGAAAAAGTCTTTTTTAAATCATCGCTTGTATGAGGCTTACCCCGAGGCCGTTACCTCACTCACAAGGGCTCAGTGGAATATCTTTCAATATCAAGTCCAAGTTAAGCTGTTCAATACACTGTCTAAAAAACAGACAATGTTAGAGAAGAAACTTGAAGCGCTTAAGGACAAAGCAGCTTATAAAAATTCCCCTTCTAAACCTAACAGAAAGCCTGAACTCGTTAATGATACTTTACAACAATTCCACCCACCAGTAATTAATCTTTCCGACACCAACTTGGATGAGGATGATAAAAGAATTCTTTCGAAAGGTCCAAAGCACAACTGGCCTTGTTTCAACTCGGCCATTACAGCTTCCAAACTCGTGGTCGAGTCAGAAGTTGCTATCAATGAAATGCCATATGACCTACAAGATGAACTCAGAATGGACGTAAGAAAAGCATTAAACAAAACTTTTTTCTCCAAAAATTGTAACGCGTCCCCTAACACCAACAACAACACGGAGTCCCTCACTGAAAGAAAACACATCCTTAACCTTAAAAAGAAAGTTAAAGACAACCAACTTATTATTACAAAGGCCGATAAAGGCAATACAACAGTCGTTATGAATAAAAGAGATTACGTTAAAAAAAACTAAGAATTTCTTTGATAATGACTCCTTTTCCATAATTAAGAAGGACCCGACACAATCAATTCAAAGACAACCAAAGCAAATTTTTAAAAACACACCTTTTCTCCTCACTGAACAGGAAAAACAAAAGTTAATCACTATGAACCCGGGTTTGCCGACAGCTAAAGCATCATTATCATCATCATAATTTCTTCGCTACAGCAAGCCGGGTGCGGTTGTGTATGAGCCTTCTCCAGTTTATCTTATCCATCAACAGATGCTGCTCATATATGCAACACCAGTTCATGTCTCTAATTTCAAGGTCCTTCAATATCTGTTTTTCCCAAACATCAGGAACATTGTGGTCAAAGTATGCTCGAGGAGTCCTGTGAGGGTCCATTCTTTTCATGTAACCATACCATTGCAATCCCTTCACTTCTAGAATCTCCAGCAAGCTTCTTTCCAATCCAAACTGTTGCTGGATATCCACATTCCTTATTTTATCCATTTTTGTTTTTTGTAGACTAGAATGGAAGAAACTTCATTTCTGTTGCCTTATGATGACTGTTTGTTGGTCCAGTGAGTGTTGCTGCTTCCAGGCCATATGTCAATATAGATACTAGATATATTTTGTACAAGCCCATCTTAGAAACTAATGGAAATGTTTCATCCCAAAGTATTTGACGTACAGCGTGAGAGAATTTGGAAGCTTTCAGTATTCTGTTGCTAATCTCTCGATATTTGGTATTGTCTGATGACAGAACACTACCTAAATACTGGAAGTTGTCTACAATATCCATCTCCAAATCTTAGATGAACAGTTGGAGAGTTTCTACTCATCACCAAGCCAACTGTCTTCGTTTTGCTGATTTTGAGACAGCTAAAGCACTACCCAAAATCCACAAGACCAGTGTACTTATTTGACCCATAATAAACTACAGGCTAAGCCCTTTATATAAATTATCTCAATTTATCCAGAAATTTCTTAGTAAATACTATAGATTCTCTTCTAATAAATCTATCAGGAACACCAGAGAATTAGTCAAAAAAACTAGACAGTTTCAAACTTCAACCACATCATTCTACACATTCCTTTGATATAGTTAACATGTATCTGAGTATAAAAACTAAATCATTCATCCCGATTATAAAAAAAAAAAACTTACTTGCTAACAGTCAACTAAGTAAACTTGAAATTCAAGACTTCATGACTATCTTAAGATTACTAATTAATAATTATTATTTTATATTTGATAAGGTTGTTTATAAATAAGACAGTTTGGCAATGGGGTCACCGGCCTCAGGGATTTTGGCAGAGATCTATCTTGATTTCCTAGAGCACACCGCCATCGACAATAACATTAAATTTGCTAATATTCAGTTCTGGGCTAGGTGTATAGATGACACATTTGTAACGCTGGAGGAACGCTCTACAGATGTGCCATCCACCCTTACAAACCTTAAGAGTATCGATCATGACATAAAATTTACCTTAGAATCAGAGATAAATAATTCTATTAATTTCCTGGACCTAACAATAAATAGACTTCCCTCTTCATTTACATATAGTATTTATAGAAAGCCCACTCAAAAACAGCCACTACTATAAGAAATGACTCATTACATCCTCAAACACAAAAATGGCTACATATAATAGCTTTGTAGATCATGCATTCAGGATTCAGATGTCCAGAAAAACTTAAATAAGGAACTGAACATCATTTGTTCTATAGCAAAATTTAATGGATTTAATGAAGCTTTTATTGAAAGAATAATCAATAAATTCAAATATCGCCCAAAAACACTTTAATAAGAAACAAAACTAGTACTGTCACGTTCTCAACATTTACCTTTAATAAGGATAACATCACTAACGTTTAAAAAAACGTAATGTTAAAATAGCGTTTCGTACTAGCAATAGAAGTACAGAGATCCTACATAACCTCTACATCAATAAATAAAAGTAGTCTTTTTTTCAAAATCAGGTGTCTATAGGTTTTCTTTTCAAGACTGCAATAGTTCATACCTAGGTCAAACCGGGTGTAGTTTAAAATCAGATATACAGAACATGCCAATGCTATAAAGGATAACTGATTTTCTGCAGTCAGCCAACATATGAAAGAATTTAAACATCACTTTACTGAAATAGTTCAAGATCTTGAGGTGTTAGAAGTTCTAAATAAAGGTCCTTTACTAGATGTTACTGAAAACTGCTATATTCAATTAGATCAATAATGTAATTCAAACCTAAACTTAAATGATATCTCCGAGGCACCAAAAATCTTGTTTAAATTTCTTATTGCATTTTTCAAAAATATTAAAATTTTGAATAATAGATCTGTTTTTCATATTATGTGTAATACTTTCTCATGCCACGCGCTTTCACCGCATCACCCTCCCTAACTTCCCCTCCTTCCTTTCCTCACACCTCCCCTGCCGCTCCTCCTCCTCCCTCTCCCTTCCTACCCCAACACTAGCTGCTTCCCTGACCCAAGCTTGGCCATCACGCTCAGTTCCTCTTCACCACGCATCACAGCTTTGCTGCCTGAAGTGAGTCTCATTCAATTATAGCCCAAGCTCTTTTTTCCTCATTTATTTCAACTTTTATAAGTATCTCCTTTTTACACCGCAGGTCCAACAATGAACTGCAAACATCTTAATAACATTGGTTTAAAACTTGGTCTCCACCTCATACATTGTTACACCATAAAAACAATAGACCACAGGCAACAGCAAAGCCGGGATGTAACACTGACTTCAAAGCTCTCAGAGGAACATTTTACACAAATTAAATATTGTAATTCTGGTCAAAAAGCGACAAAATCTTCACTCAAAGAAAATATTCATTACACTTCTAGTCAATAAGTGATATCATTTAATGAAAAAAGTGACTAAAAATTCGAACTTTTGACTACCAAGTTCATCTCGGACTTAAGCAAAGTTTTAAAGTGTTATATGTATTTTAAACATTTATGTTTGTTGAGTTCCTAACTCGTGTTTGTACGATCAGATTGCTATTTTAACTCACCCTCCATGGTTGTTCTGATAATGACTGTCAAATTCTGAACTTGTGATTGAAAATCTATTCAATATTTTATTCCCCATTTTACTCTTATTCAAGCATAATGTTAGAATATTTTGTGTAATGTGTATGTTTGTATATATGTACCTATGCTTATTTCTCACATTTTGGTTGAAGATGACGCTAAATAGCGTTGAAACTAGTTCCAAGTAAACATGTTGTAACTTAACCATTATAACATTTATTTGTATTGAAAAGGTGGACCCTTTAAGTTACCTCTCTTAGGATATTAACTGAGTTAGAAATCACGTTTGTTTTACAAGGGATGGTAAGTATCATTTTCAGGGATAGGAAAAATGTGATCGTATTAAGTGGTAATAGCGAAAATTTGTGATGCGGTAAGTGAGATATTTTAATATAGATTTAATACGATGAGAATCGGGGCTTCGAATTTACGACGTGCTAAGCAGGAAAACGTGTTAATGAGGAGCACACTAATGATGTTTTACTGTGTTAAAATAATAAAACATTTCAACACATTTACCTCACGTTTAAGAATATCCTTGAATGAAACCTCCACAGTACGTAGAGAGTCCTTGTCTGATACTTGGACACGGTGTATAACATCACGAAAGGTCTGCCCATAGATAGTTCCTCGAATTTTAATAGAAGCATACAGAGGAATTCCATCACAAGGTGTAGTAGGACACTCTTTTATCTGTATGGAAAGAAAAAACAACATTTGATTATGTTTTGAACAATTCCTTGAAGTAACTGACATTTTAATCTAATAATTTGCTCACAAAAACTACAGACTGGCTGAAATAAAAAAGAAGGAAAATGTTCTTAGAGCCTTTATCTATAATTCATTAATCAATACACTTGAACGTGCTTTACTTTTTATATTATATGGCTTTGCTGTGGACTATTAGAGTTCATTTGTCTATATTTTTAAGCTGAAAAGAAATATGATAAACTGGTTTCTAATAATTTGCTCCCAAAAAACCACAGGTTGGCTGAAATAAAAATGAAGGATAATGTTCTTAGAGCCTTTATCTATAATTCATTAATCAATACAATTGAACATTATTTTCTTTTCCCATTACATGGTTTTGCTGTGGACCATTAGAGTTTATTTGTTTATGATTTGTAGCTGAAAAGAAATGTGATAAACTGGTTTGTTGATGATACATCAATTGAATGAAAAGAGCATCACAAATTAGATATCTATTCTCAGATATCAATATTTCTCTGATTCTATTTCAAGTGACTGTTACACAGCCCAGAATACTAAATATAGTAGACTTTTGGTTATATGCAATGAGACAAACAAAGAACTTGCTTTGCTTCCAAAGGAACAATAATACAATAAAACCTTTCTAACACAACACATGACAACAAACACTGGTTTATGAATTGTTCCAGGCCAACCTTTAAGAAATGTAAAACAATTCAAATCTGAATTAAAGAGCAGCAGTCAACTTCAACGATGATGGAACACTGATAAGATTTAACCTTATCTTTTTTACTACAAAATGTGAATCAGCCTCAAAAATCAGCTTTCTAGTTTCAAATGTTTTACTGAATAACATCATGAGATCACTGCACAAAATTAAAAAAAAAAAAAAAGGTACATAATACTCTGTTTCAATGGTGATGTGTTTTATGACAATGCAGAAAGTATATTTGTAATTGACTCTGACAATAGTAGATAACACCAATATATTTCACTTTTGCAGAACAGAATATTCTATATAAGGGTAATATGCTTATAATTAGAGCCCAGATTTCTATGCACTATCAAATCTCAAAATATGCATGCATTCATGCCCTATCATATGGCAAAACATGCATATTAAACTGGAAAATATGCACTATCAAAATTCAGTTCCTTTTGAAACATTGTACAATAATTAATTTCTCCAAATTGTCTTGATGTAAGCTCATCTGTTTATCTGTTAGCACATTCTTAATTACAGAAAATGATCTTTCTACGTTACAAGAAGTGACAGGTGTATCTTAAATAAAGACATTTGGGACAAAGTGAGGTCAAATTATACACAATTACATCTTTTATAAGCTTGACAAATTCAAAATCAGGATTTGAACGGCTCACTTTGTTCAGCCCCTATCTAGTTGCCGCAGCTACTTCTCCGTGAGATGATTGCAGACACATTTGAATGTCCTCAATAACTGCCTGCTTCGATAACGAAGACATGTGATGGGTTAGAGTTCTGGGTAGGAAATTCCAGGATAACAATGGACGAAGGTTCAGTGAAAAACCAAACTTTGTAAGCTGCTATCTCAGTAAAAATGAAATGGCTTTTAGTGCTGGCAGTGTCTGAGGACATGTTTGGCTCGCCAAGTGCAGGTCTCTTGATTTGATGCCCGTAGGCTACCTGCATGTCGTGATGAGGATGAAATGATGATGTAGGCAACACATACACCCAGCCCCCATGCCAGCGAAATTAACCAATGATGGTTAAAATTCCCGACCCTGCCGGGAATCGAACCCGGGACCCGAGTGACCAAAGGCCAGCATGCTAACTATTTAGCCATGGAGCCAGATGCTATCTCAGTAATGTGGCATCACATAAGTGTGATACAAGTTTCATTCTATTCATCTAACATAGACGAAAAAATAAGACCGTCAGTGAGTAATGCACAATTTCTGGTTCAGTTTATAGCAATGTATAACTGGGACAGCTTATTCCTAAGAACCAGTGATCAATGTGGGGCTTCCAGCTTACGTCAATGTTTACTCAAGCAACAGATATGAAAGTGCCATAGGATGCCAGGAATGTATTATCTCCGTCTCTCAATAATAGACATACTGTATAATGTGAAAAATGGTCCCAAATTATGTAAACCAACATTCATAAAAGGTACTATCATGCAAGTTAATATTATATATGCACCAAAGTCAGAAGAAAAGTCATATTATGCAGTATAAAACATCCAAATATTCTCTATTAAATCCAAAATCTTCAAAATATGCATTATGTATGAATTTTCTCCTAAAAAGTCCACAACTTGCAGGGAAAAGAAATGGTTATTTGGAATCATTAAACCATAAAATTAATATTTGCAAAATTTGAGAAGTGTAACCAGCTTATTTAAAAACATGCATTTGCATGGAAATCCAGGCTCTACTTCACTATCACTATCACTATCAGCCATATTCAATCGTTTTTACGATGTGGCCTCTTTAAGTCCGAAGCAAGGTAGGTTTTCATGAGGTCTCTCCATCTGGGACGGTCTTGAGCGAGGTTCTGCCAATTGATCCCAGTAATCTTCCGGATGTCTTTATCCCATCTGTCCGGTGGTCTTCTCCTTGGTCTGGGATGATCTTTCGGACACCACTCAAGCACAAGCTTTGTCCACCTACCATCAGTTCTCCGAGCAACATGGCCTGCCCACTGCCATGGTAAACACCCTTTCTAAAATGTCACTGACCTTTGTGACTGACCTGATGTAATCTGCTCTCTTTCTGTCTTTCTTCGTTAAGCCTAGCATGAACCGTTCCATAGCTCTTTGGGTTGTTCTGAGTTTTTGCTTAACAAACTCGCTCAATGTCCAGGTTTCACAACTGTAAGTCAGTACGGGGAGAACACTCTGGTCAAAGACTATCTTCTTTAGGTGGGTTGGCATGTTGGATTTGAAGATTGAAGAATTTCTTCCGTAGGCTTGCCATCCTAGTTTGATACGTCAGAAGATTTCCGGTCCCCTTTCATGTTTACAAATTGCCCAAGATAGACAAATTCATTGACCTGTTGTAATGTGGTGTTTCCCACATGCAGCTTTCCTGCTGGGGCCCATTTGTTGAGCATTACTTTGGTTTTAGAAAGGTTCATGGATAGTCCCACTTTTTGACAGGCTGAGACAAGATCTTGTATTAGAGTTTGTAGTTCATCGATGTCGTTGGCCAAAAGTGTAATGTCGTCTGCAAACCTTAAATTGTTCAGCCTTTTCCCATTGATTTTGATTCCTGTGCTTTGCCAGTTGATTTTTGACATGGCCATTTCTACTTATAATCTAGAAATAATCTAATTAGTTAACCATATCAATATTGTAGTACTTGAGCAGCAGTTATGTTGGCACTTGATATTGAAAAATCACAAACACCTAAGGACTAACCTTTTAAGCACTTTTTTAAGTAAAATTATGGTGAATTAGATGCTTATGATTCTGTGGGGCTTAGAAAAAAAACAATATTGGCTGGTAGACCCTCACTTAGTAATGTGACAACATTCCCCACAAAATAACATGGTGAAGACCCATAAATCATACAAAACTGAAATAGATTCACAATTAAGTATTTATTTATTTTCCACCTAGTCGATACAATGATTGCTTAAGGCAATTTTTAATGGTCAAAAGTGGTACATGTTTCGTATATTATCAACATCTTCAGCCACGAAACATGTACCACTTTTGACCATTAAAAATTGCCTTAAGCAATCATTGTATCGACTAGGTGGAAAATAAATAAATACTTAATTGTGAATCTATTGAAGTGCGATACGGACCATGAAGCTGATTTTATGTAAAAGTGAAATATTTAAAGAAATTGATGGATTATGTTTCACAAATTCATCATCCATACTACCAAAACATTAAATCAGTTGCAGAATAAAAGGACATTCCTGATGAGCCACTTTTTTATGATAACATTGACTACTGTTAAATAACATCGTCAACCATAAATTTTCTGGGAAAAATGCAGTTAGGAAATGCAATAATCTTAGTGTAACATGCTCAAAAAAAGATTAAATTACAAATTACAATGATTACTTTTGAGTTAGTAGTGGATATAAACATTATTTTTTAATATTGGAGACAGATTTGTGAAGGTGGTGAGCTTGCATCTGGGAGATAGTGGGTTCGGGCCCCACTGTTGGCAGCCCTGAAGATGGTTTTCCGCGATTTTCCATTTTCACACCAAGCAAATAGTGGGGTTGTAACTTAATTAAGGCCACGGCTGCTTCCTTCCCATTCCTAGGCTTTTCCTATCCCACTGTCACCCTAAGACTTATCTGTGTTGGTGCAGCATAACGCCAACTCTAAAAAAAAAAAAAAATGGTTTGTGAAGGATCAAAGAAGTTTAATGTTTTATTATTATTATTATTATTATTATTATTATTATTATTATTATTACTATTATTATTATTATGATGATGATGATGATGATGATGTGCATATGACCCAATGGATCACGCAAAGCTCTAACGATTCTGTTTTCTGAGTTGCCAAACAGCTCTCATCCTTTCTCCATGGATCCGTTTTCGTTTTTCTGTCCACTTTGCTCCAGTCTTCTTTTTCACTTCGTTCTCTGCTTGCACTTTCCATCCATTAATTTTTTTCCTACAGAGGTTTCTGTCCGTTGTGTCAGTTGAGTTCATCTGGGCTTTTTTCCAGATCCTTCTTCACTTCCAGTACCCATGGAATATTTTTTAGATGCTCTATATAGGTGAGAATCTTGTGTGTCAGTGCCTATTTACTTTCATTTTTTTAAGTTATTAATCTCCATGGATACCTTCAATATTTTTCTTTATACACAGATATATAGAATTTCCTTTCCACTGCAATAATATATCTGTTCAACTCATATTTTAATTAGGACATTACTTTGCATATATGCTCAAGTCTACATCTCATCAAGATTATAAATGTTTTAAAGTGTAAAAGTGTATCTACACTTCACAGTGATACAAAGAATATCAAAAGACTACTTCTCTACTACAACAACATTAATGCATATGTGCCCAATTCCATACCTCATCAAGATTGTGAATTTTGACTGGTATCTACGTTGAATACTACGAAGAATACTAAAAGACTTCTTCTTCTTCTCCTCATATATTCCCACAGCTAAGTGAACTAAAGTGTTTTAAGGAAATTTTAAAAACTTTTATTTTCATAGTGTCACACTTTTATGTTTTAAGACCATTCTTAAAACAACTGTGTTTCAAATACGTTGTTCTACATGCGATATGGTTGAAGATGACCTTTAAATAGGTCAAAACTAGTCCCATTAAATGTCTATTTAATACACACTATTTAACTTGTATTGAAAAGGTGGATTTAACTCACTTATTTTAATTTGGTGATTCTAAGAGACCGAAACAAAATGTTTAATGTACCAGTTATTATAGTGTGCAAGTTTATTATAATAAAGAAAACAGAAAATGTAGAAAGGGACTGTTTGAGCATGCTATGGAAGGACTGGCTCTTTAGTTCTCATGTCTTGCTGGCACCTGGCACCAGAAACAAGGCTAGTTTCTGGTGTTCTGACAATTGCCAGAGGGTGTGAGAATATACCACCCTTGTGGTAAGAATGTGCGACGTCTGCTCCAGTCGAATCCTGCATGTGATTAGCTGTTTGTTTCCCTTGTTTTGGAAGGGGATGCTTTACAAACTGGGAATTTATATTCTAAGACACAAAGCTAGTATCATTGATTCTCATCTTGGTCCTCTGTTAAGGCGGACGCATCTGTTTCGAGTTCTTGCTGTGAGGGGGAGTTCCAGTTTAGGTAATGGGAAAATGTAAGTTTAATTTCCTTTAACATGTCTTAACTTAACCTTTCCACTTGTAGGAATTTTGCGGGGCAGTCTCACATCTTTGTGAACTAATTTAATTGAAAAAGCATTTTTTAATGCTATCACATTTTCAGTTTAGGGGCAGGCAACTTTAACATATTACTTTTAAAATAACTCATGTAATTTTAATTTTCTTTGTTTGCCTGTCTCTGGTAAAATGGTACTAACCCACTGCAATAAGGCAATATTCAATTCTGAAATAGGTTTTTAATTGGATACAATGCTGTCTCACAGTATGTATCCATTATATGGAGGTAATTAGATGGTCATGTCTCTAGAATCCCCTTGATGTCCATTAGTTTTCTTGAGTTTCCTAAGTTACTACTATTTAACCTTTCCTTCTAAAATAAATTCTTTGATATCACCTTTAAAACTGACAGCGTTTATTTGGTGCACGAAATATCACTTGGGTTCTGAAGGCAGGAGTACCAATCCTCCCGTGCCTGTGAGCTCGGCTGTCAATTTTCGCCTTCCATTGTTCTTCAGGGTAGTATCTTAATGTAGAAGAATACTATCTTTTGTTTGTATGTCCTAGACATCAAGGGTCACCATATTTTGTGAGTGTTTATGTTTAATTAACAGTATTCTAAGTTTTCTAAGGAAAATTTACAAAAATAATCTTAACCTTCAAAAATTGATATTAGAATACACATTACCGGGTGAGTTTGCCATGCAGTTAGGGGTGCATAGCTGTGAGCTTGCATTCAGGAGATAGTGGGTTTGAACCTCACTGTTGGCAGCCCTGAAGATAGTTTTCCATGATTTCCCATTTTCACACTAGGTGAATGCTGGAGCTGTACCTTAATGAAGGCCATGGATGCTTTCTTTTCAGTCCTAGGCCTTTCCTATCCCATGGTCGCCATAAAACCTATCTATGTTGGTGCAACGTGAAACAAATTGTAAAAAATAAAAAAATAAAACTACACATTGCTTAAATATATTGTAATTTGTTGGTGGGGTAAATAAATGAAGACAGAACCTGGTAGCATTCAACTTCTAAAATTTATTCACTGGTTATTAAGACTACACATTAGCACACTGGATTACCAAGCTCACAACTTACACTCATGACACGCAATTGCACAGTACGCTCTCTCTCTCTCTCTCTCTCTCTCTCTTAGTACTCACTGCGTATTTACACCAATACACACAGACTATGGTCACCAGTACTACATTCTCACAGTCACACTCATTGGTACTGGCACAGTTCACAGCCCACACATGACATTCTCACAGTTCAGAAAGATATTCACTACCCACACTCCAGCAGAACTCAGTTCACAGCCCCAAACCGGCACCCAGTGTCTTCTTCCACTCTGCACCAGAACATAACACTCGCTCACAGCAGCAGGCCTCAAGAGATATAGCCTAAACACGATGACAGGCAACAGGACTAGTCTTCATGTCCAACAGGTGAACACTCCTTGGACTGCCCCACTCAACTCCGGCTGTACTCACACCGAATGACTGTAAACTTCACTCTCATTCGCTTGCTGATCAAGCTCCAACTAAACTCTTTGCCAACTTACTGAATCCACTCACTCACTCACTCACTCACTGAACTTCGCAGGTGCTCTTGTCTTACATACACCTCGGTCACCATTCGGGATATGTCGGTCTTAAAACACTAGTATGTTTTTATTGTTTATCCACCTATTCAATACAATCTTAAAAATTAGGACTTTGTCCTTATCAAAATTGCCAACATATAATTAATACATACAGTAGCCGGCCCCATGGTGTAGGGATAGTGTGCCTGCCTCTTACCCGGAGGCCCCGGGTTAGATTCCCGGCCAGGTCAGGGATTTTTACCTGGACCTGAGGGCTGGTTCGAGGTCCACTCAGCCTACGTGATTAGAATTGAGGAGCTATCTGATGGTGAGATAGCGGCCCCGGTCTAGAAAGCCAAGAATAACGGCCAAGAGGATTCGTCGTGCTGACCACACGACACCTTGTAATCTGCAGGCCTTCAGGCTGAGCAGCGGTCGCTTGGTAGGCCAAGGCCCTTCAGGGGCTGTAGTGCCATGGGGTTATAATTAATACATTGGATGGTATATGTTTCACCTATCAATAGCAGGCATCATCAGCCATATTTTTACCTTAGGAATAGATCAGGTATCTGATTGGAAATGACTTATAAATACTGTTGAAATGTAACTATGTCTAGTAAAATGGATTAGAAATCATTAAACAACTATTACAATATGAAATGTAGTATACTATTTGCTTAACAATGTTTGTGTTAATATTTGAGTCTAAAAACATTACAATTATTTAAGAATTATGACATAGGTGGTTAATTCATGATATTAAAAGATGTTACAATAAAGTTACAAATCAGAAAGCACATTCCAATTAGTTGCCAAATGCCGTGTTGTTAAAAACTTTAAGAATGTTAAGCATTTTTGTTTTAAAATCTGATAATAGTCCTTGGTTCTTGAAGTTCACACATCCAACAACAAAGCCCTACACCGATCACAAACACTTCCCACAAACACCACATAAAGAAGATGGCCTAGTGACATCTACATAAACTTTAATATGGCCTATAGCATCCAGCATTCAAACTAATATTATCTCAAAAAGAAACACGCCATATGAAAATTCTTCAAATTTTATAAATGAAAAATTAATACTTGTTAACTGTTCCTTGGTGCCAGCAAAGAATGTACCCTCACTGTAAAGGTACCTAGCAAGAGGAATACTAGAAAAAAGTTCTCCATGAATATGTTGAACATCTCAACACTTTCCCATCAACATTATTCTGTTCACATTTGTTTCAGCTGAACTGAATTCAAGAAGATTCTTAAAGTGCTAGTATTTTAAGTGTTTCACCTGGAAAGTGGATTCTTCAAATTGGAAGAAAACTGAGAACTGAATATCAACAACACATGCTTGCTTCATAAATTTTATCTATAATTCATGCTTGGCTTAACTTTATTGATTTTAATTTTGACTGATGATGGTCTCTAGCAAGACTGAAACTAGTTTCATCAAATATATGTAACTTTTTAAGGTTACAATAAATAGTATTGAATAGGTGGAAACCTTTAGCTTTTGTTTTTTACTTTATATTGCTCTTCAGTACGAAATAATATGGAATTTATTACCTACGAATATTTTATCATATGCTGCTCATCAAAATAACTATACAGCATCCTGCCATCTGTGTCAATCCCTCCCATAAATGTATTGTAGTCACAGATCATTCTTGGTTTCATTGTCACAATTTCTTGCCCTTGCTTCCTTTTTATGTACTTTTGATTGTTTATTTCCATGTTTGTAGACAGTAAAATTATGGGGAATTTCTGGGATTTCTTCTCCGTGTAAGCAAAACTGACAATGTTGCCTTTCCTCATGTAAATAATGTACCTTCACTGTAAAGGTGCCTAGCAAGAGGAATACTTGAAAAAAATTCTCCATGAATATGTGGTAACCCTTGTTTAGAAGACCGCATAAATTTAACAACTTTACTATCACAGTGTAACCTAAGACTTTTTCTTTAACTTCTTGTTTATCTTCCATAGATTTTGCTCCTTTATAACAATGGAAATTCATACAGTATTCTGGAACTGAATCACAGAGAACCCAAAGTTTGATAACCCACTTGTGGTGGTGTTTATCTGAAATATATTGCAACAGTCAATTATGACTTTTGCTGCCTATTAAGCTTTCATCAACTAATATTTGCTAATGAGGGGTGTAAAAGTATTGGAAGATATTGTTCACAGGATTTACTGAAGGTTGAAATTTACTGCATCGATCACAATTTGGTTAATTTTTCGTGGCCAACTCACTATTTTCAACTATATGGAAGCTAAGTACTGATTCAAATCTAGTTCTAGTAAACATTTGCCAAAACCAGGGAGAACTTTGCTAAGAATTGGCACACCAGTATGATTTGATTGTTGGTTTCCTGTTCAAGCCCATATTCAACAGAATGATAACAAAGGCCCTCATCTCTGTCATTGTCACGGGAATCCACAAGTGAAGTCTACTTGACGGAGATTGTTTTTCCAGGAGGTTATAAGGTTCTTTGCATTCCTATTTGACTCTGTAACCACAAATTGAAAGACTAGCTGTAAAAAGAAATTAAAATAAGCCACTGGTTTTGAATCAGGTGAAGGGCAGTGTTTTGGTCCTGGGGATTCCATGAAGGAAAAACTGCGAGAGAACTGTGACTTACTATCTTTATATGTCTTCGTCCAGTTAGCATGGTCATCAATTTCATCTGAACTTGAACTGTCTGAGTCACTCGGCACACATCTGTCAGCATTATTAGTCACGTAAGATCTAACTTCAGCACTACTATCACTGTCTTGGTACTCACTGTGAGCAGCACTCTTACGTTGTAATCGCTAGGCTGAGTAGCTCAGATGGTTGAGGTGCTGGCCTTCTGACCCCAAATTGGCAGGTTCGATCCTGGCTCAGTCCGGTGGTATTTGAAGGTGCTAAAATATGTCAGCCTTGTGTCGGTAGATTTACTGACACATAAAAGAACTCCTATGGGACAAAATTCTGCCACCTTCACATCTCCGAAAACTGAAAAAGAAGTTAGTGGGACGTAACGCCAATAACATTATTATTATTAACTTACGTTGTAATCTGGATGTCGAAGGCTGATTTAGATCGAAACATGGGTCTGAATCCCTGTCATCATCAGATAAATATGATAAATCATCTAAAAAATCATTATCAGAGTTCTTGTCGAGTTCTGCCTCCAATTTGCTACTTGTCATATGTTTACGAGAAACACTCACTATCCACAAAGGCGATGGCTGTATTGATCGAAATGGAAATCAGCACTCAAAATAATTATCCACTTGGGAAGAAGATCCGTAAATTAAAAAAATGATAAAACAGACAAGAGTGTACTAGGTTACTTGTCACCACACGTGGTTTATGTTGAAACAGCAACAGCAGAATGCACAGCTCAGCAATAAGGTTAGCGCGGGCTGGCACTCTGCATTATATGTGCTGCACTCTACTTATTGGTGTTTATTTCATGCTTGGACTCTCAAACTCAATCGAATCTTAATCTAACAGTCCCAAAAGATCTTTGAGACACTCAATATAGCATCATATTAGTCATGTGTTAGAATATCTGTCCTACAGCTATCCTTTTATTCCATCGATGAAATATCGCCAGCTGGTCTCTTTAGCCAGTGTGACCAGTGATGATATATCATCAGTTGGTCTTTCTCGTAAGGATTGTCACTGATGATATATCGTCAGCTGGTCCTATAAGGGATATGGCACTACCCGGAAAAACAACTGAAGGCGACCAAATTGACAGCCATGCTCGCAGGCACGGGAGAGTTGGTAGTCCTGCCCTCTCTCAGAACCCAAGTGATGTTCTGTGCACCATATAAACACCATAAGGTTTAAAGGTGATTTCAAAGGAATTTCAAATTTTGATTATGAAACAGTAGGAACTTAGGAAACACAAGTAAGCTAACGGACATCAAGAGGATTCTAAAGACATACATATAGAAATAACATTTCACAATACAGAGCAGAGATTATTATTAGTTTTTGTTTACTTTAGCCTATAACAGTTCAGTAGAGAAGATGAAACATACTTCAATACTTTCACCTGTGCATGGAACACCACCATACTTTGGCTCTGGTTCATTGCAGGCCCGTGATCTCTTGCTAATACTGGGACCACATGATGCTGAACAAGAACTCCATAAACTCCAGTCTGACCATTGTCCATCAACTGTGAAAATCAAAGGTAAATTTAATGAAAACATCACACACAGGAGTATTAATACCCATCTCACAAAACATACAAGGAACTTGTAGTTTGAGTCAGAAAAATGATTCCTACTTCAAAATATGCTTTTTATGATGAAGTTCCATAATATCACTTTCTAGAGTATTGTACTGTGATCCTGTCTTAGGATTCATATATTATTGTCCCATATTTTGAGGTTGTGTCTTGGCATCCCGATAATTATAGAGGGGATGCAGAATTGTCGTGTATTTTGTAAATCTACATGTAGAACATGGATGCACATAACAATTAACATATAAAACAGCCCCCAAAGTATTAGAAATCAATGGACTGTACATAAAAGTTTCTGATCACTTGGTAATATGATCATTTTTTGTGAACAGTGACATTGCTCCTCGAGAATGTGGAAATAACTAAATATGGTTTACTGGATGCAAAAGAAAATCCACTATTTGATGAAGTGATAATCTTTAAATAATAAATTATGAAGAAAGAAGATATAAAAATAAAATCTACAAGAGTTTTAGTTGTTTGGGAGATTTGAAGTAAATTAATTCTTAAATTTATGGGAGGTTGTTGAACTCTTCTGCAGCATTCCTGGCACAAATGCTAGTACTGAAAGGCTGTTTGTGTAAGTTAACTCCTTGTGGAGAAATACAGAGATGCCAACTTTCAAGAAAGGCAATTCGTAATGCAGCCATTAGGGCACAAGGGGGGGGGGGCAGTGAGCGTAGAAATTTTTTCCGAGATCTCACTAACTTACATATCAATGAAAAATCAATGAACAACATATAATTCAACCAGATGTAACATACTCAAAGACTGGCATATAAAGAGTGTATGATTCTTACTTGCTAAAGTAACAGGTGATCTGCAGTATATATCTGAGTTTGAGCATTGTAGTTGCTCCCTTAGCAGCTTGTAGTTCCTGTTTGGTAAACGTACACTGGTGACATGCTTTTCCTTTTGATATCATGTGCATCCTCTACACTAACAGAGCACTTAACAGTTTGGTGTTCATATTAGCACGGAATTCAGTCTTGTTCTTCCTCAATATGCACATCTGAAAAATCGCAGCTGCATATACTACAAAACACGTGTGAATGAGATTTTGAGAAACATAATAAACAGGGCCATTCTTTCGAGTATTCCTCCCTAAATTTTTGAACTATTTTTGGTTTATTACTAGCATCACTAGTCATGGTAACGTCATCACACATATTTTCTTGCACAAGAAATTGCTTAATTATTTAAACCTTTCACGTTTCATAACACACAATTAGCATATATCCTAGAAGAGCAATATATGTAAATTTGGCAACCAAAATCGCAATAAATATTTCTTCAACAGCCACGCACACACTATTTACAACGAAACGGAGTTTGTCACCACTTTTCCGCCAAAACAAGACAAAAGAACTTGCATACTTGCATAGAAGTCTGATTTTGTGACGAACAAAGACAACAACTCCGCAAGATATACCACTTCACAGGTGCCTATTTTTCCGGTACTGGAAGCACACACTGCATTCGGCACGTGAAAACTTGAAATAATCTTAAATGAGGGACAGGAAAGGGGTATAAATGATTACTGAGAAATCTGAAAATAAGATTCTGAGAATTCAAGCTGTAATGACATTCCTTGCGTATCCTTTTGAACACTTCATACACTTAGATTTAAAAATCAACAAAAAATTGTAATTTGTAGTGTGTGATTCGTAAAGGCATAATTATGATGGGTAATTCATAATTATTACGACTGAATCATAATAGTTGGCATCTCTGGAAATAGAAAGAATAGGTTATCTGTAGAAACTGTGAATGCTACGCTGATTGTCAAAATCTTTTTCAATAATTTCATTTCTTTCATTTGATTAATTTCATAACTTGATATTATGTAATCATTTTTTAATTAATAAAAATATATTAACTGCATATGAAAAGTAGGATATATCATAAATTCATTGGAAGGTTAATGCTTTAGAAAGGCAGTACATTTCTTTCGATCTATTCAAACCTAAAGTGTCACTTTTTTTTTCAATAAATATGTCAACCCCATCCTATTTGTTACATCTCTCTAACATGCCTGGCTATATCATGAAAGCTATTGAAATCTGGGAGTATTGTAAAAATATCTGTAAGAAGGATGAAGGTCCTAAATAACAAATAGAGAGGAGAAAGACGGACTGAAATGATTTGGACATGTGAAGGAAATGAGAGAATGAAAGTTACAAAGAAGGGCACCAAAATGGATAGAATTGGGGAGAAGATCATAGGAATAAAGAGGATTTCAATGAGAAGATTTACACTATTAATATACAGCAACATTCAAAAGTTTTGATCTAGCCATGGTCTTAATTAAAGTACAGCTCAAGCATTTACTCAGTATGAAAATGGAAACAACACCAAAAACTTCTTCAAGGCTACTGATAATTCCAAACTTCAAGCAGCTGAAATGAAATTCCTACGCTATGCACTATGATCCAGAAAACCAGGAAAGACAAGATTAGGAATGAGAAAATTAGAGAAGAATTAGGAATAGATGATTCTCTCCTCAATAAGATTCAGATATCAAGACTGAAGTGGTTTCATCACATGAAGAGGATGAAAAGGATGAAAGAGTACAAGAACAGCTTGATATAGAGTTGGCAATGTGGTACAGGTCATGTAGCTGTAAGCTTGCATTCAGGAGAAAGAAGGTTCAATTTCCACCATCAGTCATCATCATCATCATCCTAAACCATCTCCAGTTTCCCAGGTGTGGTATATGAGCCTCCTCCATCTCATCCTGTCCTTGTAGCATTCTTCCTCCACCAACTTGTCCCAATCATGACCTCTCAGCAGTACATCGTTCTTAACTAAATCTATCCTTTTCCTTCGTGGCCTTCCCACGGGTCATCTTCCTTCTACTTTTCTGTCCAATTCCTTCCTTGCAGTTCTGTTTACTGGCATCCTCTTCATGTGACGAAACCACTTCAGTCTTGATATCTGAATCTTATTGAGGAGAGAATCATCTATTCCTAATTCTTCTCTAATTTTCTCATTCCTAATCTTGTCTTTCCTGGTTTTCTGGATCATAGTGCATAGGAATTTCATTTCAGCTGCCTGAAGTTTGGAATTATCAGTAGCCTTGAAGAAGTTTTTTTGGTGTTGTTTCCATTTTCATACTGAGCAAATGCTTGAGCTGTACTTTAATTAAGACCATGACTGCTACCTTCCCAGTCCTAGCCCCTTCCCATCAATTCATCTCTGAAAACCTAACCAGTGTAACTTGCAACTGCAATGTTAATCTGCTAGAAAAATACAAATAAATTAAAAGCAGTTGATCCACTAAATGAAAAATAAGAATCAGTGTGGAGAAAACCGTAGAAATGAAGATGACATGAGGTAGAAAAAAACAAAGAAGGAGCAAATAATAATATGAGTCAAAAATATAGTTGTGGAGAACTTCAAGTACTTTGGAAGTCAATTAATGGAAAATTCAAGACTGGATATTTTAATTAACTGGAGAAGGTACGTTTACGATCACAGAGTATAAAGTATAATATGGAACAAAGATATGCCAAGAGCATGCTTCCTTGCAGTCTTACATAACTGTTGATATCCTTATCAAATACAAGACCTCCAATTTTACATAGAATCTGAACCGTGTACTGTAGGTATGAATTTTTATTTTAAAACTCCCACATACATAGAATATGAACAATGGCCAGTCTAATGAGAAGCCAGTAATGATGTCACTGAAAACTATAATACAGATAAAAGGGAACTATCATTTTGCCATAGCTTCAGAAAACTATTTTTTGTGGCTCCTCAATCCAATGATTGGTGAGTAGCGGACTCTTCTTCTCTACTGCTTGCTTTCTTCTATTAGTTATTTTCAACATAGGATTTTGTATTCACATCATTCATGATTTGGTTATTGAACCGCAATCTTGGCCTGCCTCTTCTGCCATTTGCTCCACTCTCCCTTCCAAAACATTAACCATTAAAGTGTTATGACTGTCAAGTGTCCAATAAACTGATCCCTCAATTTTAATAGCTCCTTTTCCATGTCTGGCTACCATATCCTCATTAGTCATTTATGACATCCATGGTATTCTCTCCATTCATTCCTAACATCACAGCTGGAATACCTCTAATATTCTCATTTTCATTTTTGTCAGTAGTCCATGTTTCCAGTCTATAATGAGCAACACTCCAGATATAACCTTTTTAAAAATTTGTCTTATGCGTCGGCAGATGCAGAGTGGGTTGTTGTCCCGTATGCTCTGTACTCTGACCGGCCAACTGAGTAGAGGAAAGGTGGCCACGGCTCTACTGTGGCTCTATGCCTCTGCATTCGGGAAACGGGCCTGGGGCACAGTGCCGGACTTTACCCCTGGTCCCACCGTCGACTGTCCTGAAAATGGTTTTCCGTGGTTTTCCATTCTCCTGCACTAAGGTGAATGCCGGGACAGTTCGTATTATAGGCCGCCTACCCCCTCAACTTCTCCGCACATCTCCTTCACCGTAACAAATCTCCCGGCCTGAGAGATGGCGTCACCATCTAGGAGGCCCCCCTTCAGGGAATGAAAACGTTTAGTAGTAGTTAGTTGTCTTATGGCAAGCCCACTGAGGTTGGTTTCTGTAATAAATACTTAAGACTCAGTATAGTTAAACAAATATATTACAGTGCATGATGGTGGTTTCTCAGAAGGAAATCATTGATTAGGAAACTCTCCCTTAACTGAAATTTCCCCTAGATATCAACCAGCAATGTAAATAGAGTTCCTCTCACACCCACTAATAAACTTTAAATGGTGACAGATTTCACTTCTAACTGTATTCTTGGATCAAAAATGAATTAACAACATCTTTGTTTATCAATAGCTAGAAGACTGGCTCTTTGTGTACTTCCTCCTGAGGCCAGGCAATGAACTAACTCATAAACCTCTCAGCCCTCATAATGGAGAGTGTTGGTAATATGGCTTTATATAGTATGATAGTGCAAATTTCTGAGTAATAAGCTGAATAGGCAGTGGCTGAGGACATATGCCAGAGAAAGGTATTATCCTTGTTAGAAAACTGGCTCTATTGAAGAATAAACAATTGAGTTGTTAAAATGCAAACATTTCCATTTTTTCCTGAAAATAAGTTATACACATTAATGGGATTTCTGCATTGAAATCTTCCATTAGACAAGTCAATAAGGAGCATATGCTGATAATTCCTTAGGTTTTGAGTGTACAGAAATCACAAATTAAATTCAAACCACAATGACAGTGAAATGCAAACAGCACCATCTCCATCAGCCTAATAACCTCTCCTGAAAAACTGCAGAAAAGGAAAATTATTAAGGGTTTGATTTTAAAAGTCTCAATTTTATTTTAAAATAGTAACTTTTTAGTAGAGGGGGGAAAGTCAGGTTTCACCAACACTTTCCATTTGATTCAACAGCAACTAATTACTGTAGTAAACAAAGACACTTTGAAAATAATTTTGGCCTGCAAAGATTAACAGACAAAAGTAATTGTATGTGATATACGTTACATTTAGTGTCCTTATGTAAAAAATAACACCAGTTGTTTCGTATCACATACAGATTTGTCATAAGCCCATCTCATATTTATGCTAATGGAGCTTCATTGTTGTAAATGAGGTTTGGATTGGTTGTATGGAACGCAGGTATGGACATGTCTGAGAGAAAATATTGTATGTGCCCTGTTTTGGAGGGGAGTAGGTAATCATACAGGAACATCAGAAGAACAACAATTAGAACAGTTGCCGTTCACGTATGTGCAATGCCAGACAAGGTCAAAATGCCAAGATCGCGTTTCTCCATAGTCTGAGAACAGAATCTCAGAATGTATGTCACGCCTTTGTCTACAAGTTACAACATGAAGTTGAAGTCGATTGAGTGAATAAGTGAGTTAGTTTGTGTTAAAATGGCAAGTGGCAGTGATGTTTACAGGCAAAAATGTGTGAACAATCCCAACTCTTTCTGTTATATATGTGGCCAGTATACAATTAAAGGCCAGAAGCAAAATATTACACCATTTATAAAAAACCTGTACTTGGCATATTTTAACATGAAATTAGGTGATCAGGACAAGAATTTTGCACCTCATACTGTGTGTAAAATGTGTGTAGAAAACCTGCGGCAATGGTGCAATGGGTTGTTGCCATCAATGCCATTCGGAATCCCAATGGCTTGGCAGGAACAAAGAAATCATTTTGACTAATGTTATTTTTGTGTACGTAAAGTGTTACAGAGGAACGCAATTAAAAAATCCTCCCCAGAGAACCTATTTTGAACTGGCAATCTCGCCGTAGAATTTTTTATCATTTAATGTGCCTAGGTGTGTGGTTTCCCTCATGCTACTAATTGAATTTCGAGTTACTCATTGAAAATTAATTATATTTCTTATTGTGGACTCAGGACAATCTCACTGGATTCTTGCATATTAGAATTGTGCTGACTGTTTGATTTCTCTTCTGATAAGTGCTGCGATCTTCCACTAGCTACCCAAATAAGTCGCCCCTCTCCCACCGCTTTTCAACCAATGGGAGTGCAGCCACATCCTGGAGGAGTGAGCTTTGCCAATTTTAGTGAAAACAGTACATGAGTGGAAGTCATGGCGTGCGGTTGTGTATGTTGGACTCACAAGATGTTGGCATCATGTTGGAGTATAGTCCTGGATGAGGGTCTTGAAACATGGGTTTTAAACCCATCGTATTCTTTTCTACATCGTCCTACTAGAAAAATGTGTTAGTTCATTGTGATGTGGGAAACCAAACTCATATGTATTTGAGGATCTGACTCACCATGGCTGAGCGCCTGGTTCACCCAAGTAAGTGGCTTCAACATTTGGCAATTTATATCCCGTGATCATGAAACCTGTGATCCGTGTCTTGAAATTAACTCTCTTCACGTGGAGGTTGTGAAAGTAATTTTTTTTAATGGTAATACCGAAGGTCGAGTGATTAACTCAAGAAAAATACCCAGTTGATAGACATGTATATGCTATGAAATTGAGAATATTTTAATTTTTCGAACAATCATTTTTTACCTGTTAAAGAACCTTATTGATTATGTAAATTCTAAATGTGTTTTCGTACACAGTGGTTTAAAGCTACGTGAGGTTCTGCAGAGCCATATAATTCTGGATATTTGTTCTTTAAATCCATCTTTCTTCAATTTTCTAGTATTTTATGCTTTGGGTGGATTATTTTTCTGTTGATTATCTTATGTTTCTGACCTTTGTTGTGGCCTTGGCCCATGAGAGGTCGTTTGCTGGTGTGTGTATTCGTCGCTATGGGAACAATGGTTTTTGGGTGTGTAATGGTAGCCCGGTTGGTTTTGCGAGCTGGTTGTGCGACCTACGTTTATTTATGAATTTTGGTTTCTGGTGAAACATTTTCTGGCTCCTTTCAAGGTCTCAGTTTCTGTTTTTTCCCTGTTTTCCTTTGTGATTTCAGTTCTTTGAAATTATTTGAGCTCTTGTGATTTATTAATTGGGCTAGAATTCTATGCTCCTGTGAAGCCTCAACTTGTCAATAATTTTCACTGGCTTTTCCCAAGGTTTAAAAACTTTTATTTTAATCTATTTAAATAAGACTGGGTTCTTGTCGAAAACTGGGTTGGTCCTGGACCTTCAAGCTAGAGTATTCTTTTCAAGATTTCCCCCAATTCTAAATTTGATCTGATTGACGCTCCATTGGGTGTCCTTAGGGTCTCTTGTGTAGGTGGGTCAGTACCCGAAGAAAACAATGAAATTGATCTTTTAGATAATCGTTTGAGTCATGAACAAGCTAATCAAGTTCATAATTTGTGTCACCAATTTCCAGAGGTATTTACTAGCAAGCTAGGTTTAACTGATGTGCTGGAGTACGAGATTGAGTTGTCCGATAATCAATCTGCAAGATCTCCTCCTTACCATCTTTTACCTCCTCGCATGCTAGAACTCAAAAAGATTATCGACCAAATGCTTGCTGATGGGGTCGTCAGACCGTCCACCTCTCCTTATGCTTCTCCAATTCTTCTGGTACCTAAATCCTCTGGAGGATTCTGAGCAGTAATTGATTACAGGTCTCTGAACTGCAAGATTATCTTGCAATCTTGGTGAGGTAAAATTTTTTTGTAAGGTGTCCAGAATTTTGGTCCCTGAAAAATAAATGGTGCCACGTATACTAAAATGTATATCCCCCACCTATCGGTCTTGCCTCTACCTTATGAAGTGTCCTACTAACTTAGTTGATCTTGAGGCTGTGTGTTCCTTTGCAGAGGATGTGAAGCATGGAGACGTGTCCAGACCTGTACACCTACCTCCCCTAGTAATCCCAATTATCCTGTGACTGCTAAAACTCTCTAAAACTTCTTCTGACAGCCTTCATCACAGACTGGAATCTTTACGAGTTCTTAAAATTGCCCTTTGGCCTTTCTTGCGGAGCAGTTGTTCTAACTATATTATTGAATTCCATTCTAGGGGATATCAAGTTTAAGTTTGTTTTCAATTACCTTGATGACCTGGTTGTCTTTTCAAACACCATCGAAGAGCACATTAACCATGTCAGGGAAGTCCTGGAGTGCTTGAAAAAGGCTTGTCTCACTGTGAAATTATCTAAGGTAGCTTATGCAAAGCCAAGCATATCCTTTCTTGGGCATATTGTGTCCTCCAGCAGAGTCTCTGTTGATAATTCTAGGATCCAAGCTATCAGAAATTTTCAACCACCTAAAGATGTAAAAGGAATTGCACACTTTGTAGGGATGGTCAATTTCTTCTGCAAATTTATTCCAAATTTTGCTGAGGTAGCTGTAACCTTAAACTATCTTAGACATACGGACGTCAAGTTCTTCTGGGGCCCCTCCCAACAGGAAGCCTTTGAAACCCTGAAACTGGCCCTGTCGAATGCTCCTGTGTTGACCATACCTGATTTTAACAAACGTTTCATTATGCAAACTGATGCCACTGCTATTGCTGGTGTGCTCTTACAAGAACATGAAGATGGTCATAGACCTGTAGCCTATGTATCTATGGTCCTCACCAATCTGGAGAGTAAATACTCCATCTACGAGCTGGAATGTCTAGCTGCGCTATTTGCACTTGAGAAATTTAGACCCTTTATCGAGCATGTCAATTTCAACCTCGAAACTGACAATCAGGCTCTCTCATGGGTATTGAATTGACCAAAAGAATGGGCAGAATTACTAGATGGGCACTCTGGATTTCAGCTTTTAGTTTCCAGGTTAAGCATATTAGAGCATCCGATAATGTCATTGCCGATAGCGTAAGTAGAATGTTTTTTTTGCTAGTTGTTTTACGTTGCACCGACACAGATAGGTCTTACGGCGACGATGGAACAGGAAAGAGCTAGGAGTAGGAAGGAAGCAGCTGTGGCTTTAATTAAGGTACAGCCGCGGCATTTGCCTGGTGTGAAAATGGGAAACCACGGAAAACCATTTTTAGGGCTGCCGACAGTGGGGTTCGAACCTACTATCTCCCGAATACTGGAAACTGGCCGCACTTAAGTAGAATGTTTGATGGCAATTTCAGTCTTGATGTAAAACCTAATGTTGAAGTATTTAATGAAGCTGTTGGTGTTGGTGCCATTCTACCTTTATTATACCTTGAATTTGGCAATCATATCAGAAATCTGAAACTGAGCTGAAAGAAATCATCGACAAAATGAATAATGGAATGGTAGTAAAACCTTATTCTCTAGTGAAGGGTGTTCTATGTTGTAAAGGTCAAGGTGATCCTAATTTCAAAATTGTTGTTCCTAAGGTCCTAGTACCAGTCATCTTCAAATATTATCATTGTTGTCCTATTGGTGGTCATTTAGGCACTTTCAAAACTAGGCAAAAAATTAGACAATTCTACATTTGGAAAAAGATGGATAGTGATATCCGAACCATGGTGAAATCTTGTAAACTTTGTGCTATCAGTAAACCTAACCTGAAAAACTGTGTTGGTTTATTATCATCTTCACAAGCCTCTCGCCCAATGGAAAGGTTATTCATTGAATTTGTAGGTCTCCTTCCTTGATCTACCTTGGGAAACACTCATATTTTTGTGTGTATTGATGCATTCTCTCGATTTTCCTGGATTATTCCCACTATATCTACTACTTCTTGAACTTCTATAAACTGTCTAAATTCTATCTTTGCATCCTTTGGTCATCCCAAGTTTCTAGTTTCTGACAATGCCAGTGCATTCACTAGCCATTTGTTTATAAATCTGTTTGAGTTGGGCATATCCCATGTTACTACAACTCAATACTATCCAAACCCGTCCTACGCTGAGAGAATGAATAGGAATTTGAAATCTGCCCCGACAGCGTATCATCCAGTGGCGTATGCTGGAATGAAGAAGTGGGCTACCACTAGACTTAGGTTACCCCTTTTCGATGGTTGGTTTAGTGAACGTCAAACCTTCAGCGTTTTGAGCTGCAGGCAATAGCCCACGGAGTAGCCTGCTGTGTTACCAAGGCTGCTTCACAAGCTACTGCCCTGGCCTCTGTTACTGCCAGTGCTCAACCCCTGATTTGTGGAGATGGTACCGGTAGCCTAAGGTTTAGAAAATAAAAGTCCGGCTTTGTGGCTAAATGGATAGAATGTTTGCATTTGGTCCGATGTTGCCGGTTCAATTTTCTGAACTAACCCCCTCCCCTGGCTTGGGGACTGGGTGTTTATGACATCTTCGCCATTTATTTTATCCTCATTAGGTTACCACCAAGTCTATGCAGATGCCATGCACTACTATTATTATTAAATAAAAAATGTTGAGTGTTACAGCGGTCGTTCCAGCCAACAAAAGAGAACAGTAAACCTAAAAGATTGCTTTTCATTTTAGCAGATCTACCAATAAAAATAAATTTGAATTGCTCCTATAACAGCAGCCCTGCAGTGTCTTTCTACAAGGATGTAGAAGTAAACGGTAGTGAAATACCAGTACTCTGTTATCTATTTCAGTCAGAAGGATGAGGTGAGAAAGTACAGTATATACGATGAGGTCGATGAGTAACGCAGTTGTTAGCAGTGGCAATATGACAGACCGAAGCCTAGCACACCTATCCCCCCCGGTCCCACTTCTATCTGATATACAGCAATAGTAAGCTGAGTGGGTTGAGTCACGGGGAGAGCGACGAGAGTCTGGGCTGCAATATAAGTCTCCAATGCCTTGCTCTCAAAAAAACGTGCACAGTTTTTTTCTCACTGCTTTCAAGTTTTGTAAATGGAACAATGTATCAGATGCTTACAATATAATGTGTTTTAGACTTCCATCATTCTCAGTTGAGGTTTGGGCTTCACTGATAGCCTTGGTAGCCCTCAGTATACGCCACTGGTATCATCACAATAATCGGTCCAAGTGGGATTCTTGTCTACATTGGTTGACCCATGCGTTCAACTCTGCCACACATGAATCACATTGTAAAACCCCTATGTCCCTCATGTTCTGTTACACCCCATATTCTCCTACGTCCAACATTCTTGGAATTGATGATCTTCTTCTATACATGTCTAAACCCAAGGATGTTCAGAAAATTTGGGATGAAGCCAAGAAGAAGGTGTCGGTATCCTATGAGAGAGGCAGAGATAAGCATAACAAGGGTAGAAAGTCAACTAGGTTGAAAGTTGGTGATCAAGTTTTTGGCAAGTGCTATCCCATTAGTAAGGACATTAACAAATTTTCTGCTAAGCTTGCTCCTAGGTTTCAAGGTCCCTGTACTATACTGCAGTTTTTGTTTCCAGTTTCGGTGTTGGTGAGTGACCCCTTTGCTAAAAGGATTAGGCGAGTTCATTTTTCCCAGTTAAAATCAGGTTAATGTGTGTTCCTCCTTCTTTTAGGGCTTCTTGATAATTCATGTGATCTGTGATTTGGATCTGTGGATGAGGACTACATTCAATGAGCAAATTTATTTAATTATCTATAGATTGTGTTGTAATTATTCTGGTTGGGTGTGGATTTAATTTAGTAATAGTTTCCTTGTATGGTAATTTTAGGTTTGAGTGTTTTTGGGATTGGTTTCTGAAAATTTAGATCCTTCCCTGTTCAAAAATTGTTGTTTAGTAGTGTGCAAATTAATTACTACATATTAATATTATCTGGACCGAATTTTCTGCATTCACATCTCAGGTAAATTTTGATATGCCTGTGTAGTAGCTTACTGCCATGTACTTACTGCGATCATTCTCTGTTAAAAATGTGACAGTCATTATAAAGAGTATGTGTGTTTCTCTTACACTGTAAGCATCCATTTATTTAACCGTTAACACTCATTGCTCTATCAGCATGATTGCATGTCAGTTCTGTCACTACAAATTATTATGTCCTGATCTTTGAAGTTTACTAAATTGAAGATGAATTGAATTATGGTCTGTTATGCTGTAGTTACTTTTGTCTTGTAGTATCTTGGAAAATTTTATGTGATTTCGACTTGTTTCATTGTTATTTATTGAAGTGAAAATTGTTAAGGTGTTTAACCTTATACTTACCTTTAAAATATTTATACTATGCTATAGCCTATTTTTGGCAATCCGACTCTGTTTTGGTGATGCAACTGCTGTCTATTCTGGTTGTGGTTCCACTAGGTGTATATTGCATGCACCATGTAGTCCTTTGATTATGTTCATAATTGGGGTGGGTTGGCTAGCTACTAGATAGTACCCAGTGTTAGATTCTATTTGTTAAGTCATTTTTGGGAGTGGCTATTGGTGATGGTTAAGCTCTGTCGATCAGCGTCGGTGGTGGTTGGCTAACCTATCGTAGGTCCCTTTTGTTTTTAGGACTTCCTTCATAAATACTCATTTGTGTCCATGGTTTTTTCTGTGATTTATGCTTAACCACAGCAGCCAAGCAGGGTAGTGCTCGTGATCAATTTTCTGGCCTGTTCGTATGTCACTGTGTTACGATTCTCCTTATATCCTTTTCAAACTACCCTACAATCAGCTGATCGTAGTGTGGCCCTCGCGCTGCAACATTGATGAAGTGGCGCTATTCATACTCTATGATTATTAATGCTCTAAGCTTTTGGCCAACGGTCTTTAATTTTGCACCAGTGACTCTATAATGCATATTTTCAATATTTTTCATAATTTGAAAGCCATGCCCCCATGCTTATGTGACCACCGAAAACATGGTGGACGTTCGTTCAATTAGCTTCAGCCAGTCAGCACCTCAGCCTCTCTATGTTATTCTAGCTCGTTGCCCATTGCACTGCTCAAGAAGAATGATGGTGACGAAGATTTTACAGGTTTCTCATCATGACCTGAAAGGTATGCTATATCGATATGTTAACAATCAAAGAAACTTTAGTCTGATGAGAGAACAATTGCTGAATGGTTGGATATCGACAGCCTACTCTCATCACATTCCCCCTTGATGAAGAAATAACCAACCACCACGTCAGTAAATAGGGGGAAGAAGATGACGACGTCACTCAGCTGTCAGCTTGAGTATCATGGAAGGAAGCAGAAGCAGGACTGACAACACTTATTGATTGAGCAGAGATGGATTTGTACATTTCAGCTCATGATGTACTAAAATTTTTCTGTCAAATCTCTGCTTGCCATGCCACAGCCCCGGATGCTTATCATCCAAAGAAAACAAACCTTGGTAAGTACTTACAGTGATGTTACCAGTTACTTTGGCTGTTCTGTAGACTGCTTTACACCATGTCTTTACCTAATTTGTGTATATTTATTCAATACATTAAGAATGGGTCTTTTAATTTAATTTAACGTTACATACTGAAAAACTTCTGATCTATTGAAATACTATTTGTAAGCCCTGAAAGTTCTACAATGTGTCTATATTGATTGAGAGCTTTTATGCAGTATGTTATGTATAATAACGCAGTTTTTGAGCCAGTCCATAGGAAACCTTAGTTAACTGGCAAAATCAGTTATTCGGCTCTAGTCCAATTCCACTACTGCTGGATAAGAGGAATTCTGCAGTACTTCTCTTCACTAATGTTACTAATGTTACAATGATACAAACAAAACAATCATCAATATTTCAGCTACCGGTACTCATTTTCCAAACTTTCTCACAAGCACATTCTAAAGTCCATGACAGTCGTAAGGCTGAACTTAAGAAGGCTCTATTTCATCTGCATTTTTTGCACACCTGACTTTCAGTATTACAAACAAAATATCTCTTTTGACATATTTCTGTCTATAGCATCACTCCACAGATGAATAACATCAAAATACTGTTACCGAGCTTGTTTGCCTTGTGGTTAGGGTTGCATTGCTGTGAGTTTGCATTCAGGATATGGTGGGTTGAAACTCCCCCGTCAACAGCTCTGAAGATGGTTTTCCATGGTTTCCCATGTTTATACTAGGCAAATGTTGGGGCTGTACCCAGGGCCAGAACTGGGAGATTTGTCAGGGGAGCAACGATTAGTTTGCCGCCCCCCCCCCCCATCCCCCGATCATCCACCCTCCCCCTCCCCCTACCACTAAAATATAATACCTCCGTAAGCTATATTTTTAGATGCAGCAGTTGAAATTACACAACATATGTATACTATCAAGAAGTTTTATTTATGAAAAACATTTATATTAATACACTGATAAATATTAATTCATACATTACACTTATATCGAAAAACTCTTACATTAATACACACATTCGTGACTAATACAAATAATTTGTTTGCAGTGTAACTCAATTGTAACTATGCAAAAATGTATGTATCATACCTCAACATTGAATTCTTCGAGCCTGATTAGCTGCAAATGTACTAATGTCGTCAAAGTTGATAAGGGATGCTCATTTGTGTTAAATTGATATTATACTTAGATTAGAGACTCTCCTGCCCCATTGTACTTCTCATGTAGTGTTTGATGATTCTGAGTTTGCTAAAACTTCGTTCTCCAGATGACACTGTAACTGGCAACGTGACAAACATTCTCAGTGCAGTAGTAATGTTAGGGTAGCCTTCTCTAGTTTATTTTTATAAATAAGACTTAACATTCCTCTTGATGTGGCTTCCTTTAAATTTTTGTCAACTGATAAAGCATGGTGCTTGAAACTTTCTATTTCAAATTTAAATTCTTCAATGTTGAGATCAGCAGTGTAGATATTTGCCAATTCTTCTGCTTTCATTTTTAGATCTTTTGTTTGCATTTCTTTAATTCGAACTCCATTAAAAAATCCAAACTTGCTGTTTATGTTGTCCAAAGCCTTAAATCTGTCGCTCAGTTTCGTAATCATCTGGTCAATAACCTCTAACATAGCTACTTTGTACACATTCTCAGTACTTGTCGGAGCTTCATCGCCACGCAGCTCATCAGAGATTTATTTTTTCTCTCTGTCTTTTTTCTGAGAACTCAGATGGTAGATCACTCATGCTTGCTTAGAATTACCATCAGTAATGGCCTCAAGATGGAGCAAACTCTCTGCAAAACTTCAAGAGCCCTAAAAGACCTTGAAGGTTCCAGGCAGCCAAACCTACTGTTACATCTTTTCTTTGCAAAAACTCATTGACATGATTGATCTTTTTGAACAAAGCATGCCAAAAACATGTGAAAATGATGAATTCAAGTTTCCCAATATTTTTCAAAAGGGAGCTGGCCTCACTCGTTTGAGGTGTTGAGAGATCATGTTGTTGTTGTTTTTCTTATTGTTTTTTTATTGGCTTTATATCGCACCGACACAGATACTGTAGGTCTTATGGTGACGATGCAACAGGAAATGGAGTGGGAAGGAACCATCTTCAGAGCTGCCAACAGTGGGGTTCGAACCCACTATATCCCGCGAATACTGGATACTGGCCGCACTTAAGTGACTGCAGCTATCGAGCTCGGTCATCATGGTTTTTAAGATCCTCTAGAGCATGCACAACTTTACCATAATGTTTATACACAGCTTTGACTGCATCTAATCTTGCAGACTATCTTGTATTGCTTTCAGGTTTCAATATCAGTGGCACATATTTTCGGAGAACTTCCCAGCGTGAAGTTGAAGCCGCAAAGAAAGAATACATACTGTTCAAAGTTTGGAAAAAATTCTGTGCCTCAATAGTAGCACTGGCCGCATTAGCACAAACTAAATTGAGGGAGTGAGCAGCGCATGGGACAAAATATGCTAGCTCGTTCTCCTGAAGTAGTCTGGAATGAACTCCTTTATACTTCCCAGCCATATTTGCCCCATTGTCGTAGGATTGGCCTCTACAGTTCTCTAAGTTCAGTCCATCTTTGTCTAATATTTTTTAGGATTTCTTGGCTGAGGCCTTCACCTGTTTTGTCACTAACTGGGAAAAAAATCAATAAAACATTCTACCTCCGATGAATTTGTTTTGACGTACCGAACTACTTGAGTCGATTGCTCGCTTTGGCTGATATCCGGAGTGCAGTCAAATATTAAGGAATGTCTTGTATTATCTTTTGCCTTATGTTATTGGCAATAATTTCAAGGAACTCCTCTTGTATTTTATGTGAGAAATACGAGATTTGTCCTTTCTTATGCCACTCAATATGTTGTAGAAGGGACATTGTAATGCGATGTAAGTTCTACTGTGATCAAGAATGTTCCACTGGATGGGTCACTGAAATCAGTCTTCTTTAGTTCCTCGGAATGGACTCCCTTGCTTTGCTAGGAATAAAATAGCATTGAAAATGCAGCACAATACCGCCTTCCAGTGAGACACTTCTTGATGGATCTGGTTTGATTTGATGCTAAGTGTGAAAACAGCCTGCATGGAACACAATATAGAGCTTTCTTACTTTCACTATAGCCTAATCATGATCTCTCTACTTTTTCTCCATTTTTGATAACTTCATAAAACCAACGTCCTTCTCTGCTGCTATTACTTAAATTTGGCTCAATCATTCAAAGCTTAGTTTTGTTATGTAACACTTTTCAGAATCGGAAAAACTCTGTGGCCGTGAACCAGGATCCCTAAAATCAAAGGAAAACTCGGACGTTTCTTGAAGACCAGTTATAGGGTCTGGATGAGAGAATTCATCTTCATTCACTTCACTGGTAGGACTGAGTTTCTTGCAAAGTTCGACATGCTGCGTGCCTTCCTCTCCAGCTTCAACGCCATCTAAAATATGAAAAGCCGGGATTAGAATTCAATCATTATATGATATATTACAAAATAAAGTAATAAAAAAATTGTCGTAAAGACCGATAAGGCACAATTAATTCATCTCTTCCCTAATGTGCTATAATTTAATTATTGAAATAAAAATTCCGGTATTTACTTACCTGATTTTTATTTCGAGCCTTCATCTTCATTAACATTAGGTTTTTTTAAAAAATGCTTCTAATTTTGGTGTTTGTGACAGCACATTGCTTTCTTTCTTTCTTCTTTGGCAAGTTTTCTATACTCGGCTCCACTGAGTCGTTTTCTGCCATCCATAATTTGGAAACTGATAAAAACGCAGCTCAAAGTGTACTAAACAATTCCGTTTTCCAAACGCTGATAAACGGTAACACGAATAACTAACCAACACAACGAACACTAATAACTAAACACTAAATGCAAAATAAAACAACGATGACTGCAGGTGTCTGTTTAGTTTAGTGTTCATTGGAAGCAGAGAGGAGCATGGGGAGAAAGGGGGTGAGGTAGATGAGATGCTCGCGCATCGCTTCAAGGTCAGACTGTTTTCGAATCCCGCTACCGAGCGCACAGGCTACTAATTATTCATATCAGTAGTGAAATGAAATGGCGTATGGCTTTTAGTGCCGGGAGTGTCCGAGGACAAGTTCGGCTCGCCAGATGCAGGTCTTTTGACATGACATCCGAATTTTTTAAGGATAAGATTTATACAATAGTTAGCAAAGATCCTATCGTAAGATTACAACGTAATTTAAAATATCTAATTAAGAACTCCACATTCCTTCTCAATGAACAGGAACAACAGAGACTGATCAACATGAACCCCAGCATTCCAATAGCCAGAGCCCTACCTAAAATCCATAAAAACAACATTCCCGTACGTCCGATTATTAACTGCCGTAATAGCCCTACCTATAAAGTCTCCAAATATATCCACGCTTTTCTCAAACAACATTATAAGTTTAATAATAAACTTCCTTTAAAGAATTCAATCAAATTTTGCTATATTTTAAGTAAATTTGACTTACAACCTAACTATATAATGTGTTCCTATGATGTCATAAACATGTACCCAAATATACCTACTAAAGAAACAGTCAAAATTATCTATGACAATATTTCAAAACATAGCAGCCTGAGTAAGCTGGAAATTGATGAATTTATGAAGATCCTGAATTTTGTATTGAATAACAACTTTTTTTCCTTTAATGGTAAGATTTATCAACAGACTGGCTTAGCCATGGGTGACCCTTTGTCCGGCATCTTGGCTGATATTTACATGGACTCAATAGAATACACGAAAATTAAAGAACATATAAAAGGTATATGTTTATGGCTGAGACTTGTTGACGACACTTTTGTAGTTATTGACAAAAATGTTACTAACAGCAACGAAGTTTTAGAGATTTTAAATAAAATTGATCCTAATATAAAATTCACTAAAGAAGACGAAGTTAAACAGTCCTTAAAAATTTTTTAGATATAACGATCACGCGCGCCAATAATACTTTCGATTTTCAAATCTACAGAAAACCCACACAGTCTCCTATAACCATAAATAATTCCTCTTTACATCCTAAATCTCAAAAACAAGCGTCATTCTATAATTTAATACACAGAGCCTTAAAAATCCCACTATCCCCTAACAACTTAAAAATAGAATTAAACTACATAAGGAACTTGGCCAAGCTTAATGGGTTCAAGGTAGAAATGATTAACCAGTTAATCAGTAAAGTTAAATATAAACTATCCACGAATCTCATTCCGGCTAAACCTAAAAAAACTAGTTTCGCTACGTTTACTTACAATAACCCAGCCATCCACCAGATCGCCAACACACTGAAGAAATACGACACTAATATTGCTTTCAGAACAGTCAATACAAATCAAAGTATATTTTTTAATCATAATAAAGTCAATTATAAAAACAGCCGTTTTTCGAGATCTGGTATTTACAGACTCACTTGTGCTCAGTGTGGATTTAGTTATGTTGGACAGACTGGGCGCAGCTTTCATACGAGATATATGGAGCATTATAATGCCTTAAAGCACAACAAATATTCAGCGATGAGCTCACACATGAGTGAAACAGGACATCAGTTTACATCAATTGATAAAGATCTCACTATTTTAAAATGCATAGGCAAAGGAAAACTTATGAATGAATTAGAAAATCTTTACATCTTTTTAGACCAAGCCTATAACAAAGACCATAATCTTAACGATATCACGGAAACAAAAAATCCTTTATATGAGCTAACTCCAAAGTTATTAGGCATGGTGAATTCAAAACATAATACAATCCCGCCAACTTTTAGAACTTCTTGTTCTAAAGCTTCCACCACCTCGTCAAATGATGGGCCCGCCCATCTTGCTCCTAACAGCCCGCCAATAACAACACATGCGCGCAAGGATCCACCCACCATTACCCCCCCCTCCATGTCCTTCACTGCCTCAGCCACACCGTTATAATACTAGAAGTCGAAAACCCAGTCAAGCTAGCGCTGCTGTAACAACCTGACGTACTTAATACTCTCCGTACGAGTAAGTACCGCATTAGCCATCTTTGACGTACGGGAAGTCTCTTGTACAGTACGGTATTATTAACCAACTTTCTTGTACATTTTGTTTCAGAAAATCCTGAACATTTTTTCCAACAAATGTTTCAACGGAATTATAATCTACTTGACTATCTTTTAGATCCATTCGACTCCATAATTTCCGAACTCCGCTAGTTTTGACATACGTTTTATCACAAGCAACGCCTCTACAGAAGTTCCATTTTCTTCTTGACTTTCAGATATCCCAAACATATACATTTTAAACTTGTTTATTACATTCCCACTTCCGTTTTAAATAACTGACAGTGATTTTACCACCTTGGATTCAACTTGGGAATTGAAGAAACATCCCCCTTTGATGATTGTGTTTATACTAAGGCCACCACAGTCTTAATGATATTATAAAAATATGGATCCATTTTAGTTTTAGACTCTCAAAATTTCATGTTTAATCACGTTTTAATCTTCAAAACTGTTAATTTCACTCTCTTTTAACATACTTTGGTGCATTATCGTTGTTTTAGATGTTATTGTATAATGTTTTACGAAACCATTTTTCAACATTTTAACCTATAATTTATAAGTATATGTATTATTTTTAAGATTGATATAGGCTGATGATGCCCATAAGGAGGGTGAAACATGTACCTTTGACTTTTATGTATTATGTATAAAAAATATTTGACCATATGAAATAGTGGATCATATTGTATTGTATTGAACAGGTGGACTTATAATATTGTAATAATACTTGAGACATGGCATCCGTAGGCGACCTGCACGTCGTGATGAGGATGAAATGATAATGAAGACGACACATACACCCAGCCCCCGTGCCAGCGAAATTAACCAATTAAGGTTATAATTCCCGACCCTGCCAGGAATCGACCTGGGACCCTCGTGACCAAAGGCCAACACAATCATTCAGCCATATAACAGTATAAGACTCACTCCAGACCCATGAATTACGTGAATTCGTGTGTCGTGTCTTATATTGAAGAAAATAACTTCGTATACAGTGTCAGTGCAATAAAGTTGATGAATCATGCAACAAAATTAAATAAAATTAAACAATATTAATTGTGGTATTATTATTCTGAAAAAATTAAATAACTTATTATTTTTTAATAAACTTTTCTAATTTTGCTGCCCCCTGAAATCCGCTGCCCGGGGCACGTGCTCCCCCTGCCCCGCCCTATTTCCAGGCCTAGCTGTACCTTAACTAAGGCCACGGACACTTCCTTCCTACTCCAAGCTCTTTCCTATTCCATCATTGTCGTAAAATCTGTATGTGTCGGTGCAACGTAAAACAAATTGTAAAAAAATAAATTAAATAAAAGAATACTGTTTCCGAATTCCACTATTGGCAGCCCTGAAGTGGGGTATTCGTGGTTTCTCATTTTCATACCAGGTAAATGCTGTGGCTGTAACTTGATTCAAGCCATGGCCATTACCTTCCCAATACTTGCCCTTTTTCATCCTTGTGTTGCCGAAAACCTTTTATATGTTAGTGAGACAGTAAACCACTTGCAAAAAAGTAATTGATTTATCATGGTAATCTTCTGCAGATGGGCGACACATTCTTGCTGAGGTGTGTCATTCTTCAGCTCATTATTTTCCTTGTTCAAGTAAGGCTATTTGCATTTGTTTGATTCAGAAAATTTCATTGTATGCAAAAGTTGGAATGAAGAAAATAAAATAAGAAGCATGTTTTCAAAAGAAATACATCATAGTATTCAAACAATACAACTTGGAAATAATGCTATCTCTTTCTTTCACAGTCTGTTTAGTCTAGTCTAGTTTCTCCTAGTACCAGAGTCAATAAGTCAAGGTGAAAACTGAAAATAAGATATTATAATGGAGGGGTTTGTAGAGACACTGATATGATGCTGCACTTACTGAAGAGAAATGTGTCATATTGTTATACAAAATGAATTATTAATACCTACCCCCATAAAAACATGTAGTACTTACGTAGGCTACCCCATCAATCTAAAAAAATAGGTAAAATGTGTCTCTCTCTGAAGACATTTTTTAAGAATTCTCTCTCCACACAATGCTAATTATATTTAGTTTCTGATGTTACCACTAACAACCACAACAGAATACAATAAATGATTGGCATTAGTGTTCTATTGGTGACAATTAGAATTTTTAAAAGTTTGAATAACTTTTATGTGCATACAACAACAAGTTGCAGCAAATATGATGTGCTTCTTAAACTGAAAAATCTTACCTGGGCAACCTTTCTGAGTACATGGAATGTACTGAGCTTTATATCCTTCACAATCTGCCCCTCCAAATGCAGGAGATGGCTCTGAACATTGACGAGTGCGGTGCCTTGTACTGTTAGAGCATGGTCCACTGCAGGCCTTCCAATCAGACCATTCTGACCTGTACATGTAAAAATAGGATATTATATTAATTTAGTACCACTTTGATACAAAATTAAAGGCTATGTAAACCTCATTTTAATCCTTAAATGCACATCAATGCAAAGGTGAATAGGAGAATTTACTTGCTTGCTATACTTTCTCTTAAACAGTTGAGTATTGTTACAACAAAATGAAACCAATATAAATGGTATTTTTGGTTGTTTTACCATTTATTTGATAAAGCAACAATAAATATTTGGATTTTGGATTTTAAAAAAATGAAGGTAAGTACTTAAACAAAAGGTAAGATAATACAATCAGAAAATGTTTTGCATTGATCTCGCACAAACTCTGAGTCAGATTGGAAAGCAGACTTCCTAGCAAGGGAGACCAGGTTTGGACATCATTGAGAAAAAGAGAACAAAGTTTTGAGGATCATTATTCCCTCCAACTGATGTAAGGAATGCTGGGCTGAATGGCTTAGACGATTAACGGGATGACGTATTTGAGCACCTTCAAATACCACCAGACTGAGCCAGGATCAAAACTGCCAATTTGGTCTCAGAAAGCTAGTGCCTTTACCATCTGAGCCAATGAGCCCAGCATATGAGACAGTTGGATGATGTATGCTAAACATTAATGCCAATTTGCCAAACAATACAAATAGAAAGTATCTAAAGGAACATTGTCACTTAAGTCAATGTTTTCAGATCAAATGTGAAAAAAATACCACACAATGTAGATCAGTGCAAAACTTCAGCGATTGCTCTGAACTAAGTGCAGAAAACTGTATCAACACAGCCACTAGCAGCAACTGGGAATTAGAAGTGGGGAGCAAAAAATTTGCCGACAGCAAAAAGTACCCGGGTTCGTCGGATATAGTGGGTGGGGATACAGTATATCAAATCTTAAAAAAAGGCTACAAAGTAGTTTTTTGATGCTCTCTGAGCAAATTTCAACAGAGAGGTAAAGGTTGACAGTTCAGTAAATTAAGTGCGGTAATAAGAGTTTAATAATAATTTCATTGTTTATACGTCCCACTAACTACTTTTGATGGTTTTAGGATGTGCCAAGGAGCTGGAATTTTGTCCAACAGGAGTTATTTTAAGTGTCAGTAAATCTACCAACACAAGGCTGACGTATTTGAGCACCTTCATATATCACCGTACTTAGCCAGGATCGAACCTGCCAAGTTCGGTTCAGAAGGCCAGCGTCTCAACTGTCTGAGCCACTCAATCTGGCCAATAATAGCTTTTTTTTTGGAGATTTTGAGTCAATAATACAATAAAACTTTCTTCTTCTTCTTGAGATGTCTTCTCCTAGCGGAGGTTGGCGGTCCACATAGTCAGCTCTGGACATGATGTTGCAGCATGGAAAGCATCAATAAAACTTTCACCAAAGGAATAATAATCACATATGGATTACAATTAAATAGAAGTACAGCATGATTATATAATTGAAATTAATTTAGTATTTGATTACACACTAAGAAACTAACCGACACGTGGCAAGTGGGTGAATCATACCTTAGTGTCCATGATCTTGGCATAAAAATATACTCCTGCCACCCTTCCTCACAGCATATGCAAAGTCTTCACTACTTGCTGTGGCGCTATACAAATCGGTTAGCCATGATGAGCGACATTTCATCCGTATTTCTGCTAATAATTCTGTTAATAATTAATTGAAATAAAGAAAATAATTAGCTGATACAACAATAAGGCTTGTACAAATGGCTTTTATTAATTAATTCCCACATTTCCTATTTCTTGCCCGATAAAATGGAATAAATATGTAATGTTGTCTCCACAAAGTAGGGGGGGGGACTTCCCCCCCTCGCCCCTCCTAATCACTGCTACTGAACGCAGTGCAAAACTACAGTGATTGCTCTGAACTGAGTGCAGCAGAAGATTGTATAAACAAAGCCTTCCTACCACACCTTCTGGACACCAATCACCAACAATTTACTTCAGATCTGTGTACTGCAATGGTGGGAGAGAATATCGCACTGCAAAAACTGGGGCATCTAGCATTTAAATATGTTTTAAGAAAATACACAAACAAAATTCATACCATGTGCATTAACGCTGCAGAAAGCCATGTCATGACCATTGGTTCAATCAGATTTGGCATTTCTGAAGGCAAATTTCAGCCAGCTGCTGGGAGAACACCCCCGGGACAAAACTCTGGCACCTCGGTGTCTCCAAAAACTACAAAAGTAGTTAGTAGGAGAGATTTGGAGAAGAGTGGCATGCCTCTTTTTTAGTCTATTAGGATTGTAGAAGTTAGGGGAAGTCCTCAGCAAACATTTGGGAAGGTAGCTGCAGTCAGGGTAATAGGGTCCTGCAACGAAATTCAGGATGGAAAGAGGTAGCAAATGTAGCCAATGTGCTACGAGGTGATATAGGTGGAGCAAGATGAAGCCAACAAAGCCAGATAAAGCAGCTTCATGGAAGTTTTGTCCCATCATTTCACATGATGTTGAGAGATCAGATTTATATAAACATTCTTCATGATATTAGAACATATTTCTTTTTTCATAATTGGCTTAACATCTCACTGACAGAGATAGGTCTTATGGTGATGATATAATAGGAAAGGCCTAAGAGTAGGAAGGAAGCGGCCATGGCCTTAATTAAGGTACAGCCCCAGCATTTGCCTGGCGTGAAAATGGGATACCACGGAAAACCATCTTCAGGGCTGCCAACAGTGGAGCTCCAACCCACTATTTCCCAGATGCAAGCTCACAGCTGCACACCCATAACTGCATGGCCAACTCATCCGGTGATATTAGAACATGATTGTTACCTGAAATATTGAAAAGTTGCTAACTGTGAATTCCTTCCATAGTCATTGAGTGTACATTACATTGTAAGTAACTTTTCATGCTTATTTGGTTGCCTATTTTACACAATGGTACCTATTTTGGCTATTTTTAGTGCCATTATGCCTGCCTACTTTAAATGCTTTTAGTGCCTATAGATCCCATCCCTAGTGATAATATAGGGTTATGATAGAGAAGCAACTATCCATAAATGAATGGGGTAGCATTGCAATTTATGTAGGGTTTCTCTAAAGTCATTTGCATTAAAGATAGGCATAAAATAACACAACAGTTATCTTGGAACTTTTCTGGACTCAGAACTGGTCTTTAAATGAACAGTACACTGGAACATCCTGTTCCAAAAAAACAGTGTTCTGTGTCGCCTGCGCTCCAGCAAGATTGGTCTGGCAGCATCCTGTTCCGAATGAACAGTATTCCGTATCGCCTGCACTCAGCGGGGCTGGTCTACCAACACCCTGTTCCGAAGGAACAGCGTTCCGTCTCGCCCTGTTTCATAAAACTAATAATATTAGAACTCGTAAAAATAGTAATTGGTTAACCAAATTCTGTTTCATAAAGATGTATACATGACTAATAAAATGTCTTCACTCATAAAATTAGTTAATTAGTCAACTGATCCAATTGGAGGTTAGAATCGGTTTGTTGCATGCGTTCTTGGTTTGTATTTGTTCCCAGAAGTAGGCTAGTGCTTGACAACTGGCTATTAATTCATATGTTCAATAGGCTCACTTGATATTTTCATTGTTCTGACTTCAGGTATACAGGAGAATGGGTACCGGTAAAAGAATTGAACGTAATGTGAGAGAAGAAATGTTCCTTGCGGCAAGTTTTTGGGGTGCAGCCTATTGCACACTCTATAACCCCCCTTGCTTTTTCCTTTTCTTATGTGCCCTTAAAAATAGATCTCAGAGAATTAGAGTAGGTGAGACTTTATCTGACCCTGTAATAATTAAGAGGGGAATTCCTCAGGGCAGTATTATTGGACCTTTAAGTTTTCTTATATATATCAATGATATGAGTAAAGAAGTGGATTCAGAGATAAGGCTTTTTGCAGATGTTATTCTGTATAGAGTAATAAATAAGTTACAAGATTGTGAGCAACTGAAAAATGACCTTGATAATGTTGTGAAATAGACAGCAGGCAATGGTACGATGATAAATGGAGTTAAAAGTCAGATTGCGAGTTTCACAAATAGGAAACATCCTCTCTGTTTTAATAACAGGGTGAAAGTTCCTTTTGGGGATCATTGTAAGTATCTAGGTGTTAATATAAGGAAAGATCTTCATTGGGGTAATCATATAAATGAGATTGTAAATAAAAGGTACAGATCTCTGCACATGGTTATGAGGGTATTTAGGGGTTGTAGTAAGGATGTAAAGGAGAGGGCATATAAGTCTCTGGTAAAACTCCAACTAGAGTATGGTTCCAGTGTATGAGACCCTCACAAGGATTACTTGATTCAAGAACTGGAAAATATCCACAGAAAAGCAGCTTGATTTGTTCTGGGTGATTTCCGACAAAAGAGTAGTGTTACAAAAATTTTGCAAAGTTTGGGCTGGGAAGACCTTGGAGAAAGAAGACGAGCTGCTCGACTAAGTGGTATTGTGATTTTGAGGAAGAAGTATAGGCTGATGATGCCCGTTACACATAACAAAACATGTCCCAATATTGATTTATAATGTATAAATCATAAGCATTCCAAAGAATTGGGTGTATTAAATAGGTGGAGCAATTTGATTTTTTTAAAGATTATTAACAGATATGTTCTGAGCTGTTAGTGGAGAGATGGCGTGGAATGACATTAGTAGACGAATAAATTTGAGTGGTGTCTTTAAAAGTAGGAAAGATCACAATATGAAGATAAAGTTGGAATTCAAGAGGGCAAATTGGGGCAAATATTCGTTTATAGGAAGGGGAGTTAGGAATTGGTATAACTTACCAAGGGAGATGTTCAATAAATTTCCAATTTGATATAATTTAAGAAAAGTCTAGGAAACAACGAATCTGCCACCTGGGTGACTGTCCTAAATGTAGATCAGTATTGATTGATTGGTTAAATATCTGTTGAGATGGACAAGCAAAATCTTGGTTTACTGGTGGTATAAGCGAAGCATAAAAGGATAGACTGAGTCTCCAAACAGAACTGCACGAGGGAAAGGTCCCCAACCATTAGTCATCTTATTGTTCAAGTCACTTAACCTTAGAGAACTAGCGTCGTTGACACTACCAGGCCATTTCCCACAAACATAATAGAATTCTAAGTGGTGGTGGTGGTGACGATTATTGTTTTAAGAGAAAGTACAACCAGACAACCATCTTCTATATAATACTAATCAGAGAGAAAAACTGAAAAGGATCTGTTACTTCGAAAAATGAAGGTATTGGCCAACGGAAGACAAGGGCCATGAAGGGCGTTAAAATGAAAGACTCTCTAGGTTTCGCAATGTAATACAATCGGGGTTGGAAAAGAACAAGAGTTGACCAAAGAAGGTTGGATAAGATAGATAAAAGTGAGGAGCTTGGCACAAGTTAGTGGGAGAAATGCCAGGACTCAAATAAGAGCCCCGTCATCGCCAAACCGCGCTCTCAACTGTAGAATTCTAAATTTGGTCCACATAAGAGCTTTACATTCAAGGAATGTTTCCCATACTGATCAGCAAATGCTGGTTCATATGCACTTGGTGCATCCATTTTTAGCGTTCCACCAAGTACTCCACAAAAAGGCCTACATGTTTCATGTTTTACTGCTCCCTGCCTTCAGGCAAACATCTTAGTTAATCTATAACTGTTCTTCTGTCAGTTAAAACAAATTTATTTATTATAAAATACCTGAAAAATAAAACATTTAACAACAACAGATCAAACCTGAACATTAATTTAATTTAATTAAGGTGTTTCCTTCTCAAGTTTCATTAACACCCAATTTTTTGTGATAAAAACCATGTTTCAGCATTCTCTACAAACATCAAAAGTAAAGCATGAAACTAACAGTGAGGAAACAATTTTCAAATGATTATTTATGAGGTTCATTAATATTTTCTAATTCCCCACTGCCTAAACCTTTTACTGTTATTTTGGAACTGTTATTTGGAACATAGTATTTTTTTGGAACCAGAACAACCAGAACTGTTCCAGAAAAAGAACAACTTCGCCCATCTCTAGTTTTCATCTAGTTGACTATCCCAGATTCATCCATTGTGTCAATGTCACTATCTTCTAATAAATTTCAGTTACGATCTCAGCATCTTTCTAATCCCACCCACGTATGCGCTACTCTCAATTGTTTCTTAGCACTTACTGATATAAAACACGACACATGTATTTGCAGAGAAGACAATATATACAAGAAATGGACAAATTCACAAACAAAATACTGCAGGTGGAAATGTGGTGGTAAACACCTGTTGAAGGGCACACTTTTGCTATCACCTGAAGCTAGTCAGAGATTATATGCAAAGAAGAGCAATACTCAAAATTAATATACAGAAAAGGATTTCAAAATCTCCCCAATAGATAGCAGAAGTGATTAAATGTAGCCAGGTGCCAATTATATAAATAAACTAGCTGATGTACCCGTGCTTCGCTATGGGATTCTCAGAAAGACTGTCTTTGTGGTTTTCCAAACTGAAGTCAACATAGGTCATTACAAAAATGTCTGTAGGAATGCAGCAATTAAAAACAATGTTACCATATAAAATACTTGATCAAATGAAGAACCACACATTTTCTCACTTTTAGTAAACAGTACTACTGTAATACGAATATAAATGGTCCGTTATTGGACATTATAAATTTTCCAGCTAACTTATTCCTGGTTGCCAGTATTTTGCCCATGTGTGCTATGTTGGGTTCATCAGTTGGTACATAGCACACTTACCAAGATGCATGGCTAGTGCATACCGTGGAGGCCATTGTGTAGGCTACTTGGAGCCACCGGTAGTGCCAATGCACTGTGAGAGACCTTTGTCTCATTATCAAAAATTGATGCCTGATTGGCCATCAAATGATATATATGTTGATTCCCATAGGGAACCTGAAATATTTGTCCTGAATGAGTAAATTCAGGTATTTCAGGTTCCCTATGGGAATCAACATTTATATCATCTGATGGCCAATCAGGCATCAATTTTTGGTAATGAGACAAAGACTCTCATAGTGCATTGGCACTGCCGGTGGCTCCAAGTAGCCTACGCATTGGCCTCCACAGTCACCTATAGACATAGTGTCGCGTCCATATTTGTGGATGACCAGTCAATGATCTTCAGGTACTTCTAGAACTTTCAAGCATATTCGAGAAGTGGCAGCCAGTATTGATCTAGTAGACACCAATATGAGTCAACAGCAACTGCCGAGTTCTCCTCCTGCATCGCTTAATATGGACAGTGAAACAACTAAACAATCTAGGAACCTTTCGCCTTCATCCGACAGAGAAAGGAAGAAATTATGTGGAGCAACCGCCTCTCCTACCAACAGCTCCACTTACACTGGTACCACCTCTCTCCTGAATCAATCAGTTTCTGGGATCCACAACTAAACCCACCACTGGACTACTACAAGGCAAACATAGTTGTGCCATTTCATATGCCACCATGATCGCCTACTCAGAGCACCACCTACATGCCCATGAACATCCGGAGCTACGCTCAGGCAGCCAAGAACCCGCACCTGGCACCCAACATTCATAATCGCAGCGTGATGCATCCGCTCCCGTTGCCGCCTGCTCTGTCGTACGTCGTCAAGGTGGCGCATATTGCCTCCGACAAGGTGAACATCAGGGCTATCTATCAGATATTGATGAGATTTACCCGCAATTATGAGGACTACCACCCAGAAATTCAATGCACTCATGATGGGTCATTTAACCTGTGGACTACTAAGCTGTATTACACATATCTTACTCAAACTATTGGCTTGGGACATTTTGGCAAACATAGCAAGGCTATCAACATTACACAGCCAGCCCCCACCTGGCGAGAGGCTCCTACTAGACCATCTCCCATGCACTCCATGCTAGCCTACGGAGTGGATCGTGATTGGACTGATGATGAAGTGGCAGCCCAGTTGCAGCTTGAGGGCCAACAGATCTACAAGGTGGTTCGAATCTGGAACCAGCATGGACCTACATCATCCGCATCCTGTCGAGGGACATCACCACCTTAGATACCCTCTACAGCCGTCGTCATCATGTGGAGCCTTCCCACTCGGCACCACCCCAGAAGATCCGGTTTGAGTGGTGCCAGCGCTTTGATCATCTCTCGGGAGCGCCATGTACTCATCCTGAGGTATATGTGATTTGTAGTCAGGAGCACCCAACTCAAAGTTGTCCGAATAAGGCCTCCCCCAAGTGTATAAATTGTTCCGAAACCCACTCATCATTCTCTTATAAGTGCAAGTCCTGTCCTGCTCCCGAATTGTCCCAACGTGAATCTGTTATTCCCGTTATGTCTCAGGACTTCCCCACTCCTGCTCCCTCCTCTACCCTCCCTCCCTCCTGTTCTGAGAACATTGTTCATTTTCTAACGATGGTGCTCCAGAACATTCTCCCATTCCACCATCCCCACATCCTGAGTCAGGTTCAATTGGTGGTGCTATTGGTGTTTAATGCTCATATGGACGTTGCATATGCAGGCAACAAGATGCATTTTACATTTTTTCCCCTCAATGCTGTTACTCTATTAGGATGAAACGTTAAAGATCTATTATACTAACCTTCAGTCTCTTAACACCAGTCATGCCCTATTGGACCTCTCCCTTAATCTGTACGACCCGGATGTATTTGTCTCAAATGAAACTTTCCTTACTCCTTTCCAGCAGCCAAATTTTGCTTCTTATACTCTTTATCGCACAGACCGACCTTGTGAAGCTCGCGGTGATGTGGCTGTTGGCGTGAAATGAACTATTACCTGCAAACTACACTTCTATACTTTTTCCAATAATTTTACAGAATATCTCATTGTTGAAACTTTTCCTCCTAACCATCCTCCCATTACTTTCGTAACAATGTATCTCACCCATCGTACACCTCCTCCGATTTATATTATTAGTTACATTGATTCTAAGTTTCCTCACTTATAACGTTTCTGTTTCCACTACTTTCAATAATGTATTATCTCGTATCCGGGCCGTGCAGATTCCCTCTCCTTCTATACCTGCCCTATTTCCAATACCACCCCTGATGTTCTACTCTCCCCTCCCTTTCGAATTACCTCACCATAGAAAAACTTCTTCATGTCGACTCTGATCATCTCCCCGCTCTTACTACTCCTCATGTTTCCTTTCCTTCCTGTCCTGATCACTCTCGATCTCCTCCTACTCGACATTTTTCTCAGACTAATTGGACAAAATACTGTGCAACAATTACTGATCTTCTCCATGACTCCCCCCTTCCTAACTCCCACCCCAACCTTCTTCACTTAATATCGCAAGTTGAACATGCACTTCAAATGGCTGATCAGCTCCACATTCCATGCCATTCCTACCACCCTTCTAAACCTCCTATCCCCCCTAAAGCTCTTTCCCTTTTTGAAATTAGCACATGAATATTATCATTCATATATTCATACACAGGACCCGACTACTGTCCTTGCTCACAGATGCACACTTCGACATGCTCGTTCCTACATTAAAGCCATTAAACGCAAACTCTGGATGACCGCGTCGATATGAAGAAATTTTTCTATGGTGAGGTTATTCAAAAGGGAGGGGAGAGGAGTAGAACATCAGGGGTGGTATTGGAAAAGAGTGATTGAATGGGTGGCTATATCGCAGGTTGAACATGCACTTCAAACCGCTGATCAGCTCCACATTCCCTGCCATTCCTACCACCCTTCTAAACCTCCTAAAGTTCTTTCCCTTTTGAAATTGGCACACGACTATTATCATTCATATAGAATAGAACTCAGAGAATTAGATTAGGCGAAGCTTTATCTGACCCTGTAATAATTAAGAGGGGAGTTCCTCAAGGTACTATTATTGGACCTTTATATTTTCTCATATATATCAATGATATGTGTAAAGAAGTGGAATCAGAGATAAGGCTGTTTGCAGATGATGTTATTCTGTACAGAGTAATAAATAAGTTACAAGATTGTGAGCGGCTGCAGGGTGACCTCAATAGTGTTGTGAGATGGAGGGTGGGCAATGGTATGATGATAAACAGGGTTAAAAGTCAGGTTGTGAGTTTCACAAATAGGAAAAGTCCTCTCAGTTTTAATTACTGCGTTGATGGGGTGAAAGTTCCTTTTGGGGATCATTGTAAGTACCTAGGTGTTAATGTAAGAAAAGACCTTCATTGGGGTAATCACATAAATATGATTGTAAATAAAGGGTAAAGATCTCTGCTCATGGTTATGAGGGTATTTAGGGGTCGTAGTAAGGATGTAAAGGAGAGGGCATATACGTCTCTGGTAAGACCCCAACTAGAGTATGGTTCTAGTGTATGGGACCCTCACCAGGATTACTTGATTCAAGAACTGGAAAAAATACAAAGAAAAGCAGCTTGATTTGTTCTGGGTGATTTCTGACAAAAGAGTAGCGTTACAAAAATGTTGCAAAGTTTGGGCTGGGAAGACTTGGGAGAAAGGAGACGAGCTGCTTGACTGAGTGGTATGTGATACAAATTCTTATAATTTTGTTAATTACCACCTATTTAATACAATAAAAACATAGTACATACTTACATATTTATTAAGATGTTTATATGGTACATGTTTCGCTCCTTTTTCGTGAGCATCATCAGCCAACTATTATTCACTTAAGGTTGTATAAGATCATGAAACAATTCTTTTTGGATTAAGATTATTCCTATAAAACTAATTGACAAATCTTATAATATTTTACAAGTCATATAACAATAAAATTATGTCTTTAAGTTAAAATTTTTGTCTAAAATCTATCTAAGTCTAACATTTTATTGACGAAACTCATCTGGTGAACATCTTTTAAATTGTTTAAAAAATAAAAAATAAATAAAAAACTTTTGAGATCTGGCTAATTGTATTGATTCATGTTGCTTAAATTGTATGATTGTCATTAAAACTTCGTAAACTATATTGACAATTTTCTGCAGTTGATGATTTTCTATGTAATGGACATTTGACTTGTTCTCGTTGCTGGAGTAATATTTATAAAAATGTATTGGCATTAAATTTTATATTGTCAATAGGATAATATTGTTCGTGAACAAACTTGTTGATGAAACACTTTCTAATGTGATATTGGATTTTAAATGTTCTCGTATGCTCTAAAATGGCTTGTTGGTATATCTGTAATGAAAGATAAAAAATTATATGTTTATGGTTTTGATTATAATTCTGTATAACTTCTTATTGGAAGGATTGCCACTTACTTTTCTTTCTGCTGTGTAATTGTTTAGTGTTACTCCTAGCCTCTTGAGAACTACTTGTTGTTCTGTTTCCACTTCTTGTATTATATGAGTGAGTGTGGATGAGTTTACGTTTTAGCGGGGAGTGGGAAGGGGAAGTTAAGGTAGGCGGTGCATTGATAGCTGCAGTAGATTGTGGAGGGGATTGTCTAGGAGAAGTAAGGGGAGGAGTTGAGTTTGTTTGCGTCAATAAGCCATTAACTTTTGTCGGATTAAAATGTTTATAGAATTTATTTATATCTGATTTAAGCATTTGTATTAGTTCCGGTAATTGTACTAAGGTGGGGTTCTTTATTTCAATTTCGTTATTTAGGTTTTTATTTTTGTTGTATTGTTGATCTAAATGAATGTATATGTTTTCCAAATCCGTCATTTCTTTTCCCTTTTCTACTCTTCTTAATATTTTTAAATCCCTTTCAATAGTTGTAAAACTGTGTCCAGTTTCTAGCATGTGTGCACCCATTGCAGAAGGTTTCTTGTGTTTGGCTGCATTTACATGTTTGAGATATCTTATCATAAAGCTTCGGCCAGTTTGGCCAACGTACGAAAAATTGCATTCTGTGCACGCGAGCCTATATTTTCCAGATCCTTGATATTGATTACTATTTATATTAACTTTACTGTAGTTGAAGAAAATATTTCGGTTTGTGTTTTGGGTTTTGAAGGCAATGTTAATATCTCGTTTTTTGATGGTATTAGTGATTAGTGACACAGCCGCCTGTTGGCATTTCTTGATGGCTGCCGTACTTTTGTATCTGTCTCTTGGCACAGACCATATCAAAGTATAGCTTCCACTGAAGTCCCAGTCTCATCCATGTCTGTGTCAATATGGAACATGCTGGGATATGGGTGGTGCTGAATAATGACATTCGGAGCACAAATAGTGTCTGAGTGTTATGAAAGGTGTTGCTCATAGGGTCAGTCATGCTGCAGTGGCACATTCTGGCCCAGTGAGTAAAGCAATGGCAAACTACCTCACTCCTCATCTTGCCTAGTATGCCTCATTTGGGCTCTGCCATTAGTTTTTGCTGTTTCCGTATAACTGCATAGCCTTTGGTGGTGCTATTTGAGGATCCAACCAGCCTCTGGGCTGATGACTTGACAGACAGACAGACAGACAGACAGACAGACAGACAGACAGACATGCTACATAACTAAAGTTATACTGTATTAAATTCCCGATCATTTATATATCCATTTTACCGTACCGGCTATGATCACAGAGATATTCATGAATTTGGATTTTTGTTACTAAGTCCATATTAGCGCCGAGTCATGAGAAAATGGGTAAACAGAATTTAATGAAAACTGGTATGTAAAGTCGGAGAAAAAGGAACTACAATCTACGCTATAAATAATTTTATAAGACGCCCTAAATTCACAGAGTCGAAAGAAGACTAAATGTGAAGGCCTTCAATATAGCTCATAAAAATGATCAACAATAAGATTACATTGACCATTCTTTGTTATGATTTGCTTTGTTTCTTTTGTTGTCACTCATCTACGATGGATAAGATTACTGCTGCATACCAAATATTTTTTTTAAATTGGCTTTACGATGCACCGACACAGATAGGTCTTGTGGCGACGATGGGAAAGGAAAGGCCTAGGAGTTGGAAGGAAACGGCCATGGCCTTAATTAAGGTACAGCCCCAGCATTTGCCTGGTGTGAAAATGGGAAACCACAGAAAACCATCTTCAGGGCTGCCGACAGTGGGGCTCGAACCCACGATCTCCCGGATGCAAGCTCACAGCCGCACGCCTCTACGCGCACGGCCAACTCGCCCGGTATATCCATACATCCAACCATCTTTAAACCCAACTTACAAATAGATTTTGAATTTCAAAAACATCTAAAGGCATCAAATTCAATATGTGAGAAAATGATGTTGACACCTTTAAGTGTCTAACCCAGTAAAGGGGTTAATTTTGCCAGGTAAACACCAAATATGTCACCAGAGGTTTTTTCCCATGCCAACATCGTACAATATGGAGTGTCAAACGGACTTTATTCTACCCTCCAAACATCCAGCTACCTCTACCATGTTTGAACTTGTGATCTTGGAATCTAGTGGCCAGTATCACTGGACCACAGAAGGCGCTGTCAAACCAATTAGGTGGACAACCAGTTTAAAAGATGTAAAAGCTGACATTAAGTAGAAACAAAATATGAAATTAATCATATCAACTGTCTGAAATATTGATATGAAAGGCATAAACAGAGGTACACGTGCTGGTCATCAGGGGTTGATCCTTAAGCTGCAAGATTTACCTATATGTGATATTGCTTCTATTCACTCCAATATTTGACTTTAGTCCAATGTTGTAGTTTGCTGTGTTGCTCTCCTGTACTCCTTCAATCAAGAAAGCACTCTCTTGGTACCACTATGTAACCAACTTGCATATTATGTACAATTATCTGTAGAAGTCTAATCTGTTATTATCAAGTAATAAAACCTGAAATTCCTACCTCAGTGGTGGCCTAAAATTTGACTGGAGCTAACATATTTTGCATGTACAAGATTATTGTTAATAAAAAAAAAACTGGTTGGTTAATCTGCTTCTAAGTTTACAAATCTGTAGAGTATAAAAAGTAAACTTCGTGATGTACCTGCTACAAATGTTGAAAATTATTTTTACAAGAATTCTGCTCTCCTATACTTCCGGCCAGCAAACTTTGTTATTACTTTTTTTCCCCGGTTAAAGTTCACTATGTTAGCAATGTACACTTTCTCTATTGTAAGCACAGCTAAATCTAAAGCATCAAGCCTGTCTTATACCATTTTATTTCTCAAATATGTTATAACACACTTAATACATTGGAGAAGCCACCCGTAAAAACTATGGGCGCATTATTTCACCGCTGCCGACGGAGGTCGGAGAATCTATGGGCACATGTTTTCACTGTGGCTAAAACTAGGAGCTGCCATTTCAGCATGCTGTGTCTTTACCAGAATATTGTTGGATGCCTCTAGTAAGCAAAGATGTACTAGTCACGAGTATAAATTGAGAGCTCTTCTTTCAAGGCACTAATAACATAGCCGCATTCATACATAATCTGTGGCTGCATTATTGTCGACCCTCAGTTGTGAAGTGAATGGAAAAGTATGTGCCTGCAGACTGGAAGAGAGGCAGACTCGTTTGTGTCATTCTTGTGAATATTTAGCATGTCTAATTCAAGTGTTACAAAATTCAGACAATGAGTCCATACTGGATGTTCTTATGGAAGACTCGAGTTCTGAAACTGAGGATGCAGATGGGAATTACACACCAAATAAACACAATTATTCTGATGCTTCAGGCAAGTAAACTGAAATAATGAGCTTATTTCAAATTAGTGTCGAGTGAGTTCTGTAATATTGTTTTATATGACTCACTAAAAATCTGGGTTGCTTTCTGTGTACAGGTGACAATGTGCAGCTACTCGATACAAGCCCGTCATCAAACAATGAATGGTGAGAAATTAAATTACTGGTTCTAAACAAGGATACCCAAGTAAATTGACCACTTAGGTTTGACTCGGTATATTATATAATATATTTTAATAGTCGTGTCCTCAATATTTGTCAAATTTCAAAATATTTAACCTGACTGACATCCATAACAGCATCACAATTATTTTTTCTTTTGCAGAAACCATCTTCATAAATTTATATAAGACTAGTACTATCTGTTGCGGCTTTGTCCACTATTGTTTTAATTGAAGCATTCATTTTAGTAGCTTCACTAACTCTTGCTTAATGCTGGATTAGTTAGAGCACGTTTGACATGCATTTTCATCTTCACCGACAAAAACTACAATGTAAAACTGAGCTTTCTCTTCTGTATCTAGCAACCAGCTCCCATGTAAACGATTATACTTGACTTTGTAAGTTGGCATAAAACATTTTTCTACAATCTGATCACCTTCAAAAGTAGTCATCTGGATACAGCTGTTGTGTTGTCGAATGCGATCAATGTAGTGACCACTTTATCATATCATGTTGCTCCTAGCATTCTCTTACAATTATCCTGACTAAGCCACCATTAAAGAGGTAGTCAAACTCACAGTATAGATAACAATTTCTTAGCAAGAATGATGCTATCTCATGTCGTTATAAAGTATTTGTGACAGAAATTTTTGTACAACCCTCTGCTTCCCTTGTAAGTTGAATGTCCAAAAAAAAAAAAAAAAAAAAAAAATCGTATTTTACGTATTTATATGAAAAATGTTTTACTGCAAAAAGAAAGTTTTATATTAATTTGCAACCAAGAATATTAAAAATGTAAATTTTAAATATACCTCATATAAAATCTTTAAAATCAAAATTTTGTAAAACCATCTCTGAGCACAGCTTTACATACTTATATGAATAATATCTGTCAAATTTCATCTCTCTAACATTAATAGTCTCGGCTGGTCACTGATCACTGTCTGAATCAGCTTTCAACCATTTGTACATCTTGTAAATCAAATTTCATGAAATGAAGAATTTCATTTTATGTAGGTATTTATAAGAAGATTGTTTTAGATTTTTAAAAAGTTTTAATTATTTTATTTTGCAGCCAAAAAAAAGGTAATTTTGAATATACACTTGTTCAACCCTCTGCATCTTTCATTAAGTCGAATTTCAAAAATGCAGAAAATGTAATTTAGTTTTTTATATGAAGATTGTTTTAGTGCAAAAGAAAAGTCGCATCTCAATTTGCAGCCGAGGAAATAAAAAAAAGGTAAATTTTGAATTTACAGTATACATTTATTCAACCCGCTGCACACCTTGCAACTCAAACTTAAAAGATTGCAGGAATTACATTTTGGTCATTTATATGAAGGATGTTTTAGTGTAGAAACAAAGTTTTATTTTATGGCTGAAATATTTTTTAAAAAAGCTGTAAATTTTGAATATACTGTTGTTAAATCCTTTGCATCCATTGGAAGTTGAATTTAAAAAATACAGAAACAGCATTTTAGGAATTTATATGAAGAATGTTTTAGTGCAAAAGCAAAACTGTATTTAATTTTGTGGCTGAGGAAAAAAGAAAGAAAGTTAATTTTCGAATATACCCCCATTTTAATTCTTTCAAAATTAAATTTTGTAAAACCCTTTCTTAGCACTCACGTACACATTTATACAAATATTTTCTACAAATTTCATGTCTCTAGCTTCAATGGTCTCTGCTGGGCATTTACGAGTCAGTCAGGACATTGGTTTATATATATATATTTATTAGAATATACCCTTGTTCAACCCTTTGCACCCCATGTAAGGCAAATTTCAAAAAATGCAGAAATTGTAGTTTATGCCTTTATATGAAGAACGTTTTAGTTCAAAGTTGAAATTGTATTTTATTTTGCGGGCAAGAAAATCGAAAAAAAAGGTACATTTCAAACATATGCTTGTTCAACCCTTTGCATCCCTTGTAAGTCAAATTTCAAAAATAGAAATAATGTATTTTAGGTATTTATATGAAGAATGTTTTAGTGCAAAAACGAAGTGTATTTTATTTCGCAGCTGAAATCTTTGTTCAATCTTTTGCACCCCTTGTAAGTTGAAATTCAATAAGTGCAGAAATTACATTTTAGGTATTTATATAGATAATGTGTTAGGGCAAAAATGAAGTTGTATTTCATTTTGTGGTCCAGAAAATTTGTTAAAGATACATTTAGAATATACCCCATTTCAACCCATTAAAATAATTTTTTGTATAGAACCCCTTCTTAGCACTCATGTACACACTTATACAAATATATCCTTTAGATTTCATGTCTCTAGCTTTAATGATCTTGGCTGAGCATTTATGAGTCATTCAGTCAGGACATTGGTTTTTATATACCAGTATATAGAATAATATAGATAAAAATATATCCTTGTTCAACCCTTTGCACCCCTTGTAAGTCAAATTTTAAAATGCAGAAGTTGTATTTTAGGCATTTATATGAAGAATGTTTTAGTGCAAAGTCGAAGTTGTATTGTATTTTGTGGCTGAAAAAATTTTAAAATATGGTTAAATTTTGAATCTATGTTTCTTCAACCCTTTCCACACCTTGCAAGTTAAATTTCAATAAATGCAGAAATTGTATTTATGATATTTTTTATGTTTTAGTGCAAAAATATTGTATTTTATTTCATGGCTCAGAAAATCAATGAACGGTAAGTATCGAATAAACCCTTGTTTAACCTTTCGTACTCCTTTGAAGTCAAATTTTAAGAAATGCAAAAATTATATTTTAGTAATTCATATGAAGAATGTTTTATTGCAAAGACAAAGTTTATTTTATTTTGTGGTCAAGAAAATAGAAAACAAGGGCTAAATTTAGGATGCACCATTGTGCACTCCTTGAGAGTCAAATTTCAGAAGCTGCAGAATTTGTATTTTATGAATGTATTTGAATAATGTTTTGGTGAAAAAATGAAGATGTAATTTATTTTGTGGCTGAGAAAATAAAAAAATAAAAATTTTGACCCTTATTTCAACCCATTAAAATCAAAATTGTGTAAAACCATCTTTTAGCACTCACACACTTATACGAACATATCCTAACTATTTTATGTCTCTAGCTTTAATGGTTTCAGCTGGGCATTCATGAGTCGGTCGGTCAGGACATTGGTTTTTGTATATAAGATAAATTGCTGCACTTTTATGATAATTAAAACTCATTCTTATGTAGAGAAAAGTATTTTTTTATATTTCAAAAGTTTTTTCAATAATTGCCTTCTCTAGCCTTGAAAAAAGTTTCAGGAACCATTTAAAAAACCTGTGACTTTTGGAGGGTATCACATTCAAATATAGCCATCTCCAGTGTGTTAAATATGATGAAACATTGTTCATATTCAGCAGTTGTCACTGGAGTTGTTAAAATTATATTTGACCATATTACTGTTTATGAAAAAGTATTCTCTAAGTTATTTTCAATGAGAGAAAAGTACAATGCATTGACATAATTAATGTTTTTAAATTCTTCACTAGAATAAACAATACAGAGTTAATTATTCAACTTTCCTGCTTCTATGAAAGGGTGATATTTTGTATTACTGTTGCACAAATCATCAGGGAACTTACACTTCATGTCACAGAATTTTGCCACATTAACTAAATTAAAGCACTCCAGATGTTTAGTTTTACTAAATCTTTCCTTGGCTTACCGAATAATTATATTGCAGCATTCAATAGCATATGCATTTATATTAACACCTTTTTCCTCTTTTTTAAAAGATTACATGTAACAGAGCTCTCTCCTGGTGAATAGCTTATTTCATTTCACAAAATTTTTGAAGATGTTGATTTGCATGTACCTTAGTTGTGACTTTCTTCTGCAGAATGTTGTAAAACATTTTGACTACAGGCATAATTCTCCTAAACTTTTCCAAGAAAAACTGAACTCCTCATCTTCAAGAAAATTGATTAGTTCAGTTGCTACTCTCGTTGACGCAGAATCCCATGAGCCATCCTCTTGAATAATCTCGAAGCAATCTCTCAGGGCTTCGCTGCGTTGAAATACAGATGACACTACTCTTCACCATAAATTTCACCTTGTTTGAAAGGTTCAAGGTAAACCTTGGGAATGCGTGCCCATCACTCACACACAGTATTAAGTAAATCTGTTCTCTTTCTAGATTACCAAAATGTTGGTGGCCACAATGGTGTACAAAATACCATATAATCCCGAATACCACCCATCACCGAATAAGACCCGCACCCTAAAAATGAGATGGCAAAATACGGAAAAAAATAAAAAAATCAAGTAACTTACATGCCTATTTAATTTTCTTCAAATATACCACAAATATAAATTCAAACAGCTTACAATTAATAAAATCATCACAAAAGTCATGAATAAAATCGGTCCGATACTCAGATCATTCACAATTCACCATCGTCATCTGAAGTTTCACCATAGGAACTATCATCGCTGGCATCTTTCCACAAATAATTGTCCTCACTACTGTCCACTGAATTTGAAATTCCACATTTCTTTAAGCTTTTGGAGGCTAGATCATTGGGAATGTGTACCCATGCGGTCTTGATCCAGCTGCATATTAGTCCCACTTCAGGCCTCTGCACTCGTCCGGTTGGTGCTAATGCGTGATGACCACCAGACATCTATTCGATGTACAACTGTTTCATTGTAGTTTTGAAAGGCTGGTTCATGCACACATCCAATGGCTGTAGAACAGAAGTGAGTCCTCCAGGAATTATTGCAAGATCAGTTTTTCCTTTCCGCATCATATCTTTTACGGTGTCAGTTGTATGTCCTCAGTAACTGTCCAACACAAGCATGTTTCGTTTTTGTAACAAAGCTCCCGGGTGAAGTTGCCAAATGCACTTCACCCAGTCCTCAACTAATGCACTGTCCATCCAGGCAGACTCATGTTTTCTAACAATAACACCGGACGGCAAGTTTTCTTTCGAAAGGGTTTTCCTCTTCAGAACCACATATGGAGGAAGTTCGGTTCCATCCGCTAATACGCACAACATTACCGTGCATCGTTGCTTTTTGTTAACACCTGTTCTGATGGTTACACTTTTACAATCCTTCGTGTCCACTGTATTTTCCAACGGCATTTCAAAATAGACAGGTGTCTGGTCAGCATTCCCAATTTGCAACAGCAAATAAGAATTTTGCTTCCTCAAGTGAATAATGTGATCCTGTAAGGCCATTAATTTTTCTTGATACGCCCCAGGAAGATGTGAAACAGATGTACATCTCAGAATGCACAATCCCTTTCTCTGATAAAAGTTTTGGATCCAACCGCGGCTTCCAGTAAAACCCTGTGTTTTGAGTTCTTTTGAGATGTCTAGTGCTTTCTATTGACATATTTCACTAGAAACACCATATCCTAACTCACATTCTTCTATCACAAATTTGAGGAGTTGTTCTTCAATTTCTGGAAACACTGCACTCCGCACACGCTCTGAGATCGCCGTTACTTTTTAGAACGTTTTCCTTCTTCTTCCGCCAATCACAAATACATGATTCATCAATATCGTACTTTCTGCTAATGGCACGATTTCCATATATTTCAGCTTCGCTTTCTCATGCACAGTAAATGACCTCAGGTGCGGTTTTGAATCCATCACTTACTATCAAGACAGCACTTTCATGGGACAGATACGGAACTCGAATGTGACCGAAATAGACTTCCGTAATCCACAGTCTCGACTCTCGCAAAGTACGATATCCCGCGAGATCAGCTATTCATGCTCCCAGCATGCCAGCAACACTTGTCAAACAAATGACGATCGAGCATCCGCAGCAGCAGCTTTCTTATTTACCGCATATTTACCCATATTCTTTGATTTACTGTATTTCATTACCTTACATTTCGTGTTTACATGCCACTGTAACTGTATTGAGGAAAAAATCGATCTTGGTTTCTAGAACGCAACTAAAACACAATAAGACCTGAATGCCCGTTTACATGTGGTATATTGAGTATGGTAACCGTATTCAAATCTATTTCAATACTCCATGTAAACATAGTAAATATTTACGAGAATGAACGGCTTGAATACGACCCGCACCCAAGATTTAGAACCAATATTTTTGGGAAAAGAAATGTGGGTGGTAATCGGGATTATACAGTAAGCACAAAGATAAACATCTCTTAGAAGTTCTTGGACTCTATGCTGTACTCCTCAGGAGCCTGCTCCACCATCATACATCTAAGCAATTAATATTTCCTTCACTTTGATTTTTTTTTGCAAGCTGCTTTACGTCGCACCATCTACTGTCAGACCTAAGACGAAATGCTGGTTAATAGAGCAAATGCCTGAAAAACCTTACATCTTATATGTTTTTGACATTTTTGACATGCTCTATTGGTGAAGAATATCTAATTTCCTCCATGGGAATTTAGAATTTTCCATTCGGAATTGCTAAGCAGGCAATCATTCCATTGTGGAGATATATCTCCTGTATGCAGTTATCAGACTGTGCCTCTTATAAGGGCTTCTGATAAGTTCACCTGCATACACGCCAGTGTCAGTGGGTAGGGTCTGACACATCCCACTCTGATGAGTCTAGTGTCAGACCTAAGACGAAACGCTAGTTAATACAGCAAACGCCTTAAAAACCTTACATCTTATATGTTTTTGACACAGATAGGTCTTACGGCGATGATGGCATAGAAGTGGGAAGGAAGCATCCGTGACCTTAATTAAGGTACAAATCTTCACATTAAGTGTTATCTAGTTAGTCAATTTCATTTGCTAAATCTAGAAATGTGTTATATATTCTTTCTTATTGCTATGGTAAGACTGCAACAGAATTTTAAGCAATCAGTAATCATATTTCAGGCATGTCTATTTTCCTCTACTAATTCATTATGCCATGTAACTGATAGCCTATGTCCTTCATCAGTTTGTTTCTGAATATCAACCTTTCCATACCTTTAAACATGTTGCCAACATGGGAAGAACTAATTTCATGTGACTTAATTTTTTCTGTAAAATGTATAAGATCACTGATACCATGAACTGTCCATGAAACATTACCACTAAATAACAGGCAATTGAAAAAAAAAAGTTTTCTTGATTTCACTAGCTGTCAGCCACAGTTTCCTACTGTACCAATCTGGATTGAAAGAGCCAATTGCATTTTGTGCTTCTGTGTTAAAGACAAATTTGGATTATCAGGTCCTAACTGTGTAATAACAAACTTGCAATTGTGTTTTACGCTTGTGTGTTAAAGACACATTTGGATGATCAGGTCTTAACTGTGTAATAACAAGCTTTTCCTGGTCACTCAGTGCTTGAAATAGAGTTGCTCAAAAAGTAAATAACTACTTGAAGCAATAGTTAACAATGACATTAATTCTCAAATAATTACACAGACTTGAAACACAACTTGTCCACACCCAAGCAAATGTGACTCATCAGGGCTAGCCGCAAGTCAAGCCAGGTAGTCATGTGTCCCCTCCACCTCCTCCCCTCAGACAGTGACCTCACAGCCCGAGCAACTGCTGCAAGCCACGCCTATCATGGCAACAAGGTTGCTCCAGCCCAGTTGTACTACTGTAGAAACCATATCCTTAGCATTCAGTCAACAGCAGCAGTTAAGAAAAACTAAATTGTCTCTTTGGAGAGAGTCAGAAATAACAACTTTACCATAAAATATTAAGTTTTAAGATTATGATAATTATATTGATGCGTCCACTCCATTTTGATGAGTCCCCAGAGAACAATGCATCACTGCACTATCTTATTCATATTGTTATTTCTTATGTACTAAAATGTAATTAACAATATTTATTATAGTCAACAATAATGTATTGTTGAAGTCCATCAAGAGTATGATTCTGATGGAACAAATACAGTTCACAAAATATAGGATTTGATAAAATTAAATGTTTGCTTTATGATTACATTGAACACTGGTCAAGGTGGAAGACAATAAAAGGTTTTCTCTATGACAAAAGGGTACCACTCCATCTAAAAGACAATATTTACAAGGCAATGGTTTGTCTAGCTATGCTATAAGGTTCCAATGTACAGCAATATAATGAAAGGGTGAACAGAAATTTAATGTTGCTGAAATGCTGATGATACGATGGGCACATAGTGTGACCAGAAAAGACAAATTCAAAATGATGATATTTGCCAATCTCTGAGAGTAACACTAAACTAATAGACATTAAAAGAATGCTAACTCAGACGGTTTGGTAATATTGAAAAAAGACCAGAGGACTATGTAGTTCACCAAGTTGAGAGAGCAAGCTAGCACTGGAACAATAAAAAATAAGATGGAGAGCTAGAATTATGAAGGACTTAAAAAGTTCTAATGATGATTCTGCTAGGGTCCAAGTCAAGAAAAACTGGAAGAAAGCAACCAGAGCAGCCAAGCCTGTTTAACTGGGATGAGACATAGAAGATGACAAAAGAGGAGAAGAAGAATTACATTCTTTTGGGAACAAGTCCAAAAATAATTGTGCAGCTTAATGGTTAAAGCTTGAAACAGTCCAAGACAGCAAGACTTTATTCTTATGTACTTTCTTAACAGACATGTCATTGTATGCTCAGTTCCCTGCTGCCTGAAGCTGTTGATTTGACAGCGCTATGTTGGAAAGATTCTCTGATCTGGTCAACGTTTGCTTCAGATGTGCAGGGACACCCATCATTTCATCTTTGCTATCGGCAAACTTTGCATTTCATCTGTACATGGAATTATCCAAGGATAGACCTCTTGCATATTTTGTGTAGAAGTGCTGATGGGCAATGGAAATGGATTGATATAGATTATATTCAAAAGCATACAACACCTCGACTTTTAGCTGCCATGTTGCAAATGATGACACTGAATGATAACAAGAATAAAAACGGAAACTTTGAGAATTTCTCGATCTACTTTGCAATGATGCTAGTCATATGCTAAATGCAGTACTTTTAAGAACTTCACAAATCTCTGAAAAACTGTTTGAAAGATGCTCTACATATTATTCAAACAAATTAAGAGGTTCTTAGATATCTAGGACACTCACTGTGCACAAGGCAATGGTTGCAGGTGATCTCATTTGAATTTTACTATATCTTTTCACTCAGGAAAAGATCAGAAGGTTCAATGAATAGGTGAATATATTTAAAAAATACACAAAAAAATGCAGTAAAGAAGAAAGAAACATACCAGGCACCATTGATAGGGCAAGGAGTTGGATTACATATTTCTTGTTGTTCCTTTCCACCTCTACACAATGCTCCTCCATTTCGTGGTGGTGGGTTTTTGCATTTCCGATACCGTTTGCGCTGACCTATTCCACAGGTTGTACTACAAGTTGACCAAGCTGTCCACTTACTCCAGGCTCCATCTACCTATAAAAATAAAACATGAATATATTAAGTCAAACAGATGAACTCACTTTAAACTCTTAAACAAATTATAAATCTCATCAATAAATAGGTTTGAAAACAAAACTTCTTCAAATCCTATTTTTCTATATATGACATGATTTTCACTTGTTAGTTCTTTTCTATTAATTATACTGACCCATTTGATCTCTTATTTCATTTTATGTCAGTCCTGTTTTCCTATCACTTTTCCTGTGTTAATTTGGCTTTCTTCTTATCCTACACTTCCCACAACAATACTGAAGATCTGACAAGAAGCCCCCTCTATGAGTGTTAAAGGCCATCCTGCTGATGAAACTGGGCAGCAGAATTAGCTCGTTAGGGGGCGAGTGCTTAAGTAGGCTAAAGTTTAACTGCAGTGAACGGTAGTTATTTAAAAAAAAATTTCTATTGGCTTTACGTCACACCGACACAGATAGGTCTCATGGTGACGATGGGACAGGAAAGGGCTAGGAGTGGGAAGGAAGCAGCCGTGGCTTTAATTAAGGTACAGCCCCAGCATTTGCCTGGTGTGAAAATGGGAAACGACGGAAAACCATCGTCAGGGTGCCAACAGTGGGGTTCGAACCCACTATCTCTTGAATACTGGATACTGGCTGCACTTAGGTGACTGCAGCTATGGAGCTCGGTAGTTATTTAATTAGTATCTTGCTTGTTTCATTATTGTGTAATCCTTTTGATATTTCAGCACTTAACAGCAGTTTTCATTTCTCTTAGTACAAATAATAATAATGATGATGATAATAATAATAATAATAATAATAATAATAATAATAATAATAATAATAATAATAATTTTATACCCATAGAAGTGTGGAAAATCTTAGGCAGTATAGCAATACTTTTCCTTGAAAGCTTATTCAGAAAGATCATCCAAACAGAGCAAATACCAGATGAAGAGAGAAGGAGTGTGCTGGTTCCCATCTATAAAAATAATGGAGGTGTTGTCTCATGTAATAACTACAGAGGGATCGAGTTGATGAGCCACACAATAAAACTGTTTGAGAGAGTCCTTGAAACAAAGATCAGGAGTGAAGTTGGGATTAATGAAGAACAGTTTGGCTTCATGTCTGGATGAGGAACGACAGACGCTATCTTTGCCCTGCGTCACCAGGTGAAATCAAATGTGAAGGTCAGACATTTTTTTTCTATTGGCTTTACGTCGCACCGACACAGATAGGTCTCATGGTGACGATGGGACAGAAAAGGGCTAGGAGTGGGAAGGAAGCAGCCATGGCTTTAATTAAGGTACAGCCCCAGCATTTGCCTGGTGTGAAAATGGGAAACCATGGAAAACCATCTTCAGGGTGTTCAGTGACTTGGAGAAAGCATACGACAGAGTTCCACAACAGGAGATATGGAACTGCTTCCAGGATAAAGGAGTGCAAGAGAAGTGTAACTGGATAATCCAAGATATGTACACTAACGCAGTATATACAACCTGTGACAATAAAGTTCAGTGAATAGTCCTGTACTATCAACATAGATGAACAATGCACGACAGGGACCTTACTGTCCTTTGAAATAGTCCCCTCCCATAACTTTTTTTTTTTTTTTTGCTATTTGCTTAACGTCGCACTGACACAGATAGGTCTTATGGCAACGATGGAATAGGAAAGGCCTAGGAGTTGGAAGGAAGCGGCCATAGCCTTAATTATGGAACAGCCCTGGCATTTGCCTGGTGTGAAAATGGGAAACCACGGAAAACCATCTTCAAGGCTGCCGACAGTGGGACTCAAACCCACGATCTCCCGATTACTGGATACTGGCCGCACTTAAGCGACTGCAGCTATTGAGCTCGGTCCTCCCATAACTATATATTGTTGAAATCAGCTATACATGTCCTGGAAACATTCCAAGAAGGCTTCCTTTGGGATGGTGTTCAAAAGCCTCGTCACGTTTCGTTGGATGTCAGGAATATTGTCAAATCTCTTTCCTTTCATAGCGAGTTTGATCGTGAGTTTTCGGCTCTGACCTTTTTCCAATGAGGGGATGTCAGAGAACACCATTCCATACTTTGCTATTTCATTTCAGGATCGTACCTGAGACACCAGGTTTCATCCTCAGTGACAATACAGTTCAAGAAATTTGGTGTTGCATCTGCCATTTCGACAAAATCCTGTGAAGCCTTTAAATGTGCCTGCTTCTGATCATCAGTCAAGTGATGTGGCACAAGATGAGAACACGTTATCCTCTTCCCTAACTTCTGGGTAACGATTTGTTGCATGGATTCATGGTTAATCTGCAGTTCATCCGCTATCATGCGCACAGTTAATAGCCAATCGTTCGTGATTAATGTCCTCACCATCTCAATGTTTTTGTCACTGACAGCGGTCCCTGGTCTTCCGCTATGGGGGTTGTCAGAAACAATTTCCCGGCCTCCTCGAAAACGCCTGAACCACTCGTACACACACTTCAAGGTCAGTGCTTTATCTTCATAAACATGTACCAGCATCGCATGTATTTCTTTCGGTGTCTTGCCAAGCTTAAAACAAAACTGTACATTGATCTTTCGGTCGTTCATGCTCCTGTTCTCAGTTCAGAATTAATGCACTAAACATGCACTGTGTCAAACAGGTCTTACATGGCACACACACGATGCTCAACTGAACAACGTTGGGAGCAGGGAGCAGGTGGTAAAAAACTGCTGCTACGGAGGTGCAGCGTTGTGTGTTGCTAGTGTTGCCGGATTGACCATTCTGACTTCATTCACCAACATTTATTGTCACAGGTTGTATGTAAAGTGCAGGACTGAAGAAACAAAGAGTCTGTTGAAGTCAGAGTTCATCAGGGTTCAGCACTTAATCCACTACTTTTTTGTCATCCTTATAGACTCAATATCTGAAGGGATCTAATTAAAAGCTACTTGGACCATGATGCATGCTGATGACATTGTGTTGTGTGCTGAATCATATGGAGAACTGAATATTTCATTCAAAAAATGGAGGTCTGCATTGGAGAGCAGAGGTAAGAGACTGCGTAGGACAAAAACTGAATACATGGCATGTAGAGGAACTAGACTGGAACATCTCCAAGTGAAACCTGTGCCATTGAAAAACCTTCAGATATCTGGGTTCAGTGGTGCAGAATGATGGTCAGAGATCAGCAGAAGTGTCCAGTCTGGCTGGTATAAATGGAGAACAGCTATGGGAATCCTGTGTGACAAGAGGATACCACAAAATCTCAAAGATCTTATTATCTTGAAGTCTATGATGATGTCCTGCGTTGATATATGGTTTAGAAACAGTGTCAATTATTAAAGTAATAAGGAAGCTAAAACTTTAGTACCAAAAACACTTTATTATAGAACTTTCAACCAACATTGTCTAAGATGAAGATAACTACTGATAACACGTTTGAGGTTATTGTTCTCTTTTACTAAGAGAAAAATGCATCGAGATAGTAAAAAGAATTAGATAGTAGCGCTATCTTGGAGAATTTTACTTAACACTTAAAAACTAGATACACTTTCCCTTGTTAAATAAAATTCAAATAAAATACCTAAATAAATACCTAGAAGAAAATAATAAAACTAAACAACACACTCTGTATAAGTCGTATTTTTGCATACAAAATCTGCAGATGAGGGGCGGCTAGTGGCTTGGTCATGATATCTACAACTTGGTGCTCTGAAGTAACTTTATTGACAGTCAATCTACCTTCTGCTACATCCTCTTGAATGAAGAAGTGCTTTCTTTGGATATGCTTGGTTCTATGATGATGTTCTGCATTTTCTGCAAGTCTAACAGCAGCAGCATTGTCTATCTGTAGAACTGGAACTTCTTTCAATTTGCTCATTTGACTCAATAAACAACTAAGCCAAAGTAATTATTTTGAGGCTCCACTTGCAGTGACAACTTCTGCTTCTGTCGTAGAAACAGTAACTGATCTCTGAGAGCCATGGAACAGTAGCGCCTGGATAAGTTATTACAACACCTGTTGTTGATCTGCTTGTTTTGATGCAACCACCAAAATCTGTATCTGAAAAACAGCCAAGAATCCCTTTCTCTGCATTGTGCTGATATAGAAGTCCATAACTGAGGGTGCCTGCTATATATCTAAAAACTCCTTTAAGTCTTTCAATACCTTCAGCAGTAGGATTTTCAAGAGATCTCGATAGAAATGTGACTAAATAGGCTAAATCAGGTCTAGAGCATAACATCAGGTACATTAAAAAAACCTACTACTTGGTGATATGGAAACTGATGGAAACTGATGTGCTCTTTCTGTTGCTTTCCCTGGAATGAAACTCTCTAGACTCTGAAGCATTGGCAAAGAAACTGATTTACAGCCAGCCAACAAAATAGGAACGTTCAAGTATTTTCTGTGCATAGGAGTTCTGACACACTTTTATATCACCATTCGACAGTCTCTCAATTTCTAGACATAAAAAATACAATGCTTCTTCGGATGTAATCTTGAACTTAGCTTGAAGCTGATAAACATTTCTCTAATTCTGCTCTACTGGTAGATACTGTGATGCCATCATCTACATAAAGAGTGAGAATTGTCTTGACACAACCTTCTTCTTGAATGAACATACATAACTGGCCTTAAACTTGAGAGATTTAAGAAACTTACCAATACGCTTGTTCTAGCACTTTGTTGACTGCTTAACTCCATATAGATTCTTCTTGAGCTTCCAAACTCTACCAGTGCCATCATCAAATCCCTCTGGCTGCTGCAAGTAAATATTTTCTTCCAACTCTCCATACAGAAAAGCTGTATACACATCAAACTGAACTAAGTGCATCTTCTATGTCACAGCAACACCAAGCATCAAACGAATAGTTTGCAACTTTGCTATTGGACTAAATGTTTTAGAGTAATCAATGCCTTTATGTTGATCACAGCCCTTAGCAATTATTCTTGATTTTCTCTTCTCAATGCTGCAATCAGGTTTCATTTTGACTCTATATACCCATTTGCATGGAAGGGCTCTACCTCCCTTGGGTAGGTATACTAGGGTGTACATATCATTCTCAAGTATGGAGGATATCTCACTGTCTATTGATGTAATCCATTCTGGATCATACTTGCCACCTGCAGCTTCTTGATAGCTTTGTGGATCCTCTTCAGGTATCATGATCATAACAAAGTCATCATAATATTTTGACATTTTGATTGTGTTTATATCAAGCAGTTTTCCATTATCTGCCCTTTCAGTGTGCTCTAAACTAGACTCTGACCCAGATTTTGAACTAGACTCTTGGGCACTTGAATCTTCTTTAACTGTGGTTGAAATTTCTCACTGAACTAGTTTAACTGACTCTTCTTTTGATGGAGCGCTCAGGAGAGATACTTTTACTTTCTTAGTACAGTCACAAGGTATTTCTTGAAAATGCACATTTCTGGATAACACTACATGACTGTCCTCTGGAATCAAGTAGCGAATATTTAACAATAACTTAAATATTATATTTAAGTGGTCTGCCTATTCAGTACATACATAATTTTTAAAAATCTAGTACATGTTTCTTCCCCCAAGGGACATCATCAGCTACAATAAATCACACAATATGTCAGATAAAAAAATTACATTAATAGATTGGTAAGACAAATTAAAATACACTTTTATACACAAAGACATTTGAACCAAAATATTTGCAAACATTGTTAAAGTTTCAAGTCATATAATCAATAAAATTGATATGAAATGTTCGTTAAAATTCTTGATGACAAAGTTAGTGGAAACTAAACTTGTACTCATAAAATCATAAGATGAACATTGATGTGAGTAACAACCTTTGATTTAAAATATTTCTCGATAAAGGATCCTTAAGATCTCTGATAAATATTCCTTTAAATTGCATTTAAAATGAATGCTTCTGGATTCCAAGTCAACACAGGGCTGAAGCCATAAATTTAGTAGAATTGAATAATTTTCAGTCTGAAATTAAAAGAAAACTAAGTATAAGTGAAGAAAGACAGAAGACGAAATAATATATATGATCTAAATTGTGTTACTTACTTCCTTGTTACAGGCCCCGATGTGCAGAAGAGGACTCATCTCTGCTGAGGTATGTGTCTATCTGAATTCAAACAAGTAGTAGCTACATTGAGCAGGGAGTGTGGAGGAGAAGTGGGAGGACGTGTTCTGGGTGGAGGAATGACCTGAGTGTCACCAAGCATGTTACAGGTTAAAGTTTGATGTTCCTTTCTTTCATTTTAATCAATACCTCATATAAGATGTTTATCTTCTCAGAAAGATTGTTTGTTTTACATTATATTATATGTATTGATTAAGCAGATCACTTAAATATAATATTTAAGTTATTCTTAAATATTTGCTACTTGATTTTATAGTTAATATGGGTTTTTATCAAAAATAAAGTTGTTAAAGCTTGTTACATGTATTCTTTGGAAAATATGATGATGTTTGTTATTTAAAGGGGCCTAACATATAAGGTCATCGGTCCCATTCTCTGGAATATAGTCATGGTAGTGCTCTTCGCCATCATAGCCTACTAGGTAACCTTTTTGAGATTTCTTATCCATCTTACGTTCGTTCTGCACAGGAACATGTAAGTAGCAGTTTGAACAAATGATATGAAGATGGTTAATTCTTGGTTTTTTAACTAAACCAAACTCGTATGGACTTGCAGCATTTACTGAAGACTTCCCTGTTCTGTTTAATACAATAGACTGCTGTTGTAACAAGCTCAGCCCAAATTGCTTGAACATCAAAATTTGAGTACATAAATGTTCTAGCCATCTCAACAATTGTTCTTTTCTCTTGCTCACTACTACTATTTTGCTGTAGTGTACGTGGAACTTGGTGGCCCATCTCTCATGGTACCACTGCAGTGGGTCACTTCATTCTAAAATGTTAATATTAGAACTGCTACTCAGACTAATAGTTTTAATTTCTGCCTTATATAATGTTCCATTTGAGTGCCCACCAGCACTGGAGCACCGTTTACTGAAAGGGAACAGGTGGTGACTGTTGACTTGCTATTTGAATTCTTATCAAGTGTAGATAATGGAGAGAATAAATTTCTAGCAATCCTAGGAACTAACCAAAACTCCTTTAATTGCAAACGTTGGCTCCTAATATTAACTATGGAATTGATCCCAATAACAACGCTACCAATGGCATTTAGATGTTCATCTCCAGCAGCTTTAATGGTATACAAGTTCTTGAACTTACTGAATGAACTAAACCAATCTAAACGGTTAGTAGCCCATTATCCACCCACGAATTCTTTGTATTGGGCTCAGTAGCTAAAATTTCACTGTGGATAGACATAAGATCAATTGTATCTGCAGAAACTCTAGAATCTGCAATATTACTCTGTGGATTATTACTGGTAACATTACGGCATGGACAACCATCTGCAATCCACTTTCTACACTGACAAACCCAGTGACCTGGCTGGTGACAGTAATTACAGTTACCTAGCTTTGATTTTTGAGCAGTGTGATTTGGCTTAGGTTTATAAGTAGAGCTATTATTACTACTCTGTTTCTCAAACCTAGCCACTAAAGCTTCTGGATTTTTTTTTTTTTTGCTAGTTGCTTTACGTCCCATCGACACAGGTAGGTCTTATGGCGACAATGGGATAGGAAAGGCCTAGGAATGGGAAGGAAGCAGCTGTGGCCTTAACTAAGGCAGAGCCCCAGCGTTTGCTTGGTGTGAAAAGGAGAAACCATGGAAAACCATCTTCAGGGCTGCTGACACTGGGTTTCGAACCCACTGTCTCCTGGATGCAAAAAGGTTCAGGATTATTACTGTCACTACTTGCAGAGGGTTTGATATTTCATTCAAAAATGCACAGCTTCACGTTCAATTCATTGAACAAATGAACTTCATTTTTAGTAACCAACATCCAACGCGATTTAAAACTTTCGAACAAACTTGGTAAAGTATGCAAAATTTTACATACCAAAAGCAGATCTTATAGAGTGTTTTCATTTTTGTCTTCTAAACTGTTATTTAGCTCATTCCACAGACTTCTGAGCTTGGCTACATGAGTGGAACATCATCACCTGATCTCCAATTAAATGAAAAGAAATCTACACACACCTTGAAGAGTTGATATTTTGATGTTGCCTCGAACTGTTGCTTCAACGCCTCTCCACCTTCACTGCAAGTAACTAACTTTGTCCATTATCTTCTGATAGACTGCGTCAGAAACTGTACTGATGATTAATGATTTAGCATAGCTATTCACTTTTCAATGCAAATCACAAGCTTCCCTGTGATCTTTCTCTTCCTGTTTCATTGCATCAGCCTTCAACGGATCTGGTATCTTCAACTTCTGATGAATACAATCTAACACACATTCATGATAATCAAGTAAATTGTGTGAATATTACGCTTCCAAACTCGCCAATCTATTTCACTGGTCAGTGGTTTAATGTGCTTCGCAAACTCCATCTTCTCTATGGATTCAGCAATACTTCATAGTAAATAAACAAACTTTAATGATTTACTGAAGGTATAACCAACAAAACATCTAATAAAGTGTCTGGGCCCATAAGCTATTAAAGTAATGACTAATAACTTAAAACTTGAACACCTTAAATACTTTATTATGGAACTTTGAAGCAACATTATCTAGGATGAACAACAACAACTATTGATAACAAGCTTCAGGCTATTGTTCTATTTTACTAAGAGAGAAAAAACATCGAGATATTAAAATGAATTGAATGGTGGTGCTATCATAAAGAATTTTACATAACGCTTAAAGCTAGATACTTTAACACCAATGACAAAAGCCTCTGAGAAAAAGCTGGAGATAGAAATAAAACTCCTGCGATGAGGTAGCGGGTGAAACAGTATGGGACTGGTACAGGTGACCAGCATTAAACACAATCCAAGGGCCAAGACTTAAATGGCTTGGCCAGATCATGAGGAAAGGAAGTGATTATGTGGACAGAAGTCTCTTGGATATACCTCCTCCCAGAAACAACAGAAGAGCGAGGCTCTGTAGGAGATGGGTGGACGCTGTCATTTCGGATCTCAAAGAATGGAATTGCGGGAGGACCTAGTATTCAACAGAAATAAATAGAAGAGTTCAATCTGCATCAGTAACCCTGCCTGTCAGCAGGACTAGCCATGCTGGATAACTCACTCACTCACTCATTCACTCACTCACTCACTCACTCCCTCCCTCCCTCCTTAGGCTTCTGAGGGACGTGACGCTTCCATGCCAATCTCACAATCCTCTTCCATCCTTTTCGATCTTGAATCTGTTCTTCCCGGTTATCAATTTGAAGGGTCCGGCATACTTTGTTGAACTCCTTCTTCCATATGCTTCGGGGTCTTCCTGAAGATCTTTTCCCTTTAACAGATCCCTTGTATAGATCTACTGGTGCTCTGTTATCCTCACAGACTTATAGACTGGCAATGAGCAGCTGGATTCTGAAGCCGGAAATGTGCAGCCGCCGCCATCTTATTTCACTACACTATCCCAATGCATTAATGTAAAACAGTACTCGAAATGGGAATGCTGGACAGGAGATATTTAAAATAATTAAAAGCACGTAGAAATAAGAACAATACTACTGATTAATTAGACCTATTAGGTCCTTTATTTTACTGTTAAAAAAAAAAAAGAAACACAGGTATATCAATTTACAAATGCTTTAAAATACCCAGCTTGTTATAGACTGATCTAAGGTCAAATCTGTTGCCATTCACTCTCTTACAGCATGATTCACACATATCTTCAAGTACAGTGATGGAATTACACTAATAAGGCATGCCGGGCTGAGTGGTTCAGACAGTAGTCCTTCTGATTCCAACTAGGCAGGTTCGATCCTGGCTCAGTCTGGTGGTATTTGAAGGTACTCAGATATGTCAGGCTCGTGTCAGTAGATTTACAGGCATGTAAAAGATCTCCTACAAAACTAAATTCCGGCACCTCAGCATCTCCAAAAATGGTAAAAGTAGTTAATGGGATGTAACGCCAATATTATTATTATTATTATTATTATTATTATTATTATTATTATTATTATTATTATTATTATTATTATTATTAATGTCCAACTCATTGGCTGAATGGTCAGTGTTGAGGCCTTCGGTTCAGAGGGTCCCAAGTTTGATTCCCGGCCGGGTCAGGGATTTTAATCATCTCTAATTAATTCTTCTGGCTCGGGGACTGGGTGTTTGTATTTGTCCCAACACTTTCCTCTTCATATTAACACCCTACCAACCACCACAGAAACACACAATAGTGATTACATCCCTCCATATAGGGTTGGCATCAGGAAGGGCATAAAAGGCCATAAAACAGGGCCAAATCCACATGTGTGACACAGTTCGCACCTGCGACTCCACAGGTGTGGGAAAAGTGGTAGAAAAAGAAGAATGTTATTGTTATTGTTAGGTACTAATAAGGCGATAAACATATGTGTCCATTGGGTTTAGACCTAAAGCATGTGAGCTTAGCCTTCAAAAATAATTTGTTTCATACAACTGAGCTGTAACTTCATTAGGTATGTTCTGGTTCTAGACTGAGCTTAAACCATTAGATGTATTCAGTCTGAAATACATCTCAGGAAGTTTGCACATGTCAACAACATCTTTCATAGAAACATAAGCCAACAGATTACCCCTATTCTTCAAAAAATGAATGGATAAGAATGTTCTTTTTGTACAACTACTTCCTTACAAGTATCACATTGTAGAGAATTGGAAAAACATACAGTATTCAAGTAATATTCCGTTATAACAGGGCCTCTCAGGGTGCAAGGTGCAGGAGACAACTTCACTAGGTTGACCAGAGTGCAAACCCCCACTCCACTTTCCCTACACCTGTCTCACCCGTTCGGCCTGTCTCCACCTTCTTCACCTTCCCCATTGATTCACCCTTCACTGCGAAATGTTTATGTGCGGTGAGCGGAGACACTCTGTTGTATGGAACAATGATACTGGTGTTGAAACACCCTTCTTTCAATTTGGTTTGAGCATACAATTTATCTTCTCTAGCTCTTCTTTTCCTTTATCTGTGCAATTATACGAGTTATGTCTGGAACAAGGTATCGGCTGACAGCAATTCTGAGAGCCTTCTTTAAATTACAATCACAATTAGGCCTACTTGCACACGATCTAGTTTTCGTGCAAATCAAAACAGGAAAAAAAACCTTTCATATATGCATATAGAACCAAACATAGAAATAATCTTAGGTGCTTCTCGATACTGCTTAGGAAAATCTTCCTTCAAAAAATTCTCGTAGAATTTGAGCAAAGCCTTTGTATTGACAAATAGATCTTTGTGACGATCACATAATTATTGTCCGACAGATTAAGCATTTGGCTTTATAGTCACGACTGAGAAAAAAAAAATACAAAAGTTCCCAGTTCAATTGAAATGTATTTTCGGAATTCTTTGCTTTCTTTGAAACAGGTTGCACCATTATTATGTTGTTGTCTTGCACTTATCTATTTCACTGATTAACAAGCTGTCCATCACTGAACGCATCGTTGTCCTCAGCACACTACACCATCTGAGTCAAGCCGAATTGAGCCGAGTCGGACCGATGCACAGTGCACAGAGCCTCTGCGCATCGATTTGCACATGTGAGATTTTGGGCGTTTGAGAGGCCCTGTGTTATAATAAACCTAACACCTATTTCGATTTATGCAAGATTACTAATCCTTCCACTCTAATCTTAACAGTATTTCTGACATCTTTAAAGATGTGTGTTAGTGATGTAACTAGTTTTAGTAACTAGAGACTATCAGTGCCATATATTATTTGCTAGTGCTTCATTGAATTTGGTCAGATTTTACCATATGGGATTGTAAATAAAGGGTACAGATCTTTGCACATTACTATGAGGGGATTTAGGGGTTGTAGTAATGTAAAGTAGAGGGCATATAAATTTCTGGTAAGATCCCAACTAGAATATGGTTTCAGTGTATGGGACCCTCACCAGGATTATTTGATTCAAGAACTGGAAAAAAATCCAAAGAAAAGCAGCTCGAATTGTTCTGGGTGATTTTCAACAAAAGAGTAGCGTTACAAAAATGTTGCAAAATTTGGGCTGGGAAGACCTGGGATATAGAAGACGAGCTGTTCGACTAAGTGGTATGTTCTGAGCAGTCAGTGGAGAGATGGCATGGCATGACATTAGTAGACAAATAAGTTTGAGTGGTGTCTTTAAAAGTAGGAAAGATCACAATATGAAGAAAAGTTAGAATTCAAGAGGACAAATTGGGGCAAATATTTGTTTATAAGAAGGGGAGTTAGGGACTGGAATAACTTACCAAGGGAAGGGTTCAATAAATTTCCAATTTCTTTCCAATCATTTAAGAAAAGGGTAGGAAAACAACAGATAAGGAATCTGCCACCTGGGTAACTTAAGGTTGTATTCTGCCCGAAGGCAGGCCCGAACCTCCGCAGAGGTGTGCCTGAGCTGGAGTTTACATATGGTAGGGTGGCCAGTTCCTTTCCGCTCCTGTATTCCCTTACCTCCCACCAACACCGCATGGCAACCCATCCAAATCTTGACCATGCACAATGTTGCTTAATTTTGGAGATCTCACGGGATCCGGTGTTTCAACACAGCTACGGCCGTTGGCTGCCACCTAGGTGACTGTCCTAAATACAGATCAGTAGTGATTGATTGACCGAGACTACTATTATTTTATTACTAACATAACCAAAACAAAATCTTGACCCATAACCAGTGTTGTAGCAACATTTCTATTACTATTATCATTATCATTATTATTATTATTATTATTATTATTATTATTATTATTATTATTATTATTATTATTATTATTATCATTACTACTACTACACCGCACTCCATCATAAGGGGGCTAACGCCAACAAATATACATCGGAAGGAAGTGATCTCTGTCTGCTACATAATTAGACATCGTTAATAGTTTATTTAATTGCATTAATAACTAGATAACAAGTGTACATGAGAACATGTAAGCCACTTACCAGTGTATTGAAATTCCAATTCCTTCCTTCTTCTTGCTTCGAGAAAAGAAAAACCACACCCAAACACTACGCAAGTATTCACCATTCTGCCACACAGTAGTTTGTCAAATAATTAATGCAAAATATACATTAAAACAGTATAAACCAAAACTGCACATAACACAGTAACACACATGTTTACAGTGGGTGTGTAGTGACGTAAGATGGCGGCGGCTGCAAGTTTCCGGCTTCACTAGCACCAATGCTATGAGACAGAGCGCTGCCAGTCTATTTACTATATGTCTGTGGTTATCTTGCATCCTCAGTACCAGTGGCGGCCGGTCAGTACGTGCTACCGGGCTCCAGCACGTAGCTTGGAGCTTTAAGGAATATTATTTATGTCCAGTACAATTATCCTGGTGCCTTTTCGTTGTTTTGAGTACGATATGAATTTGTGTTTTGTGAAAATCAGGACGAGATCTGTCGAACACCTAGCGCCGTTCTCCCGGGGAACAAGGCTCGTGCTCATGTGAAGTGAGCCCTTGCCTGTAGCCTGGAGGAAGCAATACGCAGGCGCAGCCAAGCTTGCAACACTCCCCCTAGCCGGCGGAGTATACCGTAAACCGGGATCAACTTTCACTGATCCCGTTTATAGTTACTTCCTCTTCCGCAAGGGGGTAGAATTACTCGATGTCTCCTGCTACCCTTATGTTCACGGCCGACTTGATGCGTCGCTCTAAATAGCTCCTTGGAGCGCAGCGAGGGATCCAGTCGGCCGTGCTTATGTTGAACGTGGTAAGCGAATCTGCCACTAGAGAGTAGCATCGTCTGGGCTCGAAAGTAAAGCGTGAGTGGAGGCAATCTATCTCACACATGCTTATTAAAATATCCATCTTCCTTTTGTGTCAAAAATAAGAAATTCGTAGGTGAGTCAAAGAATCTTTGACTGACCCTAAATGTTATCCCGCATTACAATGTAATTTACTCTGGTGAAATGAAATAGCGTAAGGCTTTTAGTGCCGGAAGTATCCGAGGACATGTTCGACTCGCCAGATGCAGATCTTTTGATTTGACACCCGTAGGCGACCTGCGAGTAGTGATGAGGATGAAATGATGATGAAAACAACACGTACACCCAATGATGGTTAAAATTCCATACCCTGCCGGGAATCGAACCCGGGATCCCTGTGACCAAAGGCCAGCGCGCTAACCATTTAGCCATGGAGCCGGACATTTACTCTGGTAATAGGGGAGGTCTCAATGAATCAGTTGGCAGCTCTTTCAGTTGCTTTGTGCGGTTTTGGTTCCTGATATATGAATACAGCTTTTTCCATTTCCCTTTGTGGTCATTACCATCTTGAAGTATGCCATTCATATAATTCTCTTTTGCTTCCTTTTTCACTCTATTCAGTTCCATCATTAGCTGTTTTCTCGTGGTTATATTACTGGTGCGTGTTTTTTTCTGTCATTGTGTTAGTGCTAAAGTTTATACGAAGATTTATCAAATTATTTATCCACTGCAGTGTATATAAAGTGAAATTAAATTAGTGTTCTTAGTGGGGATCTATATTCCCACGATTCTATTTGCACTGATGTAAGTTGCGCCATTAGGTTAGTAAAAACAATATTTCTCCAATAAATTATTTATCTCGTAGATAGTTGTCGAAGAATTCATCTGCTTCCAAATTAATGTTGTTTTTGTTTGTTCTGAGTTATAAATTGTGAGAAAAGTTGTATTATTATTATTATTATTATTATTATTATTATTATTATTATTATTATTATTATTATTATTATTATTACCAAGTTGAAGTATGCGTTGTTCATCATGGCAATATGCATATTTAAAACAGCGTATTTAGCTTGTTTTTTGTAGCACGTAGGACGATTTTTTCACGAGCCGCCACTGCTCAGTACATGTCCAGCCCAGTGCAGTCTGTTGGATTCTATCACACCCATTATAGTTTGTTGTTTAGACAGATTGTAAATCTCATAATTAGATCTTTTCTGCCAGCTTTCAGAAATAGAATCGAACCATGGGCAAAATTTTTTCTATAAACTTTATTCTCGAAGACTTGCTACTGCTGCTGCTCTTTCTTGGTTATACTCTATGTCACACAGAAGTACTGGTCTCGAGTGATTGTATTGTAGTTAATCATTTTTGTATTCCTTGTTAAAAACTTCGGCCCTAATATAGAGCTCATGGAGTAAAATGCCTTATTCGCATTAATTCAATGCTGGATAATAATAATAATAATAATAATAATAATAATAATAATAATAATAATAATAATAATAATAATAATAATAATAATAATAATAATAACTACATACAGTATTTAGTTAAAACTACATTTCTATAGTTTCATTTAACCTGTTACATATTTCTATTATTTCATAATAAGGATATGTCTGAGGAAAACTGTAGTTTAGTTATTTTATTAGTTAGTACCTTGCTTGCTTTATTGTTTTGTAATCCTTATGTAGTATACAGAATCTCTTTTCTTTAATGTTGTTTAATATTCACAGATTACACTGTTTCATTTTTGTTGACGTTTTCATAATATTTGATATTTCTGTGAAGAAGATTATAGACACCTGAGGAATTCTGGTATGGGTGTGACCAGTCATTAAAAAATATCAGGGAAGTGTTACAAAGATTGGTGAAGATAATAAGGGTTGAATGGAGGACAGGAATGAAAGAAGGTCTCCCTCAAACAATGTACAGGATATGGTAGGTAGTTATATTATAAGAGGGAGGTAAGGAGGGTAGAAATTATGCAGAATAAGTGGGCTAGTGTATTAAGGGGAAGGAAACTGAGGGCCAAGGCATATAATCAGGGGGATATTTCTGGAGACAAATTGGGGATGAATCAGTATTAGTCACTACAGGCAGAATAGCACAGGGAAGATGAAGAAATGGGAAGTGTTACAGAGGAAAAGGGAGGTAAGAGAAAAAGGAAAGGTAGGAAAATGAAAGAATAGAAGATAGGAAGAGGGAGGTGGAACAGGTTTATGAGAAAGATAAAAGGGAGGAGGAAGTAGGTTCTGTAGCTGACCTGCAAGTGAAGATAAGGGAGACCAGGGGAGGGGATCTCATGAGGTGGAGTGGGGCTGAGCTCTGGTCATGGTTGTCAGGCATGTGGGGAAAGTTTTGGAGCAAAGGGAACCATGGTAGAGTGTGATTAAGGAATCAGGTTAAAACTGATGTTGAGGAAAGTAGAAGAGAAAGATAAGGAGAAGGTGGTAGTTTTTCACATTAGTCAACAATGTATGGCAAGCAGGAACTGATACAAAGATGGCTGAGGATGTGTGGGATCTGGTTTTGAAAGCATGGGAGAAGTTTAGCAGAGCAGAGATTATTATCAGTGGGATATTGTGTAGGAGGGGTACTGACTGTAGGATGATCAAGGATTTAAAAGAGACTATGGAGTGGGTATATGGGAAACTGGGAGTGAGATCTGTAGATAATAATGGGTGAGTAAGAGATGCTATGGGTTCCTATAACTTAGGGTTTTTATTTAGAAGTGTTACAGGCAAGTATATTAAGGGAAATAAGGTGGATTAGGGAATAGTGATGAGCAGGCTTTGGATAATTATGCATCAGGAATGCCAAAATATGCATGCAAATGTGCACTAAAATATCAAAATATACAATATTACATGCCACAATTGGAGCATATTCCAACTATACCAAATTAATAAAATCAGAGACTTCCAGTATCGATGCATCATCAATCATTTCTTTGCCTTGGATAACACCATAAATATTTTTAAGTTTGCAGAGGCTGGACTTTCTTTAGCACTACACTCTGCATTTTTCTGAGAAAGCTTTATTTGTTAGGTTCAATGGGGATCATTCAGCTTCAACAATTCCAGCCCTAACATGAAGGGAAAGTCCTTTTCCTTGCACTTTCTTGATGGATAAAGGTGTGCCCATCAATTTGAAATGAATGAATATAAGTTCCTCCTGATCTTTGCTAAAGACTTCTTGTACTTCTTTAATAGAAGCAAGTTCTTCAGGATCGAGGGCTGCAGCCACCACTTTTACTACTTCAAAATATTTGGCATAATAAGCAGAAGCTTTGAGCCATGTTCCCCATACTGTATTAACTGGTGAAGGCAGGAGCAGCACATTACCAACTGTGTCCAAAAACATACTCTTGCAGTGTGAAGCCTACAAAAATACTCTTTTTTACTGTAGAGATCAAAACATTTACTTCAGGAAAGGACACCTGGACGACTTCAGCGACTCAAAGTCCAGGACCTCCCATGGCTGCACACATGTTCTTCTCCTTTTTTCAAGGATGGCATCAGAAAGTTACCAATTTGGGGGAAAGAATATGGGTCAGATTTGGGAGACTATGTAGAAAATTGAGGTACTTGTTGTGTATTTGTTGGTGGATACAATAAAATTGTAAAAAATAATTTTGGTTTATATTTGATTCACCTACTGTAGTATTTACAGTATTTACCAAATATTGTAATAGGAGTTAAACCATGGCTGAGAAGCAAATTTATAGATGTGTAAATGTTCCCCCGCAACTGGAGTTTCTATTGTAAAGAAAGGATATTGATAGGAGGGGGTATTCATGCTGGTGAAAGAAAATTTGTAAGCTATGAAAAAGTTAAGGACGAAGAACATGAAATTATAGATAAAAGGCTCATCCTTGAGGATAATAGGCAACGTGATATTTTTATGGTGTAAAGATATGGAATAGTTGAAGCAGATGCAGAAAATTTTGATATGATAATCGGCTATGTCATGTATATCCATTTGCTTTTATTTGTGGGGACTACAGTTAAGTCAATCTGGACATTATCTTTATATTCAACTACCTTTACATATTGCTGACTGAATACTTTTGCCTTCTAAGCCCTCACATGTTCACTCCCCTTGTTCATTAATATTCCCTGTATATCAATTGGTGTTTCCTAAAGGCATAGATTAGTGAACAAACACAAGCAAGCAAGCAAGCAAACAACAGGTCATACAAATGTGCAGGAATTACTACTTATGCCAAAAATCTATCTCTTTTCAGAATTTACTATCAACTAAGTTCGAAAAAAATCTGAGTCCTCCAACATCAGATGAAAACTAAGAATTAAAATGTTGTCAAGAAGAATGGAATATACTCCATTCCCAAACTGCATCATATTCAGAATAACTGAAATTACCATGCCTTTAATGATCACAATTACAAGGCTGGATTTCCCCACCTAATCAATACTTTTATTTATATTAAGGTAAGAACATTTTTCAGTATCAGTTTCAGGCACCTTCAGCTTCTGAACAACCTTAATCTTTGTTAAAATAACATAAAATGTTAAACACTTCCTATTCTAAGTTTAGGACGACTTATTTCTAAGTTTAAATGATGAAATGAAATGGCATATGGCTTTTAGTGCTGGGAGTGTCCAAGAACATGTTCGGCTCGCCAGGTGCAGGTCTTTGGATTTGACTCCTGTAGGCGACCTGCACATTGTGATGAGGATGAAATGATGAAGAAGACGACACATACACCCAGCCCCCATGCCAGAGAAATTAACCAATGATGATTAAAATTCACAACCCTGCCAGGAACCGAACCTGGGACACCTGTAACCAAAGGCCAGCATGCTAACCATTCAGCAATGGAGCCAAAAAGTTTAAATGATATATTGTTGTGATAAAACATGCGTCAATGAGAAGATTTCAACTCAATTTATTCATTCCACCAAAATCGGCACTTTAAACATACAATATGTACCTGCTTTAATATAGAAATCATAAATGTGTGCAAATAAAACATTAAGACCAGTGATACTTCTCAAACAAACTTTTAGAAAATTTTGATCTTCCTAGTGATGCAAGTTTTATCACAAAATTACATTATTTAAATTTAGAAATAAGCTGTCTTAAACTTAGAGTAAGTAGTGTCTAATATTGTAATATAGAAATCAAAAGAGTGTGTTAAAGGAACATCAATACCAGTGACACTTCACAACGAACTATTATAAAATTTTAGACTTTTACAATTCTCAATGATGCATGTTTTACACAACAATGTATCATTTAAACTTAGAAGTAAGTTGTCCTAAACTTAGAATAGGCAGTGTTTAACACTGTGTGTTATTTTAACAAAGATTAAGGTTCTTCAGCAGCTGAACATGGCCTATTATAAAGGCCAAAACCTGTACTGAAAAATGTTTTAAGTACTTTAATATAAATAAAAGTATTAATTAGGTGGGGAAATCCAGTCTTGTAATTGTGATCATTGGAATCATCAATATGGGACATGAAGCTAATAAATTATGACATGCCTTTAATGAAAATAGGAAATATTACTCTATGATGATCCCCAATCTTTGTGAGAAGAAGAAGCAGAAGAAGTTGTTTTAGATGTGCATCACAGATGGTTTAAATCTAAGAATCATCATAGAGAATAATTTGTAATAATAATGATAAATTTATCTGTACCTACATAATACAACACTTGCCTGACAACCTGGTACAAAACACTTCCTCCATTGGTCGGCACTCCCTTCACAGCCTCCTGTTTCACTCGAACACCTTCGTGTCCGGACCTTCTCACTAATCCCACAGGATGCACTACAAGGAGACCAACGACCCCAGCTTGACCATTCAGGAACTTCTGAGGAGTCCTTTCTTGGTTCAGGTACTGATAACAAAACAAGTACTGATAACGAAAGAAGTTAATGTATGAAATCATATGATAGAAGAGTTTATAATGAGAATAAGCATAGAGAAGAGTAAAACAGGTAAAAGAGGTAGGAAGGAAGGGAGAAGATAGAAGTAAATAGACAACCAATAGAAGTCATGGAAAGTTTCAAATACTTCGGAAATGTAATGACAGAAGATGAGAAGATAACTGAGACAATTGGAAAGAGAGTACAAGAAGCAAATGGCTTTTATCAGAGTGTGAGTGATATAAGAAATGCAAAGAAGTACTACGAAGTGTGTTTTTTAAGTAAGGGCTGTTTTGTTGTAGACACTAGTAGTTTGTGTACGTGTCACAACGAGCATGTGCGTCATGTGCCGGCATGCCTTGGGAACAATGGTGCTCAGTTGCAGCTCTGTTGCTAACCTGTACAGTTCTGTTCTATGCTTGCTCAAATGTTCAAGATTATCGACTCGCTCACCCCATGCGAGGTTCGGTCAGTGATTCACTTTATGTCGGCAAGGAACCTATCTGCTGCAGACATTCACCGACAGATTTGCAAAGTATGGTGTTAATGCTATAAGTGAAGGCAAAGTGCGTAAGTGGGTACAAGACTTCAAAAATGGCCCGATCCGGTCGCCCATCTTGGATCACAGGCGATTTGGTGGCTTCAGTTGAAGCGAAGATTCATGAGGACTGACACCTCATAATAACAGCTCTCTCAAACTCTTTCCAGACGTGTCTAGGTCAGTGCTTTACAAAACTGTTTCTGAAAACCTGAACTTTAGGAAACTGTGCATCTGTTGGGTCCCGAAACTCCTAACGGAGGACCATAAAAACAAAAGATTTGAGTGTTTGATAACGTTTTTGACTTGTCATGATGAAGAAGGTGACGACATATTCAGTCAGATTGTTAACGGGAGACGAAACATGGGTTTTGCATATCATGCCCGAATCGAAGAAACAGAGCATGGAATGGACACACACACATTTGTTTGTAAAGGTGAAAGCCAAACAGACTCTGTCCCAGCGCAAGATCATGGCCTCTGTGTTTTGGAATAGGCACGGTGTTTTATCGGTCGACTTCATGCAACAAGGAACCACTATCAATGCAGAAGCATATTGCCAAACCTTGAGAAAGTTACACAGAGTGATACAAAACAAAAGATGCGGCATGCTGACAAAGGGAATTGTCCTTCTCCATGACAATGCAAAGCCTTACACTGCAGCTCAGATCTGAGGTTTATTGGACACTTATAGCTGGGAAGTTTTAGACCACCTTCCCTACAGCCCTGACTTTGCGCCGAGCAATTAGCATCTGTTCTGTCACCCCAAACATCACCTCAGCGGCAACCACTACAATGATGATAACGAAGTGAAAACGGCCGTGAACTCTTGGTTATCGGAGCACGTGGCAAGTTTCTATGAAAAGGCTATTCAAAACTTAGTTGTAAGGTATGATAAGTGTTTAAACAAACTTTGTGGCTATGATGAAAAATAGAGTAAAGTATGTAGAATCTGCAAGTAAATGTGGTGTTTGAAAATCATCTTTCGTTGTGTGGTTATATTCAAACGGCCCTTACTTAAAAAACTAGCCTTGTATTATGTACTAGCATTAACATATGCAACAGGTACACGCAAAAAAAGAAAATGAGAGTAGAGTTCAATAAACCAAGATTAAATTTCTGAGAGGTATCATAAAGAAGATACGAGAAGATAGAATCACAAATGAAGAGATTAGAAAATGGATTGAAGTTCCAAAAAATAGGACAGGATAGAAACAAGCAAGCTGAAATAGTAGGGACAAATTATTTAAAAGTAAGATCACTTTCCAACAAAAGTACTTACTGAGACACCAAGCAGAAAGAACCCACAACGGATGCCCCAAAAGTAGTGGATGGATAAATGTAGGAGAGTATAAAGAAGGAGGAAGCCTCCATGGCTCAGGTGGCAGCACATCGGCCTCTCCCCGCTGGGTTCCGTGGTTCAAACCCCGGTCACCCCATGTGAGATTTGTGCTGGACAAAGCAGAGGCAGGACAGGTTTTTCTCTGGGTACTCTGGTTTTCCCTGTCATCTTTCATTTGAGCAACACTCTCCAATATCATTTAATTTCATCTGTCATTCACAAATCATTGCCCCAGAGGAGTGCGACAGGCCTTGGCAGCCGGCACAATTCCTATCCTTGCCGCAAGATGGGGGCTTCATTCATTCCATCCTGACACGGTCACTGACTGGAAAACAGGCTGTAGGTTTTCATCAGCACAGAGAAGGAAGATAGACAGAAGAAATATTAGAAGCAGGAAAGGAGTAGTGGAGAGACAGGCAATTATGGATGTAATCGATTCATAAGCCAACCCAGGAGGAAACCAGAAAATGAAGAAGAAAAATATTGATATCTTTCATTTAGTGATACAAACATAAATATTATTCCAAAATCAAACTAGAAATAACAAAGGAAGCTTGCAGTAAGAAAAGATAACTAATGTTATGATACTCATTAACTTAATGTTTCCCTAATATTAATAATGCAGTTACTATCAAACATGCTTTGGGGAATGTCCTACGTCATTGTGCTCTGGAAATTTTCTCGATTTCTTGGATGCTACTTTAGAGGTTGTAGAATTAACAAATAATTTAGAAGTTAATTTGTAATTATATTTTTCTTCCATTTTGAATGCTATAACCAATATACATATATTTATATAGTGAAAATACCAATCACCATTTGTATCACATGAAAAATAAAAATTGAAATAAAAGTTTCCATTTAGGGATACCTGCCTCTTGAGAGAATCATGAAATTGAATCCACCAGATAGCAAAGTAAACATGATATCTGTTAGGCAATCTATGGCTGAGTTTCAATTCAATTTGGTTGGATAAACACCAAGAATATCACCAAATAGCATAATATGATAATAGTGGAAACTCTCCTCGCTTACCACGCAGAGTAGTGACAGCCCATAGTGCTGTCATCTTGTGGTTCGAGGAAAATACTAACACAAGCTATTAAAACACTGCACATTTAGACTTCGAAAACCGAACAAAATGCAGATTTTAAGACATCTGTGTTGTTCTTGTAACATAATATAGGGAAGGAAGAAGGTGGATGTTGACCTGAAAGAACTAGTGATAACAATAAAACAAATGTATTATTAAATTAAATTAATCGATCATGTTATGACTACAGTCTGATAACATCTCCAAGAGAAAATCACACATGCAATATCTTTTTCAGCTTGATAATTTTAATGGCAAGATGTTTCCCTGCTGAATCATTGGTTCTATTCACATGTGCCTTAATAAGGACTTTGAGATACTTGTCAGTCAGTAATTTTATACAGCTGTTACATATACCTTCATTACATTCATTCGTTGATTTAAAAAAACTGTCAGTTAATTTTCTTCTAATTCCATGTATACTTTTCAACAAAAACTGACAAAAAACTAGTTTGAAATGTTCCAGACATTTTGGTAGACATCCTTTTCCCACACATATTTAGAAACATCATTTTAGAATGACCATACTTCTTTATTTCTATATGCAAATTTCCCATGCTATGTCCGGCTCCATGGCTAAATAGTTAGCGTGCTGGCCTTTGACCACAGGGGGCCCAGGTTTGATTCCCGGCAGGGTCGGGAATTTTAACCATAACTGGTTAATTTCACTGGCACAGGTGTCAAATAAAAGACCTGCAACTGGCGAGCCGAACTTGTCCTCGGACATTCCTGGCACTAAAAGCCATATGCCATTTCATTTTTTACCATGCTATAAACATTTTCATAAGATGACAATACATTCCTACACTCAGCATGCGGACACTTACCAATGATATAATGGTCTGCGTTTTCCTGTATTACATCATAGTCATAATCATTTACCTGATCAATTAACTCACACAGTTTAGTGACATTAGCTTCAAAAGTGCACTTCATCACATCATTGCAACATCAGATTTACAATTATGGCCATCAGAAGCACAGAGCAATTGATTTACCATTACACCTCTTATGGCACTGCTAAATTTTGTTGCACCTGGGATTACATTGTTACCTCCTTTTGCTGTAATGATTTAAAAAAATGTTTCAGTGCAGTCCTGTGTGATCCTCCTTGTTAGCAAATAATGGAAAGCATAAACATTGTGTGATTATGACCACAGTAGTTTCAGTGCAGAATACCATAAGAAATTACAGTACCTACTGTATATATACTAGTAGAAAAAATATCCATACACCATGAAATAAGGAATGTAGAATACAGAAATTTTGGCAATATATTTGTCGAGGTAACATATTTAATTGATTGAATAGGTCGAATCTCTTTATCAATTATTTTAATTTTAACTGTAATATTCTTCAATACGGAACAATGAAATTTTTAACTTTAAATAAAGGTACAAGACTACAGGTTAATATCCGCATGAGAAAAGCCAACGCAAATGTGCTATGCTGGTCCATTAATAACTGGTGTAATCGCTTGAATATTGAATGCAGGCATGCAAATATGCATGCATTGTGTTGTACAGGTGCCAGATGTCAGCTTGTGGGATGGAGTTCCATGCCTGTTGCACTTGGTCGGTCAATAAAGGGACGGTTAATACCGGTTGTGGATGGCGCTGGAGTTGTAGTCCAATAATGTCCCATCCGTACTTGATTGGGGTCAGATCAGGGGATCAAGCAGGCCAAGACAACATGTCGACACTCTGTAGAGCATGTTGGATTACATGCATTATCCTGTTGGAAAACATCCCTGGGAATTCTATTCATAAATGGCAGCACAACAGATCAAATCATCAGACGGACGTACACATCTGCAGTCAGAGTGCATGGGATAATCACGAGAGTGCTCCTGCTGTCATAGGAAATTGTTCCCCTGACCAGAACTTCCAGTATAAGTCCAGTGTGTTGACATCACAGACAGGTGGAATACAGGCACTCACTCGGCCTCCTTCTAACCAAAACACAGCCATCATTGGCACCAAGGCAGAACCGTCTTTTCTCGGAAAACACAACAGACCTCCACTTCATCCGCCAATGAGCTCTCGGTCGAGACAACTGAAGTCGCAGACGGCGGTCATTTGTGGGTAAGTGGAATGCATGCCGCAGGGCGTCTGGCTTGGAGCTGTCCTTCAAGTAACCGATTTTGAACAGTGTGTTGCGTCACGGTGTTGTCAACTGCCACTCGAATCGCTCTGCAGACGCAGTCCACCACACCACAGCCATATACCGAATGCGGCAGTCCTCCTCCTCCTCAGTGGTGCCATGGGGACGTCTGGAGCCCGGTCTTCCTGCAAGCGTACCTCGTGACCACTGTTGCTAGCATGCATGCACAGTAGACATTTTCCTGCCAAGTCATTCCATATTAGTGTGGAAGGAAAATCCACCCCATTATATAGCCTTGTTCAACTGCAGTGAGCTGTTCATACTGGCCTCTTTGTCATCGTAAAGGCATTCTTGACCCACTCAGTCACTCTGTTCAATCTCACAGGTAACTATCGTTCTTGCACAGCACAGCCCGTATTTAAAGCAAACCTGATGTACAACGTCATGGGATCACTACTAGTGCCACGCTAATGAGATCTGCAGGAAATTTGAATCAACATCATCTTTCAGATGTCTAAACATGCCTACCAACGTTTGTTAATCTAGCACAACCCCTTGTTGGTGTTTGGATAGTTTTTCTGCCAGTGTTATTTACTCACGTATTAGACCCCCTTTTTCTCTCCACTTTTACAGCCATAAAAGTAACGTGGTTCCAATATGTGATAACCTCAAATTTTGTGCAGTAAACACACAATTTCTAGGTTATAAAGAGCTATAAATTGGACATGTAAACATTTTACACTATTCTCTAACAAACTTATGAATGTATTCTGAGTTTTACTGGCTATTTTCACTGGAAGTCAGTATTTCTAAATTTAAAAAGACAATACATGGTGAACAAATGATTTTAGGCCTACATATAAAGTAAATATAATCAGTTTTAGTTACTCATATATCACGACATTTGTTTCATCCCATTAACTCCTCTGATGAGATTGTGTCAGGAAGGGCATCCATGCATGAAAACTCACTACAAAGAATCATGTCACTTCATACTCTGACCCCATAGAGAAAAGGGATAAGGGTATCATATTATCATATTATACAGTATTATTACAAAAGAACTTAATGGCCAGTCATTTGTCTCTGTCAGTTGAGCAGAAGGCCTAACAGACAGTAAACCTGATCACTGCTATCATTTGAATTATCATCATCTTATGCCGCCAACTTCCCTGCTACCAGTGTGTTGTCATTCCAAAGGACATCATTATTACTCCAATCAAGAGCATTCAAGATGCTGTCTTTCTGAAACTTAAAAATAGTTTTGTTCTTGACTATAAAGCCCAAGCAGTGAGAATCTATTCACAAATGGTTTCTGGAGATGGTCTCTGTTATTCCTAATTGGTGTATGTGTAGCACAAGCTATTAGACCTCTCTCTAGCGGGAATGTCTGGGAGAATAAGGAGGTCCCTGAGGATTGGCAAAAAGGAATAATCACCCCAATTTTCAAGAAAGGTGATAAGAAAGTTTTGAAGAACTACAGGGGAATTACTTTAATATCCCATGTTGCTAAGATAATGGAAAGGATACTGGAAAGTAGAATAAGGTTGAGGGTTGAGAAGCAGATACAGGAAAATCAGTTTGGTTTCAGAAGTGGAAGGTCAATAATAGAGCCCATTTTCATTATGAGACAACTAATGGAAAAGCATTGGGAGTACGGGAATGATATGGTGATGACATTCATTGATATTGAAAAGGCATATGACAGTGTCCCTAGGACGAAAGTTTGGGTCAGTCTGGTGCAAAAAGAAATTGGACAGGGATTAATAAAAATGATCATGGCATTGTATAAGGAATGTTGTAGATGCGTGCAAACACAAGTTGGCAGGACAAGTTGGTTCAAAATAACTAGTGGGCTGAGACAGGGAAGTGTTCTATCACCAATCCTGTTTACAATAGTAATGGATGACATCATGAGAACAGCAAAAGCAGCATATGGAGGAAGAGAAATGAACATGATGTTATTTGCAGATGATATTGTGATTTGGGGAGAAGATGACAGGAAGGTTCAAGAACAGTTGAATGTGGTGAATGGGAAGATTGAAGAATGTGGATTGAAAATAAGTGTAGAAAAGAGTAAAACTCTTGTTATGACTAGAGGGGAGAAAGAAGGGAAAGGTCAGATTAGACTTGCAGACAAGCCCCTGGAAGTAGTGGAAACGTTTAAATACCTGGGGAGTGAATTAATGGAGAATGCTCGACTGGATGCTGAGATTAGTAAAAGGATTCAAGCTGGAAGTTGTTCCTATCATAGTGTAAGAAATATGTTATGGGACAAAGATGTGCCAATGGAAGCAAAGGATACTATGTACAAGATGTATTACGTACCCATAACAACTTAAGGAGCAGAAACTTGGACAATGACAAAGAAGGATGAGAGTCGAATACAGGCAGCCGAAATGAAATTCTTGAGGAGTATGATACAGAAGAGTAGAAGAGACAAAATAAGGAATGAGAAAATCCGGGAAGAAATTGGAGTGGAAAAAATGAATGATAGAATAGAGAAGAGCCGACTAAGATGGTTTGGGCACATAAAGCGAATGAGCGACGAAAGAATGCCAAAAAAGTTGATGGAAATGCAAATCCAAGGAAGGAGAGGCCGTGGACGACAATGATTGAGATGGAAGGATACCATCCAACGCAGCATTATAGAAAGAAACCTGGATTGGGACACAGTGTTGGAGGAGGAGTGGTGGAAAGACCGAAGAAAGTGGAGAGGAACCACATTTGCCCCTAGCTGGCTACAGCTGGATAAAGGGAAATGATGATGATGATGATGATGATGATGATGATGATGATGATCTAACGGGTAGACCTGAGAACTACTGATTCTGTCATAAGAGCACGTGTATTTGTGTGTGAAGGTTTTAGTGTTATTTATGCATTTTCAGTGAGGTGATGTAATTAAATAGTAGCATGTGTCATTCCTTGATATCTCCTCTCAACATGAGGGGAAAGGTATGTGCTGTGTTTGGTTGCAGTGACTATGAAGTAGAGAAGAATGCACGGTCTTTCTTTCGCTACCCTCATGACAAGAAAATGTAAGTAATATTGTGTTTGCATATATATTCTTCCAGTGACAAAGAGATTTTTATAGTACTTCATAATCTTCTGACCTGCTCGACCTATATTTTAACTGGCTTAAAATATCATACGCATATTTTATTGTATAGTGCAGCAGTTAACATTCAATACCGATGTGTTGTTGTAGGTGTGATCTGTGGGTTTTGAAATGTCACAGAAGTGATTTGGATAAGGTATACAGTACAAGAAAGAAGGGACGTTACGCTTATGTAAGAATAATTAGATCTGTTCAGATCATTTCTAGGCCAACGACTTTAAAAATCCTTGATTATACAGCCAAGGGTATGTTACATTTTTACTCTAATTTTACGCAAATATTCCTCAAAGCATCACTATCGACAACATTTTCATACTTTTCTTTCTTTTATCCCTCTTCTCAGATTAAAGCCGGGATTTTATAGATTTTCTTTCTGTTGGTAGACTTCATGTTAAGAGAAAAATTGTCCAGCTTTTAAATGTTAATTCATTGCATCATGTGTGTAAGGAATTTGCCGATAATTTTATTGACAAGTGTCTTAATGTGATGATACAATGTTTTTTAAATGAGAAAAAAAGAAGAATCTAACCGTAAAAGTTCTGGCAGGAATGCTAAAGCAAAAAAAGTAATGCATAAATGAAAGATCAACCCATTTCACAACAGTCCATTTCACACCTAGTTTATATGTCTAATTTCAGTCTTTAAATAATAACTTTAAATAATTCTTCATTCATTTATCCAGAATTGCTTTAGCAACTTTGAAGTTAATATCTCAATAATACTTTCTTTCTAGACGTAATTTATTTATCCATTTTCGTATATGCATTTCCATTGATATTTGAATTTAGCGCGACTTTTCAGGTCAAGTCACTAGGAGCGCCACCGTCTAATTGTCTCCCATTTTAACAAGGCTAAATCCGTAAGTGTCGCGTATTGTCTCTACTGTATTTGGCAGAAGTCATCCCTTTCAAATAAAGCTGTGCTGTAGAAAGCATGCCAACCCACCAGCTGATAAATAGTGCTTGTTATGAATTGTACTTCCGAATGTAATACATAGTGACTGGAAGCATTCTTTTGATAACAGTGGCTGTTGAAAGCCAGACCTTTATTTTTGAGTGTACTTCATGCTTGTTCTCTACATTTATAATATCAGGATTTACCTAAACAGCTGTAATAGAGAGAAGAGACCGCATTATTTAGGGTAGGTATGCTATCATGTGCCCAGATAGTGCCTGAAGTTCCATGATGGAAAGAATAAAAATAAATAAGTAACAGGAAAGCTTGCTGCATTTATGGGTACGGTATCTACAGGTGTAGCGGTGATGCCTTCTATTATCATAATTTTTAATTTCGTACATTCATTGTCTCCACTCTTTTTTTAACGCATACTGTGGTATGTTATGTTTGGCATCTCCGAAAATTATAAAAGTAGTTTGTGGGAATGTAAAACCAATAACATTATTATTATTATTATTATTATTATTATTATTATTATTATTATTATTATTATTATTATTATTATTATTATTATTATTATTATTTTATTATTATTATTATTATCATCAATTTAGGAAGGCTCGGCTTGTGCCGGTAACATAATGGGCTGACTCGGCCTAAGCAAGGAGTCACCCTCTTGATTATGAAACTACAGGTACATATATGTACAAATATTTACAACAGAAATAATTACAACATATACATTTATACAATAAATACAAACAACTTCAGACTTCTTATGTCCCCGTTTTGGGAATCTGTTCTTCAGTGTACCTGGAACTGTGGCCTGGAACTTCATGCTGTTTGGCGTGAGTCAGAGGAAAAGTCGTTCCTAGGAACTTTCTCACAATGTGGCAAGTACTCAGGAGGGTGGCTTTCTGTAATTCTACGTATGTGTGATGATGCAGGTTTAATGCGGCCAGAGAGCTGTGCATGCATTTTGGAATAACACCGGTACATGATATTACTATTGGAACTGTGGTGACTGATTCTAGTTTCCAAAGGCGTTGTATTTCTATTGCCAGTTCTGTGTATTTTGATATCTTTGTGGCTATTGTTATTTGCAGATTGGAGGTATTTGGACAAGCAATTTCTATAAGGGATGCGGATCTTTTTGATTTATCGATTAGAATAATATCTGGCCTATTGTTGCTGAGCGTGACATTGGTTATGACTTCTCGATCCCATAGTAGTTTATATGAAGAGTTTTCGAGAATGGGTGGAGGTGTATATTTCCAATATTCAGTTATTATTATTATTATTATTATTATTATTATTATTATTATTATTATTATTATTATTATTATTATTATTATTATTATTATTATTATTATTATTATTATTATTATTATTATTATTATCTGTTAGCTACATTGACAAGTAAAACAAACATTATGATTGGGTAGTTTTTATCACGTTTTAAACCTACTACTCTCCAAAAATAACCTGCATTAGCCTGAGTTTTGGGATATTAAACAATCACATTGTTAATGATCTCGTCAGCTATATTAATAGCAACAACCGCAGAAGGCCTATGCTACAGAGGCAGACACTTCTTAACCACAAAACACAGATGTTCCACATGACGTTGATGCAAGTTTTCATTGTGTGGGTCATACGGACAAAACTATTCACGAATTTGTGTGATGTCATCGGAGCTGCAGTAAGGCTTGTATCCACTTCAAAGCGGAATCATTGTTCTTCTCTGATGAATTATATTTGGGGAGTCTTGTATGCGAGATTTATTTTTTAAATTTTGTTTGTCTCATAAAGCCAAGGGAGTCTAATACAAGAGGGGGTCGAATAAATGAGTAAATACGGTATACACACTTGACTTAAGTATTTTCATTTTCATTTCTGAAATACTTTTCTATTCACTATCACTACTGATCTGCATTTAGGACAGTCGCCCAGGTGGCAGATTCCCTATCTGTTGTTTTGCTAGCCTTTTCCTAAATGATCGCAAAGAAATTGGAAAATTATTGAACATTTCCCTTGGTAAGTTATTTCAATCCCTAACTCCCATTCCTATAAACGAATATTTGCCCCAATTTGTCCTCTTGAATTCCAACTTTATCTTCATATTGTGATCTTTCCTACTTTTAAAGACACCACTCAAACTTATTCGTCTACTGATGTCCTCCAACGCCATCTCCCCGCTGACAGCCCGGAAAATACCACTTAATCGAGCAGCTCATCTCCTTTCTTCCAGTTCTTCCCAGCCCAAACTTTGCAACATTTTTGTAACGCTAGTCTTTTGTCGGAAATCACCCAGAACAAATCGAGCTGCTTTTCTTTGTATTTTTTCCAGTTCTTGAATCAAGTAATCCTGGTGAGGGTCCCATACACTGGAACCATACTCTAGTTGGGGTCTTACCAGAGACTTATATGCCCTCTCCTTTACATCCTTACTACAACTCCTAAATACCATCATAACCATGTGCAGAGATCTGTACCCTTTATTTACAATCATATTTATGTGATTACCCCAATGAAGGTCTTTTCTTATATTAACACCTAGGTACTTACAAAGATCCCCAAAGGGAACTTTCACCCCATCAACGCAGTAATTAAAACTGAGAGGACTTTTTGTGAAACTCACAACCTGACTTTTAACCCCGTTTATCAACATACCATTGCCCATCGTCCATCTCACAACACTATCGAGGTCACCCTGCAGCCGCTCACAATCTTGTAACTTATTTACTACTCTATACAGAATAACATTATCTGCAAACAGCCTTATCTCTGATTCCACTTCTTTACACATATCATTGATATATATATATATATATATATATATATATATATAAGAAAACATAAAGATCCAATAATACTGTCTTGAGAAATTCCCCTCTTAATTATTACAGGGTCACATAAAGCTTCACCTACTCTAATTCTCTGAGTCCTATTTTCTACAAATGTAGCCACCCATTCAGTCACTCTTTTTTCTAGTCCAATAGCACTCATTTGTGCCAGTAGTCTTCCATGATCTACCCTATCAAATGCCTTAGATAGGTCAATTGCAATACAGTCCATTCGGCCTCCTGAATCCGGGATATCTGCTGTATCTTGCTGAAATCCTACAAGCTGAGCTTCAGTGGAATAACCTTTCCTAAACCCAAACTGCCTTCTATCAAACCAGTTATTAATTTCACAAACTTGTCTAATATAATCAGAAAGAATGCTTTCCCAAAGATTACATGCAATGCATGTCAAACTGACTGGCCTGTAATTTTCAGCTTTATGTCTATCACCCTTTCCTTTATACACAGGTGCTACTATAGCAACTCTCCATTCATCTGGTATAGCTTCTTCAACCAAACAATAATCAAATAAGTATTTCAGATATGGTACTATATCCCAACCCATTGCCTTTAGTATATCCCCAGAAATCTTATCAATTCCAGCCGCTTTTCTAGTTTTCAACTTTTGTGTCTTACTGTAAATCTCATTGTCATCATAGGTAAATTTTAATACTTGTTTAGTATTACTCATCTCCCCTATCTGGACATTATTCTTGTAACCAACAATCTTTACATACTGCTGACTGAATACTTCTGCCTTTTGAAGATCCTCACATACACACTCCCCTTGTTCATGAATGATTCCAGGAATGTCCTTCTTTGAACCTGTTTCTGCCTTAAAGTACCTATACATACCCTTCCATTTTTCACTAAAATTTGTATGACCACCAATTATGCTTGCCATCATGTTATCCTTAGCTGACTTCTTTGCTAGATTCAATTTCCTAGTAAGTTCCTTCAATTTCTCCTTACTTCCACAACCATTTCTAACTCTATTTCATTCCAACCTGCACCTCCTTTTTAACCTCTTTACTTCTCTGTTATAATATAGTGGATCTTTACCATTCCTATACAAACCTATTTTCACATTCCTCAACAATGGCTTTAAACTCATCCTAGAGTCTGTTTACATTTTTATTTACCCAGCGATCATAGTTACTTTTTAAAAACTCCCTCATGCCTGTTTTTTCAGCCATATGGTACTGCGGAATAGTCCTAATTTTAATACCTTCCTTTCTTTCACATTTATTTTTAACTACAACAAAAACAGCTTCATGATCACTAATACCATCTATTACTTCAATTTCTCTATAGAGCTCATCTGGTTTTATCAGTACCACATCCAAAATATTCTTCCCTCTAGTTGGTTCCATCACTTTCTGAATCAGCTGCCATTCCCATATTAACTTATTTGCGATTTGTTGTTCATGCTTCCTGTCGTTCGCATTACCTTCCCAATTGACATTTGGTAAATTGAGATCACCTGCTACTATCACATTCCTTTCCATATTATTTCCAACATAGCTGATTATCTTATCGAATAATTCTGAATCAGTATCAGCGCTACCCTTTCCCGGTCTGTACACTCCAAAGATATCAAGTTGCCTATTATCTTTAGAGATGAGCCTTACACCCAGAATTTCATGTTTTTCATCCTTAACTTTCGTAGCTTACAAATTCTTCTTTCACCAGAATGAATACTCCCTCTCCTACCATTCCTATCCTGTCTCCATGATACACTCTCCAGTTCCATGAGAATATTTCTGCATCCATTATACACTGACTGACAGAGCAAATGCAACACCAAGAAGGAGTGGTCAGAACTTTATGCCAATTGCAGGGTAGACTGATGTCACTGAGGTATGCTCATGATGTGAAATGCGCCGCTGTGCTGCGCACGTAGCGAACGATAAATGGGACACGGCATTGGCGAATGGCCCACTTCGTACCATGATTTCTCAGCCGACAGTCATTGTAGAACGTGTTGTCGTGTGCCACAGGACACGTGTATAGCTAAGAATGCCAGACCGCCATCAACGGAGGCATTTCCAGCAGACAGACGACTTTACGAGGGGTATGGTGATCGGGCTGAGAAGGGCAGGTTGGTCGCTTCGTCAAATCGCAGCCGATACCCATAGGGATATGTCCACGGTGCAGCGCCTGTGGCGAAGATTGTTGGCGCAGGGACATGTGGCATGTGCGAGGGGTCCAGGCGCAGCCCGAGTGACGTCAGCACGCGAGGATCGGCGCATCCGCCGCCAAGCAGTGGCAGCCCCGCACGCCACGTCAACCGCCATTCTTCAGCATGTGCAAGACACCCTGGCTGTTCCAATATCGACCAGAACAATTTCCCCTCGATTGGTTGAAGGAGGCCTGCACTCCCGGTGTCCGCTCAGAAGATTACCATTGACTCCACAGCATAGACGTGCACGCCTGGCATGGTGCTGGGCTAGAGCGACTTGGATGAGGGAATGGCGGAACGTCGTGTTCTCCGCTGAGTCACGTTCTGTTCTGTCAGTGATAGTCACCGCAGACGAGTGTGGCGTCGGCGTGGAGAAAGGTCAAATCCGGCAGTAACTGTGGAGTGCCCTACCGCTAGACAACGCGGCATCATGGTTTGGGGCGCTATTGCGTGTGATTCCACGTCACCTCTAGTGCGTATTCAAGGCACGTTAAATGCCCACCGCTACTTGCAGCATGTGCTGCGGCCGGTGGCACTCCCGTACCTTCAGGGGCTGCCCAATGCTCTGTTTCAGCAGGATAATGCCCGCCCACACACTGCTCGCATCTCCCAACAGGCTCTACGAGGTGTACAGATGCTTCTGTGGCCAGCGTACTCTCCGGATCTCTCACCAATCGAACACGTGTGGGATCTCATTGGACGTCGTTTGCAAACTCTGCCCCAGCCTCGTACAGACGACCAACTGTGGCAAATGGTTGACAGAGAATGGAGAACCATCCCTCAGGACACCATCCGCACTCTTATTGACTCTGTACCTCGACGTGTTTCTGCGTGCATCGCCGCTCGTGGTGGTCCTACATCCTACTGAGTCGATGCCGTGCGCATTGTGTAACCTGCATATCGGTTTGAAATAAACATCAATTATTCGTCCGTGCCATCTCTGTTTTTTCCCCAACTTTCATCCCTTTCGAACCACTCCTTCTTGGTGTTGCATTTGCTCTGTCAGTCAGTGTATCATATCTCAGCCATGATTCAACTCCTATTACAATATCTGGTAAGTACATATCTATTAAATTACTTAATTCGACTCCTTCGTTTACAATGCTTCTACAGTTGAGCACTAACATTTTTATGTCATCCCTACTTGATTTCCAGTTCCCTGTTCGCTTAACACCGCTCCCTAGGCCACCCCGTTTCCCTGAATGTACTTGCCTATAACCGCTTCTGTTGAAGCGGTGCCGCCAGTTTCTCGCAGGAATTTCCATTGCTATCATATTTTGTTATTTGGTATCTTTTTTTTTGGTTTTTTGGCTATTTGCTTTACGTCGCACCGACACAGATAGGTCTTATGGCGACATTTGGATAGGAAAAGGCTAGGAGTTGGAAGGAAGCGGCCGTGGCCTTAATTAAGGTACAGCCCCAGCATTTGCCTGGTGTGAAAATGGGAAACCACGGAAAACCATCTTCAGGGCTGCCGACAGTGGGGCTCGAACCCACGATCTCCCGGATGCAAGCTCACAGCCGCGCGCCTCTACGTGCACGGCCAACTCGCCCAGTTTATTTGGTATCACCAGAGATCTTTTACATACTAACATCGTATGACATAGAGTGTCAAACAGACATTTCATTCACCCATAAAAAATTTGATTATCTTTGACAGGTTTGAATCCACAATCTTGGGATCTGGAGGCAAACATTCTATCACTGATCCTACTCATTGTAGGTTAAATGTAGGAATTGCATTTGAGGAGGAGATCTTATTTTACTTCCCATCCAACTAAGAATTAACTCACGTACATGAACACAAAACAAAAAAAATTAATCTTATCAAGGACCAGAAGTAAAATAAAATTCATAATAAGTACACATATCCTGCTAGATTAATCATAGGGGAACCCAACCTCATCAGTACATGAGGACAGGGCCAGACTAAAGTGTTGCCATGTAAGAACATTTGCCACTCAAATATCTACCTATAGAGTCCTAATTTAATGCATTCTACACCTTCTTAAAACGTATGCCCTTGGCAAGATAAGATGGATATATGATTAAGATATTCATAAGTAAGATGAATTGATTCATCAATATAATTTAAATACAGTATAATGCATAGGCCAGTCCTCCAAGAGTGATTTTGTAGGAACATATAAATGAAATTCTCAAGTGATTATAAAAAGGTACTGTGATTGTAGGGTCTTACCAAAAACTTTTATTGTGAAAGCCCTCTCTTCTTTTCCAACCTTGTTCTCAGACAAACATACATAGTCACCTGCATCTTCAAATTTCAAATTTGGAATCTGGAGTATGTGATTATCAGCTGATATTTCCAAACCTGGGATTAGAGAGTCAAGAAGACGGTTACCATTCCGGTACCAGGTTACCTATTGGCAAAAGAGAAAAAAGAATCACAGAAATTTTCATGTTTAGAATCTTGGCCATACCAATTGCATTTTGTTTTACCATGGGTATTGAATTAAACTGAAGAAAACCTCCTCATATTTAACAAATATAAACTATTTTAATGCTATTTTATAATTTAACATGTTAACTGCTATTGTTATACTGTTGACACTCATCGTGAGTGCGTCACGAGTCACCGATGTTTCGTACCTTACTTCACTGGTGTGCATCACGAGGCACGTGTGCCTTGTCCTACGGAAGTAGTTCTGCTGGCCGCCGGTGGATGGCGAAAGTATATTACTTCGAAATAATGAGATTGGCAACTGCAAGTCATGACAAGTTCTCACATTCCTCAGCAAGGGGATCCACCAGTGCTCATTTTAGTGGCAATAATCATTGAAGTCCACAAGTCACCCATGCCTCGCGTAGCACAGAACAGAGCATTAACATCCCTTACTACATGTTGGTAAAAGTTAATTTACCTGAGCATAAATGCATTTTTAGACAAACAATAAATGAAGATATTTATTTGCTTTATAATAAAGGCACTGCATATAAAATTTAAAATAATATTTTAAAAATAATATTGTTCTCTATTTGAACCCAATTGTCTATTTTTTTCACTGATCTCAAAATTTCCTACACTATTTACACTCATGATCTCACAATTTTGTTATTATACAATCGCAATTTTATTTTGAACACAGTAAGTACAATTTCAGCATTTATGAACTTTATTAAATCATCCAATGCACATGAATGGTTAGTTTAGGCATTCCTCACAGTACGTTGACACCTCCTTTGTTTTCTTGTCAGCATCTTTCGATGTGCCACATTCTCGCTGGGCTTTATAGCAAACCATGCGTTGTCTTTGAACTTTTCTGGCTGGTCCTTCCATCTTTGAGAGAGTGTGCGCACGTCCCCTCCCAGGACTGATGACAGGATCTGTCTGTGGTTCAGCCAGGCTCTTGCGACCTTCTATTGAAATTGCAGTAGTGGCATTTTTTTTGCAGATGTCATGGTGTTGAAGTATACAAGCATTAACCAAGGCTGTTACATTGATAACTTCTAGGGCTACTTTCCTATACCATTATAAACCTTTCTGCAGACCTGAATAGTAGGAAGACATTTGATCACTGAAATTGACCCCCTTTTTAGTTCCATTGTAATCAAGAACAGTGAAAGGCTTACTGACAGGTTCACTGTCTCTGTTTTTCTTTCCAGGGTCTACCAGACAGTCACTATGGTTCGGCAGTGTTGAAAGCATTAGAACAGGTCGCTTGTCGACCCACTTGATAACTTGAGTACCGTGCTGACACATCTTACCCACCACCTCTCCTTTCTTCATTTTCTGTTTCACTATAATCTGTAGTCCACGTCTATTGCTACGAAGGGTTCCACACACAAACGTTTCATTCCTCAGAAGTTCCTCTGTCAGAGATACACTGATGTAGAAATTATCTGCATAGAGGATACGTCCTTCATTTAGAAATCCACTTAGAAGCTCTATTGCAACAGAATGAGCATGACTTACTCCGCTTTCACTAACATTGGATTTTCCTACATAGATCTTTGTTCTAACAGTGTAGCCTTCTTTCGTACACAGTTTATACATCTTAACTCCATATTTGTGAGTTTTGTTAGGAATGTACATTCTGAAAACTAAACAGCCTCTCCAAGGAACCATAATTTCATCTATAACCATTTCTTTCCCCATTGTCAAAGCATTCTCAAAATTTTGGTTTAATTTATCAAGGAGGGGTTGGATTCGATGAAGACAAATTACCTGGTTGTTGGTTAGCTTCATCGTCTGTGAAGTGCCAGAATCTCAAAAGAAGAAGGAAACGATCCCGTGGCATTACCCATCTAATAAGTCGCACATCATATAAGTCATTCTTAGACCAGTATGAGTTAATATTTGGGTGAGGAACAAGACCCATATACATGATAATACCTAGAATCTGTTTCATTTCCTCAACATTAGTTTCCTTCCATTTCTACTTCTGAACTTGCTTTCCTCATTATGACTTTGTTTAAATTGATTGACATACCTGTCTGTTTCCTGAACCATAATTTCTTATAGGCTGTCCGCACTTCTAACTGCAACTGAACCTTTGCTTCCCCAGGAAAAACAGTGAAGCCTAAATCATTCCTGGTTATATCACCTCAACTGCAGTCTGATTTAATTGATCATGTTTTAACTTGTTCACTGTCACTTTCAATGTGGCTATCATGTACCTCTGTGTTGGTTTCAGAAGACACGGGTGAATTATGATGAACTTGACAATGAAAAATTGGGATCCTCAATATCATTATATTTGACATCTTCATCTCCTTAAAATCCTCAATATCCAAATCCTCTAATGGTTTCTCTAAATGAGATCTCCTGGTTCGTTGTGAAGAGTCCAAACTGGAACACTCTCTGGGTAGTTGGAAGTCTGCTAATCTACATTTCATCTGAAACAATTCACACACATTTCTTAACTTTCTATGCTTATAGTTGAGAATAAGATGATGAAATCTGTATATAAGTAACGTTCTTACCGTGATGCTGCATAGAAATGATGCCCAATTGTAAAACGTGTAGTTACTTCACACGATGACAAGGGTATTCACATGCTGTTACAACAGATTTCCGCCAGCCTATACTGATGGCTACAGTACAATAATACTCGATCAACAATGTATAGCTCCTATTGTCCACCGCAGTTGAGCGGAACATATAGTAAAAATGCAAGGTACTGGTGACTTGTATAGCAAATAGTAAAAGCTGCATTACATCCATGTGTCATGAGTCACCTGTACCTCATGGTGTAAGGTAGTTGTTAAACATACACCTATGCTATAGAACAACACAGGTACAACCTGTGACTCACTTTCCTACTGTTACACAAAGTTATCACCGAAGCAGCATAGGAATAAAATGTGTATTTATGTCCAGCACCACTTTTTGATGGTGTATGAGTCATATGTGAATCGCAAAGCAGGGAATGTGTTAAATTCCTCAATACTGGAACCAAGATCTTGTGGGAAACTAATATCAAATACTATAACATACTCAGAATTCCCTTAACTGGTAATTAAGTCATTACAGAAAGATAAGAACATGAACAGGGATACATAATATGACAAATGCAATGACAGGTCAGCATCAAATGAGGAAGCAATACAAAAAGTGACAAACAAACGTACACAAAAGGCAAAGGACAATTTCCCCATCTTCATATAATACAAATAGGCTCTATCTTTATCAATCCCAATTCTTCTAAGCCCCCAACAAGCTTGTGTCTACTTCCCAGCTTCATCAGGAGAGTGAGCTTTGACACTCTTTGGGGGTTGATCTTGACAGATCTTCATATTTGATGTGGGAATTGTGGGATAAGAAGAAATCTGGACAAACACAGAAAAAGGGAAGAGAAAACAACAATGATGAACACAAATGTTATAGGACAGCATGAAAGAAGAAGAAAAGAAACCCAACATGCCAATATAAATACTGGAAAGGAACAAACAAAAGACAAAACAAGTCATTAATGAAAATTATGACCATGGATAGGAAGACATAATAGGATAAACACAATGACAGGTTAACAGAACTGCCTTGAGAAATTGTTGGGATTCTTGAATGTCTCTTTCACTACCTTTATGACCTAAGTTTGATTGAGCTGTATATTTGTAAGATAAACAACACATTGTGTTTTTCTGCTGCAGGATGGAAAGGATGGATATTCTTTAGCAAGTGCCAACTCCTTGAGTCCCAGGCAAGCTGTGTTCTAGTCATATGTACCATTAGATCATCTACTAAGAGTAATTAACACCTAAAAATATGATTTTATAAACATTTTGCTTTTGAGTTCAGATGCTTAATAGAGATAAAGTATTATGTTTTTCACGTGAGGTGAATCATTTGATCACCATTATCATCACTACCTCGATGGACCACTGTGTGAAGAGGAGAAGAGCTTTCATTCCTCCATGCTTCTTAATACAAAAGTAAAGTGGCCCTCTCGTGGAAAGTTCTCTCTCTCTCTCTCTTTTTTTTTTACACGAGGTTCAGGTTTCCTTTGATGACAATCCTTTCCAGTTTGCTTTGAAGTTCCATGACAATGATTGGCTCCAGGCTCTTGCTTACTTATCACATATTTTCTTACAAATAAACAATCTAAAGAAGGCATTTCAAAATCTATATAAATAAAATCGTAACAACCGTGTGTCTGTACATTGACTATTTTGCCAAAATTTCCCTACAGTTTCAGGTGTAATAATGACCATCTGCATATTTTTTAGCTTTGGTGTCTGTCGGTTTGTTTGTTTATCTCAGTTCTTATAACTTGAAAACTACTGGTTATATTTCTACCAAACTTAATATTTAGAATCCACCTGTCCTTGGGTAGGTTTACTTCTGAATACCTAAATTTACTGGGGGTTTATTCGAATCCGAAACCATGATTTTGCATTCCCTCAAAATACGCACATCCAAAATTAATGGAAATCTATCATCCTTAATGGAAATCAATTTCTAAAACTTTTTTCTCATGTGCATCGTTTGGATAGGGGGATTAATAAGGAATCTACCATGAACGGTCACTTTTTCAGGCTAACCCAAATGTGTTGTACGTGGAGCAGATTCCTTATCTATCTATATAAATAAAATTGTAATGATGTGTGTCTGTACATTGACTATTTTGGTGAAATTTTCATACAGCTATCCGTTTAAAGGGCAAGGCTTTAGTTTCCTGAAAGTCCTCGTTTTTACCGCCCTCCCCCAAAATCAAGAATGTGACACAATCTGCCAGACAAGCTAGAAAATTGAAATTTGGCAAAATTATACATTTTAGCCTGTAACTGACGGAAAACTTCTAAGATCTTTAAATCTTTAACTTTTTATCACCAAAGAATATTGAAATATCGAGGCAAATCTAATGATGGTGCAGACCTTCATTTCGAGGTATTTCCTGGCTAATCGGTAAGTCCTATCATAAAATGGATGGCACAATATCAGTTCAATTTGGAGTGATCTACAACTTTGGTCTTATGACCTTTTATCAAATCTCTCTCCCTTATACGTTAGATTTGACAGCATTTCTCAATTGTAAGTACATTTTTCACTTTTCACATGCATAGTTCATATTTTGAATTACTTATAGGAAAGATAGAATCATCAAATTCTACACAATCATTGGCCCGCACAGTAGCCATATGTGAGCCAAATGCTATATTTGTAGCTGTCACATAATTATCCAAAAAGTAATGAATTGCTAGACAATCTTACCCAAATTTCACCCTACACATTTCTTCTAACTCAATTTGGCCCATGAATAGATGAGATACGAGAAATTATCATAGGACCAGCCATTTAAACTGCTAAATATAGCATCTTATGGTACAATCCGTTTGTTGATATGACGTACCGTTTAGCAGCAGTTAATCTGTAAATGAAGGTCTGCAATATTTTAAACATGCATATACCTTTGTATGTCGATATATATATATATATATATATATATTATACCAGTAAGTGACACGCACTCATTGACGCATGTAATTGGGCATTAGGGTTTCACAGGGTGTGTGCAGTCTTATGTTAGGAGATTGTACAGAGAGGGAGTAAAAGATTGCATATTCTGGCCACATAAACTTTATTAAAATCAGTCAAAGTAGATGAATGGCCTATCATTTCCTTGAATATTTGTCAAATTGGACTCTCATCCACACTTAGTACTCAATAAACTATAATAGATAGTGTCAATCTTGTTAGCGACAAATATTTAGAATAAAGTTCAACAATGAAATTAATAAAATCTCTTCTTGATATAATTAATTAACTTGGATAACGAAAGTTAATTCTTGAAGTTTATAAATGACAACATTAATTAAGATCACCTTGAAATAATTAGTTATTTTAAGTGAATAATTTTTTCTTGAAGTTCATAAATTACATTAATTAAGTTCACTTTGAAAATTAAATATCATTCTTAAAAATGGAATTAACAAAATTAATTAGAGTTCCTTTCTGAAATGATTAATTGGTGCGAGCAAATAAAGTTCAATCTTGATATGCCTATCAAATTTCAAGCTAAAGTTCATTCTTCAATTAGCTAATTAACTAACGTAATATGGAGATAAAGTTCTAATTTGTAGAAATGTTAACGAAGTGACTAAGTTTCAAAGTTCCCACTTGTTAGCAAGTTTGTCAGTATGACTTACTATTTCACTGGCTTTAAGAAATAGCAAGTCATGAGTTCAAAATCATATTGAATGAGAATTAAAGTTGATGGAAAGTTTTAAAGTGACTTGTTGAATTGAAAGTTAGTTGATAAGACAGAGTTCACACTATTCTTTAATGACACAGATGCATATCACCTTATTAAAAAACTGGCTCCATTTGACTGTATCCTCACAGACTGTAGTATCATGTCTACCATGGATCAGTTACACCATCACCACATATCATCACCACGTCCCTCAAAGTTACCACGTCCACCACAGATCAGGAACACCATCACCAGGTATCCATTGGAGTTACCACATCTCCACTGGCGGGAGTTCACATGACAATATGGGCGGTTAGAGTATGCATGGGGCGTTGGTTTACACACACCACTTCGAATGCTATTGCACTGTTCGTTCCAAGTAGCACGTCTAATATGCACAGTAATTTGCACCAAGTCCACTAATAAGGTGATTGACTTGTCAAGAAACACTGAATTTACTAAGTTCCACTTGCCATTTTAATGCAATTAAAATAAGTTTTTAAACAAAGTCAATGCTAAGATAATTGAACCTTCACGGTATCCTGACTTCACTAAGTTCTAACTGTCAGGTTAATGCAGTTCAAAGAAATTGAAATAAAGTCTATTCATTCAACTTCACACGTGAACTTAGTGTAGGATTCAGTCTATGTTCCCAATTCATTGAGAAACAGTCTACTACCACTCCATCACCACAAAATATTAAACAGTTAATGGCACTCTTCTAACCATGAAGTATTAGGCATGTAGTTTCCACAAAGTCCTAAGTGGTTAATTTATTTGTAGAAGTTAATACGTACTTGTATTAATTTATAGGTTAATCAACAGTTCTATCACACACAGTATAAATATGTCCGATGTCTAACACTTCTATATTATAAGTCACGTGAAATGTTTAAGTATTTGGAAAAGCTTAGAATGCAGGAATTATACCGCTGTCAGAGTTAAAATTCCCTACTGTACCTCACGGGTACTTAGTTTGACGTTTGGACTCAACACTTGCGCACAAAGTTGAACTTTACTGCCGGCACAACCTCGGGCAGCATGTCTCTACTATGCTGTACTGTCCCTACACTGTCCTCTTGCTCGTCTTATATACCCGGGCTTGACCCTGAGCATTCACGTCATTGAAATTACTTGATATCTTGACTTTGTGATATCTCCTTAAATAAAATAGTTATTAACATGAAATTTGGACATGGACTATCTGTTATTGTAAGCTACATGGTCCCACTGTCTGTTAGTCAATACCTCATCAGGAAGCGGAGATATAAAAAAGGTTCCAGATAGTTCTCTCTGACGTGTGGGCCACGCGTATCGTGATGTCGTAGTTGTGTCTTAGCAGATTGCCATGAGCTCTCTCGCTGGAAGCGTTGCATCACAGCCAACAACGTGCACAATTTGAAAGGATGAAACAGACCGCACGGTCGCCAGTTCGATCACGGGCGGTTCCTGTTTCAATATATTGATGTTGAATTGTAGCAATCAAGAAAGGGTGTGTCTGCTATTGTAATCAGTACTCCCCACATCGACTTTGACTGGCAGTAGGCATGGAGTCCTTTCCCAACTCTTGTGTAAGTGGCGTTAGTAAGGAGGGCCCACTGCGGTGTAGGGGGCAATGCGTCCGCTGTCACCCGGCGGCCCCGGGTTCGATTCCCTGCCGGGTCAGGGGTTTTTAATTGTAAATGATTAATATCCCTGGCCTGGGAACTGGGTGTTTGTGTCGTCCTTAAATGTTCCTTTCCTCACATTCAACACTTTACACTTCTGCCTTTTTCAAACACGCGCAGGTTCACAACATATGGTGCAAAGTAGGGGCAATACATCTCCTTAGGTTGGCGCCCCGAATAAATACCATTAAAAAAAAAAGGAGGGCCCACCATTGTAAAGAATAATTCCCTTCTCGATTTCACTTGCAGAAGGCAAGGGAGCATGCAATTTTGTTCAAAACTTTCCTACCCGATTTGTGTTTGGCTGTGGGCAAGCGTGCCCGCCATTATGAACAAATGTACCCATCTAGGCATAGTAGCCTGCTATTTTAATGGAAACTCACCAACTCGGTGTGGCTGGCAGTAAGCTGGCTGACATTAGGAAAGGGGGCCCGTCATTATAATGATAACAGCACAACTCAATTTTAACTGACAGTAGGCAAGTTGCCTGCCATTATAATAAAAACTCCTCAACTGTAATTGGGCTTGTGATTGTAACAAAAACTTTCTAAATCGATTGTGACCTGGCATTAGGCAATGGGATCTGCCATTATAATGTTAACTTCCCAACTCCATTGTGAAAGGCAGTAGGCAAGTGAGCCTGCTGTTAGCATCACAACTCTACAATTCACCACTTTACATTGGAAACTACATATGGGGACCTCCCCATGCTGTTTGCTGGATAGTGCTAAGAGACATGCAATTTAACAAAAAATCTTATTCACTGCATGTACAGTAATTTACTTCGATATCCGTATACAACATAGAATACTGTAGAGAAGCATGGTTACATTTGCTAGTAGTTCAATAAAAATCTTCAATATTTCAGACAAAAGTAGATCTATGATTAAGAAGATAGATTTTTGGAGGTCAAGTATTAAAAATGGCCTCTGAAGTATTTGAAACTCTTGTTGGTTTCCTATTTGAGAACAAGCTTTCAATTGCCAAGTATATGAATGAGAAAATTACTGAACGTTTGGAAGGCTTAAAATGTCCTTTGAAAGATACTTTTCAAGATCTGGAGAAGATAACATAGAATCCCTTTAAAGAAGAATCTTTCCTTTCAATCATTGAAAGAGAAACTGACTGAAGTATCAACTCTTTAAGGAGAAATCTCTGAATATCTCTTGGGCAGACATCAAGGCAGAGTATGAACTCCTTTCTGATAAGATGCCCTATATTTTGTTGCCATTTACAAGTATGAAGCTGGTGGAACGGGATTTCTCTTCTCTTCAGATTTTAAAAATAAATGCTGTAGTAAGCTAAAAGCAGTTCTAGATTTAAGATTATACCTTACATTAGTTGAACTTTATCTCAAAAACCATTTAAAGAAAAGCACAAGAAACTTGTTGAACAGTGGTTGTGAGTTTTGGAAGTACATACGAAAATATATTAATAAATTAAAATTAATTGTAATTTTCATAAATAATACAATGTAGTTTTTTTATTTGCAATTTATTATCCTGAATTCATTAACATTTCATTTCAAATGTACAGTTCCTATGAAATGTTTATTTTATTACTCTATTACTATTAACCTCATAGTTTAGTAATTTATTCACCAGGCGAGTTGGCCGTGCGCGTAGAGGCGCGTGGCTGTGAGCTTGCATCCAGGAGATAATAGGTTCGAATCCCACTATCAGCAGCCCTGAAGATGGTTTTCCATGGTTTCCCATTTTCACACCAGGCGAATGCTGGGGCTGTACCTTAATTAAGGCCACGGCCGCTTCCTTCCAACTCCTAGGCCTTTCCTATCCCATTGTCGCCGTAAGACCTATCTGTGTCGGTGCGACGTAAAGCCCCTAGCAAAAAAAAAAAAAGTAATTTATTCCTAGTTACAACATATAAATTTGAAACAATAGTATATTTATGGATTCCAGACATTTTGTTAATATGGGAAACAATTTATGCAAAAAGTTTCCCAGGAGGCACCCAAGTGAAAAAGACCGACCGACCGACCGACCGACCAACCAACCATCTGCATTTGGGACTGTTGTCCACTTGGCAGATTCCCTATCAAGAGTTTACCTAGATTTTTCTTCAATAGGTTCAAAGAACATTGAAATTTATCAAACATTTCCTTTGATAAATTACACTAGCCTGCAAAAAAAAAAAAACCTCTTTTTCTGTGCGGTAAAAACGAAAATAGGTGGGTTTTATGTATTAATGCATAATTCGAGAAAAAAATTAGTTTTGGCATATCACGTCTGGTTTTGTGGCAATTTTACAAAATGTTATTTTGTTCTTACATAAAATTGTTGATACTTAGTATTGATTACATTTGATATATTAATGTAAATTTCAGCTTGCAAAACGTAATCATATTTTGCATGCATTAAATACACATAAATGCTGCTTTGTAAGCAAGTAGATGGTTTGTATTATATTTTTAATGTATATTGAAATTTGTGAAACTGAAGCATAAAGCGCCTATTTAGTTTCGGCTGTACAATTGCTTTTAATTTAATATAACCATACCTTGAATAAAAATTACATGGTTAAACATATGTAGTTTTGTTACTTACATTATGTGCAGGTTAGATTCACTCCTCCGTCTTTTCCGTTTTCCGTGGAATTTCCAGGTTTTTGAAGTTCTTGAATGATCTCTTAGGAGGGTAGTCTTGTGCAATCAACCAACAGTAATTGGCTATCACATTCACATCCTAACGTCCCTGATAGTGTCGTTCTACATATTTGAGACCCTCATGAAACCTTTCACCATGTTCTTCACTGACAGCTCCTAAATTTGGAAGGAAATAATCCAGATGCGAAGCTAATAAATGAAGCTTAAGGCTCATATTACAACCGAGTTCCTTAAACTTTACCAACATTTTCCTTACAATTTCTTTGTATTGAGGGTCCTTAATGTTGCCAAGGAAATTAGTCACTACATCTTTGAATGCGTTCCATGCCTCTTTCTCAATTTTGGTCATCGTATCTGTGAAATTTTTATCCTTCACCAGTTTACGAATCTGTGGTCCATCAAATATGCCTTCTTTGATTTTTGCATCTGATAATAAGGGAAATTTAGTGGAAAAATATTGGAAGCGTAGGCTACTTTTATCTAATGCCTTGACATACTGTTTCATCGACCCTAATCTGATGTGCAAGGGTAGAAGTAGAATTTTTTCACGGTCATTAAGACTTACATTCAAGACATTTTTGGATCCTGGTTGTAGTTGTTTCCTTTTTGGCCAATTCACTGTATCCCAATGTTTATCCCGTGCCCTGCTATCCCATTCCCATAGGAAATAGGGAAATTTTGTATAGCCTTTTTTGTTGTCCCAGCAACAATCCAATGATCTTCAAATCACCACAAATTTGGCACCCATGCTCATGATATTTAATTTTTTCAAGCACCAACTTTAAGGTCTCGTATGTTTCAGACATTTTTGTGGAGTTTGCAAGTGGTAGAGATGCCAGAACATTTGTATTATAAAGCAAAACAGCCTTTAAACTTCTTTTGGAAGAGTCAATAAAAAAAACGCCAGTTACTGGGATCATACTCTCTCTCCCAATTGATGTAGAAGATTTGAAACATCCGTACAAAATACAAGTTCTTCTTCTTGAGTATAATACTTTCAGAATTCTTTGTCATGATTTCGGTACCAGGAAAATGTAACACCATGTGCCAACATATTCTTTTTGCGCAATCTTTAACAAAGTAATTCACATTTTTCTTTGGTTAGCTCTAAGTCCCTTATCAGATCATTCAATTCATATTGCAGGAATTTATCTGAAGGTGTGTCATATTGATGTGGCTCGAAATCTATTTCTTCATCGTCAGATTGCAATGCAAACAATAACAAATCGAATCACATAATTGTATTCTAAAAAAAGTTGCGCGAGAACATCTCTCAACATTACATCTTACGAATTCATGCAGATACTAAAACACCGAATTGCGGCAAAACTAGATGTGATAGGAACAAAATAGCATCATTTTAGGAATCAGGGCAGTGATTTCCATAAGAATTACATATTTTCTATTTTACCGCAAAATCATGTTGGCTAGTGTTATTCCAATCCCTTACTCCTCAACCTATAAATGAATATTTGCCCTAATTTGTTCTCTTGAGTTCCAAACTGATTTACCCTATCAAAATACTTGGATAGGTCAATAGCAATGAGGTCCATTTGATCTCCTGAATCTAAATATCTGCTATTTCTTGCTGGAATCATACAAGTTGATCTCACAGAATTTCTTTCTATAAAACCAGTTTGTAATTGAGTTGTATGTGCAAACAAACATCTATGTTACATTCCCTATATATTTAGAAAAACAGCAATAAAGATGATTGTTGACCGCAGGACATGGTTATGCGAGAGAACGTAACATAGACTTTTGTTCCGTAAACCAACAGGTTCACTCATTTGCACATAATGGATGCATACAGAGTGTTATTTTCAAGTTTTAGCCTAATTATAATGATCTGGTACATACAAATACTGTTCCATTAAATATAAAACGTAATTGGACTTGTTTCTTTACAGTGGTTAAGATTATTGTCGAGTGCTCGCACAGGAAACGATGTAGGCTAACGTAGACTTTTGTTCCATTATTTTTCAAGTGCATATCTCTTCACAATTTCTGCAATACTATAGTTATCTGTTGAGATATGCTCAAACTACCTGCAAATACAGATCCAGGACACATCATAGATGTTTGTTCCATGAATATCTCAAATGCCACAAAAATGTAACATAGACGTTTGTTCGCGCATATGACTCAATTTCACAAACATGTTAAATATAATCAGAGAGAATGCTTTCCCATAATTTTTACATCTCAAGTTGACTGGCCTGTAATTATCTGTTTTTTTGTTTATCATCCTTTCATTGTATACTGGAGCTACTATAGCAACTCCCCAATCATTTAGTATACGGTAGCTAATTCATGCAAACATTAATCAAATAAGTACTTTAGACATGATACTATGAGGGGCGTACTATATTGTTTTACACTTTATTTTTTGTACGTCTGGGTATGGTTCACATTTCATTTTGTAGGCGGTGAACTGTAACTAGTGTCTTGTTCCACAGTTTAGTAACAGCACATGCACAGGGGCCAACGAATGCACTCGTCATAGCCATTTCATAACAACACTGTCAGCGTCGGAGCAGACAACATGGAAAGCAACCGCCAGGGACAGCACTATACGACTTGGTTCCTATGGAAAGAAGGCGTGACCACTGAAGAAATTCATCGCCGGTTGGTGGCAGTCTGTGGAGAACATGCGCCGTCATGGAAACCAGTTTACAATTGGGTGGAAGGTTAGAAAATAGGACTGCACATTGGTGGGCAAGGGAACCAGTTCTGGAAGGAATGTGACAGTGTCAACACCAGCCAACATTGGCTGGGTTGAACAGGCCATCCAAGGAAACAAATGCATCATATCTACGGAAATGGAGTCAGCCACAGGAATTAGCCAAAACACCCTGCAGCGGATCGTGCATGGTCAATTACAGTTAGGAAAGGTGTCATCTACGTGGGTGCCTAGACTCTTTTCTGCAATTTAAGATAGTATTAAAATTTATTAGGATCAACCTATTCAACACAAAAGAATTTACAAAATTAGGACACACATCCTATTAAATTAAAATTTGAAGGGACATGTTTCGCCCTTTAAAAGGGCATCATCAGCCTTTTTACACTCATACATAAAGATAAAAATCAGGATCCTGATTGTCATGGTAAAAAATATAAAATGAGAATATAAGATTAGAGTGAAATCATACAATGTGAGAAATTGTTATGAGTTCTTAAATAATAATTTACAATTAAAACTTCATTTAAAATGTTTGTGAAGAAAAAATATTTGAAGTTGGTATGATATTACACTAGTGATTTAAAAAATGATTTTATAAATTAGACAAACTAGGCCTTAACCACATAATAACAAGAAAGTCTATGGCTAAAGTTGCCGTATCAAAGTTTGAGTGAAATTTGGCTGGAAGCAACTTGATTTACATGTTGAAGAGAAGGTTAATGGAACTTAGTAGCCGCTTGAGATGACATTGAATTTTTCTTGTTGAAAAGTCGTGATGTTTAACTGTAGTATGGCGCTATGTAGATTATAAAGTTGGATCCAACTAATCCATTAGTCTCGTTATTTACATAGTGGGTTCGCGGTCTCCGTAATCTTGTTGAAGGAGTTATAAAGAGTTCATAATTGAATGTTGTCATATAGATCTTTGTTAACTTGTATACCGATAGTTAAGTGGGAACATTCTTACTTGTTGTTGGCTGTAGTTTTGATTATAGACTAACTATTGACGAATATATGGTGAAGAATCTGTAATGAAAAGAAAATGAAAGATATGAAGTTTAGAGGAAGAAACGGTTAATGAGGCGAAATGATGTATATTCAATTACTTACATTCTGATTTTTGCAGTATGAACTGGTTGTCTGTATGGTCTTGGAACGAGTAAGATTTGAATGTCATGTATTGTATCTGTGTGGAACTGAGGGAGGGGGGTGTATTGGAGGGAAGGAAATGGGCGGGGCGTTGAGCTTGTGCGCTATTGGCTGTTGAAGATGTCGAATTGAGGAAGAGGGGTGTGATGGAGAAGAGGAGGTTGATGGAGGGTTGAGCTTACAGGCTATTGGCTGTGGAAGATTAGCAGGAGCAGGGACGGAGGGAGTTACCTTTAAGGGGAAGTTGGAATCTTTATTGGAAGTTAGTTTAAGATTTTTAAGGATTTTATTTAAATTTGGATTTAAAGATTGTAATAAATTGGGTAAAGTCTCGTATAAGGGATTTCTTATTTCGACGGGATCATTAAGATTTAGGTCTTTGTTGTAATGTTGATCCAGATATATGTAAATGTTTTCTAATTCGTTCATTAATTTTCCTTTTCCTACTATTTTGATGATTGTTAGGTCCTGTTCGATAGTTGTGAAATGGTGACCTGTATCTTTCATATGAGAGCTCATGGCTGAAAATTTATTATGTCTATTGGCATTATAGTGCTCCTAGTATCTAGTAAGGAAGCTCCGGCCTGTTTGCCCAATGTATGATTTTTCATATTGCATGCATTTGAGCCTGTATATGCCTGAGTTTGAGTAAATACTATTATTTAAGTTAAGTGTATTGTGATTAAAAAACAAGCTGCAGTTGGTGTTTGTCGTCTTGAAGGCAATGTTAATGTTTTGTTTTTTTAGAGGGTTTGTTGCTTGGTAGATGCCTGGATTATTGTATGTAAAAGTGGCGAATTTAGATTTTTTAGGTTTGTCAGGGACGAGGTTTGTTGCTAGTTTATATTTGATTTTAATAATTATTCAGTTGATTATTTCTAGTTTAAAACCGTTGAATTTTGCTAAGCTTTTAATATAATGAATTTCTGTTTTTAGATTCTTTGGTGATAGGGGGGTTTTTAAAGCTCTGTAAATTAAACTGTAAAAAGTAGCTTGCTTATGGGAGTTGGGATGTATAGATGAATTTTTGATTGTTATTGGAGTGTGGGTGGGTTTTCTGTAAATTTGGAAATCAAATGTGTTTTTGTCGCGTGTTATTGTTAAGTCTAAAAAGTTAATGGATCTATTAACCTCGTCCTCCTTGGTGAACTTGATATTTTGATCAAGGGTGTTTAAAAAATCTAAAATATCGTTGCTATTGCTGAGATTACTGTCGATTATTGCAAATGTGTCATCTACATATCTGAGCCACAGGCTGAGTCCTTTTATTTTAGAAGTTATTTTATGGTGCTCTAACGAGTCCATGTATGTATCTGCCAAGATGCCTGATAAGGGATCTCCCATTGCCAGGCCGTCTTGGTGGTAAATTTTGCCATTGAAAGTGAAATAGTTGTTCTTTAGTACGAAGTTTAGAATATTGATGAATTCGTCTATTTCAGGGGTGCTAAGATTGCTATGTTTGGATAGGTTGTCCTTGATAATGTTTACTGTTTGTTTTGTTGGTACGTTAGAATACATGTTCGTGATATCGTAGGAGCACATGATGTGGTTAGGTAATAAGTTAAATTTCTTTAAAAAATTGCAAAAATCAACAGAGTTCTTTAGAGGGGATTTGTTGTTAAAAGTGTAGTGTCTTTTAAGGAAATGGTGGATGTATTTTGAGGTCTTGTAAGTTGGGCTTTTTTTTGCAGTTAATTATGGGACGCATGGGTGTATCTTTTTTGTGTAGTTTGGGTAAAGCTCTGGCCGTGGCAATATTAGGATTCATGGTGAACAATTTTTGTTGCTCTTGTTCGTTGAGTAAAAGAAGTTGAATTCTTTATCAGTATTTTTAAATTTCGATGGATTCTGATGGTAGGATCTTTATTAACTATTGAGAAGTCCCGTCTGCAAAAAAGTTTTCTGTTTTTGTAAAGTATTCGTTCTTATCTAATAATACGGTAGTCCCTCCTTTGTCCGCTTTAGTTACTATGATATTGTTGTCGTTGATCTTGGTTTTTAAACTTTTTATTACGTTTGTATGATTGAAGTCGGAAGTTTTAATTAATTCTTTGGTGACTGTTGGTAGTTTCTTTTTTATTTCGTATCTAGTATCGTTCTGCAAATCTGAAGGGAGTTTGGTGATGTTGGATTCAATCTCTGCTACAGTGTTGATCATGTCATTTTCTTTACGCGTGCTTGGCCAATTATGTTTTAGACCTTATACGAGACTTTACCCAATTTATTACAATCTTTAAATCCAAATTTAAATAAAATCCTTAAAAATCTTAAACTAACTTCCAATAAAGATCCCAACTTCCCCTTAAAGGTAACTCCCTCCGTCCACCTCCTCTTCTCTATCACACCCCTCTTCCTCAATTCGAGATCTTCAACAGCCAATAGTGCACAAGCTCAATGCCCCACCCATTTCCTTCCCTCCATTACACCCCCCTCCCTCAGTTCCATACAGATACAATACATGACATTCAAATCTTACTCGTTCCAAGACCATACAGACAACCAGTTCATACTGCAAAAATCAGAATGTAAGTAATTGAATATACATCATTTCGCCTAATTAACCGTTTCTTCCTCTAAACTTCATATCTTTCATTTTCTTTTCATTACAGATTCTTCACCATATATTTGTCAATAGTTAGTCTATATTCAAAACTACAGCCAACAACAAGTAAGAATGTTCCCACTGAACTATCAGTATACAAGTTAACAAAGATCTATATGACAACATTCAATTATGAACTCTTTATAACTCCTTCAACAAGATTACGGAGACCGCGAACCCACAACGTAAATAACGAGACTAATGGATCAGTTGGATCCAACTTCATAATCTACATAGCGCCATACTACAGTTAAACATCACGACTTTTCAACAAGAAAAATTCAATGTCATCTCAAGCGGCTACTAAGTTCCAATAACCTTCTCTTCAACATGTAAATCAAGTTGCTTCCAGCCGAATTTCACTCGAACTTTGATACGGCAACTTTAGCCATAGACCTTCTTGTTATTATGTGGTTAAGGCCTAGTTTGTCTAATTTATAAAATCATTTTTTAAATCACTAGTGTAATATCATTACCAACTTCAAATATTTTTTCTTCACAAACATTTTAAATGAAGTTTTAATTGTAAATTATTATTTAAGAACTCATAACAATTTCTCACATTGTATAATTTCACTCTAATCTTATATTCTCATTTTATATTTTTTACCATGACAATCAGGATCCTGATTTTTATCTTTAAGTATGAGTGTAAAAAGGCTGATGATGCCCTTTTAAAGGGCGAAACATGTCCCTTCAAATTTTAATTTAATAGGATGTAAGTCCTAATTTTGTAAATTCTTTTGTATTGAATAGGTTGATCCTAATAAATTTTAGTAATATCTTAAATTGACATACATTTCAATACGGACCAAATATGAAATTTGTAACATGTAATCTTTTCTGCAGACGAAAAGCTGATGTGTGTGGACATGTGGAAAGCACTTTTGCAATGCCATGATCAAGATCCAGCCGACTTCATGGCGAGGCTTGTGACTGGTGATGAGACATGGCTCCATTACCATGAGCCACAAACGAAACAACAATCGATGAAATGGAAGCATAGGGGCAGTCCACCACCAAAGAAATGTCAAACACCTGTTCCAGAACATGAAGAAACCTCTGCATGGTCACCATTTTGCGGATTTTGCAGAACTGGACACAGCTGTCAATGCATGGGTATGCAGCACTCCAAAAGAATGGTTTCAGGAAGGTCTGAAGAGACTGACACATCAATGGCAAATGTGCATACAGTTACAAGGAGATGATGTTGAGAAGGTGGATGTAACAACTGATGTGTAAAAAAAATAAAGTGTAAAACAATATAGTATGCCCTTCGTATATCCCAACCCATTGACTTTAGTATATTCTCAGAAAGCCTACTTTTCTAGTTTTCAAGTTTTGTATCTTATTGTAATATCTCTGTTATCATAGATAAATTTCAGTACTTTCCTATATTTGGATGTTATCCTTATACCCAAAAATCTCGACATACTTTGACTTAATACTTCTGCCTTCAGTAAATCCTCACGTATACACTCCCCCTCTTCATTAATGATTCCTGGAATGTCCTACCTCAAACCTATTCCTGCTTTAAAGTACTCCTATATCCCCTTTCACCTTTCACTAAAATTCATATGACTGCCAATTATGTGTACCATCATGTTATCCCTAGTTCATTAATTATTAGCTAACTCCAAAGCCCTAATAAGTTCCTTCAATCTCTCCTTATGTCTGCAACCATTCAGAAAATTTATTTTGAACCTGCACATCCTTTTCAGTCTCTTTGTTTCTCTGTTATAATAGTGGATCTTTACTATTTCTTTACAACTTTATGGGAACAGACCTGTTTTCACACTCCTCAACAATCACTTTAAATGCATCCAATAGGCTGTGCACATTTTTATTTTACATTTTCCACTGATCATAATTCATCATCATCATCATCATCATCATCTGCAGTTTCCAGCTGTTGGCTGGGTCTTATTGGAACATAAGCCTCTCCATCTCCTCTTGTCTTCCCACCACTTCTCCCTAGTCACTCTTACCCAGTCCTCTCCTCTTCTCTGTACACTCTCTTCCACTCCTTTTATCCACCTGTCTCTTGGTCTTCTTCTTGGCCATTTACCTGTTATCTCCATTTCGTGCATCCTCCTCGGTATCCTTTCCTCTGTCATTCTCTTCATGTGTCCATACCATCTAAGTCTAGATACGTCTATCCTATTCTGTAGTGGCTCTTCTTTTATTATATCTCGAACCTTCTGATTTCTCATCTTATCCCATCTTGTCACTCCTATCCTGCTTCTCAGAAATTTAATTTCACTTGTCTGTATTCTATTCACGGCTCTCTGCCTCATTACCCAAGTCACAGCTGCATACGTCAGAATAGGTATATAGTACACCCTGCATATCACCCTTTTACTTCTCTGAGGGACATCCTTGCTGCAAACCAGGCTTCTGACACTTTTCAGGAATGCTCCTGCTTGTCTTCCACGCTCGATTATTTCCCTTATCATTTCTTCCACTTTCCTCTATGATACTTCCTAAGTACTTGAAATTCTCTACCTTCCTAAGCTGTTGCCCTCCAAGCATTATCCCTCTCATAGGTCTCTCCTTCTTTCTAGTTGTGATCACTATCTCGCTCTTTTGGGCATTCATTTCATATTGTTCCACCTCATCTACCCAAGCATCTAACTGTTCCTGGATATCCTCTTCCTTTTCTCTCCAGACTAACAGGTCATCTGCAAACATCATCACTTTCATTTTTCCTTCTCCAATTTTCCTTGCCACTTTTGTCATTATCTCATCTAATGTTACTACGAAGAGCAAAGGTGACAGAGCACTTCCTTGTTTTAATCCAACTCTTTGCTCAAACCAGCTTGTTCTCTCTCCTCCTATTTTCACACAACTGACACTCCCATTGTACATCTCCTTCACTCTTTCTATGGTGTATTCCTTGACACCTTTTCTCTGTAAGGCTTCCCATACCTTGTTTCTACACACACGGTCATAAGCTTTCTCGAAGTCCATAAAGGCCATCACAATATCCTTACCCCATTCATAATGACGCTCTTGTAGTTGCCTTACTGCGAATATAAGGTCTACTGTAGACCTTCTGATCTGAAACCATACTGCTCTTCTCTTAACTTTTTTTCCACCCTCTTTCTGATTCTATTCTCCAAAATCTTCCCAAACCCCTTTGCACAATGGCATATCAATGTGACTCCCATATAGTTCTTAAACTCTTTTCTATTCCCCTTCTTGAAAATGGGTATGATTACCCCCTTCTTCCAATCTTCAGGGGTCTTCCTTTCCTTCCATACTACTTTCAACACACGATAAAGCCACTGTTTCCCTACCTCTCCTGCTGCCTTCACCATCTCAATACTCACTTCATGTAACCCTGGGGCTTTTCCTCCTTTCATCTTGTCCAGCACTAGCTCTACTTCTGTCCCTGTTAAGTCTTTTTCTTCTTCCATATTTCTTACTTCCTCCCTGCTTCTACTTTCCTCCTCAGTGCATCCTCCTCGGTTTAATAAATCTTCAAAATACTCCTTCCACATTCCTTTGAGTTCATTTTCTGCACTTCAATTCCATTTTTGTCTATCATTATAACATCTTCCCTCTTGCCTTTCCTCTTACTCTTGACCATTCCATACAGTACTTTTTCCTTTGCTATCCTCTTCCATCATGTTTGTCCACTTTTCCATCCACTTTTTCTTCTCCTCTGTTACAACCTTTTTAGCTTCTTCCTTTTTCGTCTTATATACTTGTCTTGTCTCCGGTATCCTCTGTTGAAACCACACTCTGAAAGCTTTATTCTTCTCCCTAACTGCCGCTTTGACTCTGTCGTTACACCATGGGGTCTCCTTGCATCTTTTCCTGGCACTAGTTCTCCCACAAACTTCCTCTGCAGTTGTTACTAGTGTCCTCTTGAACCTTTCCCATTCCTCCTCTCCTGTTTTTGTATCATCTGTTGGTACGTTCAATCTTATTTTTTCCTGGTATTCTTCCTTGGTTTCCTTTTCCTTCAGTTTCCATATTTTGATGCGTCTTTCTTGCTTCTCTGTCCTTTTCCTTTCCGTCATTGTTCTCAGTTTCATTACCAGTAGTATGTGGTCACTATCTAGGGCCTCTGATGGTATTACCCTTACATCTATAACATTCCTCTTCATTTCCCAGTCGTAGATCACGTAATCTACAATGGATTTCCTAGACCAGTCACTGCTATACTACGTTATCTTATGGCTTTGTCTCTTTTTGAACCACGAGTTCCCGACCATCATCCCGTTTCTTTTGCACAAATCCAGTAGTCTTTCTCCTTTCTTATTCCTATTTCCCCATCCTTCCACTCCAAACACTTTCTCATAACCCTTCCTTTCCATGCCTACATGGGCATTCAAGTCCCCCATTTTGTCCATTCAATTGTCTCTACAATTCTTCCTCAAAGTCATCTTTATCCTGTTGCGTGCATCCTGCTTGTGGAGCATACAATTGTACAATTCCCGAGGTTTTACCTTTGACTGTTATTTTGACTTTTATCAACCTGTCACCCTTTTACTTCCTCTTTCAATCCATTTCTTACTACCACTCCTACTCCATTTTGCTTTCCCTCATCATTTCCTATCCAGTACAACCGAAAACCATTCCGCAGCTCTCTCCTACTCTCACCCCTCCACTTAGTCTCTGCCAGCCCTAGTACATCCAGTTTTCTTCTTTCCATCATGTCTACAACCTCTTCTACTTTTCCAGTCAATGTTTGTATCTTCAGTGTGCCAATTCGTAATCCTGTTCCTCGCCAGGGTCGTCGTCTGTTATATCCGTCCAGCTTATCGTTCCTTTTTCCTTGAAAGCTAGTTAATATCCATCACCGGCTTGCTAGGTCTGTTGTGACTTCACCAGAGCCCCGTTAGCTGCCATCTTTTTCAGGATTCCTGTAGGGCCTTCATAGCTACCGCAGCAGTCTTGAGGCCCACACAGTCCCCACTGTACTTCACCCCCAACAGGCTATTCCCTACTTGATGAAGTTGCCCATCTCCCACAACGTGGACGAGGAGTTGGACTTGTGGGAATTACGTTTTAAAAACTCTCATCTCTGTCTTATCAACCATTTGGCACTACCTAATAGTCCTACTTTTACAACCCTCCTTTCTATTGCATTTATTTTGTACTATGACAAATATAGCTTCATGATCACTTATACCTTCTGGTTTTATCAGCATCACATATAGAATATTTCCATCACTTTGTGATTTAGCTGTCCTTCCCAGATTAAATCATAACCATTTTGTGTTCATACCTTCTGTCATTTGTATTACTTTCCTGGTTAACATTTGGTAAATTGAGATCACCTGCTACAATTGTGTTCTTTTCTGTGTTGTTCCCCACATAGCTGATTATCTTATCACATAATTCTGCATCAACATCACCCTTTCCAGGTCCATACACCCCAAAATTATCAAGTTGCCTATTATCTTTATAGTTGAGCTTTATTTTAACTTTTTCATAGCTTACAAATTCTTCTTTCACCGGTATGAATACTCTCCCTCCTACTGAATCTTTCCTATCTCTGTGACAAACACTCCAGTTCCAGAGGAGAATTTCTACATTCATAATATCACTTCTTAGCCATGATTCAACTCTTATTAAAACATCTGGCAAACGTATTAAATTCTATTCCTTTCCTTACGACACTTCTACTTTTTTGCTATTTGCTTCACATCGCACCAACACAGATAGGTCTTACGGCGAAGACAGGATAGGAAAGGCCTAGGAATTGGAAGGAATCGGCCGTGGCCTTAATTAAGGTACAGCCCTGGCATTTGCCTGGTGTGAAAATGGGAAACCACGGAAAACCACCTTCAAGGCTGCCGACAGTGGGGCTCGAACCCACTATCTCCCGATTACTGGATACTGGCCGCACTTAAGCGACTGCAGCTATCGAGCTCGGTCTTCTACAGTTTAACACCAAGAACTTTATGTAATTGTATTTGAGCTCCAGCTCCTTGTACTCTTATCACTACTCTCTAACCCACTCCGTTTCCCTGAATGTACCTCCCTATAACCTTTCTAAGCAAACCTCCTACCTTATATATACCCTCGTGGTTCAAGTGAAGGCCATCTAAGCACAGATCCCTGACTTCTATCCACCCATTAAGACCTAGAAATCTCATATCCAGTTTCCCACATACGCAATCCATAGTCACTTTTAAATTCCCAATCACCTTCCAGTCAGTATCCCACCTACACTGTATCCCACTGATAATAATCTCCACTCTGCTAAACTTCTCCCATGCTGACAAAACCAGATCCCACACATCCTCAGCCATCTTTGTTTCAATTCCTGCTTGCCATACATTGTTGGTACCGATGTGAAAAACTACCACCTTTCCCTTACCTTCCGCCTTCCCTTCTATTCTACTCAAAATCTGCCTTCACCTAACTCTTGGATAACACTCATAACACTCTCCCACATACCTAACAATGGACGCCCTTATCACTACAGTTTCAACCTTAGCCCTTTCATTTCATTCCCTCCCCACCTGGTCTCCCTTATTTTCCCTGACAGGTGCAGAACCTACTTCCTCCTTCCTTTTCTGCCTCTCATGACCCTGATCCACCTCCCTCTTCCCGCTCTCTACTCTACATTTCCCTTTCCTATTTTTCCCTTTTGCATTACCTTTTGCCTCCTCTGTAACACTTTCCTGTTTCTCATCTTCCCTCTGCTCTGTCTGTCCTACCTGCAGTAACTCCTGCCCATTCCTCACACATACCTTCCCTGTACTGGCCCCTTGACTAGCTCCCTAGATCTTCAATTTTCCTTGACTGAAAACATTAGACCATTTGTCTTCCACAACTTTTCCCCTTCCTTCCCTTCCTCATTGTCTGTAAACTGTACCCTGTACATTGTTTCAGGGAAATCTACCTACAGTCCTGTTCTTTATTAGAATCCTATTTATATCATTCCAACTTTCTATCTTTTTCCTCATTCTCCTTAATGAACGCTCACAACCACAGTTCCTATGCTTACCTCAGCCATCTTCTTCAAGGAAACTTTATGAAAAATCAACAAAAATAAATTAACGTATTCTGTCAATTTAAAAAATCATAGGAAAGAAGTACTACGTACAGTGGAATCCTGATACAACAATACTGCATTGACAGAAAAAAACTGTTAAAGGGAGAGTTATTGTTATACAGGGGGATTTGCAATAATGGGTTCTCACATCAATCTATGAACACAATAACATCTGAAAACTGAATTACATTAAATATCTACTGCACATCTGTCCACCCTTAGTCCTATTTCCAGATATGGGTTTGGGGATAAGGCGAGATGAAATGACATGGCTTGCTTTTACAGCCAGGTGCCCTTCCTGACACTAACTCAATTGAGGAGCTAATGAAGATGAATCAAATGATTGTGAATGAAATTGGGCAAGGAGGTACAGGGAACTAGCTGTGATCTATTAATGTGAACTGTCCCAGCATTTATCTGGAAGTGAAAATGGGATACCACAGAAAGCCATTCTCAGGACAGCCAATGATGGGGTTTGAACCCACTCATTTCCCAAATGCAGAGCTTGGTTCCATAGCCATAGCACATAAGTCTCACGGACTGAAATATGTTCTAATTTAGTAAGTATTGAATGGTGGAAATATAAAACATTCCAATTAAAGGAATAATTATTTTATTAGTTAAAGTCAATATGGAAAGAGACATGATATTCATCAAATCAAAATGAGGTAACAAAGGGGCTATTTTAATTTTAAGCAACTGTCTGATAGTTACAATACTGCGGTTTATATACTTCCAGTGTGCACACTATCTAAATCTCTTCGGAATACTATAGCTGCTGAGTTCTCAGAGTTGCTTAACAAACCCAGCCCTCAGGTAATTACACAGCTATAAACACTCTTGTTTGCTATGCTTACACAATAGAAAAGTTCAATCTTCGTATGGCAGTAACAGATGTTCCTAATTACTTTTGTGCTTCGATTACCATAGAAGCAAGAGGAAAGCACATCACTCGGTTAAAGGAGAGATTTGTCATTAATTAGAGTATTGTCACATCGAGAGGAATTTTAGATTGAGTTAATGGAAGGTGAATGAAATTGGGCAAGGAGGTAGAATGTGATCTATGAATAGGAACTGCCACAGCATTATCATTGCACTGATAATCGTATGGAGATTTCACTGTACTATACAAGGACTACAGTACTACTAAAGTGTATCCTAATTATAAAATAATAGGAGTAACAGGTTAAATGAAACTATACAAATGTAGTTTAAACTAAATACATACAGAGATTATTAAATAATAATAATAATAATAATAATAATAATAATAATAATAATAATAATAATAATAATAATAATAATAATAATAATAATAATAATAATAATAATTGTACCGGGCGGTACACCTCCACGCCGCTAATTTAAAATGTGCGCCTGTTGAAACTCCTCTGCTGGAGGAGGGCTGAACTTTATCTACGCTGTTAATTCTTTACCTTCTCAGAAGATGTCACCACGTGGAAAATTTTGAGTTTTTGAACTGTGTCATTTTTGATGTGTTTTTGTTTCGCCTGAAGTAAGAAGTGTAAACTTTCTCTCCTAGAGGACACTACTGAAGATCAACAATAGTGCACCCTAGTGCAGAGTCAAATAACTATTTTGTTGGAGAAATTTTTATTTCAAATGTTTGTTTCTTGTTAAATTTCTTTCTGTTATTGTTTAAGTTGGCTGTATACCCCTCTTTTTCCCCTTGTTTTAGATTTATCCAATCCCGAATTTCTTTTAGTAATTTCCGACCTATCCGATGTATTTCCCCCCAACTTGGATATGTTTCTGTAACCTAGCCAATAAAATAATTGTGGGCGGGTGTTTTCATTCCCCTAACGCCTAGAACCTTCCACGAGAGGATATAAACTGCTGATTTTTGGGTCTCTGCGCCACTTCTGTTCCATCTTTCAGTGTGTTAAGTACCTAGCAGGAGGCGGGAGGCGCCTCTTTCTTCGGCAGCGGTCAACAATAAGGTAATGGCCGATTAATAAATTCTTTCTTTTCTTGCTCAGCAGTTTAACTCTCGGGGCGGGTGCGAAGCGTTCCACCATGTAACCTTTTCCTAAAATGTAACTAGTCTTTTCTTCTATTATCTTGAAAAGCTACATACTGGGATAGAGAGTGCTAACCCTCTCGAGCTCCCACTCATAATGTTTTGAGGTGAACTTATTGTTTCTCAACCTATTCTTCCGTAATGTAATGTAAATTGCTATTAAGTCACCTCTGTAGTATGGGATTAACCCTTGTAATAACGGCCTAGTGCCAATGTAGGTTTTAAAATCAAAGTGTATTAGGAGTGCAAGTTCGCCTCCTCTCAAATTGTTTTAGAGGTCATTTAATTAACCTGCTTTTCATTTAATAGACCTCAGTAGATTGGGTATTTTACCCCTGGGTTTGTGTCCGTTGTGGACAACTTGAAGGTGGAGTTTGGTGTGGCCTGGGAGAGGCTTAAATTAAAGAGCGTGTGGCTCTTTTGGAAACGGAGTGTTGTGTGCCTCGAGGAGGCTTAACTGTGTAATTTGGAGCAAGTGCTCCAGGGTTTGATTGGGGTCTTCTGCCCCTTTGTTAAAATTTGTATATCGGAAAGTTGGGCTAGTTGCTCAAGAATTGTGAACTCAGGGCTCGAAGCCCAAACTCTGTAACCCCTGTAATTGTACATTTCAAATTGTGTTTTGGCTACTAAGTACCTGTTCTTTGTTATTACTTAATATTGAAAAGAAAATATAACCTCGTTAAATTTTACAGTAACTTTGATTCCGTAGTTTGAGACTCATTCACGCCCGCACCTTCTTTCACCTCTACCTACCACCAAAACACGGTAACAAGTGGTAGCAGAGCGTGGTTGAATGGGTCTCAATTTAGCCCCTTTTGACGGCTAAACATTGTTTGTTCCGAACTCTAACTATTTTCCCAGTTGCTGGAATTTTTTTGAGTTTTTCAAAATTGTTCTGTCACCATGCCCGGCCCTCGCGATGTTCTCCTTCTTAACTATTTGCGCAAGGAGGAGTTGATCTATGAATTAACTATCAGAAATGTGCAATCTGGAGGCACGGTTGCAATAGACACTAACAAGCTTAGAGAGTCTCTTGATTTGCCCATTTCCATCCCCAATTTGGGAGAGAAAGAAATTGACGACTCTCTTTCCACGATCACGGAGAATATTACTGGGCTAGCTTCTGTAGTTAGTTTTTTTGATGAAAATGATCCGTCTCCTAATCAAATTAAGCGTGTGCAAGGCAGGCTATATCATTTTTCGAATAGGGTTAACGATCTGTTGTCTCTAAAACTGAATGACGTTCAGAGGAAGGAAGCTAGTACGCTCCTGGAAAATATTTCTGAATTATCTAGTAAGGTCACTCAATTGTTAACTGGGGAAGTTCCTCCCAAATCTGATCAACCCACCATAGTGAATGCAGGTAGTGAGGAAGCGCCTCCCAAGGGAGAAGTTAATAGGATAACCGTTGCTGCTCAAACTATCCCTGCCCCATTGGACAACGAATCTGAACGTCGTGCATCATTGAGTAACATCCGTTCTGAATTGACTTCCTTGCCATTGAAACCTTTACCTACTATGTCACCCGGATTTAGTAGCTTGCCTCATCCATTGGCAATGTTGCTCAGAGGTATATCCAAGTTTTCTGTTAATACCACCAGTGACGTAATTTCATTTTTAAGATTTCTAGTGGAATTTCAGGATCATGCCCTTGTTTTTTCTCTGTCTCCATGTCAAATCTTGCAAATTATCTATCCGTATGCTATTGGTATTCTCTCAGACAAAATAGTAAGAGCCATAGCTGAACAGTCATCCATCGAAGATTTTCATGCACATCTACTTGCTAATTTTATTCCTGCCCGCGCAAGGTCATCTCTGATTCAGAAATACTATTATCGAGTACAGAGGTTGGATGAGAACTTGGCTGATTTCATACAAGACATTAAGTTTTATACCAGGGTGTTTGCTCTTCACTTCCCTGAGGACCAAATTGTACAAGCTATTGTGGAAGGCATTTCACCATCTTATAGGTCATACTTGTGTTTTGCGGCGTGCCCACAAACTTTTTCTGAACTTGAAGCGTTGGCCGTCTCAGCGGAAGGAGTTAGATACGCCGATTCTTTGCGTGTAGCGAAAGAACCCCCGCCTTCCTTTAGTAACACTCGGCCTCCACCTCGCCGACCAGTCACACCCCGTAAATGTTATGCTTGCGGGTCGCCTGACCATCTTCGCAATAAATGTCCATTGGTCAAAAGTAGTAGGGCAAATAATGGAGCTGGTTCAGCACAAGGCTGTTTTAAATGTGGGGCCTTCTCACATATCGCCAAGAATTGTCCGAACTCAAATAGCACCCCCTCCTGCTCAACTTCTGGTGCAAATTCCACCTATGCCAATAATAAAAAGTGACTAGTGGCTTCGGTTGAGTCGACTAATCCATCTTCCCGAGACTCAACCCCTAGTAAACAGATTGTAAATGCAGAGAACGATCAGCCTTCAAATTCATCTTGTGAATGCCCTAAAGAATGTCTTAGGATTGCGGCGGATACCCCCGCACCTGTTCCTTTTCTTAAGATTGAGTTAAATAACGAGCCTATAACAGCTCTCTTAGATTCAGGTAGTGTTTGTTCGATTATTGCGGCTGAATGGTATTCTAAATTGAAATCGGTTTGTAAACTTCCTGACTATGTCTCTTCTCCTGTTCAATATGTTTCGGCTAATTCATCTCCATTAGAAATTCTAGGTTCCTTACTGGTCAAAATTCGTGTTTTTAAGTTTACATGGAAAATTAAATTGTTTGTGGCCAAGCAATTGTCTTGCCCCATTATATTGGGAGCTGACTTTATCTCTCACACTGGTCTTGTGCTCGATCTCAAGTCTAGGTCGTGCACATTCAAATTTGCTTCTAGTTGTAAAATACCACTATTAAAGTGTAATTCTGTGTCATGCTCTTCTATTTCGCCTACCCAGGATGAGATGTTGTTAGACCTTAGACATCTACCTGAGGAGCGGGCTGATAGTATTCGCAAACTGTGTCAGTCGTTTCCCGAGGTGTTCTCTGATACTCTTGGTGTTACTGACCTTATTGAATACAAAATTGAGGTTACGGATTCAATTCCTGTCCGTTTTCCACCGTATAGGCTATCTCCACCTAAAATGAAGGCTCTGAAGGAAATCATCGATCAGATGTTGAAGGACGGTATTATTAGGCCCTCTAAGTCAGCGTATTCTTCGCCTATTTTTCTAGTACCGAAACCCCAAGGAGGCTTCAGGCCTGTCATTGATTACAGGGCTCTCAATCGGAAGGTGGTGTTACAATCTGTGCCCCTTCCCGACCTTCATTCTTGTTTTTCATGGTTTCGTAAGGCCAAGTTCTTCACCATCTTGGACTTAAATCAGGCCTATAATCAAATTCCCCTTGCCGAAGAGTCTAAACATCTTACAGTGTTTGCTACGGACTGGAATTTATACGAATACAACCGCGTGCCTTTCGGGCTCCCCACGGGAGCAGCTGTGCTCACTAGGCTGCTAGATAGGGTCTTCTCCGACATCAAATTCGAGTACTTATATCACTACTTAGATGATGTCGTAGTATTTTCAGAGACTTTTGAAGAACATCTAGATCATCTGCGAGAAGTTCTTGATCGCCTTCGTAAGGCTGGGTTAACTGTTAAGTTGTCCAAGGTTGCCTTTGCTAAGCCCTCTATGTCATTCCTAGGGCATATTGTGTCACCCGATGGTGTAGCAGTCGATCATTCTAGAACACAGGCCATCCGTGATTTTAAACCTCCCAAGGACATTAAAGGTATCGCCAGGTTCATTGGTATGGTGAATTTCTTCAGAAAGTTCATTCCTAACTTTGCTAATAGAGCGGCGCCCTTAAACCTTCTTCGTAGGAAAGGCATCAAATTCGAGTGGGGACCTTCTCAACAAGCCGCTTTTGAAGATCTGAAATTAGCTCTCTGTAATGCCCCTGTCCTTGCTATGCCTGATTTCTCGAAGAAATTCATTGTCCAAACCGACGCATCGTCGTCAGCAGTAGCGGCAGTCCTTCTTCAAGAGACTGAACTAGGGAGGCGACCCATCGCCTATGCGTCTAGGACATTGTCGGCTCAAGAAGCCAAGTATTCCATCTATGAGCTCGAAGGTTTGGCAGTCTTATTTGCCTTAGAAAAGTTCCGTCTCTATCTGGAACATGTCAAATTCGATCTGGAAACAGATAATCAAGCCCTAAGCTGGGTCTTAGGTAGGCCGCGTCGTACTGGTCGTATAGCCCGTTGGGCCATCCGTATTTCTGCCTTCCAATTTGATGTCAGGCATATTAGAGGTACCGAAAATGTTGTCGCTGATGGACTCAGCCGTATGTTTTCAGACGACGTTGAGAACCATGAACAGGTCGACAGTTCATCACCTCCCGAGTCCATGCTATCTGAGGTTAATGCCATCCTAACAGATGCTCCCATGCTTTTTAGGGATATTGAGAAATACCAACGTGAAGATCCGACGCTGGCTCCGATAATGGAAACCCTTTCTTCTGGGGAACATGTTGTCCCTTATGTTCTGAGGAATGGTGTTTTATGTTGCCCTTCGAGGCATGATAAGATGATGAAAGTTGTTGTTCCAGCAGTTCTTGTACCAATGATCTTCAAGTATTATCATGAGACCCCATTAGGAGGGCATCTGGGTATCTTTAAAACTCGTGAAAAGATTCGTGAAATGTTCATATGGAAAGGTATGGACGGTGAAATTCGGGAACTTGTAAAAGCTTGTAAATCTTGTTTGATCAGTAAACCCTCCATGTCCACTAAAGTAGGCCTTTTGTCTTCTCATCAAGCGTCGCGCCCCATGGAACGCCTGTATATTGATTATGTGGGACCCTTCCCCCAGTCAAAGGGTAATGCCAACAAGTTCATCTTTGTGTGTGTAGATGGTTTTACAAGATTTTCCTGGTTATTTCCGACTAAGCTGGCTACCGCTCAGTCAACTATTACTTGCCTAAATTCTATTTTTGCTTCTTTTGGTCCGGGCCAATACATTGTATCTGATAATGCTAAGGCTTTTACATCTAATTTATTTCGTAAATTCTGTTTTGACTTGTCCATCTCTCATGTAACTACTTCCGCTTATTACCCTCAACCATCTCTGGCTGAACGGGTTAACCGTAATCTCAGGTCCGCACTTATTGCCTATCATCATGAAGATCATTCTAGGTGGGACACGTCCCTGCATTGGTTAGCTTTTGCTTTGAATTCGGCTGTTCATGAATCACACAAGTTTACTCCAGCTTCCTTGATGTTTAAGTTTGTTCCCAACACGCCGCTCTCTAACCTCTGGTCTCTGAGTGACATTCTGCCCGAGACAATAGATCCGGACAACATTAAAGATCTTTGGAAGAAGGCTAAAGCCAATCTTAAGGTATCTCATGAAAAGGTTAGGGAAAGGTATGATCGTGGACGGAGACCCACCACTTTGAAGGTAGGTGACCAGGTTATGGTCAAAAATTTTGTTCCCGCGGGCAAGCTTGCCCCCAGATTTCATGGGCCTTGTATCATTCTCGATTTTCTCTCGCCGGTTACATTGTTAGTAAGCAATCCAGCCACCGAGAGGATATTTAGGGTTCACCTGTCCCAGGTGAAACCGGTGTAAATTTTGTGTCAACTTGCTTCATATAATTTGAAAGGAATATGAAGGTTATATTTTTTTTTTTGAGTTCAACTTTAAGGCTTTCTGCCCTTTCTAGAATATTTTGGTCTTATATGTAATCCTCTTGTAAAACCTTCCCCGATCCGTTAAACTGCCATTCTGTCTTTGCCTCGGCCATTACCACGCTCCCGTCTCCTGCTTCAATACACACTGTGGCTTAATTTCAGTAAATGCCATGGATATCTGCACGCCGCTGACCCCTCGACCTCCTCACCAAGCCTGTGCCCTCAAAGAAACATGATGGTCCAACACAATTCTGCCGCCGAGTTTTTATGTTTCAGTGCCCCCGCAGCCGCGCAGCGCCGTGCAGCAACTGGGGAGGGGGATGGGCCCCCTCCTCTCCAGCGAGGACGACATGTGCACGGCGAGCCGGAGCTCTCCTCCCGGCCAAGGCTGATGTGCGGCGCACAACCTGCTACTTGCCCGCAGCCTGTATATGTTCACCGCGGGCGCGGCGTACTTCAACACCTCTGCTCCCCTCATAGTGCGGGCGAGCGGTATCTCAGGGTACTTGAGGGGTCCGAGCGGCTTCCTTTGGACGCAAGCTGTAACGGCCGGTCTGGCCATCCAACTTAGCCTACATCAACTACATAGACATTCCTGTTCAACCTTAATACCGTTTCATGGGAATTCAACAGCAATATTTGGTGGACATTGCAAAATTTTCCTTCACTTTTAAGTATTAAAAGTTTATCCTCAGAATTCAACTACTACAAACAGAAAGACTTTACTTCACTTGCAACAACAAAATTTTGAAACTGAAACAAACCAAATTAAGAAAATCTCATAAATGCTTCTGCAATCTATCTTCATATTCACATCATAACTTGGAACTTGTTTCAAACTGACTTCATGTGTCATCCCTGGAGGAACTTTGGGGGGGAGGTCTGTACCGGGCGGTACACCTCCACGCCGCTAATTTAAAATGTGCGCCTGTTGAAACTCCTCTGCTGGAGGAGGGCTGAACTTTATCTACGCTGTTAATTCTTTACCTTCTCAGAAGATGTCACCACGTGGAAAATTTTGAGTTTTTGAACTGTGTCATTTTTGATGTGTTTTTGTTTCGCCTGAAGTAAGAAGTGTAAACTTTCTCTCCTAGAGGACACTACTGAAGATCAACAATAGTGCACCCTAGTGCAGAGTCAAATAACTATTTTGTTGGAGAAATTTTTATTTCAAATGTTTGTTTCTTGTTAAATTTCTTTCTGTTATTGTTTAAGTTGGCTGTATACCCCTCTTTTTCCCCTTGTTTTAGATTTATCCAATCCCGAATTTCTTTTAGTAATTTCCGACCTATCCGATGTATTTCCCCCCAACTTGGATATGTTTCTGTAACCTAGCCAATAAAATAATTGTGGGCGGGTGTTTTCATTCCCCTAACGCCTAGAACCTTCCACGAGAGGATATAAACTGCTGATTTTTGGGTCTCTGCGCCACTTCTGTTCCATCTTTCAGTGTGTTAAGTACCTAGCAGGAGGCGGGAGGCGCCTCTTTCTTCGGCAGCGGTCAACAATAAGGTAATGGCCGATTAATAAATTCTTTCTTTTCTTGCTCAGCAGTTTAACTCTCGGGGCGGGTGCGAAGCGTTCCACCATGTAACCTTTTCCTAAAATGTAACTAGTCTTTTCTTCTATTATCTTGAAAAGCTACATACTGGGATAGAGAGTGCTAACCCTCTCGAGCTCCCACTCATAATGTTTTGAGGTGAACTTATTGTTTCTCAACCTATTCTTCCGTAATGTAATGTAAATTGCTATTAAGTCACCTCTGTAGTATGGGATTAACCCTTGTAATAACGGCCTAGTGCCAATGTAGGTTTTAAAATCAAAGTGTATTAGGAGTGCAAGTTCGCCTCCTCTCAAATTGTTTTAGAGGTCATTTAATTAACCTGCTTTTCATTTAATAGACCTCAGTAGATTGGGTATTTTACCCCTGGGTTTGTGTCCGTTGTGGACAACTTGAAGGTGGAGTTTGGTGTGGCCTGGGAGAGGCTTAAATTAAAGAGCGTGTGGCTCTTTTGGAAACGGAGTGTTGTATGCCTCGAGGAGGCTTAACTGTGTAATTTGGAGCAAGTGCTCCAGGGTTTGATTGGGGTCTTCTGCCCCTTTGTTAAAATTTGTATATCGGAAAGTTGGGCTAGTTGCTCAAGAATTGTGAACTCAGGGCTCGAAGCCCAAACTCTGTAACCCCTGTAATTGTACATTTCAAATTGTGTTTTGGCTACTAAGTACCTGTTCTTTGTTATTACTTAATATTGAAAAGAAAATATAACCTCGTTAAATTTTACAGTAACTTTGATTCCGTAGTTTGAGACTCATTCACGCCCGCACCTTCTTTCACCTCTACCTACCACCAAAACACGGTAATAATAATAATAATAATAATAATAATAATAATAATAATAATAATAATAATAATAATAATAATAATAATAATAATAATAATAATAATAATAATAATAATAATAATAATAATAATAATAATAATAATAATAATAATAATAATAATAATAATCTCTGCAAATAACCTCAGCCTCTGTGGGTGAGGTTAACTTCCAAAAGTAACCAGGGGAACCCGACCCCTACAGAGCGCGTCCCCAGGTGGCGGATAGGGGGCCCCTACAGTCTGTAGGGCTGGTTGAAATACCTAATACAACCCGCGGACCAACGGGTAGCCCATTTCCTGGGGGCTTTAAAATACTGGGACACCCTCTCTCCAGGGGTCATAAATATGGAGGGCCCTTAGCCTGGGTTATAGGCGAAGTCCTCAACGGCATCTACGGTGGAGAAGATGACCTTCGGCACGGTGGAGATGGCGGAAGTGGCAAACCTTGCCTAGGCTTAATAGGTGAAAACTGGTCAACGGTCTCGATGGCGGATGAAGAAAAGAATCTCCCAACGGCAGAAAGGGCGGATGAACTACCTCCAAGAATTGAATCTTGGTTGAAGAACATAAAATTCCCCAGGCGTTTGTTCCCAGATTGGGCGGCCTGAGGTCAGCGTCTGTACCCCAGGTTAGGGGCGGCTGGAAGAAACCTCCAGGGCTCACAACCTTGGTTGTAAACTGGTGACTCAAGTAGTTACCCCAAACTCATGTTTATCATTCATGGGAAAGTGTAATGTGAAACAAATTACCTCAGGTGCACCGTTGTGCACAAGCAGACATTCGGATTCTGGGGAGTCTGCAGCGTTACACAAAGACGAGTCGGAGCGTCTTGAAACCTCAAACAAAATCAAATGCAAATACCCGAATTTCATAGCCACCTTCAATGCTAATTCTCTTCTTAACCCATATGCATCCACCCGCCCTTTGCTCTGACATTGCTAGGAATCCGTCAACTTTTTAGTATACAACCTGGGTGTTGCAAGCTTTCGGTTAAAACTGTATAGTGGGTGATCGACTGCGCGTATTATCACGGGACCTGTTGTATATTATTGAGAAATTCTACACTATTGCTCATGACACCAAAAACAGAACTTTACAGAAATATAACACATAAAAAATCCCTTTGAAATCTTAAATTTTTCATTACCTTATCTCACCTCGGAAGTTCTTTAGTGTGTGTTATGGCCTTAATTATATGGCACGAGCCTAACATTTGCCTGATTTGAAATAAAGAAATAATAGGCAACCAATACGACATGAGCCTAACATTTTCCTGATTTGGAAATAAGGAATTAATGGGAAACAAATCACTAGTAAGTGAATGAAGAGATTCGAACCTATATCCCAAATACGAACTTACAGCCGTATGTCTCTCTCGGTGTATTATTATTATTATTATTATTATTATTATTATTATTATTATTATTATTATTATTATTATTATTATTATTATTATTATTATTATTATTATTATGAAGTCTGAGGATCAGTAGTAAAGTGTTTACATCCAGGTACCAAGATCGTAGGCTCAAATCCAGCAGTCGCAATCAGATCTTGAGGGGCGGGAGAAAGTTCATTCGGCATTCCATGTCGTACGATATTACTACGCGAAAGATCTCTGGTGATATATTTCATTTTCATTCATGCACAGGATCACTACTAACTTCTTCCTCAGTAATACTGCTGAAATCAGAGTGTAAAACATCAAATATGCTTTGAATTTCGCTATTACTGAGCATTTCGCACGAGCAAGCAACTTCCTTCTCAGTCAGCCATCTTGTCAACAACAGAATACAGATTTCTCGATCGATATTTTAATCAATTCTCTTTGCCAAAGTTGCATACCAGGGCACTCTGGTGACACTTTGAGACACCAAGAACAGATTTCAATTAGAAATATTTCCGGAAAATGCCAACAGATGTCACAAATGTCTCCAATATGCGACCTTGCATCCCGGCGTACCAGTCCGCTTGTGGAGTCCTGGCCCAGGCGCTCGAGCACGTACCAGTCCGCTTACGGGTGCATAGGGGTTAAAACTGGAAAGTTAAAACACCTTACGGACACTCTAGGAAATCATTGAATTATCATAACGGCACTTCAGGAGACCAGATATACAGCATAGATGAAAACAACTTCGACTCTGAAGGGTTCAGGATATACAAGGGAAAAGTTGGTCAAAGAGTCATGAAAAACATGCCACACCTAGGAACAGGCTTCATAATAAACAACAATGTCCTGGATTTCATAGTCCAGTTTGAGTCCCAATCTGAAAGACTATCAACTTTGTTTTTCAAATCTACCAATAGAATATACACTATTGTGAATGCTCATGCCCCCATAAATGAGGACAACAGAAAGAACAAGGAGAAAGTGGAACTCTTTTGGGATCAGTTGGACGATGTCATCCAAAGGGTACCTGAAAAACACAACATCATACTAATGGGGGACTTCAACGCCCAGATAGGGAAGGAGAGAAAGTATCGACATGTAGTCGGGAAATACCCAGCGCATAACAGGACCAATCAAAATGGTGTCAGACTCATAGAGTTATGCCAAGCCCACGGTATGGTACTGAAATCCACAGCTTTTAAAAAGCTTCCTAAAAAACAAGAAACGTGGATCTCGCCAAATCCTAACTTGGGTGAATTTCAACTGGACCATGTGGCTATTAGACGGAAGTTCAATAGTGAAATACAAAATGTCAAAGTCCTCAGGGGAGCTAATTTAGACTCGGACCATTACATGTCGAAGATAAAGATCAAAATCATCCCCAGAAGGAGAGACAAGGTCCTTAAACATACAAGCAAACGATATGACCCAGAGAAAATTTTAAATTCAAAAGAATACCACCTTGTGACAAAGGATATACACAAACAAAATTGGGATCAAATAAAACAGAACTTATTATCAAAAGCCGAAAAATTTGCCCCTATAACAAAAGTCAAAAAACATGCTTGGTGGTCGGAAGAATGTGACGATCTATTGAAACAAAGGAAGGAAGCATGGCACAAATGGCAGTCACAATGAACGGAAAGCAATAGACAAAATTTCTTGAATATCAGAAATATGGTCAATAAAAAATTCAAAACAATTAAAAAGGCTTACGAAAATCAGATGCTTGTTCAAATAGATGACGACTTCACCAAAAACAAGACAAGAAGTTTCTACAAAATCTTTAAACAGAGAACAACGAAGTACAAGCCACCGACTATACAGTTACGGGACAAGAATGGAAATATAGCACATAACAACACTGATAACTGCAGGATACTAACTAACTACTTTGAAAATCTCCTCAACTGTGAAAAGCCAGTAGAAAAAATGACATTTAATGTCCCAACAAATACCAATCCTGACTCACAGCTGCCAACCTTCGAGGAACTAGAAAAGATCGTTTCGAGCTTTAAAAACAACAAAGCATCGGGAGAAAACCAGATCACAGAAGAAAGCAATCATCTAACAAGAATCAAAGTGAAATTTACCCCAAAACGCTTCTACCAGAAATCCAAGGCAAACAAAAAATTGGACACAGCACAAATAAAAACATCAAATCTCAGGGAAACATGGGAAAAAATCCCAGCCAAAACTTGGAACGAATTCCACGAAAAAATCATGAAGAGTGCATCAGACTAAATCCCACTACAGAAAAAGAGCAGACACCCGTTTTGGAACACCGAATGTGACCAAGCCATATTGAATAGAAAAAACGCATACCAGAAGTTCATTAGCAACCGTACACCTGAAAACGAAGAAAAATTCTGCGAAGTCCGCAGACAGACCTCTAAACTCATCAGACAAACCAAGAGGAAATACCTGGAGGACCAACTGAGGTCGGCCGAACAGGACTTCCGCAACTACAACAACAGAGATTTTTACAGCGTCTTCCGCAACAGATTAAATGGGTACACACCCAAGAACCTCTGCTTCAGAAAACAAAATGGAAAATTGGCACTCACAGATGATGAAAACACCAAGGAACTCGCGAGATACTTCGAGTCACTACTCAACTGCCCAGAACCAACGGAGAGGTTTACACTTAAACCCCACCCGAACCCAAACCCAGACTCATCCCCACCTACACAAGAGGAAATACACCGACACATACAACGACAGAAAAACAACAAGGCATCCGGAGACGACGGCATCATAGCAGAGCTTCTTAAACATCTAGGAAAGAATTCTCTCCAAGAACTCACACAAATCATACAAGAAATTTGGACAACAGAAAAACTACCAGAAAATTGGACAAACGCCCTCCTCGTTCCACTTCACAAAAAAGGTGATCGAACAGATATAAACAATTACAGGGGAATTTCCCTGGTGCAAGTCACATACAAAATCCTCTCTGCAGTCCTCCTCCAAAGAACACAGGAACAACTAGAACCACTCATAGGTGAATACCAAGCGGGCTTCAGGCCCCACAGATCCTGTGCAGAACAGATACTCAACCCGAAAACCATCTTGAAACTACGACACACAAGAAAACAACCCACAATCTGCACCTTCGTGGACTTCCAGAAAGCATACGACTCCATTGATCGGCAATCTCTCTTCCAAGCACTGAGTGAGTACAGACTGGACAACAAGACTCAAAAAATCATCAGACTAACTCTCACCAACACAACCTCCCAAGTAAAATTCATGGGAAATATATCTGAAAAATTTCAGATAAAAACCGGTGTCCGACAAGGAGATGGACTTTCCTCACTACTCTTTAACATAGGCCTGGACAAAATCATGAGAGAATGGGAACAAGCTCTAAAAGCTCAAGGAAATTGGCAACCATTAAGTATGACAAGAAGACATGTAAAATTCTCCTGTCTCCCTTTCGTAGATGATCTCGCGATCCTTGCAACAAACGAACAACAGGCAATCAGCCAAATCGAAACTCTCAAGAAATGCTCAGAAAAATTTGGCCTACAAATCTCCTTCTCAAAAACCAAGGTCATGTGCAACCACTGCAGCCTTCAGAATTTGAACACGAAATTTGGCACAATCGAAAAAGTAACTGAGTTCCGATATCTCGGAGAAATTATAGTACCAACAGGAAAAGAACAGAAGGCCCTCGAGGTCCGCATCCAAAAAATGAAGAGAGCCCTCGGCTGAACGCAAAACATTTACAACAAAAAATGCCTTTCAATCTTCACTAAAATTCGACATTACAACACGAGTGAAACACTGGATCTCCACAGGAAAACAGTACTCGAAGACATCCTGAAAGAGGAACGTAAAATCATCAGAAAAATTCTCGGCCCAAAACTGACTGATGAAGGATATAGACTGCAATAACCTTGCGGCCGACATCAGAAAAAGACGCCTGAAATTTTACGGACACATCAAACGCCTTCCAGAAAACAGACTGACAAGAATCTTACTTGAGGCAACAGAAAACATCAAAACAAATAGGTGGACAACAGAAATCCGCCAAGACCTGGAAAAATCAGGAATCAAAGTGGCCGACATCGCTAACCGAACCTGCTACAGAACGAAAATCAACAAGTGGGAAGTAGAGTCAGAGAGAAACCACAAGAAGAAGACAGGAGCTAAGTGGACAGAACGAAGAACCACGATGAGAGAAAAACTGAAGGCTGCCTGGCAAAGAAGGAAATGCACAACTTCTAAGTGAGCTTTGCGTGATCAGTTTTCTGGTCTTTTTCGCATCTAATAATAATAATAATAATAATAATAATAATAATAATAATAATAATAATAATAAATAATAATATATTTTTAAACATTATGCTCTAACAGAAATGAAAACTACTGTTAATTTAAATTCTGAAATATTGAAAGGATTACACAAAAATAAAACAAACAAAATACCTTCTAATAAAATAATTACACTACAACTCTAAACTGCACTTAGGTGAATCTGAAGTATAACAGGTTAATTGAAACAATAGAACTGAAGTTAAAACTAAATACTTAATACTTAGAAAGATTATTATTATTTTTCTACAACATGCTAACAGAAATTAAAACTGCCCTTAATTACTCAACAGTTGAAAGTACAAAGGAAGATATTTAAAACAGTGGCTCAGCAACTTCTCTTGAAACTATTCTGGAGGCTTCAACTACAAATATCAAAATACACAAATCAGCCAATTTACTCAACCATAGGCCAACAGTGGAATATTTGAACATGAAGAGCAGCAACAATCACCAGAAATGCAAAGACTTAAATAACTTGTCAGTGAAATACCATACATTCTGTCAGTCTTTTTAATTTCTTTAACTAAATTTACAATGTTAATGGTGTTGTATTGTTCATTTAAAGAAATTGCTTCCTTCGTGATAGGTGCAATAGATCCAAAAATGCTATATGAAATATCACGTCTAGTACATATATGAATGTAAATATAGAAAATTTGGAAGGTAGCTTGCAATTCCATGTAATATTCTGTCTTTATAAATAACTTACTGCACCCATCTAAATTGGTCATTAACCCTAGAATCATAAAGTCCCCCCAGTGTAACACGAATCATAAACTTTCATCTGTCAGACTACCAAAAAGAAAAGCACTTTAATAACATTAAAAACCCAACATTTTACACAAAATACAGAATATTATACTTAAAATACCACACTTAGTGATGACAATACACTTTGGCCAGTTTTTCCTCAATAGGCACATTCAATGCACTGTTTTGCCTGATGATCAAGACAAATGTGCCTTCGGCATGTCTTACAAAAGAATCGGGTCATTCTTCTTTTCTTTGATGGACAAAACGCACAAATTTTTCTTCCTTCAGCAGTACCTGATTGATGCTCTTCAGGAATGCCATCTTTTCCAAGAATTTCAGCGATGGTCCTCTTCAGGCTGCGCCTCAAAGTTGGTGTCTGAAGTCTCTCTTGCAGCTTTGGAGCCATTAGCATTTCGGATATATCCTTTGCAAACTCTTGCCTTGAAAGTGGCTTTTGGCCTTTTTGAACAATCTTATGAACATAAATAATGTATCCATTGACAAGTGATGTATTAATCATACTATAAATGATACACATTGGCCATCTTCTCGTTTTTCTTGAAGAGGACATCAATGTTGACATTTCATCGAAAGTGTCCACGGCAACTTTAGTCCCCTTGTAGTCTTCCGCCATACCTGGTTTCCCACTGGCTGCTATTGTTCCTACTTCACGGCATGTAGAAAGGAGCATTACATTCTTGTTTGGTTTTCCTTTATAGGATACCATTGTTTTTATACCATCATAACAAAACATGGAGGACCTAAGCTTTCTTCCTTTGACTGTTTTCATCTCTGGCGGTATCTGTGGCTTGTCTTTTCTCATTGTTCCAATGATTGTCAGGTTATGGTCGCAATGCAGAGAATCAGCCAGATGAACTGAGGTGAACCAATTGTCGGTCGTAATATTTCTGTTTGACCCATGTATTGGCTGGGTAATTTCATTCACGAAATACATGGCCAAAGGGAGGTTTGTTGGATTAGTACCTTTACCAAGATATGGGATCGCATTGAGCATGTACTTCATTTTAACATCACATAACAAAATGATTTTTATCCCATATTTATTGGGCTTTTTGGGCATATACATGCGAAATGGACAGCGGCCTCGAAATGCGATCAGCTGTTCATCAACTGTCAAGAAACCTCCTGGAATATAGTTACGAGTGCAGGCTGAAACAAACTGATCCCAAAGCTCACGTATAGGTGCAAACTTATCATTTTCACGACGCAAAGGTCTGGTTGTCTTGTCGTCAAATCTAAGACTGTTTATAAGAAAGTCAAAACGGTCTTTTGACATGCAAGATACATAGCGTGATCCACTGAAACTAGAGTCAAATAATTCTTTAGAGTTCACATGGTTACTTTTCTGAGCAGCTGACAGTACTAACAGACCCATGACAGATTTAATTTCTACTAAATTAGTTGTGCAATTGGTTGAGGTTATATTTCAGTATTTTTTATTTTTATCAGTGATTTCAGTATTGGTGTGAGTAACTATTTGGTTTAGCATATCATCAGACAAAAATAAAGTGAAAGCATCTATTGGACTTCCCACTTTTGCTCCATCATTTACTGGCCTTTGTCTCGTATAAATAATATTTCGAGCTGGTGTTCGGTTTCCAGCCCTTTGTGGCTTTTTTGCGGACCACTTACGACCGTCTCGTCCTCTGAGAATCGTTTTCCTTGGAAAAATTATATTTGGGTGGCTACTGTTGTTTCTATCATTATCGTTATCACTGTCAGATTCCGAATGTTGATTACTATTACTTGCCTGATGTGAGCTCTGAGATGAAGTTTGAAGTTCTTCACTTGCTGATTGGTCGCTTTCATCTTCTGAGCTGTTGAGCAATGAGGTAAGGTCGGCATCACTGTCTGACCAATGCAATGATTCTTCTACAACATCTTCAACTTCACTTACATCACTTTCATTACCACTAATGTCTCCTGAAGAGAGTGGTTCGAGTCTAATTCAGAAAGAACTGCCGCTATCAATTCATCATCGTGCGCTAGATTTTCCATTTCAGTATCCTATTAAGCTTATGTATTAGCAACAAAAAGCATTACTGTAATAAACAAAATATTCGCACTATTTACAGCTGTGTACAAATCACGAACACTTTCACAAATCATAAACTTTCATCTCTCAGACGATGGTCATATTGCAGCGAACAAACAACTGGACCTTTATGCTTGAAACCAAAGTCAGCACTGATTGTTGATAGCTGAGGAAGAATAGATGGAGGGGGAAGTCACAGTTCATTATCGTCTGGAAATTCCCGTGGAAACTACAGAGGTGCGTAGTCTGGGAGACAAAAGTTTATGATTCTAGGGTTAATAGAAGGAAAGGAAGAAAGTTTCATTTGCAAATAAAGGTATTCTGATCTACATTCAATACAGCCGGAGGAACAGCTGTATAAGTGTCCTTGACCAAGCGAACGTAGCAAGCAGCATGTACGGGCTGAGAAAGGGAGTTTATTTCCTTTATTTCAATCAAAAAAAAATCAATCAATACTGATCTGCATTTAGGGCAGTCGCCCAGGTGGCAGATTCCCTATCTGTTGCTTTCCTAGCCTTTTCCGAAATGATTTCAAAGAAATTGGAAATTTATTGAACATCTCCCTTGGTAAGTTATTCCAATCCCTAACTCCCCTTCCTATAAATGAATATTTGCCCCAGTTTGTCCTCTTGTCACCAGGATGTGCTGATCAAGGCTAAATACCATGTGATTCTGCTGAGGGAGAAGTTGGATGTGCACAACCTCATATTAGAAATAAAATATTCTGTAATTCTCTACAGCAGAACTGATGAACCAATGACCATTCAGATAAACCAATAGGAAGAAATTCTAAAGGTAACACCTACCCATGTGCAAGTTAATACAAGGGGAGAGGTGACAAATACAAATGCTCTTACATAAAATTTTCTTTACTATTACTTTTATGGAGGTGATATTCCATGAGAGAAATGTTAAGTCAACTTGGAGCAACGAGGAGTGAGCTACGCTCAACATGAAGCTACAGCAAGGGCAGTCGGCAGTGTTAAACTTTACAAGACTGAACTCGGCTCATTCCAAGCCTAACTGTTTGCCTGTTGTACTCAGAGTAATCCTACAAGTCTGTGTTAGTGGAAAATATATGAACAAAATTTAATGCAACTTTTATCATGAGTAAAGATATGTTAAGTATAATTCTATAGGAAAAACCATATGTGTTGAAATCTGGTGGTGCAAAATTCCAAAATTTGGTGTTAGTTTCAGTACCCAACCGGAAACTATGAGGACATCATCATGTCACCAAATCAATGTGGGATGACCAACGCAATACCAACCAAGGATCCACATCAGCAGTACTCAGCGAGGGAAATAATCATCACCATGCTCGCCTAAACTGAAGTTATGCAGCCGCATCAAAGTAGTCACACATCCAGACCTAAGGAACAGGACATCCGACATCTTGTAGACCTACCAGAGGAAATCGACCAGCATCATCTAAAAATAAGTATCATTTTATGTCATCAACCTTGCATTTCAGTAGATTACAGTGTGATCTTCTCAAAGTAGATATTTCTATTAAATTAGTTGTGGAATAGACATTTTTTTTTCTCTTCTAACTTTACGGTGTTGGTTGAATAGAAGCAAGAGTGCTGTACATCTATTTAGCATTGGAGTGCAAGTTACTATCTTCAAATTTGACTACTATAAATATACAAAAATAACGAATTAATAATAATGATAATGCCAACAATTAATGATTCAATTAATTATTTTTTTGAATGAATTGAATCCAACCGCGTGTTGAGATAAAACTGATGGTATAATTACATTCTTCAGGGATCAATTCCATGTGTTTTAATATGTTCTCATTTGAATCAATGGGCAGGGAATAAAAGTTGCAAATTAATAATAATGCTGAATTAAGTAGAAAATTCAGATCGGGAATAGTTTAAAGTGATATTTGTTTATCAAATAAATGAGTAGAGTTATGTGATATTTGCTGAAGAAGCAAAAACGTTCTCGATTCAAACTGATGGAAAATACGGTATGGCATTAATCCATTTCAATCAATTTGGAGCAGGTAATTTGTGCTGTGTAATGAAAGATATTAATGAGCACATATTGCTAATTAGAGCAACCAATGGCTTACAGGAAATTAATAATCATTCAATAGGAGGCTCAACAAATAATAAAAATTAAATTAACTATTAATGCTGATTTATGTGAGTATAAAATCAGCATGAATCTGAAGTAAATATTCTTCTAAGTTAGGATAAGATTTAGATCTAGAAAATTAATTCAAGGAAGCGATATCCCACACCCAATCACTAATTTTCATAGGTGAGAATTTGAAAAGGATGGATGGAAATTGAGGCGAGTGAAATAAAAATCAATATGAAAAATTATGCCAATAGGTTACGTAAAACATTTAAATAAACGTGTATTTGTGTGCATGTGTGTTGTAGATTAGAGATATGCTTGTGGAACATATTCTTATGTCATATCATGCCATGTGTTATTCATGAAGGGATCTCTGAACTTCACACGTTCTGTTGTGGTGGAAGTGTCAGATTCTGCCGAACTCAGGACAAATTTTAGGAAGAGTATAGGGAATTTCTGTGTTCTATTTGCCAACATAATTTAATATTGTTAAGAGATGGTTCTGAAGTAATAACTTGTGAAATGAAGATCAGATCATATTACAATCTATTGATGAAAGGTTAGCTAATGAAACTGAAGAAAGTAAATAATTGTAAAAGCTGAAATGAATGTTAAATTATCATTTGATAATGTATGACCAGGAAGTGATATAAATAATTAATTATAAGGATAATAATCAACCTGTATGGCCAAATCAAACCTAATAATAATGCTAAATGGACATTAAATTAATAATTCATCCCTAAATAAGGAATAACAAGTGGGATTATTAAACCAACATTGAAAATGATAATAATCCAGAATTTATTAATTTTCAAGAGGATAAAAATGTTCAAATTAATTCTCGTGGATTAAACCTTAAAAATTGAATTCTAATTATTAATTAGAGAGACTATAATAATCATACAAGTGATGTGATTTAATTTAATACTTAATTAATTTAATTATGAAGATATTATAAATGAAAGCTTTATTAATGTAAATAGCAGATTGATATACATAATAATTGAATAGAAGGAAATGTGAAGATGTGAAAGTAGATTCACAGTTTACGTAAATATTGTACAAAGTATTAGATAATTATGAGTGATAGGGATATCTTTGGACCACATGGTCACTGAGACTTATTTCAGACAGTGAATTAAGCAATTTAAGAGATAGTCAATTATTCTCATATAATTGTAATTGATAGTTAACCAAAATTTTGAAAATTTTAAGGACATGAAACTCCATGAGGTGGATATTTAAACCAATTTAACTTTTTTAATTGACTTTTTGTCATGTTAGGACAGATTCAACTTTGTTGTGAGAATATTTCTCAGAGTGAAACTAATGAGAGTTATTTCTGGTTAACTTTCAATTAATCTCAACTTCCCACGTGGTAACCAGAGAAGAAGAAACCCATGACTTATCTTAAAATGAGTTGATTATTTTGTAAAAAGGTCACAGAAGTGAGATTTCTAATTTTATAATGAATTCAAGCCAGATAGAACTACAAGAAGAAAGTTGTTTTGTTTCTGATTTTGTCAATAAAGACCAGCAGTTTTCTAATTTTTATATGATTTCACCACAAGCCTAACCAATCAGAATCCCCTTTATTATAATTTAATTAAATGCCTCTATAAAATAAAGTCAGCTACATGAATGTTCCAAGCTGAGGTACCTCATGTTCACTAGCTGAGCAAACCCAAAAAAGGGGGCACTACCAACAAAACTACAGATATTTAAACAAAAAAGAAAGGTATATTATTTCCTATTTCCCCAAACCCAGATACAACAGTGGGCTGCCAACAGTGGGGTTCGAACCCACTATCTTCCGAATACTGGATTCTGGCCGCACTTAAGCGACTACAGCTATCGAGCTCGGTGATCACAGTATCACAAACAAAATACTTCACTCCGAGAACATCAACAAAGCCGCCATTTTGACAAAAACCAATCGCTGCACATGGAGATTACAACCTTGAAACGCAGTTGAAACAGATGACTACTGACTGCTTACCTCGGCATCTCAGTTAACACGTGTTCACCAGTGAAACTCCTGCTAAACAATAACTCCCTGACCAATAACTCTCCAACCAATAACTCTCTTGTCACCGACAAGATCATCTCCTTGTATATGTCCTGGCCAGACTTCCAGAAAGATATGTTACAAGGAATACCTTCTTGAAAATTCTACAGTGCCTAGTACATAGACTATAATGTACAGAATATTCTCCATCGTTCTAGTGCCAATACCATTCTGGAAGTTACAGTGTGTTTCACAATTATGGATTACAAATTATATATACAGGTAAGAATGAATTATATACAGGGTCTTACATTAATTGAACTGATATAAATGTCTATATACAGTGCATATTTCATGACATAACCTAACAAACAACGTGATTGTATCAAAATAATGGTAATAATAATAATAATACTAACTGGATGTAACACTTAATAGCCAAACATACAAGTAATGACGTTGATAATAATAATAATAATCATAATAATAATAATAATAATAATAATAATAATAATAATAATAATAATAATAATAATAATAATAATAATAATAATTTGAGCTCAACACTTGTATTATTTACCCATGGGTGAGTAAATATTGTTTTCAAGTTATATCCATTTATCATCCTTGCATCATGCTTTGGCTGTAAGAATACTGGGCTTCATGTTGATTAGTTTCTGAGAATCGTAGTCACTGAGAATGAAGGATGCTTGTTTCAATATTTGTTTTAAATTCTTTTGAATATTATCAGTTGGATCTTTTTTTTTATCAATTTCAACAAATTTTCCGAGAAATGTTTAGGTTTTTAGCATATATGTCTCTTTGTTCATAATTACTATAGCATTGCCCTTGTCCACTTTCGTAACTATCAGATCATTCTCATTGATTTTTTGTTTCAAAGAATCAATGGCTTTTTAGGAAATAAAAGAGCTGTAGATTTATTGATTTTGATTGGGTTAGAGAGTTTTTATGAACATTGAATCTAATTTCTGTTTGATTGTCAACTGGCAATTTCTGTATAGCATTCACTGCTTCAGCTGTAATGGCAATAGCATCTTTTGATTGAAAGCTAGTAGGCCAATTAAATTTAGGACCATTTTATAAGATATTAATATCTGAGGCACTGAGTTGGGTGACAGAAAGATTTATAACAGGGTCGTGAAACTTCAAGTTTCTCGAAGTGGAATCATTAGTCTGCCTATTATATGAAGGCGAGTTTCTACCAGAATTCTTATTATGCATGAGTGTGTTGAATTTGTTGTCTAGAGTGGTCTGTCTTTTCTGTTTTTTGGTGTTTACATTGGCCATTTTCATATTTGCAAATTTCTGAAAAATCCCTTTCTAAAGGGGTTAGGGTGGATGAAGCAGACAGATGTGCTTCATATAAATTAGTGTTAAGTAGAAATTTTTTCTATATAAGAACTTAATTTCATTTCTAACCCATAGTGAATTAGATTTTTATTTTTTTTATCTTTTTGCTAGTTGCTTTATGTCGCACCGACACAGATAGGTCTAACAATGAATTAGATTTAAACTGGGTTTTCAGTACCGAAAAGATGTAGTGTTCTTGTTTTGATTAATCTTCAAGAAATTAGGTATAAGTTCATTATGTAAACATTTCTTCAAAAAAGCAATGCCCTTACCTCTTTTTAATAACTTAATCTTGTAATTCAAATAGATGTTAGCTTCATTTGCCTGGCTGGCATAGTTATTGCATTAAATAAATTTCATTTTAAAGCCCATATTATCGTTCACCACCTATGAAATCAGTCAGATATTCCACCTGCCTTATAACTAATAATTGTTAACATCATCAAGCCAACAAGAACAACTCAATTTTATCTTATTGGAACTATCACAAATGTTTAACATTTTTGACTTCAATAATAAGAACTAAACATTGTGCTCCATAATATTCTCTCAGTTTTAATCAACATATTCAGCAAATTGAATCATATTTTAACACAACATCATGCCAAAAGGACACAATTACCATTTTTTACTGAACTATCTCACGTGTTCAACATCTTTATATTCCATTTTAATAGTACCAAATATTGTGTTCCAGAACATTCCAACATTTGTAACATGAATTTTTAACCGACGTATTTGGTAATCCGAATCATTTTAATGTGTTTTTTGTCTTTGTCCATTGTTCTTAATCTTAATATTATTCGGCTGATGATATCTACAAGATAAATGAAACATTTTCAGATTTTTAAATGTTAATTAAATAAATAAAAAAGTTGTTTAGTATTGTAAAGGTGGAACATTTGACTATACCTTTTGATTAAGTTTATGAATAAAAATATGGGCTTTATAATGAAATTTATTTTATGCTCTGATACTTTGCCTTCATTTGGTTTGGGTAGCTGGTGTAACATCAGGCTGTAAGCTACCTTTTGCACGAAACTGATGTCGTTGTCATGAATTTCTGAATGCAAGGCTCGTATCATTCTTGAAAGCAACTTCCTCAATAATCCCTCTGTTGACCTGCTGAGCCTAACACAGCAGGAGATTTTCTTAAAGGGTTTTCTCCCTTAGCCTTTGATGTCCATTTACCTCAACGTACAATTCAAAACTATAAAAACTTCTATAAAATTCTGAACTGATACAACCAAACACTGCTTTTATTTATGGGAGATTTGTGCTAGCAACATCCATTCAATAGCTCCAGTTTGTCCAGTTTTCATTTATCCATTGATTGGTGTGATCAACTATTTGCAGGAGTGTTGATTCAGGAAAGGAGAACTCCAAGCATTGATTGGAATATATGCACCCTGAGCATGACCTCTGACTCCTGACAGATGTAGCACTATATTGTGACAAAGAGTGTGCACATTCTCAACAAGCTAAGCATAAATTATTCAGTCTTGTTATCTACGGCAGTCTGTTAAGAATCTATTACGTTAGTAAGAAGATCACAAGAGTTGCTTCCTACTGCTTGATTTTCTGATGCATCTCCTCTAATATTTGAAGAAACTCACGTTCTTTTACAAGATATTATATTTTGCTTCTGAGATTCTGCTTCCTCAGGGACTGCAATAGCAGTAGTTGGCTTCTATTGGAACAGAATGAGAAACGGAGAATTTTTCTTCACCAGAAAAGATGTCATCTAATTGTTTAGAATTTGTGTTATAATTAATATCTTCTTGCCTATCATATTCATCATTGTCTGACTTTTGACATTCACCTCTGGTTGATTTTTTATCACTTTCCTCTTCTTCAACGAGAATATCCAGTATCCAGTAATCTGCTTCTACTCCTTCTTGTCAATGTCTTTTAACAATTAAGCAATATGCCACAATCACATCAAACACACCCAAGACTCAAGACCTGAACCAACAAATAAAGAAAACTGAGTAACCGAGAATGGTCTCGTGGCAGAGATATTTTTTGGGCTAATGCAAGCTAATGAAAAAGATATCTTTCCTACTCACTACTGGTCTCAACTCACATTGATGTACTCACTCCCCTCAGTCTTGAAACTATAACTAGGAAGGTATCAAGAGTAACAAGTTTGTCAAAATAAAACAAAAATACACTGACTGACAGAGCAAATGCAACACCAAGGAGGAGTGGTTCGAAACGGATGAAAGTTGGGGAAAAAACAGAGTCGGCACGGAGGAATAATTGATGTTTATTTCAAACCGATATGCAGGTTACACAATGCGCACGGCATCGACTCAGTAGGATGTAGGACCACCGCGAGCGGCGATGCACGCAGAAACACGTCGAGGTACAGAGTCAATAAGAGTGCGTATGGTGTCCTGAGGGATGGTTCTCCATTCTCTGTCAACCATTTACCACAGTTGGTCGTCCGTACGAGGCTGGTGCAGAGTTCACAAACGGCGTCCAATGAGATCCCACACGTGTTCGATTGGTGAGAGATCCGGAGAGTACGCTGGCCACGGAAGCATCTGTACACCTCGTAGAGCCTGTTGGGAGATGCGAGCAGTGTGTGGGCGGGCATTATCCTACTGAAACAGAGCATTGGGCAGTCCCTGAAGGTACGGGAGTGCCACCGGCCGCAGCACATGCTGCACGTAGCGGTGGGCATTTAACGTGCCTTGAATACGCACTAGAGGTGACGTGGAATCATACTCAATAGCGCCCCAAACCATGATGCCGCATTGTCTAGCGGTAGGGCGCTCCACAGTTACTGCCGGATTTGACCTTTCTCCACGCCGACGCCACACTCGTCTGCGGTGACTATCACTGACAGAACAGAAGCGTGACTCATCGGAGAACACGACGTTCCGCCATTCCCTCATCCAAGTCGCTCTAGCCCGGCACCATGCCAGGCGTGCACGTCTATGCTGTGGAGTCAATGGTAGTCTTCTGAGCGGACGCCGGGAGTGCAGGCCTCCTTCAACCAATCGACGGGAAATTGTTCTGGTCGATATTGGAACAGCCAGGGTGTCTTGCACATGCTGAAGAATGGCGGTTGACGTGGCATGCGGGGCTGCCACCGCTTGGCGGCGGATGCGCCGATCCTCGCGTGCTGACGTCACTCGGGCTGCGCCTGGACCCCTCGCACGTGCCACATGTCCCTGCGCCAACCATCTTCGCCACAGGCGCTGCACCGTGGACACATCCCTATGGGTATCGGCTGCGATTTGACGAAGCGACCAACCTGCCCTTCTCAGCCCGATCACCATACCCCTCGTAAAGTCGTCTGTCTGCTGGAAATGCCTCCGTTGACGGCGGCCTGGCATTCTTAGCTATACACGTGTCCTGTGGCACACGACAACACGTTCTACAATGACTGTTGGCTGAGAAATCACGGTACGAAGTGGGCCATTCGCCAACGCCGTGTCCCATTTATCGTTCGCTACGTGAGCAGCACAGCGGCGCATTTCACATCATGAGCATACCTCAGTGACGTCAGTCTACCCTGCAATCGGCATAAAGTTCTGACCACTCCTTCTTTGTGTTGCATTTGCTCTGTCAATCAGTGTAATTTGCAACACAGAGGAAAATATCACATGACTAAAGAAAAGTTAATATAGCTCACCTTAGGTTCTGGAAGACCAGTGGAGGAACAGTCTAGCATGATGCTTGCACCTATCAACTCATTCCTTGTTAGCAGTGGTGCAGAATTCACAAATTTTGGAGGTATTAACACTTTAACTGTAATGTCTGCACTCGTACGACCAGCTTCATTAACTGCTAGACAGGTGTATACTCCTTCATCATCTTTTGTGATCCTCCTGATTTTCAGTGATTTTCCTCCATCTTTTGGAAGTCTACGAGACTTTTTGGTTCCTATATTCAAATAGCTGCGATCCTTAGGAAAAAAGAAAGACATTATTGATAATGTAAACATAATTCTATTGAAAGTGTAAACATTTTTTATTTTATTTTTAACCATAGTTCATAGAAGGATCAAGAAGTGACAAAATGTAGGCAGTTTGATTATGATGAAAGTTGTTAAAGTGAGATTTTGGAACATTTTTATACAGGGCCAATAACAGAAATAATATTAACTCCTTACCATGGACATGCAGTCTGTGTAACTATGGTAGAAAAATAAACTACTGTAGTACTTTTTCTCACATCTCTCAGGTTTGCTCATTAATTGTACCAGTTTTTATCAGTGTTATTATAAAGAAAACTGAGTCATTGTTCTGCAGATTATTATTACAAAGAAAGTGGAATTTTTTTCTATGCAGTAAAACTGAGAAAATAACTGTTTAAACACTCTATGGAAAGCATGTCTCTCTATTTCTCATGTCTTCAATCACATCATCAATCACTACTGATCTGCATTTAGGGCAGTTTCCCAGGTGGCAGATTCCCTATCTGTTGTTTTGCTAGCATTTTCTTAAATGATTGCAAAGAAATTGGAAATTTATTGAACATCTCCCTTGGTAAGTTATTCAAATCCCTAACTCCCCTTCCTATAAATGAATATTTGCCCCAATTTGTCCTCTTGAATTCCATCTTTATCTTCATATTGTGATCTTTCCTACTTTTAAATCGCCACTCAAACTTATTCGTCTACTGATGTCATTCCATGGCATCTCTCCACTGACAGCTCAGAACATACCATTTAGTCAAGCAGCTTGTTTCCTTCCTCCCAAGTCTTCCCAGCCCAAACTTTTCAACATTTTTGTAATGCTACTCTCTTTCATCAGAAATCACTCAGAACAAATCGAGCTGCTTTTCTTTTTTCCAGTTCTTGAATCAACTAACCCTAGTGAGGGTCCCATACACTGGAACCATACTCTACTTGGGGTCTTACCAGAGACTTATAAGCCCTCTCCTTTACATCCTTACTACAACCCCTAAATACCCCCATAATGATATGCAGAGATCTGTACACTTTATTTACAATCATATTTATGTGATTACCCCAATGAAGATCTTTCCTTATATTAAGAACTAAGTACTTACAATGATCCCCAAAGGGAACTTTCACCCCATCAACACAGTAATTAAAACTGAGAGGACTTTTCCTATTTGTGAAACTCAAAACCTGACTTTTAACCCCGTTTATCATCATACCTTTGCCTACTGTCGATCTCACAACATTATCGAGGTCATTTTGCTGTTGCTCACAATCTTCTAACTTATTTATTACTCTGTACAGAATAAAATCATCTGCAAAAAGCCTTATCTCTGATTCCACTTCTTTACACATATCATTGAAATATATATAAGAAAATATAAAGGTCCAAAATTACTGCCATAAGGAATTCCCTCTTAATTATTACAGGGGCAGATAAAGCTTCGCCTACTCTAATTCTCTGAGTTCTATTTTCTAGAAATATAGCCACCCATTCAGTCACTGTTTTGTCAATTCCAACTGCACTAATTTTTGCCTGTAATCTCCCATGATCTATCCCATCAAATGCCTTAGATAGGTCAATTGCAATAGAGGCCAATTGACTTCCTGAATCCAGGATATCAGCTATACCTTGCTGGAATCCTACAACTTGCGCTTCAGTGGAATAACATTTCCTAAACCTAAACTGCCTTATATCAAACCAGTTATTAATTTTGCAAACAGTCTAATATAATCAGAAAGAATGCTTTTCCAAAGCTTACATGCAATGGATGTCAAACTGACTGGCCGGTAATTTTCAGCTTTGTGTCTATCACCCTTCCATTTATACACAGGCGCTACTATAGCAACTCTCCATTCATTTGATATAGCTCCTCCATGCAAACAATAATCAAATAAGTACTTCAGATATGGTACTATATCTCAACCCATTGTCTTTAGTATATCCCCCGAAACCTTATAAATTCCAGCTGCTTTTCTAGTTTTCAACTTTGTATCTTACTGTAAATGTCGTTGTTGTCATAGGTAAATTTTAATACTTCTTTAGCATTAGTCACTAGTAACTAGTAACCAACAATCTTTACCTACTGCTGACTGAATATGTCTGCCTTTTGAAGATCCTCACGTACACACTCCCCTTGTTCATTAATGATTCCTGGAATATCCTTCTTGGAACCTGTTTCTGCCTTAAAGTACCTATGCATACCTTTCCATTTTTCACTAAAATTTGTATGACCGCCAATTATGCTTGCCATCATGTTATCATTAGCTGACTTCTTTGCTAGATTCAATTTCCTAGTAAGTTCCTTCGATTTCTCCTTACTTCCACAACCATTTCTAACTCTATTTCGTTCCAACCTGCACCTCCTTTTTAATCTCTTTACTTCTCTGTTATAATATAGTGGATCTTTACCATTCCTTACCACCTTTAAAAGTACAAACCTATTTTCACATTCCTCAACAATTGCCTTAAACCCATCCCAGAGTCTGTTTACATTTTTATTTGCAATTTTCCAGTGATCATAGTTACTTTTTAAAAACTCCCTCATGCCTGTTTTATCAACCACATGGAACTGCCTAATAGTCCTCATTTTAATATCTTCTTTTCTTTCACATTTATTTTTAACTACCACAAAAACAGCTTCATGATCACTAATAACATCTATTACTTCAGTTTCTCTATAGAGCTCATTTGGTTCTATCAGCACCACATCCAGAATATTCTTCCCTCTAGTTGGTTCCATCACTTTCTGAATCAGATGCCCTTCCCATATTAACTTACAGTATTTGCCATTTTTGGTCATGCTTCCTGTCATTCGCATTACCATCCCAATTGACGTTTGGTAAATTGAGATCACCTCCTTCAAACACATTCCTTTCTTTATTGTTTCCCACATAGCTGATTATCTTATCAAATAATTTTGAATCAGCGTCTGCGCTACCATTAGGATCTAGAAATTTCACTCCCAGTTTCCCACATACCCACTTCATTAGTCTCATTTAAATCCCGATCACCTTCCAGTCAGTATCCCTCCTACACAGTATTCCACTGATAACAATCTCCGCTTCCTTAAAATTCACCCGTGCTGCATTTACCAGGTCCCACACATCCCCAACTATGTTGGTACATATACATGCTTGTCTTACGTTGTTACTACCAACGTGAAACACTACCACCTTCTCCTTTCCCTCCTCCTTCTCTTCTACTTTCCTCAACATCTGCCTTAACCTAATTCCTGGATAACACTCTACCCTGGTACCCTTTCCTGCACACACTTTCCCCACATGTCTAACAATGGAATCCCCCATGACCAGAGCCTCAACCCTACCCACCTCATTTGATCCCCTCCCCTCCTGGTCAGTCCTATCTTTCCTGATAGCTGCAGAAGCTACTTCCTCCCTTTTCTCCATCCCATGACCCTGTTCCACCTGTCTTTTCCTATCTACTACTCCAGATTTCCCTTTCCTACCTTTTCCCTTTCTGCTACCTCCACACTTGTCAGCATTAGCTCCCTGTTCCTCATATTCCCTTGGTCATTCTACCTGCAGTGACTCGTACTGATTTCTCACAGGTGCCTGTCCTGAAATCTGATCCTGAATGGAGCCCTTAGCCTGCAATCTCCTTCCCCTTAAATCATTAGACCACCTTCTTCTACAATTCCAGTCTTTCCTTCCCATCCCTCTTTTACACCTACTGTATCCTCTACATTGTTTGGAGGCCTACTTTCCTTCCTGTCCTCTGAAAGAATCCTAATTATCTCCCTCAAACTCTCCAACTCCTCCCTCATACTACTTAATGCCTGGCCACACTCACAGTTCCTACACTTGCACTCCTTAGTCATTCTTTACTGAATAATGAAAATAAAATAAAAATAAGATAACTTATTCTGTGCAAAATAAAAATGAAAGGAAAGAAATATTTTCTAGGATAGTTCACAAAGATAACACGACAATAAAATAATTAATATAGGCTACTACTACACTACGATACTACTTAGTTGTATGATTTTTTATTCCTACAACACCCTAACAGGATGAAAATTGCGGTTAAATACTGGAAACAGAGAATAAGACACAAGAATTACACAATTCTAAACTGTAGTTAAGTCTACCCTAATTACTACAACAGAATTCTAGTAAGAGAGTTACTACAGATACCACAGATACTATACTGGTACTACACATATATTTCACAGTAATTGAATAAACACACTATTTTCTAATAAGATACTATAATATACTACAATAATTTTAAACTATGTTCGGACTACATTCAGATACTACAATTCACTACAATAATTTTAAACTACATTCAGGTGTATTCTAATTACAACAGGTAATTACTAAGTACAAAGAGAAAAAGAAATTACAATTAAAGTTTGAAATTCACAAGACTACTCAAAATAATAGAATAAGCACTCTAATTTCTAATAAGTTAGTATAATACACTACAATCATTTTTAAACTACGTTCTGTCATATCCTAATTATAATAGGTCATTACTAAGCACAAATAAAAATAAAAATTTTAATTGGATGCAGTTATGCATCAGTAGACTAAGCGCCATTTGACGAAAATTGAGATTTTAGCGCCATCGTGTAGAGAAAGGCTTGAATTATTTATAAAAAATTCCCCACTGCATTACAAGAGGCCGTTAGTTGTTAGTAAACAGAAAACCTAAGCGACAATGCGGTAATCAGTAAAAATGTAAATTGCATCAGTAGACTATGCGACTTTCCAGTTTGCATCATTAGACCAAGTGCCACATTCCTCACATTGCGCATGGTTGATAGTGAGGGAACCCGGGTTTTCGATAGTGCTGACATTTTTACGTGGCGATACATTGAGTGGTTTATCAAGTGACGAAGTTCAGCGATGTATCAAGTACTTCCAAAAGTAAGGAGAAGGACAATGCTACTAATGCAGCTTGCTAAGAAGGTTGCGTCTGAGAATCATTCTCTAGAATTTGATGGTGAATCTCAGGAAGTAAATCTAAATAAGTCAAGACAGGGACAACAACGGGAAAGTAGAGTTCCCTTTCACCAGGCATTAATACCCCTGTGGGCAAAAGGAAAACCTATCTCTGAAGCCAAACTAAGAGACTTTGGTTCGCTGATGCACCTAATACCTGCAGATGCCAAACAATTTTACCAGATCCTTCAAGCAGATTCTAACATCATGGATGACTAGATGGATTTAATGGAGATCCTGATTTCGAGATTGAATGAACTGAGAGCAACAATCTTATTACCTGTCCAGTGATTTGTGTGTATTTATGGGCGAAAATATCTTTAATCACATTTCCTATCTCAAGCAGAACAAAACACCCATAGGCTTAAAACATCACGTCAATACTGTACTCTCAGAATATAACAGGCCTATCATGAGGAAAAATCCATTCAAAAATTTTATAGACTACAATGGCTCATGTCTTACCATTTGTATTTGAGTCAGATAAGTTGAAACTCCTCAAATCAGTAAGTCGTTATAGCAACGATTTTAGAGAATAGCTTCCCTTCTAGAATTTCTCCATCTAAAACTTGAATAACGTACCAGAGTTGTGGTGCGGCTCATGCTGGATCAAGCACTTAACGGGCCTTTTCAGACAGTAGGAGATTCAGTTTTTAATCATGGCTGCCGCCACGTTATATTTTTTGAAGTTTTACTCAGTAGATACTCAACAGTTAGGGGTTATTGGTGTAGCATCGTGATACATTATTCGCACTTGAGGAAAACCTTAAATTCCATTCGTCAAGAAAATCTATGTAGTGCGAGTATAAAAATGTTGAAATTTGGTGAGAAGGTACAATCTATTATCCTACAACACCAGTAATACCATATTTAGCAAAATTACATTTGCTCGAATTTACACATAAAACCAAATTTAAACGCGATTATCTCACAACCAACTTTTGGCACTTAGTCTAGTGATGCATAACGGCATCCAATTAGTCCTAAAGTTAGATATTCGCAAGAACTACCGCTACTCAAGGATTACCCATGAAGTTAAACACGTAGACAGATTAATATTAGTACTACTTTATCCTATTATGCTCTAGTAGAAATAAAACCTGCCATTTGCACAAAAATACACACAAATATAACAGGCAAGATACTATCTAATATACCGTATCGACACCTACAGTTCTCAACTGAAATGTGGTTATGTGATATTACAGATGGTGGATTACTATTATTTTCCCCACTCCGCGGGAGAGAGAATAAAAGTGTCTTTAAATGCTGAAAAATATGATGTTGTTTACAATAATTTCTCAAAAGTATTGATCAATCAATCAATCAATCAATCAATCAATCAATCAATCAATCAATCAATCAATCAATCAATCAATCAATCAATCAATCAATCAATCAATCCTGATCTGCATTTAGGGCAGTCACCCAGGTGGCAGATTCCCTATCTGTTGTTTTCCTTAGGCTTTTCTTAAATGATTTGAAAGAAATTGGAAATTTGTTGAGAAAAGGCTCATAAATACTGAAAGATCAAGGGTGTGAAATATAAATTACGGATATTTTAACTGCCTACTCAGAACTACAAATGATCGGAATACAAGAATCAGCTGATTTTTGTTTATATTTTCTTGTTACACTATACCCTTTGTTCATACTGTAGCCAACAATGCCAATATTTGAATACGAAGAGCGACAATAGCCAATAACAACAAGACTGTTAAATATTTTGCCAGTGAAATATTGTATATTCTGTTGAAATCGCTTGTTTAATCAAAATTTACAACAGTATCACGTTATTTAAAGAAGTTATAACTTTCGTGATAGGTGGAACCGCTGAACTGCTATTTGAAATACCCTGTCAAATGCCTGCACTAATAGACTATAACCGCTGTCAATATTACGACTCCTTTTAATATCCCGTCTTTGTATTTTATCAACAAACCTACTGATATTTTAATAATAATATTAAAAAGAAAGAGATATTTCTTCTTTCACGCTGTCCTAAATTACATGTAATCTAGCGAACGCCTATGGATCTATTCAGTGCGAAAATTGTAAATAAATATCACTATTTGCAGATTACTACAAACAAACACTAAACACCAATATTTGTGGAACTAAATGTGTCACACACGCACAAAATATGCTAAGTTTTCTACAACTATTAACTACTTTATCACTGAGATAATACAGAGCTCTTGGAACAGCCAACCACTTTCTAGCACATCCGGCTGGCACCAGAAGGAACCCTTCTTTCTGGTGTTCTGGGGAACATCAGAGAGAGTGGGAATGATGCCAGAAAGAACCCTTGTTTGTGATGTTAAGGGTGTGAGGATGTTCCATCCTCATCTAAAAAGATGTGAATGCTGCTCTGCCAAACTCTGCATTTGATTGGTCAAGTGGTTCCCTTGTTTTGGAAGGGCAAGACATGAAAACTGGGGGATTTATATCCTAAGACACAAAAGTAGGCATCTCAGCCTCTGATCTTCGTTCTCTACCAAGGTGGAGATGTCCATTTCAAGCTCTCACTCCTCTGGGCAGTTCTGGCCTAGAAAATGGGATAATGTAAGTGTATTTTCTTTAACAGGTCTTAACTACACAAAGGATATTACTTGCCTATAATGAAATATGTAGCAGAAACCTGGTAAGAGAGAAAGAGATAACATGGTTGAAAAAGAAAATGAAAGATAAAGTAAAAGAAAAGAAGAAAACTTGGAAGGAATGGAAAACACAAAAGAGTGAAGAGAGTAGCCAGATAAATGGAAGTGAAAAAGAGTTTGCAAAAAGGTAGTAGCCAAACAAAAGAAGAAAATTTGGGAAACATTCACCCAGGAAGTAAAGGCATATTTTGAACTGTGGGATAAAATGATAATTTAGAACTATAAGAAACTGTAGGAATGCAATGATGAACACAAGATTTGTGAAGAACAAGGAAGGAGTAATACTGACAAAACTAGAAGAGATAATGAACGGATGAAAATAATATTTCCGTGAACTGCTGAACGTGAGAAACAAGAGATGTGGAGAACGCATCTAGGCAACAGGAATAGAAGAAGTAACAAGTAAGGAATCAGACATTTCAATGACAGATGTGGAATGGGCAATTAAAAAGATGAAGATGGGAAAAGCTGTGAGAATAGAAGAAGCCATAGAAATTAATGAGGCTGCTGGACCAGTGGGACATGAGTGGGCTCAAGTGTGTATGGAGAGAGAAAAAGGTGTCCAGGATAGGGAAAATATAATCAATATTCAAGAAAGGAAATAAGAAGATGTGCAGTAACTACCGAGGAATCACCATATTCTCCCATGTTGCCAAGATAATGAAAAGAATACCAGAAAGAAGAATAAGAGAAAAGGTGGAAAGTCAGTTACAAGAGGAACAACTTGGAGTCAGAAGCAGAAGGTCAACAGTAGAACCCATTTTCTTCCTGAGACAGATCATTGGAAAGAGGTGGGAATATGGGAAGGATATAGTAATGACTTCTATATGCGTATAAAGGCATAGGACAGCATTCCGAGATTAAATGTTTGGGAAAGCTTGACATACATTGGCATTTGCAAGGAACTAATAACAATGATAAAAAATATATATGATAACTGTTACAGCAGTGTGAAGACAACAGTGGGTAGAACAGAATGGTTTGGAATTGACAATGGACTAAAACAAGCGAATGTTTTGTCAACTTTAATGTTCATAATGGTGATGGATGACATCGTAAAAGGCAGCAAGGGAAGATTATGGAAAGGGGAAGAATGAATGTAATGATGTTTGCAGATGATGATGTAATCTGGGGAGAAGATGAGGAGGATGTACTACAACAGCTGAATGTACTGAATAGAAGGATTGAACAATGGGGATTGAGGGTCAGTTTAGAGAAGAACAAGACAATGGTGATAAGTAGAGGAAATAAAGAAGGAAAAGGAGCTATCAAATTTAGAGACAAGGAACTGGAAAAAGTAGAACACTTCAAAAGATGTACCAATGAAGGATAAAGAAGTAATGTACAAGGGATATTACTTACCTAAACTGACATATGCAGCAGAAACCTGGACATTGATTCAGAGAGATGAGAGTAGAATACAAACAGCTGAAATGAAATTCCTGGTAAAGAAGATGAGAAGGGATAGAGTAAGAAATGAAGACATATGAAAAGAGCTAAATGTGCAAAAAATAAATGACAAACTAGAACAAAATAGAGTGATGTGGTCTGACATGTCATCTATGAAAGAAGAAGAAAGATTGCTGAGACAAGCACTGGAAAGACAGATGACAGGGAAGAGAGGATGATTTAGTTAAATTATAACTGTGAGGTTCTTGAGTCTGTTAAAACTAATTTAGTGTAACATAAATTTAGAAAGTACCTAAAAATGATAACATTTATTAACAGATTATACCTGTTTTTAATTAATAGTATCATTTTCTGGTATAATCTGGTAATAGGTGTTTTCTTCAAAGATCCTGAAAAGGGGTTACCCACAAGGATCTAGCTGTAGACCTGGTTTTTGGAACATTTTATACGATGACCTTCTAACTTTACATCTTCCTGTTGGTTGTAAAGTTATGGCCTACACTGATGACGCCCTTCTTTTAATTAAAGCAGATAATGTGCAGGATCTGAGTGTAAGAGCAAATTTGTCTCTTGACATTTTGTTTACTTGGGGTTGTGATAATAAATTACAATTTAATCCCCAGAAAACAAAGGCCATGCTTGTTACAAGGAGAAGGAAACTAAGAAAACCTAATATTAAAATGAATGGACAAAATATCACTATTGAAAATCTTATTCTTTATCTGGGAGTTGTACTTGACAAGAAGTTAACCTTCAGGGCCCATTTCAACAAACTACAACAGAAAGGCAGCAAGTTTATGCAAGGTTTAGCTATTGCCTGCAGACCTTCTTGGGGACTAAATTCAGAGGTACTAAGAATTATTTATGATACAGCGTTTGTACCTCTGATATTGTATTGTGTTTCCTCTTTTTGAATGACACTTGAGAAGAAATGGGCTCAGCATAAATTGATGCAAATTCAGAGAGGATTTGCTCTTCGTATTTCCCGTGCTTACTGCACCACCTCTACTGATGCAGCTCTTCTTATTGCAGGCATTCAGCCGCTATTTCTGACGGCGATAGCAAAAGCTGAACTCACTTTTTTGAAGAAAAACAAAGTGTCACCAATGCCCATTCTGAATACCACTCTAGAGCAACCTTGTCATTTTCTACAGTCTGATCACCCAAGTCTCTTCAAAAACTTCATTTATGAAAATTGTTCAAGTACAGATGGACAGGACAGAGTTGGATGTGCCTTTATTGTTCTTGAAAACGATTCTGAGGTGTTCTCATCCCAGTACAAACTCTCTTCTACATGCTCTATTTTCCAGGCTGAACTGTGGGAGATCAAGTCTGCGATCGAATGGTGCAAATCTAACAATAAGAATTTTGGTTATTAAGTGATTCGCAAGCTGCGCTGAATGCGATAAATAATAACTATAATCTGAATCCAATAGCTGTAGCTATTAGAACCACAGCTCAACAAAGTCCGCACATCTGTTTTGACTGGATTCACGGTCATTGTGGAATATCTGGAAACAAGAAAGCTGATCTACTGGCAAAAGCAGCGGCTACATCTAATTTGGAAATTTCTTATGACAAAACGTCACCTAGCTACGCTAGAAAAATCATAAAGAAGCATGTAATTCATCAATGGAACAACATTTGGACTTCTTCCACTAGTGGCCAAGTTACCAGAGAAATATTCTTCCCTGAGGTTTTCAACCGCCTACAAAGTAACGTATTGGTGCCAAGCTTTGAAATTTTTGACTGGTCATGGCAAATTTGGTTACTATTTGCATTGATTCAGAATTAATCGCCCTGATTGCTACATGTGTGTTTGCGGATCCTCACAAACTGTGGATCACCTACTGTTTGAATGTGCATTTGAAAGAAGAACATTGCATTATCAAAACCCCTGTATCATTTGTTTAAGAAGCCGTTCTGTTACAAATATTTTATTAACTTCATCCACTTCATTTTCCATCAGTTTGATACATGAATTATTTTTCATTGTAAAACTGAATGTGTATTTTAACTACAACCCTAGTATACTATGTAAAACAGGGTTCCAAACTGCTTTGGATATTTAATAATAATAATAATAATAATAATAATAATAATAATAATAATAATAATAATAATAATAATAATAATAATAATAATAATAATAATAATAATAATAATAAATAATAATAATAATAATAATAATAATAATAATAATAATAATAATAATAATTATTATTATTATTATTATTATTATTATTATTATTATTATTATTATTATTATTATTATTATTATTATTATTATTTCTTTTTTGGGGTTTTCCTAAATTTATATTACACTAAATTGGTTTCAACAGACTGAAGAATCTTACAGTTACATATTTTCAATCAGTCAATACTGATCTGCATTTAGGGCAGTCACCCAGGTGGCAGATTCTCTATCTGTTGTTTTCCTAGCCTGTCTTTATATAAAAAACATCAGCTTTATGTTTCCAGATTTTGTAAGGCTAAGTGTGAGTTGAATTAAAGCATAGCATGTGACAGGACAGAATGTTTCCAAGTAACATTTCCCTCCTTCTGTTCAAAGACTTTTATTGACCGTCGTGTTTTACATATAGGACACAGAGACAAGTGATTTGTTTTGCGTGTATACAAAGTGTTATGTATTCTATCAACCCATGACATTCTGAGTAGGCATTGGTTGCACCACATCCCAAGTGATCAAAGTTTATTGGTAGTGTTCTCTGTTAGAATCCAAGCCTCAGCACCATAAAGTAAGACAGAATATATAATACCAAAGTAAACGGAGAAGGAGATTAATATTAAAGTCCCTGTTACAGAGGAGTTTACTCATTCTCTTGAATGCAGTCCTTGCCTATTCAATCCGGGGCCCAATTTCAACAGTATTGTTCCAGCTGTGTTCAAGTGTGCAGTCAAGATACTTAAAGTGCTGGACTTGCTCCAGTAATGTGGCAGCTACTGTCAAAAGTTAACAGGTGTTTAAACACAGACCTGCTGCAGCACTATGTTTAACCACACAGGTTAGTAATGTTTGTAGATCTTCAGCACTTGTTGCAAGCAGAACAGTATCATCTGCATATCGCAGATTATTTATTGCTATCCCATTAACAATGCTGCTCTCCTGTTTTCCTCCTGTATTCTTGGTTAAACCATGGGAAATTGTTGATAAAACTGAGGTAATTGAAGGAATAGGTGACCATAAGGCTGTAATAATGGATGTAGGACTCATACCAAAAGTGCTTAATAAGAGGGTCCAAGATATTACACAGAAAAACTAAAGTTGATGAATTTGGGACTTACCTTAAATCACAATTCAGTTGTTGGATAAGTGAAAGGAATAATATGGATGCACTATGGGCTAAATTTAAAGGAATCATTTGGGAAGGAGAGAGGAGGTTTGTACCTGTTAAGAAGGGTAAAATGACCTCAGACCATGTTTATTATACAAGGGAAATAAGAAAATTAAAAAGAAAATGTAGAATAGTAAACAGGAAAATCAAAGAGTGTAGGGAGAATAAACTAGAAAACAGCTAATGAGGGAACTGAATAGAGTGAAAAAGGAAGCAAAAGAGAATTATATGAATGGCATACTTCAAGAGGGTAATGACCACAAAGGGAAATGGAAAAAAGCTGTATTCATATATTAGGAATTAAAAAGGAAAAGGAGTCCAAATTCCTACAATGGTGGGAAAAGGGGGTGAACACTATTTAACAGATACTGAGAAAGCAAATCTATTTAGAAGGGAATTCAGACATTCAGTAGAAGATTGTCAGGAGTTGGAAACAGTAACAGAAGATAGAGAGGGAGAGACACATAGGGAAACAAGAAGCTTCTCATTCACAAATGAAGATATTTTCAGAGAAATCCAACTGCTTCAGCAAGGAAAAGCAGCAGGAAGTGATCAAATTACTGGGGAGGTATTAAAGACAATGGGGTGGTACATAGTGCCTTATTTAAAATTTCTCTTTGACTATGTCATAAATAATAGTGTAATACCAAAGGAATGGAAGGAATCTATAATAATACCAATTTATAAAGGAAGGGTGATAAAAGGAAACCAGAGAACTACAGACCAATCAGCCTGACCAGTATAGTTTGTAAAATACTGGAGAGTACATCAGACGGATATGTGATGATAAAAATTGGTTCATGAGGAGCCAGTACGGATTTAGAAAGAAATTTTCTTGTGAGGCACAACTGGTGGGATTTCAGCAGGACATATCAGATCAGTTGGATTCAGGAGGCCAGTTAGATTGCATAGCCATAGATCTTTTCAAAGCCTTTGATAGAGTGGAACATGGAAAATTATTAAAGAAATTGGAAGGAATAGGATTGGACGTAAGGGTTATACATTGGATAAGAACATTTCTAAATTCAAGGGTTCAGAAAGTCGAAGTAGGAAATAATATATCACAGGAAGAGAAAGTTTGGAAGGGAATTTCACAGGGTAGTATAATCGGTCCATTACTTTTCTTAATATACGCAAATGATTTAGGTAACAATATAACATCAAAAATAAGATTGTATGCAGATGACATAATTGTTTATAGAGAAATAAATAACATTGAGGATTTTTCAGAATTACAAAGGGACCTTGAGAGTATCCAACAATGGGTTGAAGAAAATAATATGAAGGTTAATGGAGGCAAATCAACTGTTACAACATTTACAAACAGGAGCTTTAAAACTGAATTTGAATATACTTTGGATGAGGTAGTTATCCCAAAAGATGGCAAGTGCAAATACTTAGGTGTGAGATTTGAAAGTAATTTGCACTGGAAGGGTCATGTTGATGACATTGTTGGGAAAGCATACAGATCGTTACATGTCATAATGAGGCTACTTAAAGGATGCAACAAAGAATTAAAAGAAAAAAGTTACTTGAGTATGGTTCGTCCATTATTGGAATATGCAAACAGTGTTTGGGATCTTCACTAAGAATACCTAATAAAAGAAACAGACAGTGTGCAGAGAAAAGCAGCAAGATTTATAACAGGGGATTTCAGGAGAAAAAGCAGTGTATTAGAAATGTTAGAGGAAATTGGTTGGGAAACTTTAAGTAAGAGAAGGGAGAAAACTAGACTTATAGGATTATATAGAGCCTATACAGGAGAAGAAGCAAGGAGAGAAATCCGTGAGAGGCTTCAGTTGGAAAATAATTATATCGGCAGAACTGACCACAAGTATAAAATTAGAAGGAATTTTAGCAGAAGCGATTGGGGTAAATTTTCATTCATTGGGAAGGGTGTGAAGGAGTGGAACAGTTTACCAGGGGTAGTGTTTGATCCTTTTCCAAAATCTGTACAGATATTCAAGAAGAGAATAAACAGCAACAGAGAAAATAAATGAAGTGTTAGAGGGCATTCGACCGGTGCAGGTTATTGTAAAAAAAAAAAAAAAAAAATGTGTGTGAATAAATTAATTCCATCCCCTGGTCTAAGGAGTTTGGACAGCCCAAGTAGGGGACTGCCTGTAGGGGTGAAGTACAGTGGGGACTTCGAGGGCCCTGGGACCGCTACGGTAGCTGTGAAGGCCCTTCAGGAACTCTGAAAAGTGGTGGCAAAAGGGGCTCTGGTTAAGACGCAGCAGGTCGTTATGCTACTTAGATTCCAAAATGGGTAAAATATAAATATGTAAATAAATGCAATGTTAATTTTAATCTTATAACAGTTGTGTAGTATTATTAGAAGTAATTTCACATACTGTATATGAGTTGACTATGTTTGTAAGTATAGGAGATATTATAAGTAGAATTTTGTAAACAATATAAATGTATTAAGGATGATGTGTGTGTTTAATAGAAAAAATTGTTAGTATAAATTGTATAATATTTTATTCTGGGAAAATTTTCTTCTTCTCTTGTTAATTTAAAATTTAGTGCTTAACAATAATGTATTTTAGTGTAGACACCTCATTTGCAAATAAAGAGTTTTTGATTTGATTTTGATTCCAATACTTCAAAAAATATCCTTTCAGAGTAGAGGAGTGGAAATAGAACACAGCCTTGCCTCACTCCCTGCTTTATTTCAATAACACAGGTGTTCAACCTTAACTGATGTGGTCTGATTCCAGTACTGGTTTGCAATGATTCAAATGTCTCTACCAACCTGGCCTATATCATGTACTATATACAGCAATGTTTCAAGTTGTTTTATAATCGACAAGCCAAGCATATACATCCACAGATATATCTACACATCTTTGCACCAAAACCTGCATACCTAACAATGCCTCTCTGGTTCAAAATCCATTATGAAGTCCAAACTGGACACCTATGTATGACTCACATTAGCTGTACATTCTTTGCACGTAATATATTTATGAAGGTCTTGAGAACATGGCTCATTAGCCTTATGATTCTATAATCTCTATGAGTTTTACCCCATTGTTTTCTTTGGGAAAGGGATGAAAGTTGATTTCAACCAGTCATTGGTATATGCCAGATTTAATAGCTTTATCAGGGTATCCTCCAATTTGTCTACTTTAAGAATATTTAATATTTTTTACAGGTATATCACCAGGTCCCGGTGCTTTTCTGTTATTGCATCTCTTAAATAACAGACAAACTGATCTTCAAATCTGTAAATACCTGATCCTGGTCATTGCATTTCACTTATTCCCAAGATGTTTATTTGGAGTCTTTCCATTTCTCTGATGACGTAGATTTTTCCACCTTCATGCGTATTTCTCACATTCCAAGAGCATATCTTCATTATGACTAACCCAGAGATTATTAGCATCCCTACTAAATGCCTACTGGGGACTGGGGCCCCAAGGTATTTGATTGTACAGCCATACTGATATCCTGGGGAAAATTAATTGAGGTGGTTTCCCATTGCCTTCCTCAATATCATTTTGAGCTATTCATCAGCCACCCTTCACATAGGGAACAGTCACTACTGTAGCTGCTTCTCTGAGGTACAGATGCAACAGATGATATCTGTTCCCAACTTGGATACAGATACCTTTTACACTGGGCGAATTGGTCGTGTGGTTAGGGGCGTGCAGCTGTGAGCTTGCATCCGGAAGATAGTGGGTTCGAACTCCACTGTCGGCAGCCCTCAAGATGGTTTTCCGTAGTTTCCCATTTTCACACCAGGCAAATGCTGGGGCTGTACCTTAATTAAGGCCACGTTTGCTTTCTTCCCACTCCTACGCCTTTCATGTCCCATTGTCACCATAAGACCTATCTGTGTCGGTGTGATGTAAAGCAAATTGTGAAAAGATAACTTTTACTCAATTAACCTGAGTACTGGGCTGCCTAGTGCCACCGTGGCTCAGGCGGCAGCATGCCAGCCTCTCACCACTGAGTTCTGTGGTTCAAATCCCGGTCACTCCATGTGAGATCTGTGCTGGACAAAGTGGAGGCGGGACAGGTTTTTCTCTGGGCACTCCGGTTTTCCCTCTCGTCATTCATTCCTGCAACACTCTCCAATATCATTTCACTTCATCTGTCAGTCATTAATCATTGTCCCAGAGGAGTGCGACAGGCTTTGGCAGCTGGCACAATTCCAATTATTGCTGCTAGATGGGGGCTTCATTCATTCCATTTCCTGAGCCAGTCATATGACTGGAAACAAACTGTGGATTTTCATTTATATTTTCACTGGGCTGACACCTTCTGAAAGACTTCCTCCAGGCCACAAGGAAAGCTGGTCAACATGGAAGACGCTCAACAGGTTGCGTTCAGGAGTTGGAAGAACAAAGACCAACATGAGAAAGTGGGGTTTGGTCTCTGACTCCACTCTATGTGAATGTGGTGAAGAACAGACAATGAGCCATCTCCTTGTTTGTAACTTGTGTCCAACTACTTGCTCTCTCCAGAATGTGATGGACGCTACCTAGGAAGCATGTAAATTAGCCGCTTACTGGTCACACCACATTTAATTTATTTTGTATTTATGGAGAGCTTAAATCACATCGTTACCTGCCATCATCAGAAATGATTAATAATTATAGTACCAGATTTGTTATTGTCCTGTTATTATTACTGTAAGTATAATGTATGTTTCTGACACGATTAAATAAATAAATACTGGGCTGCCTGTTCCACCACTTACACTATACCAAAGCCTTTTTTCAAAACTGTAGGTACCGTTAAGGTCTTCACTCATATGCTGAGCTGGAACCCTTGTCAGAATGCTATGGGAGTGAGAGAGACAGCGCTATGTCACAGGCGGAGAACCAGCCGGATGACGTAATCGCCACGTTCTGCCGACTCACCCATCTAGAACTAACTGGAACAATTTTTTATATCTACAAAACGCTGTTATCTACAAAATAATAAAGTACACCATCGTCAAGGTTATATTTTAAAAGTAAAGTAGCCAAAATATGAAGAAAATCCACCTACTGGTTTCTGAGATATTAGGTGGAAAAGAAACAGATTTTTTCGCTTGAAGCAGAGAGCCAGCTCCACTTTCAGTATATAAGAGCCTCGCCTCGAGGAGTAAAAGCAATTGCAATCCACAACTCGACCATGTCAGATGGTACTATCGCTGTGTCGCGTTACGCGAAGTTGTTCATTGAAGTTGTAAGATTACTGCCGTGCTAAAAGACTTAGAAAAATCTGGCATGTACTAAGACAGTACTTATAAATTTTCTACTATGTTACAGACTTGTAGGAATCCAGCGTGTATTAAGTTGAACTTTGTTATTCTCAATAACTTATAAAATTTATACAGTGCTACGGACTTTGAAAATCCAGCATTTTTTACGTGGAACTCTGTTATTATAAGTAACTTGTAAAATTTCGGCAGTGTTATGGACTTGGAAAAATACTGCATGTGCTAATTCGAACTCTATTATTATCGGTGACATCTCCGAACTTGGTAAAATTTCTGCGTGTGTTTAACATTGAACTGTGACTTCTCATAACTTAGAATATTTTGAGAATTAAGAACTCAGTAATTATCATAGGTGAGTGGGGACAATTTTCTCAAATATGACTTGTGTTTGAACAGTGATAGCATATAGCTGAGTAAACCTTAAAGACATTTTATGACCTTTTTATAAAATAGTGACCCTAGCGAAGCTAAATAACACTTAAAATTTTCTTAAGATCTGTGTTGGTGATAACTAGAGACAGTTAAAAACATCGTGCATGTGTATAGGACATGGACTGAACTTACACTCAGCATTCCAATAAGCTTTGAACATTAAGTTTTGTTTTGAACTTGATACGTGTTCGGAATGCCAAAGACATTGTTTTCTCGTGTAAATAGTTTGAATTATGTCTGGCTCCTTGGCTAAATGGTTAGCGTACTGGCCTTTGGCCACAGGGGTCCTGGGTTTGATTCCTGGCAGGGTTGGGAATTTTAACTATCATTGGTTAATTTCGCTGGCACGGGGACTGGGCGATGTGCCGTCTTCATCATTCATTTCATCCCCATTATGATGCGCAGGTCGCCTACAGGTGTCAAATAGAAAGACCTGCACCTGGCAAGCCAAACTTGTCCTCGGACACTCCCGGCTCTAAAAGCCATACGCCATTTCATTTCAGTTTGAATTATATGAACTGTGTCTTCAAAACCTAATTTTACTAAAGAAGTGTGACTATTTAAAAGCTGTGGTAACTTTGAACTGTGATGTGTGTTTCAAATGCTTCAGACTGTGATTTAATTCATTTAAAAGCCATAACTATTTCTAATAGTGATGATTACTTTGATGTTATATGACGGACTGTGATTCAAGGTGCACATAACAGACTGTGATTCTTAGTGCAATTAGGAATGCTATTTATCATTGACTTGCGAATATTCAATTAACCAGACAGTGCTAATGTTAACACTCACGATCAGTTTTCAATTGTTCTTGTGTATCTACCACATTATACGACACCAGAAATCTTGACCGAGTGTTAATCCTCATATCAACTCAACACATGACTCGATGTGGGACATAGTACGTGGTACGACGCTGGGGATGGTACGTAGTTCGACGAGGGATATAATACATGGTACAGCGAGGGAAATGGAACATTGTATGATGTTGGAGATAATAGGTAGTTTGACGTAGTGCTGACAACATCTATGGACTTCCAGTTGTTGTTCATGGAACCACATTCACCAGTTCCAGCCTCCTAAAAACTTTCAGGTGATATGAGTGCATTTAGCATTTTAAACTGGTAAAAGCAAGTGATTACTTTAAAAACTACTTATTGCACTCGACAGTTACCGACTTACTGAAGAGGCACTTTATTATTTTCAAATCATTCTTTTACAGTGATACGCTAACTATGAGTGTCTATCTCATTACAAGTGAAGATTCATTTTTGAGTGATAATTAATTTAATAATTTAAACTGATTTAGGTGCTTCAAAATAATTTAATTTCCAATTATTCAAATACTAGCAAGATACCCGTGCTTCGCTACGGTATTATACTGAAATTTATAATTGAATGCTTATTGTTTTATATAAAATCTGCTGACTCATTTTCTGAGAGAATCTGCCAAAATTTGCAATCTGACTCGTTTTCTAATAGATTACGGCAAGTTTTCCCCCATTTTTCAATCTTTCTTTCCAGCAATCAATTTCGTACCTTGCGGGCTATGTCCAGGTGTTCCACCCAGTCAGTTGGGTCCCTAAATCTTTGTCATCTTTTCCTATAAGCATTTTTAATATGGATCAAATTCTTCAGGAGATCCGGCGTGGTGTCGTCTTGGGTGCCTTGGTGATACTGAACCCACGGCCGGATTGAATTCTTAGTCATTATGCGTCCAGGACCCGATTCCAGCGCAGTCCCCACATTTAACGACGGTCCAGAACATTGCTATTATTATTATTATTATTATTATTATTATTATTATTATTATTATTATTATTATTATTATTATTATTATTATATGTTCTGGACCCCACTTGGTGGTAAATTACATCTGCTGCCATTGTCATTGTTGACAATGTGACCAGCACCATTGTCGCGCGTAGGCAAGTGTGCGGGATTTCTGGCGATACGGAGCATGAGAGGGGTCTCAGGTAGTGATCGATTCTTAAGATCCAGTACAGAGAAAGAAGTTTGCAGAGCGAAATAATAAATGTTATTTTGCTAAATGAAAATTTATTCAAATGTCTAGGCACTTAAATAACCTTGTTCTTATCTCACATTTAAAACTGAGATATTACTTGGAAATATATTCTTTCATGTATATTCAACCAAAATTGAAATTCTGAAAATTCTTTGCTATAATTTAAATGAAGTTGAAAAAACTTATTTCTTCATGAAATTCATAAGTTAAATGTGGTTTCATAAGTCTTTAGAATGTTCTGGAATAAACACTTGTTTTCGTAAATCAATCTTGTATGAAACTTGAAGTCTTTCTAAATCAATGCCTAAAAGTTTTTTTTCTAAGTTTTACACCACAGTAATCTATATATATAAAATAACTTGGACTGACTGACTGACTGACTGACTGACTGACTGACTCATCATCGCTGAGCCAAAACTACTGGACATTAAGAATGAAATTTTGGGGATATATTCACATTAAGATGTAGGTGCTCGCTAAGAGAGGATTTTTGGATATTCCGTTGCTAAGGGGGTGAAAAGGGGGGTTAAATTTTAAAATGAGTGTATCTATATCTCAAAACTTTAAAAGTTTACACATGTAAAAATTGGTATTTAGAATCTTCTTTAAAAATAAGGAAACACATATTTTTTTGTTTTCAGAAAATCCCAATAGGAGGGGTGAAAAAGGGTAAAAAGGGGGTTGAATGCCTTTAATCTGGATACCAGTACTTATATCTCAGAAACTGAAGATATTACAGACCTGAAAATTGGTACGTTTGATCTCTTTTAAAAATAAAGAAACACGTATTTTTTTGTTTTTGGAAAATCCAATTAATGGGAGGGTGAAAAGGGGGGTGAATTTTTAAAAATGAGAGCATTTATATCTCAAAACCTTTAAAGTTTACAGATGTAAAAATTGGTATTTAGAATCTTCATTAAAAATAAAGGAACACATATTATTTTGTTTTTGGAAAATCCCAATAGGAAGGGTGGAAAAGTGTGAAAAATGGGTTGAATGCCTTTAATGAGGCTACTTATATTTCAGAACCTGAAGATATTACAGACGTGAAAATTGGTGTTTGGGATCTCCTTTAAAAATAAAGAAATGCGTATTTTTTGTTTCTCGAAAATCCAATAATGGGGGGTGAAAAGGGGTGAATTTTTAAAATGAGTGTATATATATCTCAAAACTTTTAAAGTTTACAGAGGTAAAAGGTGGTAGTATTTAGAATGTCCTTTAAAAATAAAGAAATACATATTTTTTTGTTTTTGAAAAATCCCAATAGGAAGGGTGGAAAAGGGTGACAAAGGGGTTGAATGCCTTTAATGAGGCTACTTACATTTCAAAACCTGAAGATATTACACACCTGAAAATTGGTATTTGGGATCTACTTTAAAAATAAAGAAACACATATATTTTGTTTTTGGAAAATCCAATTAATGGGGGGGGGGTGAAAAGGGGCGAATTTTAAAAATGAATGTATCTATATCTCAAAACTTTTAAAGTTTATAGAAGTAAAAATTTGTATTTAGAATGTCCTTTAAAAATAAAGAAACACGTATTTTTTTGTTTAAGAAAATGCAAATAGGAAGGGTGGAAAAGTGTGAAAAAGGGGTTGAATGCCTTTAATGAGGCTACTTATATTTCAGAACCTGAAGATATTACAGACCTGAAAATTAGTATTTGGGCTCTACTTTAAAAATAAAGAAATAGGTATTTTTTGTTTTTGGAATATCCAAATAATGGGGGGTGAATTTTTAAAATGAGTGTGTCTACATCTTAAAACTTAAAAACTTTACAGATGTAAAAATTGGTATTTAGAATCTACTTCAAAAATAAAGGAACACATATTGTTTTGTTTTCTGTAAATCCCAATAGGAGGGATATAAAAGGGTGAATAATGGATTGAATGCCTTTAATGAAGATATGTATATATCAGAAACTGAAGATATTACAGAACTGAAAATTTGTATATGGGATCTCCTTTAAGAATAAAGAAACACGTATTTTTTGTTCTTGGAAAATCCAATTAATGGCAGTTAAACACGAGTGACAAATTGGGGTGAATTTTTTGAAAGACTATATTGTCCCCGTTAAATTTGGCAATCTCGAGAATATTTCCAACAAGTTAATATTAAAAGTTTTATTGTCTGCCGGGAGCTGTAATTTGTCATTTGGGAAGTAGTCAGTGAGCTCTGAACCAGTTTTCTTCATTCAGAGGGGCGATGTATTGATCCAGCTTCGACAAGGGCAAGGTAAATCACGAGACGAGCCCATGTGCTGTCCTATCACACGCGAACGACTGACAGCCAGCTTCTCGAACAGTCTGAGCCAATTACAAGAGACCCAATAGCCAATTACCGTGTTCGTAGAGTACACGCCTCCCAAGCCAAGGATTTAAAAAGCCATGTTCTGAGTAAATCACTCTCTATGCTGCTGCTCTATGTTTTGCTGTTCTACTCTATGCTGTTCGACGACGCTGATCTACGTGACCACGTGGGAAGGAGCTGTGCAGTCTGAGCAGACGTCCGTTCTGCCAAATTTAGTGGAAATTGCTAACTAACTCCTATGGAGTAAAATTCAACTTAAAAACCAAGTTAAATGTGACTATTCAGGAGAATATTCAGTAATTCTGTGTGTGTTTGTGCCTATATTAACATTTACCATCTCAGTTACAGCTTTCACGTCTGGAACTCAACAGAAGTCAACCTGAAGATCGCAGCACATCAAGATGGATAATTCTTCAAGAATCTATACCTCAACTTCATTGTGGGACGTCTACAGCCGTGTCTCCATGGATTTCTAAAATATGAGGCGTATCTGGTCAGGAGGAGGTGACTGACCGGGGAAATGCTGGAATGATTGACTACTACCTGGGATCGAACCTCATCTAAAACTTGAGTACCATTTAACAATTTTATTTCTGTCTCATCTTTGTAAAACCAGAGGTCTTTCTTCTTTAAATCGTAGATCTATTAGTTTTGTTGTAGTTAGAAACGTTTCATTTTTCCATTTCTTGAGGTGTCGTGGTGGTTGAGACGTGTGTGTGAATGAAATTTGGAACCTATTAGAGTAGATGTGTAGTCTGCCTTTGAATGATTTCCCATGCATATGAGTTAGGTATCTAAAAATCACTGACCACGCGATAAACCTTATTTCTTTGTAATATTGAAATTAATCGGACTTGAATTTAAGTGTACAACTTGTGAGATAGGGTTGAACCCAGTGTCTTTTTAAGATCACTTGTATTCTTTAGGATCAAGTCATCTAATTTTACGATATTTCATGAGGATTGATAGATGTAATAATCACTTGAGTAATAATAAAATTAACTAAAGATGGGGTAAAAGAGAATTCAACGCTTGTGAGCCATAACTTATCTCAGATTCCTTATATGTGAGATTTAATGTGCTCTGTTCATGAAGTGTCTGGAATATGGCAAATCCTGCGGGATATTTATTATGTAATTGAGCAATCGGAGAATTTATTTGTGATGATTGACTAGTTCTTGTGTCATTGGGAGCACAAGGGAACTTATTGTAAGTAGAGCACGTGTTGCGTGTGTATTTCACGGATAGGGAATAATAATAATAATGCGATTGAGGCTCACGAACACGATAGTTGCGATTTGTAACCCATGTGATTGCAGTGATTATGGATTTTATTGGAATCTTCAATTATATTTCCAAAATTTAGATGAATCTCCATCGTTGTGAGAAGAATATTTCAACCCAAGTGATATCCCTAATTTCGATCACTAGTCACTATTGATGATAGAATAATTTCCGTACACGAATTTATCTTCTACTGAATGTTGGCGTGACCATGCTTAAAAATTACGAATAAACTCATAAGGACAGGATTCAATGTAAATAATGTATATAAAAATACATGTTTCCCAGTATGAGTGTGTGTGTGTGTGTGTGTGTAAATATGAGTGTTTTCCTTGTATCTTGATTGTTCCATTCGATTTTATCTGGTCGTGTACTTGTGGCGACACAGATTACGTTCATCGTTGTGTGTCACCTTGAGAAGTTATTTTTGCGCCCTTAAGGGAAAATTTAATAAGTTTAAGTCGAGGAAGACTAGAAGAGGATTTTTTTTTTTTTTTTTTGCTAGTTGCTTTACTTCGCACCAACACAGATAGGTCTTATGGCGATGGGCGACGATGGGACAGGGAAGGGCTAGGAGTGGGAAGGATGCGTCCGTGGCCTTAATTAAGGTACAGCCCCAGCATTTGCCTGGTGTGAAAATGGGAAAACACGGAAAACCATTTTCAGGGCTGCCGACAGTGGGATTCGAACCTACTATCTCCCGAATACTGGATACTGGCCGCACTTAAGCGACTACAGCTATCGAGCTCGGTGATTTTATTTTGTTGATTAGTATGATTTAGAAGGAAAGAAAGAGCATCTCGTTATTTTCGCAAAGGCAAACGATTTGTAAGTAAATTATTATTTAATTAGCTCACACGTGGATAAATTTCGAAACATTTTAAAATTAATTTGAAATGTGAATGCCATGCAAATGTCAGAATTAAATGATCACAAACAGCATAGTTATCTTGAATACTGGTGATAATGAGTCGCAATAATTAATTGGAGAATAATTATTTAAAATGTAAATGATAATTCCCATGTGGATAATGCAGTGAGATACATTAATTAGAAACATGATCGTGTGATGGTAAAGAACATGTTAATCAAATAAGGATAGAGATTAATAATAATAATAATAATAATAATAATAATAATAATAATAATAATAATAATAATAATAATAATAATAATAATAATAATAAATTATGAAATTTTGAAATTTTGAAATTAATTTTGATTTTTATTAAAGCTTATACTGGTGTAATTGACAAATGTCATATACTGTAAACGTTAAAATTTATTAGAATTCAGCTTAAACCACGTGTTGAGACTGCTGTAAATTCATGAAACCTTTAACTACTTTTGTTATGGAACCATCAGCGAGACAGCTGTCTAATTATTTTGTAAAAACCCTTTGTTAAAGATTTTGAGTTCTTTCACCCAAGTATTTAATTTTAAAAGGCGGTAGAGGCCTAATTTTCCTTTGATTTTCATTCCAGAACAATAAGGCTGGAGGTCGAGAAATACTTGTGATACTCAAATACTGAGGAAGAATAAAAAAAATTATGAAAGTTCATTGTAAAACAAAACGATCAAGGATATTTTTTTGTGATATGCTTATGTCAATAAATGTCAGAGTGTTGTTTTAAAATTTATTATCTTTGCCTGGTCATCAACCCCTTTTCCCTTAAATGACTCTAGAAAACGATAGCCATGAACAAATGGTCCACCTTGGGATCTCTCGCTCACTGGCTGGGTTTAGCTAGGCAATAATGGGGGCAATATCTACAGAATATCTGAGAAACGAAAAACGTTACACATGTAAAAAGTGGGTATTTGGAATCTCCTGTAAATGTAAAGAAACACAGGTGATTTGTTTTTCGGAAACTCCACTTAAGGGGAACTAAAATTCGGTGAAATTTCAAAATGAGAATTTCTACAGTATAACTCAAAAAAACTTAACAAGTTATAGAAGTGAAAAATGATATTTTTTATCTCTATTAAAAATAAAGAGACGTGTATTTTAGTTTTCGGAAATACCACATGGGTGGATGGGTGGGGTAAAAGTGACTGAAAATTGTGTTGAATTCTTTTAATTAGGCTACTGATATCTCAAAAATGAAGATGTTACAGACGTGAAATTTGATATTTGGAATCTGCTTTAAAAGTAAAGAAACACGTATTCTCGGAAAATCCAACGAAGGGGGGGTGAAAGAATTGAAAAATGAATTGACTTAATTGTATGAGAATACATGTATCTAATAAATACTATAGTTGTTACAGACGTGAAAATTGGTATTTGTATCTCCTTTAAAAACAAAGAAAAACGCGTTTTGGGGGGACCATCTTTGGGGGGCGGGAGTGAAAAGGAGTTGAATTCCTTTCATGAGGACACATAAATCAAAAACTGATGAAGTTAGAGGCATGATAATTGGTATTTAGAAGATCCTTACTATTAAAGAAACAAGTATTTTTTGCAGGAAAATTCACTGGGGGGGGGGGGAGGAGTGTGGAAGGAAATGAAAAATGTGAATTATTTTTATGGGGATACTTATATCTCAAAACTGAAGGTAATAGACATGAACATTGGTGTTTTGAATCTCCCTTAAACATAAAGAAACACGCCTTCTTTTAATTTTTTTTTGGGGGGGGGGGGTAAATATACTTAACGGCGGTGGGGTGTAAAAGGAGGTGAGACAAATTGATTTTACAGTTCATAATGTACTTATAAGGAGTCTCCATTGCTCAGGCGGCAGTGCGCCGACCTCTCATAGCTGGGTTCCGTGGTTCAAATCCCGGTCACTCCATGTGACTTTAGTGCAGGGCAAAACGGATGTGGGACAGGTTTTTCTCTGGATACTCTGGTTTTCCCTGTCATCATTCATTCCAGCAACACTGTCCAATATTTAATTTCATTTGTCATTCATCGGTCATTGCCCCAGAGGAGTACTTCGGCAGCCGGCATAATTCCTATTGTCGCCTCTAGATGGGGTTTTATTCATTCCATTCCTGACCCTGTCGAATGGCTGGAAACAGGCTGTAGATTTTCGATGTACTTATTCTGATCATAAACCGATCATTTTTAATCTTTCCTGGGGTTCGTTTTCAACAGCCATCTTTTCCTTCGGAGAACGTTCTTAGATTACAGAAGATTTGCCTGGCATATAAATAAAGATTTAAACACATTTGAAATAAATGATAGGAATGAAATTGACCGTCAAATTGTTCACCTCTATAATGAGGTCAATAATGCACGGAAGTATGTCATTCGTATCTTGAGAATGCTTTGTGAACTATATCTAACTAGAAAATTCCTGCCACTTATAAATCGGAAGTACCGAAAGCAAATGTTTTGCAGGCATTGTTTGCTTCACAGGCTAGAGGCTACTCAGTTGCAGAAGAATGATCTGGCTGTTTCATTCTCTAATGGATGCAGAGATTATTGGTTGGATAGATGACAGTAGCAGAAATGATGTATCGGAAAGTGATATTTTCGATAGTGATACAAACAGTGACGATGCACAGAAAGAAGTGACAGACAGCACAGTTGAAGAAGAAACAGCTTCAGCTGTAATAAATTCATCCGCTGTTCACTGGTTGTGGCGAGAATAAGATTTTGTTACGAGCACACAAAAGATCCCCTTCGTGGGTGTACCGGGTGCTGAAAAGCATCTTGAGTCTGTTTTATATGCTTTTCTGATCAACTTACAAGTAATTGTTCAAGAGGCAAATAGGTATGCAGCAAAATGTATACTTGACACCCACTTGAAACCAAGATCATGTGTCAAGAAGTAGAGACCAGTGACAGGAAAGGAAATTTATTTCTTGGGGCTTGCAATGTTGACGGGGATAATGCAGAAACCCATACTGAAGAGCTATTCCACCGGGAATGGATTTTTAGAAATGTCTATATTCACTCAAACAATGGCCAGGGACAGATTTGAACTCATCTTGTGATATTTAGATTTAGTTGATCATTCTACATGGGATACATATACAAGGCCCATGAGGCTCTTCAAATTTCAGCCTTTCCTGGAAATCATACATGAAAATTTTCAGACTTCCTACATCCTCAACAAAAGTATTTCTTGCTTGTTTTGTAAATACATCTGAAATAAATACCAAATGTGGAATTTATCCAAATTATATACATTTGCTAATATTCTGGATGGTTATGGACACCACTGAACTGCAGTCATCACATATATTGTAGAAAAACATCAGACATGATCTTGGTAATTAGTCCTAAAATTTCCATTACATTGTGTTTCATAGATTTAACATTATGAATCCTTTAACTTGATGGTGTCTAAACCTCTGTTGAGCTGCAGTTTAAATACTGCCTGGGAAGTGACCAGCTTGGGATTAAATTTCCAGCTTGAGGGGTAAATGGTGTGTGGCCCCTGGAGAGGCTTAGTACAAGTCTTTTGAGTTGATACCTGATAGACAAACTACGCTTCTGTGAGAATGGGGCCCTTCCTATGATGAATTCTAATGCTGAAGGTGGCATACATGCTCAGCCCCTGAAACACTGGAATTAACCAATGAAGGTTGAAATCCCTGAGCCAGCTGGGAATTGAACCCGGGGTCCTTTAGACCAAAGGCCAGCATGCTAATGATATAGCTATGTAGCCGAACATTTAAAGGACTAATTTTGCTGAAGAAATACACAGTTTAAATGTCACTGGCTAGTAGGGATTGACTGTTTAAATCCTGCACGTTCATTGACCTTAAAGTCAAAATGTTGATCTATTTGTTTTACCTCGTGGGAGTGAGCTTCTTCCCAGGAGCTTGGCGTGGCATGATATCACTACTTGTTTGGGTCTGCTGTGAGACAGACTGGTCTCTGTGAAGCTCCTGCTCCAATGGAAGACTTAACAGTTGCTTGGGTAAGATGTTCTTTCTTTTCATTTTAATGATTTCATTTAATCAAATATTCATGTGATGGAATCTCAGCCATTTTCTACCATCTACCTTTTAAAATGTGGTGCTTCAGTTCGGATATATCCATTTCTACTTTGGTAAGGCAAGCAAAATTTTATATTGTACTTATGTGTTGATTTAATTTAAAATCCTTTACTTGGCCTTAACACATGGGATTAACCTACTGTATGTTTTGAGGATCTTTTCCTCCGTAGGTACTATTGGGAATGTTGCCCTGAATCATGTATGTATTACGTATTTTTCTCCACTCTGCAAAGGGAAGAAGTTGAGCTTCATACGGTGGTAACGTAAGCTTCCAACAACTTTGAGATGTTTGGTTTTAATATAATTTTCACATTCTCATTATTTAAGATCTCAGCTATAAAAGTTTACAACCCTACTGCACCCACCTTTCACATCCATTTACCTTGTTTACTTTATTTTACTGCCTGTTTATACATTTTTTAAATTCTGGTAACCTCTTTTAACATCTTTATTTACATTTTGTAATAGTAACCCCTCATTACCATTTGTTAAGAAGGAAGCCATACTTTCCAGTGTCGACTCACTTAAATGTAACCTAAATGCTCTTCAATGTGTCGAACACACAGGTTAAATATAAATACAGTAAAACTTTATTAAGACATTTCTGCATGGGATAAGGAGAAAGAATGTGTTAACTAAGTAAGTGTACTACTGAACACACAAATAAAATCTATCCAACAGGGATATGGAAACACTAGATATGATTATTTCCGACATGATGGCATTTTACATCATAGTGAAACTATATCTACCATTTCTAAAGATGACATGAGAATATTAACAGGTGTAAAAAAACACGAGAGAACAAATGAAAATGAAAAAAAATTCTGCTTGGGATTAAAAAGTACCAAAAGTGCACTGAAAGGTGTGAAAAACACCGGACAACAAATATGAAAACATTTGCATGGGGGCCCATAAAATATATCAAGAATCATTATTTCTAAAACAAGTGGTAGTAGAAGCCTTTCATTTCAGACCACTGGGTTATTAAATATTTTCTGATCACACTCTTAAACAATGAATTGGAGGTTACACTCGACCATGTGTGAATGGGACTTTGGCCACCATTTTAAACATGACAAAACTCGATTCGACTGACTCGAATGATCGAGTCGAAACTTGAAGGTGCACATTTCAACATTAACACTACTTCTGCATGCTTAATGATTCAGGTGCCAGTCCGCTTTTTGATAGATTGTAATTTTGTCTTTGTTATGACTTTTCACGACTTTTTCTGAATACATAACCAGGCTGAAAACAAATGTGCACCACGCTAGTGAACTTCACACAATTATGTTCCTAATCCAAATGTAGGCTATCAGGCAACAAATATTCGCACCCTTCACTGTTCCACTCAATCTCAACACAAAATAAATTTCTAATTTTGGAATGGAATGCAACATACAAGCACAAATAGGCTCACTGTATTATTCAGCAAACTCGCTGCTAACCGGCAAGCAAAACTGAACATTCCTGAGGCTAATGGCTTACTCCCCAAAGGTGAAACTTATCCTGTGAAGTTCAGCAATTCAAGGACTTTTCCCACTATCATGCAACTGTGATGAGGGCTCTTTCTTACCTGAGTTGGAAATCATGTTTCTTTTTACAAGGGGTGACAAATAACATTTTCAGGGCTAGGAAAAAATTTGATCGTACTAAGCAGTAATAGCGAAAATTCCTGATGTGATAAGTGAGGTACAGTACTTTTATCATCATCATCATCATCATCATCATCATCATCATCATCATCATCATCATCATCATCATCATCATCATCATCATCATCATCATCTTCCTTCCAAGTATTGGGCCATGTGTCCCGTTACGGTCTTGCATTTTACTTTTTGCAAGACTTGAAAGCAATCAAATGTCCTTCCGACGGGTTGCTAGCCTGAAGGAAGTAAGACCATTGGTGGGGCTGCCACCTCTCAGCTAATGGACTAGCTGAAATTACAGCATTTCCTCCATAATGGATGTAACGGTTATACCGTCGTGACTCTGTCGACAGGGTCTCATCTCTGGGAACAGGTTTTTTCATCTTGGGAAGGTGAGGTTTAAGCCTTTGGGCAGGAGAGGTTATGTCATTTATGTCATAATCGTCATCATCATCCTTCCCAGTACTGGGCGATGTGGCCCGTTACGGTCTTGCATTTTCTTTCCATCGCTTCATTGGACGTCCTATAGATCTCTGTCCTCTTGGTTGATAGCGTAGGATCTCCTTTGGTAGACTTCCATATTCCATCCTTTGAACATGACGTTTCCAGTTTTCTTGGTAATCATAGATGTAATTGATTACTGATTTCACATTCAGTCCCTTAAGCACATCTTCATTTCTTATACGATCCCATTTCGTATAGCCTGCTGTTCTGCGCATGAACGTCATTTCACTTGCTGTAATTCTGGAAATGTCTTGAGTTCTTACTGTCCATGCCTCACTGCTGTAGCAAAGGGTTGGTCTGGCTAAAGTGTTATAAAGACATAAGCGAGTGTGTTTTTGGACAAGAGATGGCCTTCATGATATGATTTATGAGTATTTTTATACAGATTTAATATGATGAGATTCAGGACTTCGAATTTATGATATGCTAAGTGGGGGAATGTGTTAACGAGGAATGCACTAATGAGGTTTCACTGTATTGTACTGAACATACCTGTAAAAAAAAACAAATTTTTAGTGAGTATTTTGTTTAATAATGTCTTTTTTTTACAGGTACGTCATAGTATAATATCTATATTTAACCTGTGTGTTCGAGAGACTGAAGAGTTTTTAAGTTAAGTTTATATCATAGCTAATATAACACCATGGGAATAAGAAAAGGTTGCAAGGTTATGTCTCATTACCTTAAAAATGATAAAAGCAACTCATTGGTTTAAGAAATTCATCAATCTTGTTTTTAAGTAACCTATCACAACTTTTGTTTCCATATTGTATTTATGTTCAAAGATCATCAAGTTGATATTTTTAGATTCTGTTTAATTAAGTTCTTCACTTCCATAAAGGACAATATTGAGTTTGTTTTGTTTTAGTTCCTTACAAATTTTGTTATGTACATATAAATATAAAATTGACAGTGCTGTAAAAGTGTTTAAAATTGCTTTTTCATCAGGCAATAACTGTATTAAGAAAGTAACATTACCTTAAACCAGTGGATAGATGGCGGTGGATTAGCTTCTATGGCCGGACATGAGATGATCACAGAATCTGCATTCTCCTTTACTTCACGGACAGCACTTTCTGCTTCTTTCATTACAGGTGGCACTAGTGAAGAGAATTTAAAAGTCTCAACTGAATGATAAAATAAGGCTTTTGGACAAAATGTGACTAAATATATGACAAGGAAAATTTCAACAGTTATCAACTCTTGCAATATTTATAAATATGTAATTACTAATTACATAAGAAGGGAGAAAAAGTTTAATATTCAGCTCTAACATGCATAGAAAAGAATTATAATAAAATATCCCCCTGATAAGAATGGCTTGATAGATTCCATCCATATACAGTGAAATTCTGATAATTCATGGCAATTAATTCACCTTCCACAGAGTATTTTAAAAAAATCACAAATAATCCACAATTTTTTCTTTCTAGTAAAAATTCTTCCAAACGTTTAACGGAGAAGATGTGCTATATAATCAGCAGCAACCATGATTACTGCGACCTGGACTTTTCTGGATTAAAATGCTTCAAATATGCACTAAACATATTGGAAAATCTGCACAAAAAATGTAAAATATTCACTTCAAATTATGTAATTTTATTTTAAGAGTTGTTTCATTTGTATTTTGATGTAAGCAGTATTTCTCCTTGCAGAATTGGATTATTTAATTTATTCTATGGAAAAATGCCTACTAGACTGTACAAAGTTCTGCTAGAAATGCATTAACAGATGATTTGGGTTTGTTGTTGTCTGCTATCCTCCATCGCCTCCTTTGCCATAAATGCGCGGACGTTCATGAATATTGTTCAAGTAGATATTCCTTTCACATATATCTTGATAGTATATCAAGACACCATTTACTGAACATCCACTATTACCTGACTCCCACTGACTTAATAAATATCTTCTACCATTGTACTCTTTTCATTACATATTTTCAGCAAATGAATGCTTAAAAATGAGAAGTAGACTACTAAGGAAACAAATAAAACATTAATTGAAGAGACTGCTCACAACATTGACCTCCTGATATAGGGAAAGGAATGCAGGGAACTACCTCCTTCCTTTCTCCAAAGGTATTTGATTTGTTTGGAAAGTACAGTAAGTAGTATAATGGAAAGTACCATATGCATTTACAAAAAATGCAGGCCCTAGTAATTTACTTCATTTTTATCACTCCAATGGAATATTAGCTAAGAATAACATGATGCAAGCATAATTGGTAGTCATCAAAAATAAAATGAAATGAAATGGCATATAGCTTTTAGTGCTGGGAGTGTCCGAGGACATGTTCGGCTCGCCAGGTGCAGGTCTTTTGATGTGACACCCGTGGGCGACTTGCACGTCATGATGAGGATGAAATGATGATGAAGACGACACACACACCCAGCCCTCGTGCCAGCAAAATTAACCAATGACGCTTAAAATTCCAGACACTGCCAGGAATAGAACCCGGGACCTCTGTGACCAAAGGCCAGCAGGCTAACCATTTAGCCATGGAGCCGGACCATGAAAAATAGAAGGGTATGTATAGGTTCTTCAAGGCAGAAACAGGTTCCAAGAACAACATTCCAGGAATCATTAGTGAACAAGATGTGAGGCTCTACAGAAGGCAGAAGTATTCAGTCAACAGTATGTAAAGATTGTTGGTAACCAGGATAATGTCCAGATAGAAGAGGTGACTAATACTAATGAAGTATTGAAATTTACCTATGATTACAAAGACATCTATATATATAAAATTACTTGTCCTGACTGACTGACTGACTGACTGACTGACTGACTGACTGACTGACTGACTGACTCATCACCGCCGAGCCGAAACTACTGGACATACAGAAGTGAAATTTTGGGGATATATTCATATTAACATGTAGATGCTCGCTAAGGGAGGATTTTTTGATATTCCATCGCTAAGGGGGTGAAAAGGGGGGTTAATTTTTAAAATGAGAAGATCTATATCTCAAAAACTTAAAGGTTTAGAGTAATAAAAATTGTCGTTTGGAATCTCCTTTAAAAATAAAGAAACATGTTTTTTTTTTGTTTTTGGAAAAGCCCATGAAGGGGGTGAAAAGAGGGGTAAAGGGGTTGAACACCTTTTATGAGGAGACTAATATCTCAAAAACTGAAGATGTTATAGTCATAAAAATTTAAATTTGGAACCTCTTTTAAAAATAAAAACATTTTTTTGTTTTTGGAAAATCCAAATAATGGGGGGGGGGTGAAAAGAGGAGGGGGTGAATTTTTAAAACGAGTGTACCTATATCTCGAAACTGTAAAAGTTTTCAGCCAGAGATATTGGTATTTAGAATCTCCTTTCAAAATAAAGAAACACTTTTTTTTTGTTTTTGGAAAATCCCAATAGGAGGGGTGCAAAGGAGTGAAAAATGGGTTGAATGCCTTTAATGAGGATACTTATATATCAGAAACTGAAGATATTACAGACCTGAAAAACAGGTGTTTGGGATCTCCTTTAAAAATAAAGAAACATGTACTTTTTGTTTTTGGAAAATCCAAATAGTGGAGGGTTGAAAGGGAGGTGAATTTTTAAAATGAGTGTATCTATATCTCAAAACTTTCATTTCAAAATAAAGAAACACGTATTTTTTGTTTTTGGAAAATCCCAATAGGAGGGGTGAAAAGGGGTGAAAAATTGATGAATGCCTTTAACTCTCTTGGTGCCAGGCGGTAGTGTGAGTATCCGCCCTTAAAATTGCCAGAGACAATCTGGTCGGCCGTTAACAATCCAGTCGGAAGTAGCCAGAGCCGATTACATTGGCCGGCTTAAAATTCTGTGATATACGTAATTTTGAGGCAACCTATAATGACGTGCATACTTTTGTTACAACCTGTAGTAAAGGGGGTACACGTTATTGTGTGCCTGGCCTTGCTTTGGCAGTTCTAAGAGGGTGTTATACCTTTCACAAGAGTCATTTCCTGTGTTTACAAATACCGCTAACCGGTCAGTAAGAGATTGCTCCTTGCAGTGAGTGGATTTGTGACGGGAAAATGGCATGTTGTTCACGTGATAATTTTTCAGCAGGTATTGATGACAATAAATTAATGCAGTATTTAGAACAGTGCGATGTTAACACTGATTTATCGGATAGCGATAGGGAATTTAGTTCAGAGAGTAGCGATGAAATTATACCGGACATGTCCGCGGAATCACCGCAGCTAAAGAAGAGACGTTTAATTGTGTCTAACAGCACTAAAGCTACTCTGAATATGGTGGTAGATGAAACTAGTGATAACGAATATGATGATGATGATGTCTCTGGAGAACATTTTGTGGAAATTTGTCCCAATGAACCCGACAACATTCCTCAACCTCCTGTCTCCTTTGAGGACCTAAACATGCCCTACCATCTGATTCTCCGCCCATATCACACTTCAATTTACTTTTCACTTACTCTCTGCTAAACCTTATAGTCACATATAGTCCTCTATCATTACCTAAATGCCGGTCACCGCGGGCCAAGTGTAACGTGCCTGCCTCTCACCCGGAGGTCATGGGTTCGATTCCCGCCAGGTCAAGAATTTTTGCCTGGTCCTGAGGGTTGGTTCGAGGTTCACTCAATCTAAGTGACCCTAAGTGATTGCAATTGAGGAGATATCTGAGGGTGAGAGGGCGACTCCGGTCTGGAAAACCAAGAATAATTACTGAGAGGATACGTCTCACTGACCATGATTCATCTCGTAAACTGCAGGTACCGAAATGAGCAGCGGTCGCTTAGTAGGTCAAAGCAAATCACGGCTTTAGTGCCATACATGTCTTAATTTAGTAAATTCTGTTGTATTGTAAAATTATTTTTCTAATATATATATATAACAACCGAAAACGTGAAACTTTCTCTGAAAACAAAAACTATAATATCAACTACTATTTTTTACTTATTTAATAATTCAGAATTATTTCAATACTGTGGTGTCCGCACGTAGAAAATTTGTTGTCAGTATTTGCGAAACATCGATACATACACGCAAATTTTATCGGTGAGTAAAATTGTCTTGTTTTTATTAGTGACATATGTTTGAATTTTTATTTTGTACGTTTTTGTTTTTCTCGTTCAAATTAGTTATTCCATAGAATTGTATTTAGAAATACATTATACATAATTACGTATATTCTTTTGTATCATAAATTATTTTTTCAAAGTAGATATTGAGAGAGAAAGTGCGAAAATATTTTTCTCTTCCTAAAAATAAACGTTTTCGACAACTATAAATCAACTATAAAATGTTTTTGACTCTTTATATCCACTCCAAACCAGTTTCTTATTCTACATAGTCGATATGTAGAAAATTTCATGCCGGTATTTGCTATACACCGGTAGAAATACGCGAATTTTAAAATACATGTATTTCCACTGAAAACGGCCTGCCACTTTACAGTAGTAGAGTGGAGGCGGAGCTCTGGCCTCTTCCAGCTGATGGGGAATGGCCGACCATATCGGCTCTTGGCTCCAAGAGGGTTAATAAGGATCCTTATATCTCAGAAACTGAAGATGTTACAGACCTGAAAATCGGTATTTGGGATCTCCTTTATAAATAAAGAAACATGTATTTTTGTTTCTAGAAAATCCAAATAGTGGGGGGTTGAAAGGGGGGGGGGGTGAATTTTTAAAATGTGTGCATCTATATCTCAAAAATTTTAAAAGTTTACAAATGTAAAAAGTGATGTTTAGAATCTTCTTTAAAAATAAGGAAGTACGTTTTTTTGTTTTCGGAAAATCCCAATAGGAGGGGTGAAAAAGGGTGAAAAATGGGTAGAATGTCTTTAATGAGGATACTTATATCTCAGAAACTGAAGATATTACAGGCCTGAAAATTGGTATTTGGGATCTCCTTTAAAAATAAAGAAACACATTTTGGAAAATCCAATTAATGGGGAGGGGGAGGGGCGAAAAGGGGGTGATTTTTTAAAATGAGTGTATCTATACTCAAAACTTTTAAAGCTTACAGATATAAAAATTGGTATTTAGAATCTCCTTTAAAAATAAAGAAACACGTATTATTTTTTTGTTTTCAGAAAATACCAATAGGAAGGGTGAAAAAGGGTGAAAAATGGGTTGAATGCCTTTAATTAGGATACTTATATCTCAGAAACTGAAGACATTACAGATCTGAAAATTGGTATTTGGGATCTCCTTAAAGTAAAGAAACACGTATTTTTTGGTTTCTGGAAATTTAATTAAGGGGGATGAAAAGGGGGGTGAAATTTTAAAGTGAGTGTATATATATATATCAAAACTTTTAGTGTACAGATGTAAAAATTGGTATTTACAATCTCCTTTGAAAATAAACATGTATTTTTTGTTTTCGGAAAATCCAAATACGAGGGTTGAAAAAGGGTGAAATATTTGAATGGCTTAAATGAGGATACTTATATCTCAGAAACAGAATATATTACAGACCGGTATTTGGGATCTCCTTTGAAGATAAAGAAACATGTAATTTTTGTTTTTGGAAAATGCAATTAATGGGGGTTAAACAGGAGTGAGAAATTGGGGTGAATTTTTAGGAAGACTATATCTACAGTTTACCTCACAAACGTAAAATATTACAGACGTAAACACTGGTATTTGGAATCTCCTGTTGAAGTAAAGAAACATAGGTGATATGTTTCTGGAAAGTCCACTTAAGGGGAACTAAAAGGGGGGTGTAATTTTAAAATGAGCGTTTCTACAGTATATCTCAAAAACTTAACATGTTATCAAAGTGAAAAATAGTATTTTTATCTCTATTGAAAATAAAGAAACATGTATTTTTTTTCAAAAACCACTTGGGTGGAGGGGTAAAAGTGACTGAAAATGGGGTTGAATTCTTTTAATTAGTATACTGATATCTCAAAAGCTGAAGATGTCACAGACGTGAAATTTGGTATTTGAAATTTCCTTTAAAAATAAAACATACGTATTTTTTGTTTTCGGAAATGCACCTAAAAGGGGAGGGGGGGAAATTGAAAAATTAATTGAATTATTCGTATGAGGAGACTATTATCTCAAAAATGAAAGATTTTGCAGACATGGAAATTGGTTTTTGGAATCTGCTTTAAAATTAAAGAAACACGTATTCTAGGAAAATGCAATGAAGGGTGGGGGGAGATGAAAGAATTCACAGATTAATTGAATTAATTGTATGAGGATACTTACATCTAATAAAAACTAAAGTTGTTACAGACGTGAAAATTGGTAATTGGATCTCCTTTAAAAACAAAGAAAAAAGCGCTTTTGGTGGGAAATCATCTTGGGGGGCTGGGGTGAAAAGGAGTTGAATACCTTTTATGAGGACACAAATCTCAAAACCTGAAGATGTTAGGGTCATGATAATTGATATTTAGAAGATCCTTTACTATTAAAGAAACAAGTATTTGTAACGGGAAATTCACTCAAGGGGGGGAGTGTGAAAGGGAGTGAAAAAAAGTGAATTCTTCTTATGTGGATACTTATATCTCAGAACTGAAGGTAACAGACATGAACATTGGTATTTGGAATCTCCTTTAAACATAAGGAAAGACTCCTTCTTTTTTTGGGGGTGGGGGGGGGGGAGGAATCAACTTAACGGTGGTGGGGTGAAAAAGTAGTTGAGACCAATTTATTTTACTGTTCATAATGTACTTATTCTGATCATAAACTGATCATTATTAATTTTTCCTGGGTTCGTTTTCAAGAACCACCTTTTCCTTTGGAGAACATAAAGTTAGATTTCAGTAGATTCTACTGGCATATAAATAAAAATTTAAACACATTTGAAATAAACTATAGGAATGACATTGACCGTGCAATTGTTCACCTCTATAATAACGTCAATTATGCACGGAAGTATATCATTCGCGTCGCAGAAATCTCGCTTACTGGCCTATACGCGACGATGGTGCTGGTCACATTTTCAGCAATGACAATTGCAGCAGATGTAATTAACCGCCAAGTAGCGGTCCTGCATCTTGATGTGGTTTCCAGACCGTCAATAATAATAATAATAATAATAATAATAATAATAATAATAATAATAATAATAATAATAATAATAATAATAATAATAATAATAATAATAATAATAATAATGTTCTAGACCGTCGTCAAAATGTGTGGACTGCGCTGAAAGCGGATCCTGGCTGGGTAATGACTACGATTACAGTCTGACCGCGGGTTGAGTAGTGCCAAGGCACACAGGAAGACACCACACCAGATCTCCTCAAGGATTTGATCCATATTAAAAATGCTTATAGGAAAAGGTGGTAAAGATTTAGGGACCCAACTGGCCGGGTGGAATACTTGGACATAGCCCGGGAAGTATGAAATCGATTGCTGGACAGAAAGATTGCAAAATGGGAGGAACTTTGCTGTAATCTCTCAGAAAATGAGTCAGATCACAAATTTTGGTGAATTTTCTCAGAAAACGAGTTAGATCGCGAATTTCGGTGGATAATATATAAAACGTTAAGCATTCAATTATAAATTTCATTATAACAGTGTAGCGAAGCACGGGTATCTTGCTAGTTTACAATAAGATACAAAAGATTAAAACTAGAAAAGCAGCTATAATTGATAACATTTCTGGGGATATACTAAAGACAATAGGTTAGAATATAGTACCATATCTGAAGTACTTATTTCATTACTGTTTTGTATAAAGGAGCTATACCAGATGAAATGAGAGTTGCTACAGTAGCTCCTGTGTATAAAGGAAAGGGTGATAGACATAAAGCCAAAAATTACAGGTCAGTCAGTTTGACATGTGTTGCATGTAATCTTTGGGAAACTTTGTTTCTGATTATATGAGACATGCTTGCAAAATTAATAACTGGTTCGATAGAAGGCAGTTTGGATTTAGGAAATGTTATTCCACTGAAGCTCAAGTAGTAGGATTCCAGCAAGTTATACCAGTAGCAGATATCTTAGATTCAGGAGGTTAAATGGACTGTATTCCAATTGACCTATCAAAGGCACTTGATAGGGTAGATCATGGGAGACTACGGGCAAAAATGAGTGCAATAGGACTAGATAAGAGGCTATATTTTTACAAAATAAAACTCAGAGAACTAGAGTAGATGAAGCATTATCTGATTCCATAATCATTAAGAGGGGAATTCCTCAAGGCAGTATTATTGGATCTTTATGGTTTCTTATACATATAAATGATATGAGTAAAGAATTAGAATCAGAGATAAGGCTTTTTGCAGATTATGTTATAGTGTATAGAGAAATAAAAAATTTACAAGATTGTGAGAAACTGCAAAATGACCTTGATAATGTTGTGAGATGGACAGTAGGCAATGATATGATTAAAGGATTAGAATCAGAGATAAGGCTTTTTGCAGATGATGTTATACTGTATAGAGAAATAAAAAATTTACAAGATTGTGAGAAACTGCAAAATGACCTTGATAATGTTGTGAGATGGACAGTAGGCAATGGTATGATGATAAAAGGAGTCAGGTTGAGAGTTTCACAAATAGGAGAAGTCCTCTCAGTTTGAATTACTGCATTGGCCGAGGACCTTCGATGTTGGGCCCCTTAAAACAACAAACAACAAGCAAGCAATTACTGCGTCGATGGGATGAAAGTTTCCTTTGGGGTGTAAGTACTTGGGCATTTTATAAGGACAGATCTTCATTGGGGTAATCACATAAACAGGTTATGAGAGTATTTATGGGTTGCAGTAAGGACGTAAAAGAGAGGGTATATATGTTTCTGGTAAGACTCCAACTAGAGTATGGTTCCAGAGTACAGGACTCTCACCAGGATTACTTGATTCGAAACTGGAAAAAATCCAAAGAAAAACAGCTCAATTTGTTCTGGGTGATTTCTGACAAAAAAGTAGCATTACAAAAATGTTGCAAAGTTTGGGCTGGGAAGACTTGGGAGAAAGGAGACAAGCTGCTCAACTAAGTGGAATGTTCCAAGCTGTCAGCGGAGAGATGACGTAGAATGACAACAGTAGACGAATAAGTTTGAGTAGTGTTTTTAAAAGTATAAAATATCATAATATGAAGATAAGGTTGGAATTGAAGGGGAGAAATTGCAGCAAATATTTGTTTATAGGAAGAGGAGTTAGGGATTGGAATAATTTACCAAGGGAGATGTTCAATAAATTTCCAAATTCTTTGCATATATTTAAAAAAGACTAGATTAAACAACAAATAGATAATCTGCCAGTATGACAGTAAATCCAGATTGGTGGTGATTGATTGATTGATTGATTGATTGATTGATTGATTGATTGATTGATTGATTGATTGATTGATTGATTGATTGATTGATTGATTGATTGATTGATAATTTCAAAAATAAAGATAAAAATAAAATACAAAGTATAATACAGTACTATGTAATGGTCTGTTATGCCTAATAAAAGAAGAAAATTTGCCATCCTTATATTTTCTTTAATGAGGGTTCATTCTTCCTGAAATTTTGCATGAAAGCAACATCAGAAAAAATAAATAAAAAGTTTCAATATGAATTCCATGAAAGACGAAAGCATGAACACAGCAACACCAGCTTGGTTGTGCCTAACTTTCATGTCCTCCATGACATCATTCTTGCACTCTTCAATATCTGCAACATTATCTGCTCCATTTGCTGCCAAATACTGTAAGATATCCTTCACCAAGTGAGTTAGCCATGTGGTTAGGGGCACACAGCTTTTACCTTGCATTCAGGAGATAGTGAGTTCGAACCCAGTGTCGGCAGCCCTGAAGATGATTTTCTGTTGTTTCCTATTTTCACACCAGGCAAATGCTGAGGCTGTACCTCAGTTAAGGCCACAGCCACTTCATTCCCACCCCTAGCCCCTTCCTGTCCCATTGTCGCCATAAGACCTATGTCAGAGTGATGTAAAAGCCAACTGTAAAATAATAATAGTATCCTCCTGATTCTGTCTATAGATCAGATCATCTTTATCAACCCGGACCATAACATCGTTCCCTACTGTGTGAAGCTGAAGCACACGTTAAATACTCCTAAGGCCAGGAGAATATATTAGCATGATTGCAAGGCTCTTGTGATTGAGAGAGAGCATTACAATAATAAGGAACTGGACTTAGTCTCCCGAGAGTTGTTTTACTTACGCCTGCTGTTAAGCAGTACTCTTTCACAGGAAATGTGGTTGTCTTTTGTTCATATTACTGCTAAAGACAATGGGTTAGAATATAGTACAATATCTGAAGTACTTATTTGATTACTGTTTGTATAAAGGAGCTATATCAGATGAAATGAGAGTTGCTACAGTACAGAAATCTATGTTCCTCCTATTGGCTCAGAAACAGGCAGTCTCTCATACGAACACAGATGCTAGTAAAACTGTTGTCACTCTTTCCAAGAAATCTTTGCATGAGAACCAAATGGCAGTTCTAGCTAGGGGTTTTAATTTCGCTGGTGCTCCCTCTAAAATTCCCACTGAGAGGTTAATTACTTCCGTTGTGGCAGCCATCCACAAACTACCTACGGATGAGGCTGACGAGTCAAGACAGAAATGTGTGTGACTCATAATGCCTGGTGCTGTACCCGCGCTCAATTTGACAAGTGGCAAGAGGAGAGCTCTGAAGGAACTTAAAGATGAACCTGAACTGACAATTCTCTCAGATGAAAAGGGAAATGCGATGGTGGTAATGGACACTGATGAGTAGAAGAACAAGATCTCGGCTGTATTGTCAGAGCCTGTTTACAGACTGAGCTCATGTGACCCTACCACTCACGTGTCCAATGCCACCGTGAAGCTCTTAAGGCAATCCTCAATTCCAAAAGAGGAGGCTAACATCCGTTTTCAGAGGACACAGTACCACCTACATTATATGGACTTCCAAAGATCCATAAAGAAGACATTCCCCTCAGACCCATTGTTAGTGCGATAGGTTCTCCTAAGTATGCTCTGGCTAAATACCTAAGCAAATTGCTTCAGCCACATATAGGGCATACTAAATCATATGTTAGGGACTCTCTGTATTTTGTCAACAAAATGTCAACCATAACCCATCAACCTATTGAACTTTTGGCGAGTTTCGTTGTGGAGTCCTTGTTCACTAAAGTGCCGATTGACTTGGTCATGTCTCTCATTTAGCCTGTTCCTTGAGGACGTTACTAAGCTATTTTACCACTGCATTACTATTAGGTAATAGGTGGTTGCCAGCTATTAAGGATATACCTGGGTAGTTCTCTTCCCTGTCCTTTCACTATTGCTATTTCATTTCGGTGTTTTCCAAATTCATATGTTCCTGATCACCAGATGTTTCATTCCAGGCTTGTGTCAGTGTCATTTTTTCATAATATGTGTTATGTGACCCCCTCCTAGACTGATTCTGATGGTGCCGTCAGCTTCCACTTCGAATGCTAGCACTGTACCGCATACAGTAAGCCATCTGGTGATGAATGAATGTACCACTTGCACTTCTATTACTAACGTCTAAATTCAATCTTCCATTCTTGGAGAAGTCTTCCTCGAGAACAGTCAAGATTTTCTTCTGAAGATGTGGAGCAAAGTTCTCTGCGAAACGTAAATAATTTCACCTTATTTTCTGGACATGCCATAAGCCCAAAAGGCCTATATCTTATCTATAATGACGAGTTGTAAAAGCATCAATAGTAACCTAAAACCATTTAATCATGTCACCTTCTTCTTCATCTTGACAGTCTTCAAAATCTCTTAACAACATCATTGCGGCAAGAACTACGCAAGCTTTTGAAACGTCAATAATGAAGTCAACACTGATCTGCACTTCACACCAAAGAGTTCTCCAAAATCCGTTAGCAGTTTCCAAGCATCTTTACCTCTTAAGTATATAATCTGAACCATGACATTCTCCTTCAAGCATGAAAACTCCAATTCACTCTGGAGATATCGAGATGGAAGTGATGATGAATGTACAAATTTGGAAAACACTGAAACAAAATAACAACAGTGAAAGGACAGGGAAGAGAAGTTTTAGTGTTCAAGTAACAAGTTTAATCCATTTGTCTTAGATGATGATGATGATGATTATTATTATTGTTATCATTTATTATTTGCTAATTGGCCAACTAGGGACAACGATAAGTTTCATTATATATTCTGGTGTTTAGTCAGTTTTTCGTCTATCATAGGTGACCGTAGAAGCGAGCCCTGCATTTGCACATTATGCCTGTGATCTTCTTTATCTTAGATTAGATTTCTTGTCTGGATTTTCTTATGTACATACTGTTTTTGTAGTTTGGGTCAAGAATGTTCTGGAGAATCTTTCTCTCTTTTTTGCTCTAACTTAGCACACATTTCTGGGAGAGAATTTCTGATGCATAGAGAGATACCGGCTTGATGACAGTGACAACTCTGGTTCTCAGCCCATAGAACGTAAGTGTTACGAATGTGGGTCTGACGCATATTTACGTACTAACTGCCCTGTACTTCAACAAAATCATAGCCAATCATCTAGCGGTGATCGCAGCAACAGGAGTTCACTTGGAAAGCTATCATGTAACAGAGTGGCAGAAGGAGTGCCTGACGCACTCGATGTTTATCCGCTGATATTCGTTCCTGAAACTGAAGGTTGTTCTGATATTTCAAGTTTGTCTGAATGCCATTTGTTTGGGTCTCCTAGTAATCTGCGAGTTTGGACTCGAGTAAAGGCTATTCATTGACCTCAATGCCCTATTTGAATGTTAAACTAAACAAGGTACCCATGTCTGCCCTAGTTGGTTCGGGGAGTGTAGTGTCCTCAATTGATAAGGAACTTTATGACCTGCTAAAGAGCTCCAATAAGTTTAATTGACTAGAACCTGTGTCTTCTACGTATGTGATGGTGAATGGCAGTAAGCTAGGTATTCTTCGCAGATTTAGAATTTCTGTAAGAATTGCTTCCTTTTCTTGAAAATTCAGCTTTGTGGTTGTTAACGAGTTATCCTGTGCAGTCATACTGGGAGCCGATTTCAGTGCACATTCTGGGCTTGTTCTTAATTTGTCTGCAGGATCTATTCATTTTCAGTTTCAGCCCAAGATACTGATCCCTGTGTTTCATCAATATCCTTCGAATGGAAAGGTCAAGGCGAATGAGACTATGTTGTCGTCTGTTAATGTTTACCTACCTAATGTGTCTCATCTGACATCTGAGCAAGCAGTGTTTATTCAGAGTTTGTGTAAGGAATTTTCCAATGTCTTTATGGATAAACTTGGGCTAACAAATGTCCTCGAGTACAAGATCGAACTTACCAATCACACCCCTGTTAAATCACCGCCATATCGTTTAGCACCGCCCAAAATGAAAGTCCTCATGGAGCAAATCCATGTTATGTTAGATCAAGGTATCATTTGGAGGTCTACATCTGCCTACCCTTCTCGTCACCGGTATTTCTGATTCCTAAGCCACAAGGTGGATTTCAGCCTGTTATTGACTATATGGTACTGAACAGGAATATTGCTATGAATCTGTCCCACTGCCTGATTTACAGTCATGTTTTGCTTGGTTCAGTAAGGCCAAAGTCTTCACTTCCTTAGATCTGAATCAGGCATATTTTCAAATTCCGCTGGCTGAGGAATCTAAACATTTAACAGCTTTTGCTACCAATTGGAACCTATTTGAATTTGAGAGAATCCCTTTTGGTTCAGCCATGGGTGCTTCTGTTTTAACTTGTTTGTTAGACACAGTTCTTTTCTGACATCAAATTCAAGTTTGCCATCAATTATTTGGACAATCTAATATATTCAGTGAGGATTTTGATCAACGTATCAATCACCTTCGGGAAGTTTTTAGCTGTCTACAGAAGGCAGGTTTAACTGTCAAACCTAGCAAGATCTTGTTCGCCAGACCACAGATTTCATTCTTGGGACATATTGTGTCATCTAGTGGAGTAATTATTGATCCCGTTCATACCACATCTATAAGTGAGTTCCCCTCCTCTGCGAACCATGTGACCTTGCCGCGGTGGGGTGGCTTGCGTGTCCCAATGATGCAGATAGCCGAGCCGCAGGTGCAACCATATCTGTTGAGAGACCAGACTAACGAATGGTTCATCGAAAGGGCGGTAGCAGCCTTTCGGTAGTTGCAAGGACGGCAGTCTGGATGATTGACTGATACGGCCTTGTAATAATACTCAACATGGCTTAGCTGTGTTGATACTGCTACACGGCTGAAAGCAACGGGAAACTACAGCCGTAACTAACTCCCGAGGACATGCAGCTCTCTCTGTATGAATGGTGTACTGATGATGGCTTCCTCCCGGGTAAAATATTCCGGAGGTAAACTAGTCCCCCATTCGGATCTCCGGGTGGGGACTACACGAGAGGGGGCGATCATCAGGAAGATGGATACTGACATTCTGCGAGTCGGAGCGTGGAATGTTAGAAGTTTGAATCGTTGTGGTAGGTTAGAGCATCTGAAAAGGGAGATGGATAGGCTAAAGTTAGATGTAGTTGGCATAAGTGAAGTACGTTGGCAGGAAGAACAAGATTTTTGGTCAGGCGACTACCGAATTATCAACACAAAATCAAACAGAGGAAATGCAGGAGTTGGTTTAATAATGAATAAGAAAATAGGGCAACGGGTAAGCTACTACGACCAGCATAGTGAAAGAATTATTGTCGTCAAGATAGACACCAAACCAATGCCCACCACAATAGTGCAAGTCTATATGCCTACTAGTTCAGCGGATGATGAAGAAATCGAAAGAATATATGAGGAGATAGAAGATTTAATACAATATGTAAAAGGTGACGAGAATCTAATTGTGATGGGAGACTGGAATGCAGTGGTAGGCCAAGGAAGAGAAGGTAGTACAGTAGGAGAATTTGGATTGGGACAAAGGAACGAAAGAGGAAATCGTCTGGTTGAATTTTGCACTGATCATAATTTAGTCCTTGCCAATACTTGGTTCAAACACCACAAACGACGGCTGTATACGTGGACGAGACCTGGAGACACTGGAAGGTATCAAATAGACTTCATTATGATTAGGCAGAGATTCAGAAACCAGGTGTTGGATTGCAAAACTTTCCCAGGAGCAGACGTGGATTCTGACCACAACTTGTTGGTCATGAAATGCCATCTGAAGTTGAAGAAATTGAAGAAAGGAAAGAATGCAAAAAGATGGGATCTAGACAAGTTGAAAGAAAAGAATGTGAGGGATTGTTTCAAGGAACATGTTGCACAAGGACTAAATGAAAAGGCTGAAGGAAACACTATAGAGGAAGAGTGGAGAGTCATGAAAAATGAAGTCAGTAGGGTTGCTGAAGAAATGTTAGGAAGGAAGAAAAGATCAACTAAGAATCAGTGGATAACTCAGGAGATACTAGACCTGATTGATGAACGACGAAAATACAAGAATGCTAGAAATGAAGAGGGCAGAAAAGAATACAGGCGATTAAAGAATGAAGTGGATAGAAAGTGCAAGGTAGCTAAGGAGGAATGGCTGAAGGAGAAATGCAAGGATGTCGAAGGTTGTATGGTCCTGGGAAAGGTAGATGCTGCATACAGGAAAATCAAGGAAACTTTTGGAGAAAGGAAATCTAGGTGTATGAATATTAAGAGCTCAGATGGAAAACCACTTCTAGGGAAAGAAGACAAGGCAGAAAGATGGCAGGAGCATATCCAACAGTTGTATCAAGGTAAAGATATAGATAATTTGGTTCTGGAACATGAAGAGGCTGTTGATGCTGATGAAATGGGAGACCCAATTTTGAGGTCAGAGTTTGACAGAGCTGTGAGTGACCTCAATAGGAACAAGGCACCTGGAATTGATGACATTCCCTCTGAATTACTGACTGCCTTAGGAGAAACCAGCATGGCAAGGTTATTTCATTTAGTGTGCAAGATGTATGAGACAGGAGAAGTCCCATCCGATTTTCGGAAGAATGTTGTTATACCTATTCCCAAGAAAGGCGGTGCTGACAGGTGTGAAAACTACCGCACGATTAGTTTAGTATCTCATGCCTGCAAAATTTTAACACGTATTATTTACAGAAGAATGGAAAAACAAGTTGAAGCTGAGTTGGGAGAAGATCAATTTGGCTTCAGAAGAAATGTAGGAACACGTGAAGCTATCCTGACTTTACGTCTGATCTTAGAGGATCGAATCAAGAAGGACAAGCCCACGTACATGGCATTCGTAGATCTAGAAAAGGCATTCGATAATGTTGATTGGACCAAGCTATTTATGATTCTGAAGATGATAGGGATCAGATACCGAGAACGAAGAATTATCCACAATCTGTATAAAAATCAGTCTGCAGTTATAAGAATGGAGGGCTTTGAAAAAGAAGCAGCAATGCAGAAAGGAGTGAGGCAAGGCTGCAGTTTGTCCCCTCTCCTTTTCAATGTTTACATAGAACAGGCAGTAAAGGATATCAAAGAGAAATTTGGAAAGGGAATCACAGTCCAAGGAGAAGAAATCAAAACCTTGAGATTTGCCGATGATATTGTTATTTTATCTGAGACTGCAGAAGATCTCGAGAAGTTGCTGAATGGTATGGATGAAGTCTTGGGTAAGGAGTACAAGATGAAAATAAATAAGTCCAAAACAAAAGTAATGGAGTGCAGTCGAACGAAGGCAGGTGATGCAGGAAATATTAGATTAGGAAATGAAGTCTTAAAGGAAGTAGATGAATATTGTTACTTGGGTAGTAAAATAACTAACGATGGCAGAAGTAAGGAGGACATAAAATGCAGACTAGCACAAGCAAGGAAAAGCTTTCTTAAGAAAAGAAATTTGCTCACTTCAAACATTGATATCGGAATTAGAAAGATGTTTTTGAAGACTTTCGTTTGGAGCGTGGCATTGTATGGAAGTGAAACATGGACGATAACTGGCTCAGAAAGAAAGAGAATAGAAGCTTTTGAAATGTGGTCTTACAGAAGAATGCTGAAGGTGAGATGGATAGATCGAATCACGAATGAAGAGATACTGAATCGAATTGGTGAGAGGAGATCAATTTGGCTAAATTTGACGAGAAGAAGAGATAGAATGATAGGACACATCTTAAGACACCCAGGACTTGTTCAGTTGATTTTTGAAGGAAGTGTAGGGGGTAAGAACGGTAGGGGTAGACCAAGGTATGAATATGACAAGCAGATTAGAGCAGATGTAGGATGCAATAGTTACGTAGAAATGAAAAGGTTAGCACAGGATAGGGTGGCATGGAGAGCTGCATCAAACCAGTCTATGGACTGATGACTCAAACAACAACAAGTGAGTTCCCTCCGCCTCGTAACATCAAAGCTGTTGCCCGTTTCATTGGAATGTGTAATTTCTTTAGGAAGTTCATATGCTCAGAGGGCTATTCCATTGAACTATCTCCGGAAGAAAGGAGTCAAGTTTGTTTGGGGATCTGAACAGCAAGTTGCTTTTGAGGATTTAAAATCTGCTATTGCTAACCCCCCTGTCTTAACTATTCCAGATTTCTCCAAGAGATTTTTTTCAGACAGATGCTTCTGGGAGCGCTATTGCTGGGGTTCTTCTCCAAGACACTGAACTAGGGCGCCATCTAGTGACTTATGCATCCAGAACGTTAACCTCTGCGGAAGTGAAATTCTCTGTGTACGAGCTCAAAGCACTCGCTGTCTTGTTTGCTTTGGAAAAATTCCATTTTTGCATTGAGCACTCTGAGTTTTACCTTGAGACTGACAATCAGTCTCGCTCTTGAGTTTTACAGAAACCTCTTTTGAATGGTAGACTCGATCACTGGGCCATCCGTATTTCCACTTTTAAGTTCTCTGTGAAGCATATTAAGAGCTCCAAGAATGTCGTTGCTGATGCTTTAAGTGATATGTTTTACCCTAGTGCTGATGATCTGGTAGAAGAAGAAAAGTTTGGGATAGCTAATTCTGTTCTTCTAGAAATTCCAAAATTTTTTCAGGGATTGTGTGAGCATCAAGGAAAAGATGAAACTCTCGCTGGCATTATCCAAAGAATTTCTGAGGGAGAAGAAGTCAAGCCATATATCATCAAGGATGGTGCGCTGCTTTGTGTTTCTCGTTATGATCACAAGTTGAATGTCGTTCTTCCATCTGCCATGGTCCCTATGATTTTCAAGAATTTCCACGTTTCCCCTTTGGGTGGTCATCTTGGCATCTTCAAAATTCAAGCAAAGATTAAAAGTAATTTTATATGGAAGGGTATGGATGGAGATATTAGTAAGTACATTCGATCTTGTACTGTCTGTTCCTTAAGTAAGCCAGCTCAGAATATTCGAATAGGTTTCCTTGCCTCTAAACAAGCTAATCGCCCTATGGAGAAGCTGTTTGTAGATCATTTAGGACCTTTTCCACATTCCTGGTGAGGCCGTAGATATGTGCTAGTTTGTGTTGATGCATTTTCCCGTTTCGTTTGGTTATTTCCCATGCATGATGCCACAACCAAAAGTACTGTCTTATGTTTGAAACAGATTTTTGGAACATTTGGTCCTTGCCAGTATTTGTGTTGGACAGTGCTTCAGAGTTCACTTCTCATGCATTTAAGAAGTTCTGCTATGGGTTAGGAATAACCCACATTACTACTTCTCCCCACTATCCAAATCCTTCATATGCGGAACATTTTCACAGCAACTTGAGATCAGCCTTGATTGGCTATCACTCAAATAATCACTCTCATTGGGACTCTAATTTGGAATGGTTTTCCTTGGCTTCTTTAACTCAGCTAAGCATGAATCGCATGGGCAAACTCCTATCCAACTCATGTTTGTGTTCTCTCCTAATTCTCCATTAGCCAATCTCTGGTTAATTAATGACCTTTCGCTGGAGATTGTTGAACCCTCTTCCATCCGTGAAACTTGGACTAGAGCCCGTCGTAATCTTCTTGCTTCTTATGCTCGTGTGGAGCATTATTATAATAAGGATCGTAAAGCTAGTAATTTCAAGGTTGGAGATTCTGTCTTCATTAGGAATTATCCTGTGAGTTCTAAGGCCATTCGTCAGGCTACTAAACTAGCTCCTCGATATCATGGTTCGTGGGAAATTGTGAAGAATTTGTCGCCTGTCACTCTTTTGGTTCGGGATAATTCAAACGGTAAATTGACCTGTGTACATCTTTCTCAGGTAAAGGCCACTTAATGCTTTATTAAAAGAATGTTTTGGTAACTGCTGTTCTGGCCAAGTTTCAGTAATATACTATTTTTTGGTCTCTCGGTAATGTCTAAAGTTATGAGGTGTTCTGCCTTTTAATTTTGTAACTTATTCAGAAACTGATTACCGAGATGGTAAATGTTTGGAACGCTCACTGTATGTCAGGTCAATAATAGGATATGTATTATTCTATTTCCCTAAACTTATGCCTGGAGCTATGATTTGTCAGGTCAAATTTAGGATATTGTAAAGGTTATTTCCAGGTTACTTACTTTTGTAAGTTCTGTATATATATGTTTTCTCAGTTTGACATGTCAGTTCTTTGTTATGAGGCCTCATATTAGATTAAATATATGTACTGTATGTGTAATGTCCTGTCTTTGACTAGTTTACTACGTTTGAGAAGTATTCCTTGTTCCCCAACCCTTTTACCTCATTTTGGTGCTGCCTTACTGCTGTGTTTGATTTATGTTGCAGGAATTCCTCTGGGAGTAATTGTGGTGTTAACAAGACTTTAGAGAATTCTGAAATCTGATCCTAATGGTTCGAGATGGCCAGTCGATCCACTAGGAGAAGTTTGCAGCCTCCCTCTTTGGTGCTTGGTGCTGTGCTAAGTGATTTTGGGACATCATTATTCTATTCCTGTAACCCGCTGCCTCATTGAGGATATGCTGTGTGCTGTCCTGAGAAACTGCTTGTCACCAGTATGGTCTAGTCCCCTGTCCAGCTGTTGGAGACTTATGTCTCCTCTGTGAAGAGTGTGCTACTCGCTCTGTTTACCTGACCTTCTATGAACTTGTATCAGCAGTTGGCACACTTGGCGTTGTGTGTGTGTCGAGTGCTGGAAAACTGGTTGGGTAACTGACCTTGTCTACGCAGCAGTAAATGCAGTGAATTATTTTTATGGGGTAACTTATATCTCAAAACTGAAGGTAAAAGACGTGAACATTGGTATTTGGAATCTCCTTTAAGCATAAAGAAACACGCCTTCTTTCTTTGGTGTGGGGGAATCAACTTAACGGCGGTGGGGTGGAGAAGGAATTGAGACCAATTGATTTTACTGTACATAATGTACTTGATTCTGATTATAAACCAATAATGTTTAATCTTTCCAGGGTTCGTTTTCAAGAGCCATCTTTTCCTTTGAAGAATTTAAGTAGATTCTCCTGGCACATAAATAAAAATTTAAACACATTTGAAATAAACAATAAGAATGACATTAACTGTGCAATTGTTCACCTCTATAATAAGGTCAATAATGCACGGAGGTATGTCATTCGTATCGCCAGAAATCCTACGCACTTGCCTACACGTGACAATGGTGCTGGTCACATTGTCAGCAATGACAATGGCAGCAGACGTAATTTACCCAGAAGTAGTGGTCTTGCGTCTTTCTGCGGCGCCCAGAACATCAATAATAATAATAATAATAATAATAATAATAATAATAATAATAATAATAATAATAATAATAATAATAATAATAATAATAATAATAACCTAAATTCAACTAATATCACCCACCCTAATAATAATAATTTTCTGGACCATCGCCAAAATGAATGGAAAATTCTAAGTTCCCATGGAGGGAATTATATATTTTTCACCAATAGAGCATGTCAAAATGTGCGGACCATGCTGGGAACGGGTTCTGACCGGGTAATGACTATGAATGCAGTCCGGCGTGGCTTCAGTACCGCCATAGCACCCAAGACGAGACCACGCCGGATCTCCTCAAGGATTTGTCCATATTAAAAATGTTTATAGGGAAATATGGCAAAGATTTAGAGGCCCAACTGACCGGGTGGAAAACCTGGAGCTAGCCCGGGAAGTACGAAATTGATTGCTGGAAAGAAAGATTGAAGAATGAGAGGAACTTTGCCGCCAAATCACAAATTTGGGGGGATTATATATAAAATGTTAAGCATTCAATAATAAATTTCAATATAATACCATAGCGAAGCATGGGTATCTTGCTAGTATTACATAATTTACACAGAGTATGTGAGTAGATTATTAACAATAAAAAATAAAAAATAAAGGTGTTTGTGAAAGCCCCAACAAGAACTAATCTGATTAAAGCCAAATATCTTGATCCTGCACTTCTACGTAGACCCATAATGACTCATTGGACGTTAGAAGCAGTAGAGTAAAGTGCAGAAAAAAAATTTGAAATTTTTTAAATTAGTGATACATCAACTAACAGAGGATGAAGTTCATCAATTGAAATTATTCAGAACTTACTTAAGGACAGTTCATTAGAATTGAATTATTTGAAAATTTGACTTTTTGTGTGACTAAAGAAACTAGGAACATTTACTAATTTGTTGGCTAAGACAGTTAACATCTTGCATGGCATTGGGAAAAAGTTCCTTCATTTAAAAGACCACAGAGTAGAAGCTATTAAACAAAAAATTTAAAATTTGTTTCAAGATTATTTTGGATTTCATACTATATGCAAAGTTGCCAAGTTTCGGAAGGGTATGAAGACGTTGGTGGAATTGAGAATTGTGCCAGTGACATTCTTTTGATGAAACATGCAAAGATGATCTTCTTGTGGATTGCCTTTTTCGTGGACAAATTGGGGCAAATATTCATTTATAGGAAGGGGAGTTAAGGATTGGAATAACTTACCAAGGGAGATGTTCAATAAATTTCCAATTTCTTTGCAATCATTTAAGAGAAAGATAGGAAAACAACAGATAGGGAATCTGCCACCTGGGCGACTGACCCAAATGCAGATCAGTAGTGATTGAAGTGGTATCATACATTGTTCTAAGGCAGCCAACTTTGGTTTGTGATGGAATACTTAGAGAAAGTCTTCACTGTTCACTGCAAGGGAGAGTTATTTTAACCCACCACTGTCTCAACATAACTTGTGAGTGATTCTTATCATGTATATTTAAAATTTTGTAATATTGAAACAAAATAATTTATATAATGTTCATAAATATTGTTTTTACTATGTAAGGTAATAAATATTTTAAAAGTTTTTAGCACATAAAAATCCAATTTTCTAATAATCATTGAAGTGAGGTTGTTAGCTCATCATCTGAAAATGATAGTGAGATTAGAGTTGATGCAGTGCATGCACAACTAAAACTTGTGAGAAGGAACGAAGATGACTGGATATGAATGGTAGGGGAAAACAGTCCAATTATTCATTCATTCACTGGAAACTGTGATTTGTCTGAAAAGGTTCCAAATAAATATGAAGATCATCCTACATTAGAGCTTTCAATATATTTAGATCATTTTTCCTTTTTACTGTTTTGCAAAAAAAAAACAAATGAATACACAAGAAACAGTTGTCTGGCACTAATAGAAGGAATCTGTAGATGATGTTACGTGGTTTGACATTAATGAGGTTGAGATAAAGGCTTACTTCTCTCTCTGCATTCTAATGTCACAGGTTTGAAAGCCCCGTATTCAATTGTGCTCTAGAAAATAAAGTTTTTGAAATAATTTAAGAAAAGACTAGGTAAATAATTGATAGTAAATCTGCCACCTGGGCTACAGCCCTAAATGGAGATTGATTGATTGATTGATTGATTGATTGATTGATTGATTGATTGATTGATTGATTGATTGATTGATTGATTGATTGATTGATTGATTGATTGATTGATTGATTGATTGATTGCCCCTTCATACACTAGGCCTCCCATAAGTCCAACCCCACGTCCACGTCATGGGAGATAGGCAATGTCATGAAGTAGGGGATTGCCTGTACAGGTGATGTACACCGGGGACTGTATATGCCCCAGGACCACTACGGTAGCTGTGAAGGCCCTTCAGGAACCCTGAAAAGTGATGGCTAACAGGGCTCTGGTGAAGTCCTCAATGGCAAATGCGGCAGAGAAGGAGACCTTTGGAACGGTAAATCTGGCAGACGAAGCAACCCTTTTCCTGTGTGTTAAAGAAATGGGGAAACCACTGCCTTGTGGTGAAGAGGGATCTTCAAAGGCTAAGGAAGACAACCCCTACAGAAAACAGCAGGCTTGGAGGCTCAGGTGGCAGCCGCACCACCACTCGGGTGCTGTGGGCTAATAACTCACACATCTTAAATCCACTTATTAAAGAAACTGAAGTGAAACTAAACTGGATGGATATCTCAATAACAAATGGCCCGAAACAGAAGAAAATGAGAATTGGTTGTTGGAATGTTAGAACTTGGGCAGAGGAAGGTAAACTAAAGCAGGTTGAGAGAGAGATGCAAAATTATGGCTTGGAAATTCTTGGCTTAATTGAAGTGAGGTGGTGCGATTTTGGAAAGAGCATGGCACAAAATGGGAATACATTTATTTAATCTGGACAGTTTGGGGAGGATGCTGAATGAAGTGGGTATGTTGCTAAGTTTAATGGCGTCCCATCTCAGACAGAATAATGACATTTGAAATATAACAATAGTAGTTTGTTATGCACCAATAGAAGCATCTGATGCTGACATGAAGAAGCAATTTTATTATCAGTTGAATGAAACTATGAAGAATATAAATAAAAGAGATATTGCTATTATTATGGGTGATATGAATGCGAAGACTGGATCAAATAATGAGGGACTAGAGCATGTGATAGGGAAACATGGATTAGATGAAATTAATGATACCAAATTAGGGCAAGACCTATGTAAATTTATACTTTTATTTTTTCCTTTGTAAAATGAAAACCGTTAATACAGAATGATTCTAATATCTTGTAACATAACACATAGCTTGGAATAAACCAACTGGTGATGACAAATATACGAATTTGGAAAACACCGAAATGAAATAACAACCCATATATAGAAAGGACAGGGAAGAGAACTACCTACGTAAATTCTTAATGGCTGGCAACCACGTATTACTTAATTGATAGCCAGTGTCCCTGTTGAAATTGATAGGATGTTTACTATTTCCACAGCTTTCTGTATAATCCTAGACCTGCAGTGTTTAGTGCAGGTAAGAGCTCGAACATCTTGGAACACGACATCATGAACAGACGATAGGGCATGCTCAGCTATTGCTAACTTGTCTGGATGGTTGAGACATATTTCTTTGGTGTTCCTTGATGCGAGTCCCAATGGACTGGCATGTTTGGCCAATGTATACCTTGCCACAAATACAGGGAATTTTGTACATCCCAGTGTGTAATAGTGGGAACAATCTGTCCTTGCTTTTACCTAAACTGTGACCAATTTTAGTACTAAACACAGTTTCTATATTGTGCTTGCTATATTATTTCTATATTATTTCTTGTGTACAATCATGACCCCTGTTTCAAAACTTCTTGGCATGTCACGAAGTGTTATGTTTTACCAGTGCTGCTTTACTGTTTTGAAGGATGGACACTACAGGATTTGTCAATAAACTGACTGCATGATAAAGTAAAAGAAAAGAAGAAAACTTGGAAGGAATGGAAAACACAAAAGACTGAAGAGAGTACAGCCAGATACATGGAAGCAAAAAGCCAAAGAAAAGTGGGAACAAATTATTATTCAGAATTATAAGAAATTGTAGGAATGCGAAGAATAAAGATGGAGTAATACTGACAAAACCAGAAGAGATAATGAACAGATGGAGAGAATATTTCAGTGAACTGCTGAAAGTCAGAAACCAGACATGTGGAGAAGGTATCTAGGCAGCAGAAATAGAAAAATTAACAGTGAAGGAATCAGATATTACAATGGGCAGTTAAAATTATGAAGATGGGGAAAGCTGTGGGAATGGATGAAGTAGCCATAAAAATGATCCAGGCTGCAGGACCAGCAGGACTCCAATTGACTTACAGGATACTCAGGTGTGTATGGAGAGAGGAAAAAGTGCGTGAAGATTGGAAAAAGAGGTTTATAATACCAATATTCAAGAAAAGAGATAAGAATATGTGCAGTAACTACAAAGGAATCACCATCCTCTCCCATGTTGCCAAGATAATGGAAAGGATACTGGTATTTGGAATCAGAAGTGGAGGTCAATAGTAGAACCAATTTTCATTCTGAAACAGATCATGGAAAAGAGCTTGGAATATAGGAAGTATAGTTACTTTTATAGATACAGAAAAGGCATAGGACAGGATGCCCATATTAAAAGTTTGGGAAAGCCTGATGCACAGGGGCATTGGCAAGGAACTAATAATAATGATAAAAGCAATATATGATAACTGTTATAGCTGTGTTAAGACAATAGTGGGCAGAGCAGAATGGTTTGGAATTGACAATGGACTAAAACAAGGTAGTGTGTTGTCACATTTATTGTTCATAATGGTAAGGATGACATTGTAAAGACAGCCAGGGAAGATTATGGAGGGGAAAGAATGTAGTGATATTTGTGGATGATTTTGTGTTTTGGGGAGAAGATAAGGAGGAGGTACAACAATAACAACTGACTGTACTGAATAGAAGGATTGAACAATGGAGAATGAGGATCAATATAGAGAATAACAAGACAATCATGATGAGCAGAGGAAGTAAAGAAGGAAAAGGAGTGATCAAAATTGGAGACAAGGAACTGGAAATAGTAAAACACTTCAAATATCTGGGAGGTGGACTGACAGAAAATGGAAGACTGGATATGGAAATTAGTAGAAGAATACAACTGGGAAGTCTCTTTTACCACCAGGTATGAACATTAATATGGAATAAAGATGTGCCAATGATGGCTAAATAAGTAATATACAAGGGATATTCCTTACCTGTAATGACATATGAAGCAAAACCTGGACATAGCTCAGAGAGGTGACAGTAGAGTACAGACAGCTGAAATGAAATTCTTGAGGAGTATGGTACAGAAGACAAGCAGGACTAGAGTGAGAAATGAAGACATACGAAAAGAGCTAATTGTGCAAAAACGAAATCACCAACTGTAAGATTTGTGTACAATAATGGAGGACAGGTGGTGTGGACATGTCAAGAAGATGAAAGAAGAAAGACTGCCAAGACAACCACTGGAAAGGCAGATGACAGGGAAGAGAGGATGAGTGAGACCAAGATTACAATGGACTCTTTTGAAGCACAGCATACGACAACAGAACCTGGACTGAAACACAGTGTTGGATGAGTAATGGTGAGACAGGACAGAGACAGCATGAAATGGAGAGGAACCATATTTGCCTCCACCCAGTGTCAGCTGGAAAAGAGAAATTGATGATGATGATGATGATGATGCATTACTTATAAAACACGATTTGTAAAATAACATCTCTGTTGGAACCATATTTGTGAATAAATGTGTTGGGACTAGGTCCTAATCTCACAGAAGGAGAATTTACTGGGCCACAATCATTCAAAGGTTGAGAACCGTTGGTATATCCTATGTAATCATGTTAACATGGCTAAACCTGGCTTTCTCCATTCCAGTCACTCCTGTCAGGTGGCTCTATGCTGATGTGAACATACCTACCATATCCTGTATATTGAGGAAGATCTACCTTCATTCCTGTCCTCCATTAGAATCCTAATTATCTCCCTCCTACTCCTTAATGCACCCTCACACTCAGAGTATGCATTACTTTGTCATTCTTTAGTATAAGATTATGAAAATCAAACAAACATGTATTCTCTGCACAAAACATCAAAAGGAAGAAATACTGAATAGACCTATATCTGGTACCTAGGTCTACATGAATGCATTTTTATTTTTATTTTTTTTTCAAAATGGCGCCCGGTAATGACGACGTAGTGTTTTATTCTCCGAGTAAATTAACCGTAAAATGTGACGAAAAGTGCGGAAAATGTCGAAAATTAGTGAAAAATGGAATGTTGTGTGATTCATGTGATCGATGGTGGCATTATAAGTGCGGAAATTGCCCTAGAGACGTAAAAACTAATGAAAATGTTGACTGGATTTGTGAGCAGTGTGTTCGGAATGTTGTTGTTGGGGACGGCGTTGACGAAGCACCGAAAACAGTCGATGAGGAATATAAAAGTGCATTAGAAATTATAAACATTCTAAAAAAGGACAATGAGACTCTTAAAGTTGAAAATCAAGAATTAAAAGAAAGACTGCGATCGCTAGAATTTGGGACTGAGCATTCTTCGAGTGATATACCGGTACAAGTAACAAACTCGAGCACGTGGTGTCAAGTAGTTCGTGGATGGCCGGCTAAGAAGAAATCTACAACTGAATTTCCGGAAATAAACATTAGAAATAGGTTTTCTGCCCTAAATAATCTAATCATGGAAGAAAGTGATCGCGCGCGTGAAACCAAATCATCGCGATCCGTTGCCGTGCCGAGTTTAAAATTTAGGCCTAGAATTCAGATTCAAGACCCAGTTAGGCCTAAATCAGCGAAGGTAGCTGTGTTTGGTGATAGCCAAGGAAGGGGAATTGCGGGAGTTATTAACGACGGGAATATAGCAGCAACCGGAGAAACATATACAGGAGCTTCTATCAGCAGTGTTGTGGAAAACGTAGAAGCAGCAACTAGGAACTTCGGGAGCGGCGATGCAGTGCTTATCATCGGTGGGACGAACGACGTAGCTCGCGACGACGCCAAAAATGTAAGATCACAACTTAAACATACACTAGGGAAGCTGACCCACACTAACGTTTTTGTAGTGAACGTGCCCCACAGGCATGATTTGAGTAGAGACTCGTGTGTGAACATTGAAGTGGACAAGGTCAATACAGATATTGTTAAAATTTGTAAACATTTTCGGAATACTCAGGTTATTGAATGCAGCAGTTTTGAGAGATACTGTTATACAAAACATGGCCTCCATCTAAACAATTCAGGTAAACAAAAGATAGCAAATATTGTTCTAGATTTTATTAATCTTAAGATATGTACTGTAAAACAGGCAACTCCCTTGAGTTATAATACTGACCAGGAAAACTAGTAGAAAGAGCCAGCTGTACTTCAAGCTGGCTCAGTCAACTAGAAAAAGAAACTCAGGATAGTAAGGAATTTCAAGTTACCCAATTGCAACAGTCAAGTTTTAGGGAGGAAGGGGGTCTGAGATTGCTCTTGGTAAACTGTCAAAGTGTAGTAAATAAACAATTAAAATTCGGTACATTGATGGAATCTTATGAGACTGATGTGGTGATAGGAGTGGAATCGTGGTTGAAAGAAGGGGTGGGTAATAGAGAAGTATTTCCGGAAGGGTACACAGTCTATCGTAGAGACCGAGGCGATAAAAAGGGAGGGGGGGTGTTTATTCTAGTGAAGGAAAATTACTGTTCACATGAATGGTTTACCGATGAAAGGGATGAAATATTAGGGATAAAATTAGTTTGTGATAATATGAAGGAGGTGGGAATTATAGGAACATACAGGCCTGGAAGAGAGGAAAGAGACATGGAAATCTTTGAAAAAATAATAGATTATACTCATAAAAACAATAATAATGATATGGTAATAATTGGGGGAGATCTAAATTTGCCTGAAGTTGAATGGAAAGGAGCTGCAAGTGAAGCCCATGAACAGAAACTGGCAAATAAGTTAATTTGGGAGGGAGGATTTACACAAGTAGTACAAGAACCGACTCGTCTCAATAACTTACTAGATGTATTCTTGGTTAAACCATGGGAAATTGTTGATAAAACTGAGGTAATTGAAGGAATAGGAGACCATAAGGCTGTAATAATGGATGTAGGACTCGTACCAAAAAGGCTTAATAAAAGGGTTACACAAGACAAGAAATTGTACAGAAATACTAAAGTTGATGAATTTGGGACTTACCTTAAATCACAATTCAGTTGTTGGATAAGTGAAGGGAGTAACGTGGATACACTTTGGGCTAAATTTACAGGAATTATTTGGGAAGGAGAGAAGAGATTTGTACCTGTTAAGAAGGGTAAAATGACCTCAGACCCTGTTTATTATACAAGGGAAATAAGAAAATTAAAAAGAAAATGTAGAATAGTAAACAGGAAAATCAAAGAGGGTAGGGAGAGTAGAGAAACTAGAAAACAGCTAATGAGGGAACTGAATAGAGTGAAAAAGGAAGCAAAAGAGAATTATATGAATGGCATACTTCAAGAGGGTAATGACCACAAAGGGAAATGGAAAAAGCTGTATTCATATATCAGGAATCAAAAAGGAAAAGGAGTCCAAATTCCTACAATGGTGGGAGAAGGGGGTGAACACTATTTAACAGATACTGAGAAAGCAAACCTATTTAGTAGGGAATTTAGAGATTCAGTAGATGATTGTCAAGAGTTGGAAACCGAAACAGAAGATAGAGAGGGAGAGAGACAGAGGGAAACAAGAAGCTTCTCATTCACAAACGAAGATATTTTCAGAGAAATCCAACTGCTTCAGCAAGGAAAAGCTGCAGGAAGTGATCAAATTACTGGGGAGGTATTAAAGACAATGGGGTGGTACATAGTGCCTTATTTAAAATTTCTCTTTGACTATGTCATAAATAATAGTGTAATACCAAAGGAATGGAAGGAATCTATAATAATACCAATTTATAAAGGAAAGGGTGATAAAAGGAAACCAGAGAACTACAGACCAATCAGCCTGACCAGTATAGTTTGTAAAATTCTGGAGAGTTTAATATCGAAGTACATCAGAGGGATATGTGATGATAAAAATTGGTTCATGAGGAGCCAGTATGGATTTAGAAAGAAATTTTCTTGTGAGGCACAACTGGTGGGATTTCAGCAGGACATATCAGATCAGTTGGATTCAGGAGGTCAGTTAGATTGCATAGCCATAGATCTTTCCAAAGCCTTTGATAGAGTGGAACATGGAATATTATTAAAGAAATTGGAGGGAATAGGATTGGGCGTAAGGGTTACACGTTGGATAAAAGCATTTCTAAATTCAAGGGTTCAGAAAGTCAAAGTAGGAAATAATGTATCGCAGGAAGAGAAAGTTTGGAAGGGAATTGCACAGGGTAGTATAATCGGTCCGTTACTTTTCTTAATATACGCAAATGATTTAGGGAACAATATAACATCAAAAATAAGATTGTATGCAGATGACATAATTGTTTATAGAGAAATAAACAACATTGAGGATTGTTCAGAATTACAAAGGGACCTTGAAAGTATCCAACAATGGGTTGAAGAAAATAATATGAAGGTTAATGGAGGCAAATCAACTGTTACAACTTTTACAAACAGGAGCTTTAAAAGTGAATTTGAATATACTTTGGATGAGGTAGTTATCCCAAAAGATGGCAAGTGCAAATACTTAGGTGTGAGATTTGAAAGTAATTTGCACTGGAAGGGTCATATTGATGACATTGTTGGGAAAGCATACAGATCATTACATGTCATAATGAGGCTACTTAAAGGATGCAACAAAGAATTAAAAGAAAAAAGTTACTTGAGTATGGTTCGTCCATTATTGGAATATGCAAACAGTGTTTGGGATCCTCACCAAGAATACCTAATAAAAGAAATAGATAGTGTGCAGAGGAAAGCAGCAAGATTTGTAACAGGGGATTTCAGGAGAAAGAGTAGTGTATCAGAAATGTTAAAGGAACTTGGGTGGGAAACTTTAAGTAAGAGAAGGGAGAAAACTAGACTTACAGGATTATATAGAGCCTATACAGGAGAAGAAGCATGGGGAGATATCCGTGAGAGGCTTCAGTTGGAAAATAATTATATCGGCAGGACTGACCACAAATATAAAATTAGAAGGAATTTTAGCAGAAGCGATTGGGGTAAATTTTCATTCATTGGGAAGGGTGTGAAGGAGTGGAACAGTTTACCAGGGGTAGTGTTTGATCCTTTTCCAAAATCTGTACAGATATTCAAGAAGAGAATAAACAGCAACAGAGAAAATAAATGAAGTGTTAGAGGGCATTCGACCGGTGCAGGTTATTGTAAAAAAAAAAAAAAAAAATGTGTGTGAATAAATTAATTCCATCCCCTGGTCTAAGGAGTTTGGACAGCCAAAGTAGGGGACTGCCTGTAGGGGTGAAGTACAGTGGGGACTTCGAGGGCCCTGGGACTGCTACGGTAGCTGTGAAGGCCCTTCAGGAACTCTGAAAAGTGGTGGCAAAAGGGGCTCTGGTTAAGACGCAGCAGGTCGTTATGCTACTTAGGATCCAGAACGGGTAAAAAAAAAAATAGTAAATAAATAAATGCAATGTAAATATTAATGTTATACCAGTTTTATAGTATCATTTGAAGCAATTCCACATACTGTATATCAGTTGACTATATTTGTAAGTAGTACAGGAGATATTATAATTAGAATTTTGTAAACAATATAAATTTATTAAGGATGAGCTGTGTGTTTAATAGAAAACATTGTTAGCGTAAATTGTATAATATTGTATTATAGGAAAAATTTTCTTCTCTTGTTAATTTAATATTTAGTGCTTGACAATAATGTATTTTAGTGTACCATTTGCCACCGAGGTAGACACCTCATTTGCAAATAAAGAGATTTTGATTTTGATTTGATTTAAAAGCTTTCAAGGCACAACTCTGCATAAAAACCTGTCTTTATAAGTATTCTACCAAAAACACTACAGATTCTTATACAAAAAAAAAGGAATATTATTTCCTACCAACACTAAAAAACTACTCAATGTACATTAAAGAAAGAAGAATCACTAATTTTGGTTACTTCTACAAGCATCAAACACACAATATTTATTTCACAACTTGGATTATTCCACGTACACAAGGAATCTGTTTTACTACAAAATAACTACTTTATCACTTAGAAAAGACAGAGCACCATCAACGGCTGGCCATTTGAGTGTCCAATAATGGATCTGTTGTTAGAATATGCTCCAATTTGCTGCAAATGGAGATTTGTTCTTCTAATAATAAACTGAAACTGTAAATTGGCACAAAAATATTATCATCAACTTAGAGAAACTCTTTAAAGACTACATCCACCTTGAGTTATATCACAGATGTTTTTCATGTATTTCAAAAATTGTATAGCAAGAAACTTCTAATTACTCTCTCTGACTCAAAAGATGCTTACAGACACTTGCAGTGCACCTGCGCTGTGATTTGAGTTATTGATATGTGATTTGCTGTTTCTACATTGGTTGTTCCCCATTCTGTTCCTTCCCCTTCCCTTCTCAAGCGTAGTCTTGGTGGCTGGTTGTGTCCAGCATTTGTCTCTTATTATTTATTTGTCGCTTGATCTGAGCATCTACGAGGGGGTTCCTTTCGAACCCGAGGCTGCTGGGCTGCAAACATCGGAGCGTAACTCATGAGTTATGTTGCATGTGTATACTGAGTGAAAGGTTAATGCTTTTGGCAGCGAATGAGAGTGTAATTGGGTAAGAGTTGTGCTTCTATGTGTGGTGTGCTGTGTGGATGTGCCGGATTTGTAGCCCAGGGGCCTATGGCCATTTGAAGTCTGTTTCATTTTTGCAATATGTATTTCTTTAATTTTACATTCTAGTAATACTTGTATTTCTTTTATATTACCTGTGAGTAATAGATCTTCTGTTCTCTGTTGAATGTACGAGGCCAATAGAAGTTTATTAGTTTACTATTGAAAGGGTGCTTCAGTTATGATGATGTAAATATTTTGTTACCTTTGAATAAATGACAGATAAATATACGGATGGAAAACTCCCTAACCTTGGTCCACCTCGCTTCCCCTCTGGATATGTTCCTTTTTCCTCTGCCTTTATGCTAGCACCTTCTCAGTTAGGATGATAATGGTAAAGTAAATCTTTTACTGGGGAAGGAATTTGTACAAATGGAAATGAATCTGTACATATGTATTCAGTAATGTGATTTACCTAGAACATTCAGAATCAGTGTCCTGTGATCAATGCCTGCAGAGTTGACAGCAGTGCAAGTATATAGGCCAGAGTCCTCTTGATTTGCTTCTTTAATTATTAGGACATGTTCCTCTTCTGAAAGATAAATCATTTATTCAAATGAATAACACTGCTGAAATCACAAAATCATTTTCTTGAGAATTACAAAGAGACAAAATTCAATGGATCAGATCATGTGTTCTTAATTCTTTAGCAAATAGATGATATACTTTCATATTTGTGTTGTTTTATGCAGAAATGAATACTATGATTATAGTCTGAGGTAATCTATCCTGTATTTTTAATGAAATCATAAATCAGAGGTCAGATAAAATTGCCTGCAGCTATTGGAGGTGAGAATAGAACAATCTGAAGCTTACACTAAAATATACAAGCACTCTTCAAAGAACATATCCCTGTACAAAACTGTTTACAGTATTTATAACAGTTAAGAGAATTCACCTCCATCCATTTTATTTGCACAAAATTATAGGAGCAACATGTATGCAATGGACTGTCAATGAAGTATGAAGTAAATTGAAAGAAGTTGTGAGAAGAAGCATTGCAGCTTATTAAAAAGTCCAATCAAAAATGTATGTTACCTGTGTGAGGAGTAGAGATTATTTTTCCATCTTTTTTCCAAGAGATCTCTGGGAGTGGGGATCCACTTGCTTGACAAGCCAAACTGTAGTCTGTTCCTTGAACTAGGGTCTCCCGTTCAGTAAAACTAAGAATCTTTGGTGGAACTGTTTAAAGAAAGCATTAAAAATTAGGACATTTATTGAGCGTAACATTTTTAATTAGGTACATTTTATATCATGTCCAACACATAAAATATGAACAGTTTTTGGGAGAAATTAATTATAATAAGGAACAAAAATGTGATGATTAACAGTCAGCAACAGCATTAGAGCTCCCTGGCCATGCAGTGCAGGGGCAAAGATTTTGATATAGCATTGCTCATGTGTCCAAGCATTGATAGATAAAAGTTTTTGTAAAATACAAGAAAATTCCAGTAACTATTAAATCAAGCTGATATTCTAGTTGCAAACATACTGCACAAGAGTGATGGTCAGCAATAATTGTTGGACCTAAGAGTAACTGGAGCACTGCTGACTGACCTTACGTCCACCTCTCCTCTTTGTTATTTGCAGAAAATAATGGATTCTAAGGCTATATATATATATATATATATATATATATCGATGTTCTATACTAATCTGCCAACGATGGATATGACTGCTAGTGTAGCATAATATTATAAGTTCTACTGCAACAGCCATCTTAGGCAAATTATATGCTGCATTTAGTCTTCTATTAAAATATTCTGCTGAATATTTTATGATATACATTTTACATCCCAGTAAGTACATTTTTCTCTGATATGCAGAGCTGCCAGAATTTCATCCCATGGGAGTTTTTTATGTCCAAGCAAATCTACTGACAAGAGGCTGACATACTGGAGCATCTTCAAATACCACTGACCGAACCAGGATCATCCCTGCCAACTTGGGCTCAGAAGGCCAGCGCTCTACCACTTGAGCTACACATCTGGCTGAATATTTTATCTACACTGTTGAAATCACAAAACTGCTAGGTGTAAAAATGGGAAACTGTGTAAAACAATCTCCAGGGCTGCCAATAATGGAGATCAAACCCACCCTTTTCTGAACACAAGTTTACAGCTAAGTGACACAAACCGCACAGCCAACTCACTTGCTGTGAAAAAAAATTATTTAGTGCATTTAGCCCTTGGTTTGTAACATTTATTATAGATAGATAGATAGATAGATAGATAGATAGATTTATTTATCATCAACAGGTTATTTTCCTAATTAAAGATGGTTCAATAAAACATAATATACAACAAATACACCTTAAATAAATAACAATAATTTCCTAAAATAATAACCAAGTTCAAACCAAGGCCCTACACCGCTCGCTGCACAGTAGCGTGTGACTGGGGAAGAGCTGTCCATGTGCATATCGCCATGTTACGGGCACTCCACAGCTCGCCGAGGAGACCATAGTATGGAATTCATGCATTAACTTACATTACGCACGAATGAAAACACCTGCCGACAGGTTATTTTTATTCCTGCGATACAGGATAACACGGTAAGAACAGATGTTCATCAGTTACATCCAAAATAAAATGTTAATAAGGTGCCGCATTAGAAAGCAGAAGATCCATACGGAAATTCCCGTCAGTTCGCAAACCAAAACTACTGTACTAATTTTAAATCAAAAGCCTCGCAGAAGTAATACAGATCAATAATCCTGAGGTCTGATTAGTACCAGTGGACCGTGAAGTGTGAAAGTATGTTTGTTCCTTCACATTAATCTCCGGTAAGCGTCTAATACTGTTGCATTCCAAGCATCAGGGAAACTTACCCATTCCCAGGTCCTAATTCATTACACCCACTAATGCAAATACATGCAATAAATATACCGTACAAAATCAAGACGCTAATAACACGAAAATGATACTTATGCATACAAACTGAACACATTTTCATTGTTATTGAACTAATCTCCACAAATAGTTTGGATAGCTAGCCTATAAGTAACAGGCGTAATAAAACAACATTTCGAAAACTAGATAAGAAGACTTCAAAATACACTACTAATGATAGTAAATATATACCTTTGTAGATAAAAAAAAAATGTCTTAAATTTAGAGAACACTCTCCAGAAACAGAAAAACATTGTATACTCATACTTTAAATTAACAAATTTTTCAGAAAAGAATATATAGCTAACATTAGGCCTACTATAATGATCATATTTGTAACAGGTGCTACACTACCTCATAATTCTAAATGTCTCTAACAATGAAAAGAAAGCTTAGTTTGAGTTTCTCTGAGTTAAATATATTTTTAATAGTTGGTAGGGTTTAAGAGAAGAAAAGTATATAATTTAGTATGCAAACCCTCTCATACTATTCTCACCTTAAATACCAATATTAGGCCTACTATTTTTATAAATTTGAACTGTAAGGCGATTTTCTGAGCACAAATTAAAATTGAAAATGTATTCTAACTTTTCTATTACAGGAGCGTTATGATTCATATACGGAAGAAGATAAATGAGCTTGAGTATCAAGCATAGATCAATGTAACAGTTAAACAGGTAGTTTGATTAGTGTTTTCTACTACAAAGTAGGAGTCAGCCTAGTCAAACTTCTGTGGAACAGCATATTTAACAATTCTTTTATTATAAAGATGTGAAAACATGGATAATGGTATTAATAAATCATTTTTATGATAATTGTTAATAATTTGAAGCCATATTTTGACCTAAAAATAGATGGCTTTATCAAGTTTTAGCAATCATATTTTCCAGATTCTAGGCCCGTGTTTATCGAAATTTTAATACGGGTACACAGTCTGTAAGAACAAAATGCGCGCTTTTTCAGAATAGATGGTTCTTAAGAACTGTCCCTAACGAAATGAAAAACGCCAAGAATAAGAAGCAGCCTAAACATTGAGAATGCCACGTCCGTACATCCCTGAATCCACCACTCAATAGTCCATTCTCGATTATGCTAATTTTATAACATTTTAATTTCTACATATTTGTGAAAAGAAATACGAGATCCTTTCTGATAGCAATTTTTATCACTGAAAGCTGCACAAGAGGTCACCATCGTGAATAGTTCTCCACTCCGCACTTAGGCGTACGGCTTAACTTAGGCCTACTGTCCTTTAATATCGCCGATCAATGTAAGCTCGCACTTATCACTAAAATAGTTGCCAGTACTATACATTATCACATAACACAACCACAGATGCGCTAACCGATAGGAATCACCATGAAAAACGCACAAGGAACTGTAAACATCACCACCATCGAAACCGAAGTGCCAGCAACATGGCGATGCGTGAAGATATTCAATTCACCGCATAGCACCAGCGTGCTCAGTGAGTCTAGATAAGTAATATTAAAGTCTTTGGTTCAAACTAAATCTAGAGATCTTACAACACCTTAATTAATTAATTAATTAAATAAATAAAATATATAAATAAATATAGTGCAGTCCCGATAATTAACGGTAATTTATGCATGCACTTCCGTGAATTATCGAAAACTGCAAATTATCCGCAGTCATTTTTAAGCCTGCTAAAAACAAAACCACAGGTTAAAATAATGAAATGTATTTTGTGAACAAGCAGAAAATAATTATAACACTTCACATTGGTATTGTAAGACACACTAGAGAAAAATGCCATGTGGATTATGCCAACATTCGTATCTAACAAAAAAATCTGTCATCACTTTTTGTTTCTTAGTCGATTGTTCATTTTTTCTAATTTTGGAGCATACATTTCTCAAGAAAACAATATCTGAAAATGAACATTCATCTATATTTTCTATGTAAGAGATAAGTGTGTCTATAGACACACTCGCTTGGCTGTGGGAAACTTTTGGATTTTCCGTTGCATCACTCCTGCACTCGATATCATCTGAATCTCCGTCTTCCTCACCAACCATCAAATTCCGTATAATATGCTCCTCACTTTCATGTCTGAAACCATAATCATCCGTATCGATGTCTAACCACTCAATAATGTCACTTTCTTCTGCATCTTGGCATTTATCCAGGTTTTTCAGTAATGATATCATTGTAGCTAGACTACGTTGACCGTTCGAAATTTCTTCACTGAAGCCGGCAAATGCTTGCTCTTAACCTAGAACAGATTTCCACGATCGTGCAAACGTAGTAGCGGTAATTTTGTCCCATGACTTATTGACTGCATGAAGAGCATCGAAAAAACTGAAGTCCTTCCAAAATGTTGGAATATCGATGCCTTCCTCAACCAACTGTTGTAACAGAGACGACCTGTAGTTCTTCTTTAAAGCAGCAATAACGCCTTGGTCCATAGGTTGGAGAATAGAAGTTACATTACGGGGAAGGTATTTCATGTAAATATCACCTTCTTTACGTTCACTTTCATGTGGATGAGAAGGCGCATTGTCAATCAAGAGCACTGCTTTGATTGGCAGTGACTGCTTAATTAGGTAGGCCGTCACTTGTTTCACAAAATGATTGTGAAACCAGTCCTTAAATATCTGTGTCTCCATCCATGCTGCCTTCTGATTGTAGTACTGCAAAGGTACATTCTCTTCGTTTAAAACAACGGGGTTTTCTGGATTTCCCTATCGCTAATAATTTAAATTTATGATCACCTCTTGCATTAGCACACACCATAATGGTTATTCTTTCCTTGGATATTTTGTGGCCTGGGGCTTGCTGTTCTTGTTGCATCACTAATGTTCGGGATGGTAAACATTTACAATAACAAAGTTTTATTATGATCCACCTATTCAATACATTATAATGTTGTCACATTTAAAATATCTTCATTAGTTAAAAAGTTATATGTGGGACATGTTTCGCTCCCTTACAGAGCATCATCAGCCAAATCTGAATCTCGAAGAATGGTTATGTTCGTATGACTTAAGAACTATTAGACCATTTTTCACAAACTTAAAACTTACTCCATTAGAATATCATAAAATACAGAATCTTTGGAAATATGCCTTAATTACATGTGCTTAATAGGAAAGATACATTAAAATTGTGGAAGAATGAGTTCTAAAACATTTAAAATAAGTAGCATGCCTAAAATCTTAAAAAGATGTGAAAATCAATCTTAAGAGCTAAATTTGAAGATCTTCTTGGCAATGAGATCTAGTAAAAAAGTTATTTATCGCTAGTGCAATGGCACTGCCGGTGGCTACAATTAGCCTACGCAGTGGCCTCCACGGTATGCACTACAAGCCATGCGTCTTGGTAGGTGTGCTAGGTACCAACTGATGAGCCCAGCCTAGCACACGGGGGCGAAACGCTGGCAACCAGGAATGAGTTAGCTGGAAAATTTATAATGTCCAATAACGGACCATTTATATTGGTATTATAAATTTACTCATTCGGAACAAATATTACAGATTCCCTATGGGAATCAACATCTATATCATCTGATGGCCAAGCAGGCATCAATTTTTGGTAATGGGACAAAGTCTCTCATAGTGCATTGGCACTGCCGGTGGCTACAATTAGCCTACGCAGTGGCCTCCACGGTATGCACTACAAGCCATGCATCTTGGTAGGTGTGCTAGGTACCAACTGATGAGCCCAGCCTAGCACACAGGGGCGAAACGCTGGCAAACAGGAATGAGTTAGCTGGAAAATTTATAATGTCCAATAACGGACCATTTATATTGGTATTATAAATTTACTCATTTGGAACAAATATTTCAGATTCCCTATGGGAATCAACATCTATATCATCTGATAGCCAAGCAGGCATCAATTTTTGGTAATGGGACAAAGTCTCTCATAGTGCATTGGCACTGCCGGTGGCTACAATTAGCCTACGCAGTGGCTTCCACGGTATGCACTACAAGCCATGCGTCTTGGTAGGTGTGCTAGGTACCAACTGACGAGCCCAGCCTAGCACACGGGGGCGAAACGCTGGCAACCAGGAATGAGTTAGCTGGAAAATTTATAATGTCCAATAACGGACCATTTATATTGGTATTATAAATTTACTCATTCGGAACAAATATTACAGATTCCCTATGGGAATCAACATCTATATCATCTGATGGCCAAGCAGGCATCAATTTTTGGTAATGGGACAAAGTCTCTCATAGTGCATTGGCACTGCCGGTGGCTACAATTAGCCTACGCAGTGGCCTCCACGGTATGCACTACAAGCCATGCATCTTGGTAGGTGTGCTAGGTACCAACTGATGAGCCCAGCCTAGCACACAGGGGCGAAACGCTGGCAAACAGGAATGAGTTAGCTGGAAAATTTATAATGTCCAATAACGGACCATTTATATTGGTATTATAAATTTACTCATTTGGAACAAATATTTCAGATTCCCTATGGGAATCAACATCTATATCATCTGATGGCCAAGCAGGCATCAATTTTTGGTAATGGGACAAAGTCTCTCATAGTGCATTGGCACTGCCGGTGGCTACAATTAGCCTACGCAGTGGCTTCCACGGTATGCACTACAAGCCATGCGTCTTGGTAGGTGTGCTAGGTACCAACTGACGAGCCCAGCCTAGCACACGGGGGCGAAACGCTGGCAACCAGGAATGAGTTAGCTGGAAAGTTTATAATGTCCAATAACGGACCATTTATATTGGTATTATAAATTTACTCATTCGGAACAAATATTTCAGATTCCCTATGGGAATCAACATCTATATCTTCTGATGGCCAAGCAGGCATCAATTTTTTGTAATGGGACAAAGTCTCTCATAGTGCATTGGCACTGCCGGTGGCTACAATTAGCCTACGCAGTGGCCTCCACGGTATGCACTACAAGCCATGCGTCTTGGTAGGTGTGCTAGGTACCAACTGATGAGCCCAGCCTAGCACACAGGGGCAAAACGCTGGCAACCAGGAATGAGTTAGCTGGGAAATTTATAATGTCCAATAACGGACCATTTATATTGGTATTATAAATTTACTCATTCGGAACAAATATTTCAGATTCCCTATGGGAATCAACATCAATATCATCTGATGGCCAAGCAGGCATCAATTTTTGGTAATGGGACAAAACTCTCATAGTGCATTGGCACTGCCGGTGGCTACAATTAGCCTACGCAGTGGGCTCCACGGTATGCACTACAAGCCATGCGTCTTGGTAGGTGTGCTAGGTACCAACTGATGAGCCCAGCCTAGCACACAGGGGCAAAACGCTGGCAACCAGGAATGAGTTAGCTGGGAAATTTATAATGTCCAATAACGGACCATTTATATTGGTATTATAAATTTACTCATTCGGAACAAATATTTCAGATTCCCTATGGGAATCAACATCAATATCATCTGATGGCCAAGCAGGCATCAATTTTTGGTAATGGGACAAAACTCTCATAGTGCATTGGCACTGCCGGTGGCTACAATTAGCCTACGCAGTGGGCTCCACGGTATGCACTACAAGCCATGCGTCTTGGTAGGTGTGCTAGGTACCAACTGATGAGCCCAGCCTAGCACACAGGGGCGAAACGCTGGCAACCAGGAATGAGTTAGCTGGAAAATTTATAATGTCCAATAATGGACCATTTATATTGGTATTATAAATTTACTCATTCGGAACAAATATTTCAGATTCCCTATGGGAATCAACATCTATATCATCTGATGGCCAAGCAGGCATCAATTTTTGGTAATGGGACAAAATCTCTCATAGTGCATTGGCACTGCTGGTGGCTACAATTAGCCTACACAGTGGGCTCCACGGTATGCACTACAAGCCATGCGTCTTGGTAGGTGTGCTAGGTACCAACTGATGAGCCAGCCTAGCACACGGGGGCGAAACGCTGGCAACCAGGAATGAGTTAGCTGGAAAATTTATAATGTCCAATAACGGACCATTTATATTGGTATTCTTTAAGAGAGTCCACGAAAAGGAAAATATTGATATGAGCGTCCCTTTTATAACCGAACTGCTACATGATAAGGTTCAATCGCTTGCTAAGGTGGCACAATCAGAAACCTTTGAAGAGCTCCGTCACATCGTAGCAAAATTAGACAAGGAAACAAGTTACCATACCTCAAAAATGAAAACCTCAACAGTGGAGAAACCCCAGAAATGCTAGCATTATAGGTAGACCAGGCATTTTAAAGGCCAACCCTGGAGGAAAACCTAGCTTGGGATCATTCAAGTTGGAGTAAGGAGGGTTCTGGAAGAATGAAGAAGCCCCAGATACATGACACCTGACTAGAAGGTAAAGATTTTGGTCACATCTGTAGTGATGATGAATCTAATCCACCCCACCCAGCTATTAACTTGACACTGGATGATAAACCTTCAATCACAATCCTTGACACTCAAGCGTCACACTCATTTGTGAGCATGAATGTGGCAAAATGATTAAATGTGTTCATCCTGCCAAGGTGGCAACAATCAGGGGGGCAACTCATCACATGCATTACCAGATTGAGGGTTGCACCTTTCTTCAAGCCAAATGCTCTACTGAAGTCATAGATATACGGTGAGGGTTGTTAAGGATTTGACACCTGACATAATATTACGACATGACTTCTTAGCTAAATATTGGTTAGTGATAGATTATACAGCCAATGAAATATTCTTTGGTAACAGAAATAGAATTAGGTTGTCACGGGTTGTAAATAAAGCCTTTGAGTAGGAAACTTTAGAAACCAATGTATTGGTTAAACTGAAAACAGGACTGTTGGGGGTGGAGGAGAAGGAAAACCTTGAGAAGTTGCTGAATAAGTTCCCTGAGGTCATAGAATCGGATTTACCACAATGGTAAATCATAAAATAATTTGTAAGGATAATACCCAAATTAAACAAAGGCTCTACCCACATAAGCAAGATAAACGAAAATTTATAGTAAAAAAAGTCAAGGAAATGGAGAACCAAGGATTGATTGACCCTTCAGTATCAGGATGGGCTTCTCCAATAGTACTATCTAAGAAAAAAATGGTGATTACCGACTTTGTGTGGACCTACATCACGTAAATGACAAGACTATATCAGATGACTACCCCATGCCGGATCTTTGCCATCTGATATAGCAAGTGAGTGGGGCAAAAGTCTTCAGTACCCTCGATTTGAACTCTGGCTACTGGCAAGTAGAAGTTGAGGAAGAGGTTCGACCGATGACTGCTTTTTCCACCCCAAGATGTGTGGAAATAGGAGAAAGGGAAGAGGTAGGAAAAGGAAATGTGGAGTAGTGCATAGGAAAAGACAGGTGGAACATTGTCATGGGATGGAAAAAAGGGACGAGGAAGTAGCTTCTGCAGCTGTCAGGAAAGATAGGGATGAGCAGGAGGGGAAGGGATCAAATGAGGTTGGTAGGGTTGAGGCTCTGGTCATGGGGGATTCCATCGTTAGACATGTTGGGAAAGTGTGTGGAGGAAAGAGTACCAGGGTAGAGTGTTATCCAGGTATTTGGTTAAGGCAGATGTTGAAGAAAGTAGAAGAAGGTGGTAGTATTTCACGTTGGTACTAACAATGTAAGGAAAGCAGGTATAAGTACCAACATAGCTGAGAATATGTGGGACCTGGTATATGCAGCACTGGTAAAGTTTAAGGAAGCGGATATTATTATCAGTGGAATACGGTGTAGGAGGGATACTGACAGGAAGGTGACTGGGGATTTAAATGAGACTATGGAGTGGGTATGTGGGAAACTGGGAGTGAGATTTCTAGATCCTAATGGGTGGGTAGGAGATAAGGATCTGCGCTCAGATGGCCTTCACTTAAACCGCAGTGGTACATATAAGTTAGGAAATTTGTTTAGAAGGGTTATAGGGAGGTATATTCAGGGAAACGGGGTGGCCTAGGGAGCAGTGTTAAGGAAACGGGGACTGGAAATCAAGTAGGGATGACATAAAAATGTTACTGTTGAACAGTGGCAGTTCGTGTCATTTTACTCTGGCAGGGCTGTGCCGTCTTCTCCTCCCCTCCCCCCTTCCAACGGCCAGTTTTCACTGGCAAGCACCACGATAATTGTAGATGAAATATAATAATAATAATAATAATAATAATAATAATAATAATAATAATAATCTGATGACACTGGCTAAATACTGTTGGTATCTTTTTCCGAGGCAGAATGATCACGCAGTGAAAATCAGATAATATTGCAAAAAAGTAGAAACTTAAAGCATTGCAAATCTGGAAGCATTACAATCGACATACCCTTAAAACATCGACAATAAACAAATACTTATGTTCACAAAACCACTAAATTCATGACTCGATATACTTTTCAGATTGCGGTTCAAAAAACATAGGCTAATATATTACAACACATGTAGTGAAGTGAAGTGAAGTGAAGTGAAGTGAAGTGAAGTGTGAAGACAGCAGAGCAAACACCACTAACAAGAAAACTAAACAACTGAATCCAAAAAATAATTATAGTAGATTACGAAATGTCAGTTAATTGTTATTATAAGTATAAAGTTCGTACTTTGATGATGATGATGATGATGATAATGACAGGATGAAGATACACATGAAAATAATACAAGAAAGTAGGTAACAATACCTTAGTTGACTTGCTTGTATACAAAATCCATTCTCCTCTCCTTCTGCTCTGCAAAGTGGTTGATGACACGTTCGTTGAAGTTAGGAATTGCCAACAGCTGTTTCTCGATGGAGCACATAGCAAGCATGTTAAGTCGGTCTTCCTCCATGGTATTCCTAGTGAATGACTTAATCCTTTTCAGCGTAGAGAAGCACCTTTTATTTTCTGATGTTGTCATCGGAATTGTACAAACATTAGCTGGCTAACAGCTACTGCAATCACGGCTACTATGGCACTCAACTGTTTCACTGATCACAAACGACAATGACATTCACGAGAACAAATAAACAATGCATGCCCGAGTTCCTTTTGGCTTCCTCAAATCTCAAAGCAATGTGACCAACGTACAAATAGTGCCGTCACCTTATGATTAGATTTTAAATTTTTATTTTAGTTTAATTTTAGAACTGAATTGTTTAAATAGTCAGTCTAATGGAATCCATTGTTTTGTAAACAGTTTTGGAATTAACCTCTAACTACAGTTGACGTAAGATGTGTGGGAAAAGGCCTAGATACATTGTAAAGTGGTTGGTGACGTTGCTGCGGGCTCTGCCGGACAGACCATACACTCTTCAAGTATTAAATGCTTTAAGCATACACCCCGCCTGCACTCTTCCTTCCCCTGAGAAGCCCAGATTGTCTTCCAAGGCTCCTCCCGCACCCCTTGCACTTGTTAAACTCTAGGAACTTACTGGGGGCTCTCCTGCCAGCACCCAACCGCCTAATGTCTAAAGAGAAAACATTATGCTGGACTAAAGAGAAAACATCATGCTTTCTGAATGGATGCCATGGTCAGACAGCCTTTGCCATGTCTTTGAAAATAAAAAAAGTGAAACGTTTACAGCCAAAACAATAAATATAACATTGAATAACTGAATAACACACTACCATAAGTTAGACCTTGCTACATTTGTCCATCTCTTTATATAATCAGCTACGGAGTGAAATTATGTTACGTGTTTTAGTAAAGGCGGTGGGGCGGCGCCCAAAAGCCCTTCATGCACGAACCGCCACTGGTGTTGAACTGTAGAAGTATTGTAAAGAAAGGAATAGAATTAAGTAATTTAATAGATATATATTTACCAGATATTGTAATAGGAGTTAAATCATGGCTGAGAAATGGTATAATGGATGCAGAAATTTTCTCATGGAACTGGAGGATGTATTCTAGAGATAGGATAGGATTGGTAGGAGGGGCAATATTCATTCTGGTGAAAGAAGAATTTGTAAGCTACAAAAAAGTTAAAGATGACACACATGAAAATCTAGGGGTAAGGCTCATCTCTAAAGATAATAGACAACTTGATGTCTTTGGAGTGTACAGACCAGGAAAGGGTAGCACAGACGCTGATTCAGAATATTTGATAACATAATCAGCTATGTGGGAAACAATAAGGAAAGGAACGTGATTGTAGCGGGTGATCTCAATTTAGTCAAATAAATATTAAAGTTTAATTATTCCACCTATTCAATACATAAAAAAGAGATTTTAATAAAGAATTAATGAAATTACACACAACGTTTTCTCTCCAACTCTTCTTTACATCAACCAATTTCAACATTAATAAAGAGACTTCAAACCAAATTTCCCTTTCGACTCTATACAAGAGGCTACAGTCGCTCCTTCCAGCTAATATTTAACACAGTTACTTACCATCAAGCACTCTTCTTCACTCATGCTTCTAGAAGACTGCAGTTTCATCTCTTCACACGAGAGTTACAACAGTCTAACAATTTTTTATATTATTATAAAACCCACTTGAAGTGTTTAAACTCCACTCGGAGTTATTTACTACATTCATCATCATTATCCTGACGTTTGAACTGTTTAACACCCCATAAATTTTCTCTAACGCCCTCAACCATCAAAAGTCCCCGCTTTACTTGTTTCAACGTAACAATTTATTATAAACCTCACTTGAAGTGAGCAACGGAAATGTCTCTTTACTAGCTTTATTATGTATTAATACTCTATTTGGAATTATCAACTACCGTACATTTTTATTATGACATTCGATCTGTTTAAGATCCAAAAGTTTTCTCTAACGCTCTCAACGTCCAGAGGACGCCACTTTACAAAATTTACGTTCTTATAAAACTACCAGTATACAATTTGTTACCAATTTTTAAACAAGGACATTCATAAATTTATGACTATTTGTATATTAGACTTTATTAAGGCTTCATTATAAGAATATCTTAACTATTGTCAACCATTTCGCTCACCATTTGAAGCATATTTCCAACATCATCTTCACATTCATATGTAATTTAATTACAATCAGGTACCTGATTAATTATCTTTCAGATTGAGATTAAGGCTGAAGATGCTCTGAATTAAAGGGCGAAACATGTCCCAATAATTTTTTTTTTTACAGATTTAATTCTTTATTAAAATCTCTTTTTATGTATTGAATAAGTGAAATAATTAAACTTTAATATTTATTTGACTCCATTGTACATTTCAATACGGACCACAATATGAGAATTGTAACATGTAATGATCTCAATTTACCAAATGTCAATTGTGAAGGAAATGCAAACGACAGGAAGCATGACCAACAAATGGCAAAGAAATTAATATGGGAAGAGTATCTGATTCAGAAAGTGATAAAACGAACTAGAGGGAAGAATAATCTGGATGTGTTGTTGGTAAAACCAGATGAACTCTATAGAGAAACTGAAGTAATATATGGTGTTAGAGATCACAAAGCCGTTTATGTGGTAGTTAAAAATAAATGTGAAAGAAAGGAAGATATTAAAATGAGGAATGTTTGGCAGTACCATATGGCTGATAAAGCACGCATGAGGGAGTTTAAAAAAAGTAATTATGATCGGTGGAAAACGGTTAATAAAAATGTAAACAGACTCTGGGAGGGGTTTAAAGCAATTGTTGAGGAATGAGAAAGTAGTTTTGTATCTTTAAAGGTGGTAAGGAATGGTAAAGATCCACTATATTATAACAGAGAAGTAAAGAGACTAAGAAGGAGGTGCAGGTTGGAAAGAAATAGAGTTAGAAATGGCTGTGGAAGTAAGGAGAAATTAAAGGAACTTAGTAGGAAATTGAATCTAGCAAAGAAGTCAGCTAAGGATAACATGATGGCAAGCATAATTGGTGGCCGTACAAATTTTAGTGAAAAATGGAAGAGTATGTATAGGTACTTTAAGACAGAAACAGGTTCCAAGAAGGATATTCCAGGAATCATTAATGAACAAGGGGAGTGTGTATGCAAGGATCTTCAAAAGGCAGAAGTACTCAGTCAGCAGTATGTAAAGATTGTTGGTTACAAGGACATTGTCCAATAAGAGGAGGTGACTAATACTAAAGAAGTATTAAAATTTACCTATGACAGCAATGACAGGTGGCAGATTTCCTATCAATTGTTTACCTAGACTTTTCTTAAATATTTTCAAAGAAATCATTCCTCTGTATGGTCCATATTTGTAATCTCTGTGTTGTCAAGTGAGGGTAGTTCCAACCAATCAGAAGTTGCACGTGTCATTGAAGTTGCTGTGCAATGAATCAATAATTATAGTTATAACAAGTTTTATGGAGGAAGAATCAATAGATAATTAAGATAACATTAATAAACGTTTTGGCATACTTTTATAATTAGCCTGTGTGCTATTTACCAGCTGATGAGTCCAACTTTGCACACTGGGGCAAAATGCTGGAAACCAGGACTGAGTTAGCTGGAAAATTAATGTCCAATAACGGACCAACTATGTCAGTACTACACTGGTGTTGAAACAATCCCAATTTCCAAAGCTGGAATGGCCTGGCCGCAGACAGTGGTGAACACTGCTCTGCTGTTTTCCATTAAGTATACACACTCCTCATTCTTATCAATGCCTCAGAACAGGGATTGAATAGCTGGAATACTATGATGAGCCAGTGTGTCACATACAATAAGTTACCAGAACAATTATGAACCAGAAAAATGGAATGCTAAAAATGAAAGTTATCTAACTCCCCAGCTACTTCCCACCAATATTCAAGCAGGCTGTTCTACTTGGTAAGCAGCACTGATCCCATCTACTAAAGACGAGTGGCAGCAATAGAGACAAAGCATATCACAAAAAACAGTAGTCAATATACGAAGTACGTCCAGAAAGTAAGTTCTGTTTGGTAATAAAACTAAATTGTGTACAGATACAGAAAAATTATTTATTGCACAAAATTCTACAACTCTTAAACTACTTTTCCACATAACTGCCGAAATTTTGCAGGCATTTGTCATAGTGGGGCACAAGTTTTTGTATACCTTCTTCATAGAAGTTTGCCACCTGTGTCTTCAACCAGTTGGAAACATTTTCTTTCAGCTCTTCATCACTGTTGAAGTGTTGACCGCCAAGGAAAAACTTGAGATGTAAGAACAGATGAAAGTCGCTAGGAGCGAGGTCAGGGCTGTACGGAGGATGGTCAAACATGTCCCAGTCAAATCCCTGTAGGAGGTTTTTCGTCACATTTGCAGTGTGTGGTCGTTTGTTGTCGTGAAGGAAAACAACACCTTTTGACAGCAATCCTCGGTGCTTATTCTGTATTGCGCGGCGCAATTTCCTAAGTGTCTCGCAATAAACATCTGCTTTCATTGTTTGACCACGCGGTAAGAAATCAATGAGTAAGATGCCTTTGCAGTCCCAGAACACTGTGCACATCACTTTGCGAGGTGTCAAGATTTGTTTCGGCTTAACCGTTGCTGGGGATGAAGTGTTCCTCCATTCCATTGATTGCCGCTTACTTTCAGGGGTGTCGTAAGAAACCCAAGTTTCATCTCCTGTGACTATCTGTGTCAGAAATTCTTCGCCGCCTTCATTATAACGGGTCAAAAACTGAAGTGCACTACCCATCCATTTTGTTTTGTGTTGCTCAGTAAGAATCTTTGGTACCCAACGTGAGCAAAGTTTACGAAATTTCAGTTTTTCGGTAACAATTTCATGAATTAGTGATCATGAGATTTGGGGAAATTCCATAGCGAGAGCACTAATTGTAAACTTGTGGTTTTCCCGGATCTCGTCATCAATCGCGTGAACCAGTTCTTCTGTAACCAAAGATGGATGCCCACTTCGTTCTTCTATGTGCACGTCACTATGTCCTTCATTGAACTGTCGGACCCACCTTCTCACCATTGAATCACTCATCGCATTTTGTCCGTAAACTTTGCAAATTTGCCGATAAATTTCAATTGGTTTCACTTTCCTAGCATTCAGAAAACGAATCACAGATCTGATTTCACAAGCGGCGGGATTTTCAATCAACACTGACATTGTAAACAAGCACAAACACGCTTCTTCTTCTTGATACAGAGCGACTACCGTGCATGTGCGGAACTGCGATCGCAGCACTGCAGCGGAGATAAATTGAAACGGAACTTACTTTCTGGATGTGCCTCGTAATGTTACTGGTGATAAATTTTATGGGCTTTTGATATTGTAGGCCTTCACATTTAGTTTTCTTCTGACTCTGTGATATTAGAGCATCTAATGTAAAGGAAGTCCTTCCTCCTTTCATGACTCCCTCTTGCCTTATTCTTCAAGCAATCGTTTCTTTACTATTTTTTCTCTTTTTGATAATCATCTTCACAATTTTTCTTGATGATATGGGCTGATGACCATGCAGTATTTCACCTGAAATGTCATGATTTCCTTACAAAAATCGACTTTGGAATTATTGTTAAAAAATAACACCAAACCTTCTATTATCAGAAAATGGCAGAATATTTCAAGTTCTGCCATTTTTAAAGGCCATACAGATATTTTAATGGGCTGCTATGTACGTGTCTATGTCATGCCCACCCCGCACTTATGGCACTTTATCGCATATTTTGGCAGTGTTTTGCCATTTTTGCTTGAATTTGGCTCCAAATTTCGACAAACAATAGTGGTGTGGTATCAGTGCTTTACGGTGTTCCACTGTTTACCTCATAACCTTTAAAAAATAACAGGTGCATTCAAAATTTCAGATGCCTTTTTCTCACCTTTCATTTTTTCAGTGCATTGCTTCCTGCAAACAGCTCCATATGTTGCAGTTCTTGTCTGATAGATTTGAAACTTTCTGGAGTTATAGTAATATCTTCAACTAACAAAACATACTTATAAAGAATTTTATTTGTTGGTTGGAAGCAAGTTACATGCATTTCATTATGACAGTATATTATTTTTCTATAAAAATGTGCAAACCAGAAATTCTTTCTTTTTTTGCTATTTGTTTTACGTCGCATCGACACAGATAGGTCTTATGGCGACGTTGGGATAGGAAAGGCCTAGGAAGTGGAAGGAAGTGGCCGTGGCCTTAATTAAGGTACAGCCCCGGCATTTGCCTGGTGTGAAAATGGGAAACCACGGAAAACCATCTCCAGGGCTGCCGACAGTGGGGCTCGAACCCACTATCTCCCGATTACTGGATACTGGCCGCACTTAAGCGACTGCAGCTATCGAGCTTGGTAACCAGAAATTCAAAAAGTTCTAGTCTGATGGATATTTGAAGAGAAATACATTTTTTAAGAAAGTTATGTTTATGTGTGTATGTATGTAAACACCATTATCAATTTTTGAAGTCATAGAAACCAAAATTGTGCCTCAGGGAACTTTTTTCAGTAAGTCATAACTAAATATTAAAAAATAATAACTGGAGAAGAGAGCCTCCATGGCTCAGATGGCAGCGTGTCGGCCTCTCACCGCTGGATACCGTGGTTCAAATCCCGGTCACTCCATGTGAGATTTCTGCTGGACAAAGCGGAGGCGGGACAGGTTTTTCTCCGGGTACTCCGGTTTTTTCTGTCACCTTTCATTCCAGCAACACTCTCCATTCTCATTTCATTGCATCTATCATTCATTAATAAATCACTTTGGGAGTGGCGACCCCATCGTACTAACAGCCTATATCTGCTTCATTCATTACATCCCTGACCCGGTCAATGACTGGAAAACAGGTTGTAGGTTTTCAAATAACTGGAGAAGATTAAATCAACCCAGTGCTTTGAAACTTGGTATAATAGGTAATATTTACTTCATGAATGTGCTCACAAAATTTCATGCTGATTTCTGCAAAATTGTAGAAGTTGAAGATTTCAGTCATCAGTCCCCTTAAGAATAATATTCCCATGTTAGTGATGCTCAGCACTGATATAGACTAAGCACAACAAAAGTCTAATTAATGAATTCTGTTATCAAAGGTGATATAGTAAAACTGTATAGGAAATTGTATCCAGTATAATTTTTGTTACATAGTATTTATCCAAAGGACCATTAACTACCTGAACTACCACATCACCCAGAGATAATGGAATTATTTATAAGCTAGAATGTAGTGCTAACTTAACATATCAATTTTAATAAATTTTATTCACCATTTTCTCGATATATGAGTAGTTGAAACTGCTGTTCATGCAGACAGATAGACAGACAGACAGACAGACATGCTTGAAAATTAAAAACTTCATTTCCTTCTTTCTGTGAACCTGACTGATACAGAAATACTTTTTTCTTTTTTTTTAAATTCAGAGCAATGTGTTAGACAAAACTCTTATTTATATTTATTGATTAGTGACAACTACATAAAGATGTCCTTTCATATGAATATTTTCCTCAAAAACTTTTGGTGTAGTACTTCAAAAGACACTAAAGGAGTGCAACAAGGCAGTACCCTTTCACCATTACTTTTTATCACTGTCATGGATGAAGTCATGAAAGAAATTAAGCAGAAGAACAATATGGACATCAATGCATTTGCATTTGCAGATGATGTAGTAATTTGGGGAAATACAGGGAAGGAAGTCCAAGAGAGGCTGAACACCTGGAATGAACATTTGAAAGCACATGGATTAACAATAAATAAATCGAAAACTGTTACTATGTCTGTCAACAGGCAGAAGAAGAAAGGAAAAATAATGCTGGAAGGTACACAACTGGAAACAGTAGACCAATATAAATATCTTGGGTGCATCATTTCAAGTGATAACAGAATACAGCATGAGATTAACAACCGCATTCAAAAATCAGCTCAGTTTTACCATCAAGTTCGGAAACTCCTCTGGAACGAACAAGTTCCCTTAAGATCAAAGCAGATTCTATTCCAATCATACTTCACCCCCATAATAACATATGGCCTAGAAACCTGCACAACAACCCAACAAGTGGACAGCAAACTACAAGCCGCAGAAATGAAGTTCCTACGAACTATGGTACAGAAGACAAAAAGGGACAGGGTAAGGAATGAAAGAATAAGGGAGCAAGCTGGTGTGTACCCATCCCTGAATGAAAAAGTGACAAGGGCCCGTTTGAAATGGTTTGGCCATGTCAAACGAATGGACAATGGAAGGACAGCAAAACAATGGCTACACACAGTCGTGGCCGGAAAACGACCGGTAGGAAGACCTAGGAAGAGGTGGCTGGACCAAGTGAAAGAGGACATAGGAACAAGAGGAATCAGCTGGGATGTCGTCTTGAGAGAAGAGTGGTACATGGACAGACAGAAGTGGAGAGTGCTCGTAAACCACACCCGGGCAACTGGAGTGGAAAACTGATAATGATGATGATGAGTTCAAAAGACAAAAAAGAAATGGCACTAGACAGAATGTTTCAGAACTTCAAAACAGAAGTTTTATGACCACAAATAACAATGAAGGGCTTGTATATTTTGTATTACGAATATTGCCACAATTATTTTTCCTCTTTACATCAAACTGGACTTAGTAACATTATAAGCTGTCATCATTAGAAGCCTAAGTTTGATTCTCAGTACTGCCAAAAATTTAAGGCTGGCCGAAGGATATGTGATTAGAAAGATACATGCAGCTTACCTCAATCAGGACAAGGAAAAATTTTTAGCTGTCATTCATTCCAGAGAAAATTTATTATTTTAAATTAAATTATCTAGACACTTTTAAGTGGCCAAATTAGGAAACTCAAGGCTCTTTCTTTTGATGAAATGTATCAATAACATGGGACAAGGACACAAAGTGAAAAAAAATCTTAGCTGTTGCTCCCTTCAAAGAAAATGTATTATTTTAAATTAAACTACCTAGACACTTCTAAGTGGCCAAATTAGGTAACTCAAGGTTCTTGCTATTGAAGGGACATACCATTAGCCCCTCAGCTTGGGAGCAATTAGAGCACCCGTCACTCACTATTGCAGGAGGCTGCAACTCACTGCGAGTTAGGAGCATAAAATGAGCGAAACTGAAACCACTGTAACTCAATCGTTTTGGCACACATGTAAATAACTTTTTGGTACAATATAACACAGCACTATTTCTACTCTATACCATGATATACCACCTGAGTAATAAAACTTCCCACTGCAACGCACAGCCAGCCATCCATCGCACAAGCACTCAGGTTAACATCACATACCTCACTATTGCCTTAAATTTCTGCACTCATATCAGCCACACCAACATCCCGTATCAGTGAACGATTATCAGAATTAAAATCAATGCCACATGAGTTGTTATAAGCGTTGTTCAAAAGCAAAGAAATACTTTTATCTGAAAGCCGCACTTTACCACTTTCTGCCATGATCGGTTCTCATCACCAAAATTCAAAGGAATGGAAACGTTTGAGACAGAGGTATTGAAATATCCACCAAGAAGAAGAGAAAACCATACACTATCCCTATGTAGAAGAGAAGTTCAGGATCCCTATGACAGATAATAGCACAATACAGAGGCTGTACATTACATATAAGTACAGCACTCTACATCTGCCAACATTTGGTGTATGCTTTACCTAGCAGCGTCTATACTGTCAGGTTAGTGTTATCGATAGAATACCAAAAGAACTATATCAAGTTAAATGAAGCATAGGTTGTACCACTCCTCATAGCATTTCCAAGCATTTATATAAGCATTGTTGGTATTCAAGGTGTTAAAATATGTAAAATACAATTGGTGACAAACACCCTGCCTGGTAGCCATGGTCATTATGGTATCAAGTCTATATGATCTGACATCATGGTTAGCCAATTCGAGTCCCGTATGAGGAAGAAAAGGTCATCATCTAAATGTTGGCCAGCAGAGTATGAGAGGTGGAGGTATACTAATCACTAGATTGCGTGCCAAAAGCCTGGATTCAATTCAAAACCTCTCTACAGTGTTCTTATGGAATGGACAAGTTTGATGGAGAGAGCTGATATATCCACGAAAAGGGAAAGGAAACCATACAATACTGTTGATGGTGGTTCATCGAACAGATTGGCACATTAAGCTTTGGTGTTATTTGACAGGAGTCGGATATGCGTCGACACTTGGTTTCACCCTCTCCCTACATAATTATTACCATCAATTCACACATAGACATGACGGTCGCTGATGGGCATCAAACAGAAAGATCTGCTCCAAGTGAGCCGAACGTGTCCTTGGGCACTCTAGGAACTAAATACCATATGTCAAACAAATAAATAAATAAATGAAAAATAAGTAAATGGCAGTAAATTATTTCCTTTTATCATTTATAAACATGTTCTTCATTCTATATTTCTATCACAAACCTGTAGATAACAGTTATAAATGATAAGTGAAAGGGACTTTTTCTTTTGGAAAAATATATGCTAAAATTGAAAATTTAAATGTTTAGATACATACCATTTACTTTGACATAAAACACCTTATGAGAGGTGCCAGCATAGTTGCTTGCCTCGCAGAAATAGGCACCAGCTACTGAGGGCTGAACGTCATTCAGAGTCAGTGAGCTGAAATACAACATGTAGATGCAACACATTAGTTTAGAAAACTCATGAATATCACCTATACAGGGTGTATCCATGATGATATTACAAACTTTCAGGGATGATGAAGGACGGCAAATGGATCAATTTGAGGTAAGGAACCATAGTCCTGAAACATTTGAGTCAAAAGTTATTAATAATCCAGATTGTTTGATGTCTATCCATTCTTTACAGGCGCCGGGGTGTCAGAATTTCGTCCCGCAGTAGTTCTTTAACATGCCTGAAGCCAATGTCATAGGGTTATCACCTTTAAATGGCCTTAAAGCCACCAACCTCAGTCGGGTTTGAACCTTTTTAATTTGGGATTAGTAGACCAACGCCATATCCACTACACCACTGTGGCTGGCAGTCAAAAGTTAAAGCAAAAATCAGTCTGATACCTCCAACTGTACTGTACACTACAAGTGCAAAGACTACAATAGTGGAGACAATCCATATGAGCAGAAGAGGCTAGGATAATAACTCAACGACTCCAATGCAGAGGACGTACTGTGTACTGACATGATTGGTGTGTGATGCCTGTACTGTAGGCTTCAGTCTGTGTTTACGGGTTGAAGTGGTATGTTGATCAGCCCTATCCAAATGGAGTTGTACTTGGCTACGGAACTTACAGATGTGGTCTTCATGCATGGAGATTCAAATGGAAGCAGCAGAGAAGCCAAAAATAGTTGTACAGGACCAAATATCCACTTAGGAGACATCCGGCTCACACTATGTTTTCACAACTGTTCCAACGATTAAGTGAAACAGGGCAATTGGTACCACAGTACAATGACTGAGGAGGAGGACGAATTACACTAACTCCCGACTTAGAAGATGCAGTGCTTGCTCACATAAATGAGGCGCCCGGAATCAGCACTTGAGCAGTTGCACATGAAATGAATGTTTCGCATATGACTGTGTGGCAAATATTACGTGAAATGCAGCTACACCCCTATCATCCACAGAAAGTGCAAACTTTGAGTCCTGAGGACTTTGCACCCTGAGTCGTGTTCAGCCAATGGGTCTTGCAGTGCCTTGCAGTCAATCCTCACTTTCCTGCATATGTGCTTTTTACAGATGAAGCCTGTTTCACCAGAGACAGAATGCTAAATAGTCAAAATAGTCATGTATGGGCTGATGAGAATCCCCATACTACAGTTGTAAAGAGGCCATCAGCACAAATGTTTAGTCAGTGTGTGGGCAGGCATAGTCAATGATTACGTAGCAGGCCCGTTTCTTCTTTCCTCCCCCACCTAAATGCAGCAGTGTACTCAGAAATGTACTACCACACTCCTGGAACACATCCCACTTGCCCTTCATCAGCAGATGTGGTTCCAACATGATGGAGCCTCATCTCACTTTGGACTGAGGTTTCATGAACACCTGGATCAGACATTCCCTACAAAGTGGATAGGAATAGGAGGTCCTGTTTTATGACCCGCCCGTTCACCTGATCTCACCCCACTTGATTTCTTCTTGTGGAGCCATGTGAAAAGTCTTGTATATGAGACACCTGTTGAGACTGAAGAGGATCTCTTGGCAAGAATTCTTGCTGCCTGCGATGCTGTTCAAACAACACTGGGGATTTTCAAATGGGTATGACAGAAATTTGTGCGATGATGCCATGCTTCCATTGATGCAGGAGGATGTCATTTCAAACATTTGTTGTAAATGGAGCAGCTTGTGAAACTTGAGTAGGTAAATGGACTTAAATGAGTAGAATTTTACTTAACTTTTGACTTGATCATTTCCAGAATTTGGCTCCTTACCTCAATGATACTGTTACCGACCTCCTTCATCCCTGAAACTTTATAAAATCATTGCGGATACAACCTGTTTAAATAAAATTATAACTTTGTCTGTACACTTAATCATTTTTACTCATACTTGATACGTTCAACTAGCTATACAAAAGTTGAAAATAGGTTTAGTTTGAAAATAAGTTCAGTTCAATATTTGTCTATTAATATTCTGTCTGTAATTTTTGTCTATTTGTCAAGACATCAAGGGAAAATGGCCAAAGAGAATTTCCTGAAACAGTTTAAGTTTCCAATAATTGTCATTGTATACAATCTACATATGGGAGGAGTCGACCTGTAGGACTCAATCATGGTATGTTATAGAATCATAATGAGAACTAAGAAATGGTACATTAAACTCTTCTACCTCTTCTTAGACATCACAATTGTGAATGCTTGGATTTTGTATCAACAAGTTGCTGCTCAGCTGGGTATCCAAAATACAGTGGAACCGCGGATTGCGAGTAACTTGGTCTACGAGTGTTTTGCAAGATAAGCAAATATTTTAAATAAATTGTGACTTGATAATATGAGCGTCACGTGTGCATACGTTTTCACCTCCCCTGTGTCTTTGTTCCCCCCCCGCCACTCTCTTTCCTGGGAAAGTGTGTGTAATCATTTAGCGCTGGACTTCAGTTGGCGTGCCTCGCTCGCATAGTCAACACCGTACGAGTGTACATGTTTTGTTTCTGTCATTTTTGATATAACTGTTCTGCAACGATGAGCCCTGTGAAAGAAAAGAAGGCTAAAAAGGAATTTGGTTGGAAGAAGGAGATGATTACAGTGGATGAATCTGTTCAATGACAATGCAATGTCACATTTTCGTGAAATCCTCAAAAAGAGGCAAAAGCAACAGTCATTGGACAGGTTCCTCGTTAAAGTTGCACAAAAAGAAAACACTTCCAATGAGCCAACCGATAGCAGTGATTCCGTTAGTGAAATTCATGCTACACAGTAACTCATCTCATCTCTCGTCTCCCTCACACCAACAATGATTCTATTGTAAGGTAAAGTGCAGTTTAATTGTTTTACATTATATATTGTTTTAGAAAAGTTAAGCGAATAAATGTTTTTGTGTTGTGGACGAATCATCCGAGTTTCAATAGTTTCTTATGGGAAAATTTGCTTTGATATACGAGCGATTTGGATTACGAGCATGTTGCCGGAATGAATTATGCTTGCAATCCAAGGTTCCACTGTACTATGATATTGGCATAATTTAGGGAAGATATAGTGCTTTCACTCTGTCAAGTGGAGCTGTCAATCATCCCAAAACAAGGACGGCCAAGTTTTGAAGTAGAAGGAGATCTCATAAAGGAAGAGAAAGAAGGCCCCAGCACCAGTTTACCCTTCACAACCAGTTTGTCAAAATCATTTGGAACACTGGCCAATTCACAAAGACACTCGACAATAGTGCAAATTTTCCTCATGTAAGGGAAACACCCTGATATTTTGTGAGCAAACTGAAAATGGGAAATGAACTTTGAAAACAAATATGGCATCTGTGAATGGTGGAACTAACTAGTCACATGTGGGTTTTCATGCTAAAACTGTCAAAACCATTTTAAGAATTTTTAAACTATTTTTCCCATAATATGGATTAGATTATGCATGCCTCAAATTAAAATAAAGAGAAAGTAAAAAATCATGCAGTGTAACATTAAACTGTGCTGTTCTCCAAAACACAAATCATTCATTGATACCGAGAGGTTTCAGCGTAGAAAAAATTTACTTAGTTCGCTTGTGAAAAGTGTGATGTAGCATTGGGTATCACAAACAAACAACAACTGTTTCAAGGACTTTCATCTGCTGCCTGCTGTTGGCATACTGCAAGCAGGTTATTATGGAGTTGTGAAGGTGACCTTGCGGACGAAGACATACATTTAGATTTTACTGACTTAACTTACGGCAGTACTATGAATATGGGTTTGTTCCACATTTCCTCTTAAACCACTGGACTAATTGCAACAAAACTTGGTACACATAATACTTACTATCTGGAAAAAAAAATTACTGTGGGGGTAAGACACCTCTAACAACCTTAGGGTTGAGGGTAGGAGGGGGTGACATATAAAATTAATCGAAAATAGTGTTGAATCCATGGTTTTTGGGTTCGCTAAGATGAATAGTGACAGTTTGGATGTCGTTTTAAGTCCAAGCTAAGTCCCAGCACTATGATGGGGTGAAAAGAAAATTTCCAAAACGACCCATATTGTGTGTGTGCGCGCGCGCGCGTGTGTATGTTACAGCAAAGCTCTCAACCAAACTTGACACACGTATGACTTACTATCCACAAAAAAACACTTTGGTAATAAGACACCCCTAACACTCCTCAAGGTGGGGGTGGAGAGGGGATTACAAGTGAAAATAATCTAACTCAATATCAGTGTCGAATACACAGTTTTTGGGGTTGCTGAGATGAGTAATGACATTCCAGTTGCTGTTTAATTCAAAGGTCATCTCCAATCTTCATGAAGTGAGAAAGAGTGAAAAAGAAAATTTCCAAAATGACCCAGATTATATGTGTGTGTATGATCTACGACATCTCACAACCAAACTTCATATGCACATGACATACTATCTGCTAGGGTAAGCCACCCTAGCACCCCTAGCAGAGGGGGTGACATGTAAAAATAATAAAAAATGACAAATACTAGTGTTGAATCACCTCAGTCTAATCACGCTACTGGCAGTGCGGTAGCCCAACACAATAGTTTGGCTTGTGAAGTAATCATGGAGAACATGTTAATCACTACTATATCCCAGGGAAAAGATCTCCCGTTGACCTCGGTTGACGCAAGCAGGCTGTCGGATTCTGGGGAGCCTGCATCATGTGTGAAGGGGGAGTTGGAGCTCCCCAGTACCTCAACATCCATAACATTTTGGTCACAAAAGATCAAATCAAAGAGGACTTTTAAATTGAGCACCATTAACCCTTTGGCACTCAGCCTATATGCAGGGATTTGCTCGAAGACACTCAGACTAATTTCTGTCATCTTCCAAACCAAATTACAAAAAATCAACAAGTAAACAGTTTAACACACATTAAAATAAAATAAATCACACTAATACAGGAAACTACGAGCATTTCAGAAATGAATATACCTAGAATGTTTTGTTATTGGTAAAGCCAAAAAAATTATTAAATTTTGAAAATAAATTTTTTTTTTAATTTTTGGTTTTCAATGACTAAAAAATCAGACATTATTGCGTCTTTCTTATTTACTCTTAGACGTGAACGAAATAAGATTTAATTCTGAATAATTTGATATCAATATGATGTGTGTGCTGCAATTCATTCATGAAGCATGGCACAAAGTTATTCACTGTACATGTAACGGTCATCGATGTCAGGTCCTCGCGGTCCGATGCACGGTGAGCAGCTGTGACTGTATCATTTCCCACATAATGCGAATCACTTTCGGCAAAAGCAGGTCATTATTACTGTCTAAATCATTTGAAAATTCAAGGATATCGGCTTCATTCGGCCTTGAATATGGTCTAGCCATTACGATAAAAAGATGACGCAAGCACGTGCAAGAACGGAGTTATGAAAAGGTGTTAAATTATAGTTTGCGAAGTACAGTGAACACAGAGTTTTGGATATACTTGCCAATCGTTAGTCTCATTGTCTGAGAAATGTAAAAATTTCAGGAGATGGAAAAAACTTTTCTTGGAGATGGTCTCGTAAAACACAGGTGTAGCAAACAATTTACTACGTGAAAAATAATGAGATAGCTTTGGCTTTTGAATTATACCCTGAAGAAAACAGATCCCAAATAAAAGTTTTATTTATTCCTTGTTAGTAGAAACCCAATCCCTCTCCCTGCTTCTTCTTTTCATTTTAGCTGTTCCTATACTAGCTTGTATTGACTGCTGAGCATACAGATTAGTTTGCTCTACCATAAGTTCGCACAGTTCATCGTCAATGAAATACTCATATATTTCACCCAGTTCTCTTTTATTCACCCTGAATTCCACTTTGGTATGTAGCTGGAAATCTGGCTCTCCTACATCCCCTTACATCCCAGTCACTAGGCGGAGTAGGAGGAAAATCGCTGTCACTTTCTGACTCGCTACTTTCATCGGAGCTCAAATTTGACACCTGTCTACAGCATTTAGGCAGCAGGCCTACTCTGACAGAAGCACTCGTGCTTAGAGCATCTAATAGCGGCATAGTTTCACCATTACTATCTAAACTAGAATCACTGCAACTATCTTCCTCATTGAGTTTGAGAATATCCCATATATCATCACTCAGAAGATCTACAATTCTTTTGGACATGTTCACAACAAATAGGGAACGCTACATGTAGAATTAAAACAATAAATCACAAGAGATATTTATATACCAACAAAACAACTTATGAGAGCTGAAAACATTCACACTGAGACAAGCAATACTCCACTCCACGCAGCACACTGACTGAGCTTCTTGCCAAGCGCAACATAGGTTGTTCTTGCACTACACAGCTATGTACCAAATAACAAGTGTGAAGGTGAAAACATTTCTGTCAGATGGCAGCAGCTCTCGGAACATACGGAGAAAGTTTCAAACCTACCGCTTGTTTCGTAACGGAGATAAAAAATATAAACTTTCTGCGCTTCACATGACGCACGCCCACCAGCGGGCTCACTCCGGCCGCGTCACCTGAAGCGAGCCTTACTCTACGGGTTAACATACAGACCATAGTCAAGGTGGGTAAACTAAAACAAGTTCTAGATGTCATGAGAGAATATAACATCAGCATACTGGCATTGCAGGAAACAAGATTCAAAGATGAGAGTACATTAGAATCAGAAGGATATGTGATACTAAAAGGGAAACTGGGAGTAAAGATGAACAAACAACCGTTGATGTTTGGCACACTGTTCGTAGTGGACTGAAGTTATGAAATGGAAGGGAGTGAACAAAAGGCTCTTTTACCTAATAATGAAAATAGGAAATAAGATGTACACATTGGTCAATGCACATTCACCTACAAACAACAGGAACAAGAAAGACAATGCAGGGACAGAACATTTCTGGAATACACTAGATAGAGTACAGACGGAAGTGGACAAGCAAGGTGTCACGATCTTACTGGGTAATTTCAATGCACAACTAGGAATGGAAAGCAGATTCAGAGGACCTGTAGGAGAGTATCCAGCACATAAAAGAACTAACAAGAATGGAGAATGGTTAGTGGACTTATGCAGGAGTCACAAGATGAGAATTATGTCCATGCACTACAAAGCCAAAGCGAGCAAGAAGACACCATGGCTAAGTCCAGGGAACAGGATCACAGAAAGACAAATAGATCATGTAGCAATCCAAGAAAAAAACCACTGGGAGATTATGAACACCAGAGTAAGGTAAAACAGTGTCCGGCCCCGCAGTGTAGGGGGCAACGCCTCCGCCTGTCACCTGGTGGCCCCTGGTTCGATTCCCGGCCGGGTCAGGGGTTTTTAATCATAATGATTAATATCCCTGGCCTGGGTACTGGGTGTTTGTGACATCCTTAATCTTCCTTTCCTCACACACAACATTCTACACTACTGCCATTCCAATTACACGCAGGTTCATACAATGTGGTGCCAGTAGGGGCAAAAGATCCACATGGCTCGACGCCCCGAACAAATAGCATTTAAAAAAAAGGGAAAAACACTAGGATGGAGTCTGACCACTGTCTCATTGAAATGAAGTGCAGATGGATACCAAACAAAACTAAGAAAACAAGGACTGTGAATTCTCACAGAACTGACAGAGAACTGCTGGACAAACATAGAGATGATTACATGAAGAATCTGACAGTGATGTGCAATATGAGAGACAAGATAAAAGAAGAATCAAAATGAGTTGCCACTAATAACACGAGAAGGAAGCATGTGTGGTGACAAATTAATACAAAGATGGAGTAGAGTGCAGGAGGAAGGCATAGTTAAAGTGGCAGAATGGAAAGAAAGAAGATGAATTGTTAACAGTCGAAACAGAAAAAAGAACAGCTGCCAGGACCATAAGGAATGCACGGAGAAACATATGGAATAAGAGGTTAGAAGAAGCTGATAAAAATCATGAACCTTCTTCAGGAAAATGAAAAACAGCATAAAGGATTATGAAGCAAGAGAACCTTTTGTGAAAGAACAAGACAGTGAAATGGCATATGGCTTTTAGTGCCGGGATGTATCTGAGACTTCAGCTCGCCAGGTGCAGGTCTTTTGATTTGACACCCATAGGTGACCTGCACATTGTGATGTGGATGAAATGAGGACTACACATAGACCCAGTCCCTGTGCCAGGGAAATCAACCAATTACGGTTAAAATTCCCGACTCTACCAGGAATTGAACCTGGGACCCCTGTGGCCAAAGACCAGCACGCTAAACATTTAGCCATGGAGCCAGACAAAGGACAAGACGGTGAATTGAAAATAGATGAGAAAGACGTGTGTGATGAAATGGCGAGGTACTTCAAGGACTTACTAAACACCAAAGTGCCTATAGGAGGAACGACACTAAAGTACACCAAAGATATCAACCAAGAACATGCACCCACCAGAACAGAAGTGGTGAAAGAAGCTAAGGATCTCAAGAACAATAAGGCGGCAGGTAGTGATGGTAACTGCGCAGAGAAGATGAAATGGGGTGGTCGAGCAATAGAAGACAGCACGTTCAACATAATAACGAACATCTGGATGAAAAAGAAGATACCAAGTCAATCAAAATAAATAGTTTTTGGCATATTACGGGCTGAAAATAGAGGAAAGCAATTCTCAAAAAATGTACATATATGTAATGAATCTTTATGTTTCTAAAGGTTGCGTAACAACATGACAATCTCAATAAATTACAAAGTTATTACTGTCTAAAGTGTGATCGTTCGTGATTTTTCTTGAAGCTTTTATCAGCTTCTTCTAACCTCTTATTCCATATGTTTCTCCATGCATTCCTTATGGTCCTGGCAGCTGTTCTTTTTTCTGTTTTGACTGTTAACAATTCATCTTCTTTCTTTCCATTCTGCCACTTTATCTATGCCTTCCTCCTGTACTCTACTCCATCTACCCCATCACAGATTTATTTCAGCCTAAAAATGACTTTATAAATGATGTGGGGTGACATCGATCATCAGTTTAGTTTTAAAAATGTTTCATTAAAGATTTAACATTTTTTAAATGACAAAATGACTACATTTAACTAATATTTGACACCTGGAGGCCTAGTCTCCAAGTATGGAATATAAATCACAAAATAAAATCCCTATTTAATTTAAATTAATGTTCTGTACATTTCTGCGATATCATTCAATACTGGAGACATCTATGTTTGGAAAGATATAGCGTCCCCTTTGCAAACTTTTTGAGGACAATTTCATTATTATTTGTCTACCAGATGTTTCTTGAATATCGGGCATATCTGGAAATCAGAAATATATTTGCTTGACACCTCTTTTTTCAGATATGATATCTCGTGGCCATTATCAACTTCCTTTACAATTTGTCCTACAAAGTTTCTGTCTCTTTTCAGTGGGAAATGAAACCACAACGAAATCATCAACACAGAAAATGTCTAGTTTACCTTTGACATCACTTTGATTGTTTAAACTGCAGTTGTGTTCTCATTCACATCAGAGTGACTTTCATTATCTTCGGCATTATGAAGATCATCATCATAGTATTCCTCCAATGCTGCTGTCTCAACTAGTTCTTCTTCATCAGAATCAAGGAGGTCATTTACCACTATTCCCTTACCAGCAGCAATATTCATTCTCTTTTCTCTTGCTGGACGTCTTTCACTAGGTCTTATTCCTCCATTTCGTGCCTGGTGCAGATGTTCCACAAGTGTATCACTCCATCTCTTTTCTGCTCCTATTAAAGATCCTGGTTAAGGCTTGGCAATTTCTTCAAGACCATTTCTCGATTTATTGGAACAATCCGACAAGCCTTGAAACCAGAAATAATAGTTGAGCTGTCATGGGCTCTGACAACACTGAATGCCTTCTTGAGCATGGAAGGAAACTCACACTTGGGTAACACACCTATTTTCTTCATCTTCCATATTATAATTTCGTTTACCGACAGGACCTGGCTTCTTCTGGTATATTCGTCCCATGATCGACTTCACCCTATAAAATGTAAACATTAGGCATATTGCATCATTGCCCGAATGCGGAGAAAATTGGATGTAATCCAAAGTGCAGGAAAAGAGAACAGCACATTAAGTTACCAAATGAAGTCAGTGATGAGGTCAGGTTACTAATTGCACCGGTGGATGACAGATTTTTTACGACCTTTTTCAAACTATGCTAAACACGGACACTTATTGAATACATAACCACACTTTACTTGTTATCATTATAACATCTAAAGAATATCACATAAATAGCATGGAGCTTCCACATTCCAAAGAAGCTCAACTTGTTACTTCTCAATCTACCTACAAGATACCATCAATTAAAAAACATCAAGATGTTACAATGATCGACTTCACCCCACCTGATCGACTTCACCCCATTGTACGGTACCCAATGAATGGAAAGAAGCCATAATCTTACCAATCCACAAGAGAAGAAATAAAAAAGACACTGGTACTGGATAACTACAGAGGTGTCTCACTACTGAACATTGGATACAAGATTCTTTCGAGAGTATTACTGAATAGAGTGGAAGAACAGCTTGAAACAAGCATAAGAGAATATTAAAGTGGTTTCAGGAAAGGAAGAAGCTGTATAGAGCAGATTTTTGGGCTCAAGAGGATAATAGAACACAGATATAGGAAAGAAAAAACACGGTAATGACATTTGTTGATTTCGCCAAAGCCTAAGACTCACTAGACAAGAATACAATACTGGACATCCTGCATGCCAGAGGACTGGATACAACACCACTTGCATTAATAAAGGACACTCTAGAATTCATAACTGCCCAAGTTAGATTTTGAATACACTGTCTGACAGCTTTAAAATTAAAACAGGAGTCCAACAAGGTGATGGACTTTCACCAATACTATTCAACTTGGTTCAGGATGAAGTGGTGAAAGAATGGAGACAGTTGAACAAAACCATGGGTATCAAAGATGTACAGATTGGATACAAGATCAAATATAATGCCACAGTGGACTGCTTGGCCTTCGCAGATGATATAGCATTGCTACACAAGATGGAAGAAGATGCGAAGATGGCACTGGCAAATCTAGCTGAGACTGCGGTGAAGGTTGGCCTGACGATAGTGTACAAGAAGACCAAGATACAAAATGCAAAGGCCAATTGCAAGGTTGGAAATCAAGTAGTGGAGAGAGTCAACAGTTTCTGGTAGCTAGGTGAGAATATAACAGGCAAACTACAAGAGTGCAGTAGAAAAGCACAACTCCTGTAGAAAGCACGATTTGTGGCCAAGATGACTTATAGGAAGAAGAACTTATTAAGGAACGCCAAACTGTGACATTATACAATGACCATCCAGAACTCTGCATTGTACGCTACTGAAACCATAACATTAGGCAAATGAGCTTGTATTCAAATTGGAAAAGGAGGAAAGAAATGTTCTGAGAGATATATAGGGTACCAAAAAAACAGGATGAAATATGGGTGCATAGATCAAGGCAGGAGATATACGAGAAAGTAGAACCAGTATCAAATATATTATGGAAAAGAATGTTGAGTTTCGTGGGAGATTTGATGAGAATGGATGACAACAGGTTAACAAAGAAAATATAGAATGAGACATGCTTAATGGGAAATAACTGGATGAAAGAAGTTAGGGAGGACTGGAAGGCTATTGGCGTACGAGATAAATATCCACGAATGACTGTGCAGGATGGATCTGCTTACAAAAAGCTTGTCAAAAGTCATAAATGGACTGATACTAAGATGAAGAATTAAATTATAGAATTGGAGAGAAATAGGAGGATTGAAAGAATGATGAGGTATTGGGAAAAACAAAGACGTCCTGAACAAGTCACTCGAGATCATAAGGATCGAAACGAATAAAATAAATATTAGTGTTGAATCTATATTTTTTAGGGTCACAGATGAACAGTGACACTCTGCATGCCATTTAAGTCCAAGTTCAGTTCCCATCAGGATGTGAGGTGAGAAGGGGTGTAAAACAAAATGTCCAAAATGACTGATAATATGGATATACTCTATGTGTGTATGTTCCAGCATAGTTCTCAACTAGACTTGGTACACATATGACTTACTATCTGGAAAAGATGCTGTAGGGGCAAGACACCCCCAGCATCCCTAGGGGAGGGGTGACATATAAAAAGACCAAAAACAACAAATATTAGTGTCAAATCCATAGTTTTTATGATTGCTCAGATGAATAGTGATACTCCAGATGCCATTTAAGTCCATGTTCATCCCCATCGGCATGGGTGGGGAGAACAAAGTATGAAAAAAGAAAAAGAAAAAGAAAATGTCCAAACTGGCCAAGATTAGTATTGAATCTACAGTTCTTGGGGTCCTTAGGCTGACTGAGGGCAGTCGCAGTGACAGTTGGAATCATATATTGTACATCACATCTATGGTGCGACACTAAACACTTATTTTTATTATTTACTAGCTGATGTACCCGTGCTTCGCTACGGGATTCTCAGAAAGACTGACTTTGTTGTTTTCCTAACTGAATTCAACATAGGTCATTACAAAAATATCAGTAGGAATGTAGCGATTGAAAGCACTCATTCCAATCAGTGGCTCAGAGTAGGGATTGTATAGCTCGAATACTATGATGAACCAGTGTGTTACGTACCAGATATATCAGAAAATGTATGAACCAGAGGAATGGCATGCTAAAGAAGAAAGTTATCTTACACCCCAGCTACTTCCCACCAATATACAGGAAGGCTGTTACAGTCGGTACGACCGGGCGAGTTGGCCGTGTGGTTAGGGGCGCGCAGCTGTGAGCTTGCATCTGGGAGGTAGTGGATTCGAACCCCACTGCCGGCAACCCTGAAGATGGTATTCGGGAGATAGTGGGTTCGAGCCCCACTGTCGGCAGCCCTGACAATGGTTTTCCGTAGTTTCCCATTTTCACACCAGGCAAATGCCGGAACTGTACCTTAATTAAAGCCACGGCCGCTTCCTTCCATTTCCTAGGCCTTTCCTATCCCATCGTCGCCATAAGACATATCTGTGTCGGTGCGACGTTAAGCAAAAAAAATGGTATTCCGTGGTTTCCCATTTTCACACCATTCACACCAGGCTGTACCTTAAAGCCAAGGCCGCTTCCTTCACACCACTATTCATTTCCTATCCCATCGTCGCCATAAGACCTACCTGTGTCGGTGCTACGTCAAGCAAATAAAATTAAAAAAACCTCGGTACACTGCAGTAATCCTATCTATCGGGGATGAGAGGAAACAGAAGACAAAATGCACATCACAACAAACAATGGTCAATGTAATGTTACTGTTGATAAAGTTTATGAGCTTTCTATATTGCAGGCCTTCACATTAGTTTTCTTTCGACTCTGTGATATTAGGGTGTCTTACAAAATTATTTATATCGTAGACTGTAGTTCCTTATTCTCAGATTTTACATACCGATTTTCACTAAATTCTGTTTACCCATTTTCTCGTGACCCAGCGCTGATATGGACTTAGTAACAAAAATCCAAATTCATGAATATCTCCGATTATATGCGGTACGGTAACAATGTATAAGACATAAGTGATCGGAAATTCAATAACTTCTTACATAACTACTACTAACTTACGACATAACTAAAGTTATGTTAGTTATGTAGTATTTATCGATACAACCACTAATAACGTAAATAACGTATTTGAGAATTACATTTCAGACCTTCCCCTAAACTACCATTTCACTTAGCGTGAATAAAATAATTTGCAGCCTAGATTGCAATGGTTCATCACCCGACATTACATACCGATTTTCATTAAATTCTCTTCAGCCGTTTTCTATTGATGCGTGTACAATCATACATACATACAGACAGACAGACAGACAGACAGAAATTACAGAAAAAATGCATTTCCTTGTTACTGTGGACATGACAAGTACAGAAATACCATTCATTTCAAATTCTGAGCAATGTACAGGCAAAACACTTATTTTATATATATAGATATAGATTACATTTCAGGCCTTCCCCTAAACTACCATTTGACTCAGTGTGAATAGCATTATTGATAGCCTAGATTATAGCGACCTATTCCCCGACTTTGCATACCAATTTTCGTGAAGATACGACCACTAATAAAATAAATATTTGACAATTAAATTTTAGGCCTTCCCCTAAACTACCATTTTTCTCAGCGTGTATAGCCTATATTGTAGCGACTTATTTTCCATTTTTGTCTAGCAATTTTCATTAAGACACGACCACTAATAACATAAATATTTGAGAATTAAATTTCAGGCCTTCCCCTAAACTACCATTTCACTCTGCATGATTAAAATAATTTATAGCCTAGATTGTAGCGGTTCATCACCCAACTTTACATTCCAATTTTCATTAAATTCTCTTCAGCCGTTTTCTCGTGATGCGTGTACATACAGACAGACAGACAGACAGACAGACAGACAGACAGACAGACAGACAGACAGACAGACAGACAGACAGACAGACAGACAGACAGACAGACAGACAGAAATTACGGAAAAGTAAAAAAAAAAAAATGCATTTTCTTGTTACTGTGGACATAACCGATACAGAAATATCATTCTTTTCAAATTCTGAGCAATGTACAGACAAAATTCTTATTTTATATATATAGATATAGATTACATTTCAGGCCTTCCCCTAAACTACCATTTGGCTCAGTGTGAATAGCATTATTGATAGCCTAGATTATAGCGACCTATTCCTCGACTTTGCATACCAATTTTCGTGAAGATACGACCACTAATAAAATAAATATTTGACAATTAAATTTTAGGCCTTCCCCTAAACTACCATTTTTCTCAGCATGTATAGCCTATATTGTAGCGACTTATTTCCCATTTTTGTCTAGCGATTTTCATTAAGACACGACCACTAATAACATAAATATTTGAGAATTAAATTTCAGGCCTTTCCCTAAACTACCATTTCACTCGGCGTGATTAAAATAATTTATAGCCTAGATTGTAGCGGTTCATCACCCGACTTTACATTCCGATTTTCATTAAATTCTCTTCAGCCGTTTTCTCGTGATGCGTGTACATACATACAGACGGACAGACAGACAGACAGAAATTACGGAAAAGTAAAAAATGCATTTTCTTGTTACTGTGGACATAACCGATACAGAAATATCATTCTTTTCAAATTCTGAGCAATGTACAGACAAAACTCTTATTTTATATATATAGATTTGAAGGCATCAACTACTTCCCAGCCAATCCAGGCTGCCACAAGGCCAAAGTTTAATTAATGTCAAACAAAATAATCTACAACTAAAACTTGAAATTAAACACATAACAGTAACTGTTAAACTACAGAATAGTTTGTAAAATACCAATCAACGCCACAATAAAGAAATCTACAAAAATTTGCTTCACACATAATTAATAGGTAATACAAATCCTAAAAGTAAACATTCAATTAAGTACCCAGGCATTGCCGATTAATACAGCTGATACTGAATATTCTTTCATATGGCCCTTATTATTATTATTATTCACCTACATGAAAACTGCCTCTTGCAAAGTTACTGATATTTTGTGATGAGAAGCTTAGCTGTACCACACTGTAGCCTGTATGCTTCATCACCAGACAAAGAAGCAAGAACTTAATCGTAACACCTACAGTACATGTAAACAATCAAAGATTATATACTGAGTGCTTAAAAAGGAATTTGAAAAGAAAATGTTTCAAATTTAATTCTGTCTTTCATACTCCCATTATCTTTCATACCTTGAAAATATATCATTTCTGCCCAAATCAATTCTACTGTTCCAGAAATACTCAGCTGGAGGAATGGCATCAGTGTAGCAGATTAGAGTTACATCTTCACCCTGATTCACCAAGACCACCTCTTTTGAAACTTCAAATTGTGGAGGAACTGAAAGAAGAAAGTAAAGACATACAATATAATTTTTTAGAAATGTAACTTTCTTTCCACAAATGTTCTCATAATTAAGTACATTTTGATTAATTTCATCTCAGGAAAGGAAAAAAATAAATGGCTTACAGTAGAGATTGACAATGGGCCATGAGTCGGAGTCTTAACCCAAGGCATGAGCTCATCCTACATATGCAAATGTTTCACTGTGGAAAATGCCAGAGTGGTTATGCAACACTGTTATGCTGGTACTTTAGAGCTCAGCCACCCAGAAGCTAGGAGTGGCTTCCCCCGGAGACCAGTGTTTGTGTTGTCATCTGCGGATAAGGAACATCAGTAATCCTGTTCCAAAAGTGAGCTGTACAGAGATTCTTTAAGAACATCAAAGAACAGGTGAAAAGAAAACTAAACAAAAATATTTATATTTTAGAAAATGTTTCAGATAGTTCAAGTTCAGCAGAATTTTCCCAAATTGTAGATCCTCCGACAAATATGTGCATTAGTTTTGTTCAGAGTCTGCAATGTTTTACCATATTAACATACAAAAGTAGTTTCACTTCATCTCTGAGAAGAAATTCTCGTACTAAGTCCAGATCTAAAACCATACCCAAAGAAGCCGAAGGCAACATTTTGAAGGCACGTTTACTTTTCTGTAGCCTAAATTTAAAACCCTTTTAAACTGTGGAGAAGAAAGGCTTCATTAACCTAGCAAAAAATCCGGTCAGACTAGGAGCCATGTACAGAGATGTAGCTGCTGAGGATGTTCTACAATCTAAAAGTACGGTTTTGCATCAAATGCACAACTATGCTCACCAAGTCAAGGGCAAGTTTTCATCCTGAGCAAAGGAAGCTATTCTTAAAAAACAGTGATCTCTTACATTAGAAATGTGGACTGATATACAAAGAATGATTATCTGACAGTTACATCCCACCAAGCGATGTCAGTTGGGCCTTTCAAAATATGTGGTTTCCATGGCTAAATTTCTTGAAAACAGGGATAGAACTAAAAAGGAATTACAAACCAACAAGGCAGGGCTCAATATTCATAAGAATAAATTACAAAATGTAACGGGGCCGATGACCTTAGATGTTAGGCCCCTTTAAACAACAAGCATCATCAGCATCACAAAATATAACCTATATCTCCAACAAAGGGGCAAATATTAAATCAGCACTCTCTGATTACAGAAGGCTAGTGTGTTCTGCCAGTTGCATCATCACCATTCTAAAGCATGCATTTCAACTGAAGAAGGAAAGATATCAGCTAGACTGTGGGAGTCTTAAAGAGGTGTATTTGACTATGGAAGCATCCGATTACATGGTGACTCATTTCAAAATGAGTGATTTGATAACATATAGAGACCAGATGGAATATGTGACCTGTGGGTGAATGGTCATCAAGAAAAGATACTAAAGACAAAGTCATTGTCATTTTGAGATTGTAAAATTTGTTTTGAGAATTTATGTGAATTAGAAAATGTTAATTAGAATAAGGTTTCTTTGGACTCTTGACAAAGACCTTACTAAAGAATATATTGAAAGTTACTTTTTTAATTATTGTAACTGATAGGTATGAAGAAGAAGAAGTATTGAACTAAATTGTATTATCATTTTATACTCTGTATACATCAAGAATTGTAATTTTGAAATGCGTTTGAAAAATTTAAAAGGGTCTTTATTTACGAGGCAGCCTATACCGTCCTGCGGTTTCCGCTGATGAAAACTTTTGTGGCACAATTGAAATGTTCGAGAACTTGTAAGAAACTTTATTAAAAAAATGTAGAATTTGTATTGGTCACAATAAGAACTATGTCTATTGGGCAGTATGTTAACATTTTTAATTGGTGAATACGGAGGTCTAGGGAAATTCCATGTTTCCATTGGTTACCCTGTAATCGCATGATTTCCGATTTTGGGCTCCTCATTTGTGCAAGGCAATTTGACCGCGTCTTTGAATTTGGATCGCCTCAGTGGGCGGACACGTTTTGCGTCTGTTCCGCTTTGGGTCTCCGGTCTCTCACGGTAAGCGCTATGTTATTGCTTTTCACTTCCTTTAAATTGATTTTTGTGTTTCATCCTTTTCTTTTTTAATGTAACTTTCGGTGGTAATGAAATTTGTTTTCATGTAACAGAGTTTTCCTCTAGATTTCCACGTTCATCAGTTTTAATTTTTGAATGACTGTGTCTCGATGGATGGTCACAGCAACATCTGTGTTTTTCTAGGCATCTCTTATTTGGTTCTAAATTTGCAACCTAATTCACTATCAGAGGAGCTGTAGTATTCAATTGTCAGTTAGTATGTATTTATATTCTGTTTTCTTTTTTTTTATTTATTGTTAGCTGGCCAAATTTTATGTTTCATGGATTTTAGGTTTTAAATACATTTGAGCTTAAGGTTAGTTGCCGTGTGTTTACCTTTCCCCACAACGAGATACGATCTCATGGCCTCATTAGGGTTCCTTCCACGTTCCACAATCCTTCTGTAGTTGTCGTTGTTAGACCTGTAAGTTAAAAGTTGTCACAATGCAAACATGGCGTTAAAAATTTGTTTTAATTTCAATATTATTTCTATTTTCCTTTCTCATTTTTTAATTATTCTTATTCATTTGTGTACACGCTCACCAACAGTTGCTACATTGATAGCAGAGCGTGAGTTGTGTAAGAAAGGGAGCCCGCAGAGATTATTCTCAGCTAAATTTCAAAATTTTTTATTTCAAGTGTATTTCAAGTGGCGAATCCGAGAAAATTATTATTTAATTCATGACATGTTTTTTTATGTAGGTTGCAATTGTTACATGTGCATTCCTAATCCTGCTTTTTTTTTTTTTTTCATGATGTTTCTTTGAGAGAGCTGAGAGAAGGCATTTGAAAGTGTTCAGCATTTGTCCGTTATGCGGAATGTATGTTTTGTTGATCATTACCTGTAATTGCCTGAACTATTGGAGGAAATGGTAAGGCACTGTCTATAAGAAATTCTTTCAGTTTTGTTGTCAATTTTCATTAAGTTTTCCTTGTGGCAAGCCTTCTGCTGACCACGTGTTTCCTTAAAGTTATATCATCACATTGCGTGTGCCGTGTTTTGATTTAGGTCTTCTGTTATAAATGTCAATGTGTGTTCATTAACTTAGTTTCTTTGATTCATGTGTTTCTATCGTAACATCTGTGTGTTTATCTGTTGCCTTAGGCTATGCCATTAAATTATGCTAAGTGCTGTACTTCCTCATGCGACTTCACACTTACCTTTCGAACAGCTGGTGTACGTATCTGTTGGAGACAGCTGGTTACTTGACCTACTATTAATAATCTTGACCATAATGGCCGGTATTGGGTCCATATTTGACTTAATTACTAGGGAGCAGATTTTTATGTGCTAAAAATGTGAAAAATATTTATTTTTTATGTGCTGAAAAACTTTAAAATATGTGATAAAAAATTGAAATTATTTTCCTTTAAATATCACATAACTACTCGCGCTCAAGAAGTAAATAAGTATAATGTTTTGTATTAGAATATGGTGCTACCAAACATGCTCCTTAAGGCAAAATGATGTCTGTGTACGGAAACGTGCTGTATGGTATATTAATTTTTGATATTCCAGAGTAGATATTATGAATGGTTATTTTTTAAAGGTAATGATTTGCTTAAATATGGCAAAAGCAACCTATCATCTTTGAAAAAATAGTACCAGTTCGTACTCACCCATCACACGCTGGAATATTAGTTGCTAGAAGGAGTCTCAGAATTCCAGTGAACAACAAAGGTCATCTCCAAATTGTCCATCACAAATGCATGCCGATTATCTCTAAAGAACACCTTATACTGCAAAAACGATTGCTCCATATCACAGGAAGTCAGACGAGCATAGTTAAAGAGAGGAATGTCACCAACAATAACGCCATCAATTTCGCCAACATGAGCACCCTCTAATACATTAGAAATTTGGCACATTGTTTGAAATCCTCTGTTTTTCCTGAACATATTTTGATATTTGACCTTTAACAGTCCCTGTACCTGCAAAGCCGGGAGTGAATCTAATTTATTTTCAACAGCGCGCACTTCCTTCACTGTTTCGGACAACAGGTTAGTGGATTTTTCAAGTATGTCTATAGTTTTACACAAGAAGCTTAGATTGGCAGATATAAATGCCAAATCACTTTTCAAAGAGCTGTCTTTTAGTATCTCTTGAAGAATCTCAATTGACGATGCGTCGTTTTTATCTAGCACATTCACAATGGATGCAAAACTTTCGAAATTGTCTGCGTAGTATACCACAGCGCTAAGCCAGGTACCCCACCGCATAACAATATCCAGACGAGGAAGCACAAGATCCGGGTTTTTCTCTTTAAAGAGATTGATTCTTGAGGGCGCTTTTACGAAGACTTTTTTGCCATTGGACACTAATTTATCCACTTGAGGATACTGAGCCCGCACAGTTTCACATAACCTGTGTAGAGCATGAACAACGCAAGTTAGGTGTATCATTTTCGGAAAGCTCACAGAAAGGCCTTCGGCTGCCTTTTTCATGTAAGCTGCACTGTCAGTAAGGAAAAGCAATACATGGTCGTATTTTATACCTTTTGGCCAAAGTAAGTGCATGGCTTCATTGAATAACCTAGCTACAGTGACGTGGTTTGCAGCAAGCATTTCTTTACACGCTAGCAAATAAGAATGTTCGCAAGCAATTTTGTCATTCTTCAACACACCAACTACAACATTTCCTACTTTTCTGCCACTTGAATCAGTGGTTTCGTCAATGCTCACCCACAGCTTTTCGCTATCACATACTGCCCGAATTCTCTGTAAAGTTTTTTCGTAACATTCTGGGAGATAGTTTTTCCTTAATGTGGATTCGTCTGGAGGCTCAAAATTAATGTACTTTGTTAGGAAATTTCTCAGTCTCGGATTATTTATTTTACCAAGAGGAATGTCGGCGCAAACAAATGCTCTGCACACATCTAAATAATACTGGGAATATTTAGATGGGCCTGCATGTGAAGTAGCTGGTTCAGCTATTAGTAATTGTCGTGAACGCACACGCGAAGCACCCGCAGTATGCTTATTTCCGGACAAATGCTGGATTACTTGAGAATGTTGATCTGCACGTACTGTTTTACCACACGGTTGGCAAAATAATACTTTTCCATCGGTAGTGAAAATGCTTTTAAATTCCACTACATATTGTTGAAGACGCGACCTTGTACTCGACTTCTCTTTTGGCATTATTTTGCAGGTTACGACACACGCATTTACGGTGAATCACTGTTTCAATAAAAAGAATAGCAGCGGACACTGAAGGAAATATTTCTTATAAATCCATACAAAATCACACGACCACGGGAATGATATATGACCCGAACAGCTAACCTTACTCTTAGGAGTGATGAAATTCCACTACCTAATGGTGGGGCAATATTCTTCCGAGTCTCCCATGTCGTAACAGAATTATGTTACCTTATCTCTCCATGATTGCCTTTCGCTGATATTCTATAAACAAAACCCGAGAGGGCTGACTCATAAAGAGTTGGAATGACATCATGCAAGGAAACATCATGTGCAGCAAATCAAATCGCTGTCTAAATGTAACAACGTAGCCAGTGACCAGCAAGTTTTAGAACTTATGGAGGGAAGTCCATAAATAGCCGAAACATTCAAATACATTATGTTAAATACACTGTTAAAAACAATACCGTAATCATAAAATGAAAATATGAGCATTGTTTTATAACACAGAAGCATTTTAAATTTTATTGATCAACAAATATTGGCGATTTATGTGCTTATTATAGATTTTCTTAAAATATGTACATCTGTTTGCATTTTTAGATGCTTTGTACTGGCGTAGAAAGTGCCCGACATCCTTAAAAAATTGTGGCTTATCGAACTTTCCTGTGACGAGGGGATAGAGTTTCTCGCTTCCATCCCATGTGCATTGCAACGCACTACTATGACCCATTTAAAACCATAAGACCGGTTGGGCTTGCATTAAAATAAAGCAATGCAGATTTACCGGCAATGACAATATTGTTCGGTGCCTACGAATTTATTATATGAGCTACCGTATGTTTTTTCGTCAACTGTCGGCATCGCCAGTGTTCGCAGATTCTGTTTTTCCGCACACTGCCTGTTGCGTGATATTATGGCGTTCCTTAAAAGGTTGAATACAAAAGAATTCCGATTTCATTCTACTTAGCAATCATGAAGCGCACTATAGACTCACCGAAGTGAGTGTATGTGCGGAAAGCTACCCTTCCACGTTCCGGAACGCGCGTTCTATTATGCCGCGGAGGGGATAAATTTCGGGTTGAAATTACACTGTAACATACTATTGTTTTAAAATGTAAGGGCAGTTTCGAAGTAAAAGTCTGAATTTCGGTAATGGGGCCGACATTGTACTTCGAATTAGATTTATCCGTATTTCGAATTAAACATTTAAATAACATGCAAAACTGTATCTCATGTTTCCGGGAACAAGAGCTTCTTCGAATTAGGCGGGATTTTGAATTAACCGATTTCGAATTATCGAGGTTCTGCTGTATTTACATAAAAAATTGTGAAAATATGTGTTTTTATGTGAAATAAGATTCAGTTTTTACACTTGGGGATGCACAATAGGAATAATGAACTTCGTAACTTGCGTTAAAACTTACGCAAAAAAAAAAGTAATTACATAAAAATCTGCTCCCTATTAATCACAATAAATAGAGAGGTGGATGATCTGCCTAGTGAATACTATGTGTTAATTTTTTAATATTTACCTTTCACCTTAACATTATGTCTAGTACATGTTTTGAGAATATGCACATTCTCTTCTTCATCTAGTTAAATTAAAATTCCTGTATACAATAAGACCTAGTGAAAATGGGGCCCCCCATTAAGAAATCTAAAACTAAGATCAGTACAATGTAACATGTTAAAAATTGAAGGATGGGGGCATGGAATTAAATTCCATCTTGTCATATACAATAAAACACAGTAGGATGATGTCTGTATGAATTAAAATGTTGAGCACTGCATCCTGTTGTGATGTGAGGTCACTGTGTCCTTGGTGTTCCAATACTTTCTTGTAAAATTCAGGTGGGATGGTATTCAGAATAATATAAAATTATATAAAAACTTGTAGTCAAGCTGATACCCTCCGTTAATAGGTGTGTTATGCAGCCAGGTTGATATGAACTTAATATGGTCTGTAAGAAGGAAAAGTAAAATAGAAACTGTAACTGGAAGACTGTAACATAAACAAAATGAGAATACAACTCGTAAAAATATTAAAACTTACCGATGTTATAATATAAGTAGTGCATAAGGCTGTCATGCAACTGTCAAGGAGATATAAAAGCAACTAAACTTATTCAACGACTGATTACGAAGTTGCAGTGGGAGGCGCGGTGGATGGAAAGAGGGGTGGAGGGTACCATCACTGATGCTATTGTATGACGATATGACAAAGTCACACACAACTTAAGTATTTCCAGTGCTTAACACTACAGCCTGCAATACTATAGGTTGAGCTTACTACTAGCTTAACATTACAAGCGATAATAGAGTAAAGTTAGAAACATAATTACACAATAACAACAACAACTACAACAATATGAGAATGTCACTACCAAGCGAAAAGAAAGGATCCGTAACGGAAGAATTCAATCAAGGTCTTGCCGAACTGGTGATTTGTTTTCTGAGACCTCTTAAAGAAGTGACAGAGAGACAACAAAGAGAACATTTTTCTACTCTTCATTTGGTTCTCCTTTGCCAGCAGATGTTGTTGAAACAGGAGGAAACAGAAGCTGATTATCAGGTATGTCTCTCCTTAAAAGATTCTGATATACTGTATCTATAACAGTTAGTTAAGCTGTTATTTAGCTCTAACTCCACTATGTGATATTTCAGGCTGTAAGGACACTGAAAAGAAAAGTACAATATTTTGTACGCCTTAAGCTGGGAGTGACAATGACCCACAAAACAGCAACATTTCTGTGGTCAACTTTGTCATTTAAAAATGTTGTCATGTTAAATCTCATAGCCTTAATAAGATATGCCATTGGCATTAATATTGCAGAAAATGAAGTTATTTACTGGTGTGGAAACATGAACATGAGTACCCAAAATTAGTGCTACTCGTTAAAAGAGTTCTTTGTATTCTAGCTATGAGTATTTCCAGCCAAAAGGACTTTAGTAAGGAAAGCATTTTTATACAGACTTGAATGGCAGTAAAACTGCAATGTGGAAGGCAACGGGAAACCACCACATTATTTTTCTTAGTATAGCAACCATGGATTGTACGAAGTGTAACTTAGATACTACTAATCATGGTACTTGGACTCCAAGATCCGGCAGGGGAGTAACTGAGGTATCCCAGGTCGTCAGCAAGTGAAAACCTCAGAAGTTTGGAGAAGAGATTAAAATAGGGACATGAAATACAAGAACAATGCTAAGAACAGGAAGAGAAGAAGAACTCTAATTACGGATGAAAGCAAAATAGACATCCTGGGATTATGTGAAAGTAGATGGGCTGGCAAAGGTAATTTACACAGAATTGTATAGTGGAAATGAAAATGGTGGACAATATGGAGTAGCTGTAATATTAGGAAAGAAGTGGGCAAACAACATGCTAAACACATGGGCAAACAACATGCTAAACACATATCATGTCAATGATAGAAAAATGATGGTGAAACTAGCTGCCAAACCAACAGATATAGTAATAATACAGGTATACTTCCCTACTACTGGACATGATGACGATGAAGTTGAGGAAATATATAATAAAATAGAAGATATAATTTAAGCAATGACAAAGATAACATAATCATAATGGGAGACTTCAATGCTGTGGTTGGCAGCAACATGACTAGAAACGTTGCTGGCAGATTTGGTCTAGGATGAACAAATGATAGAGGAGAACATATGATGGACTTCTATGAAGAACAAGACATGATCATAATGAACACTGTATTTGACACTGACATGCCTAATAGAACATGTTACACATGGAAGGATTTCGGAGATGGTAAAAGATACCAAATTGACTACATTCTAGTTAAGAGAAGGTAAAGAAATCAGGTAACGTCATGCCATAGCTACCCTGGCTTAGACATCAACAGTGACCATATCTCAGTATTAGCAAAATGCCGAATTAGGCTGAAGAAGGAAACCAAGAAGCAAGAAATAGAATCTAGAAAAGTTAAATGGTCCATTAACACAAGTAGCATTCGAAGAAAAGACAGAGATGACCATGTGAAACAACAACAACAACAATAAAACAGATTGGGATGCTGTCAAAGTTTCACTTACAACGGCAGCAGATGAAGTGCTAGTGAAAAAGATGCTTGAACCCAGGAAGAACTGGATGACTGAAGAAATACTAAATCTCATTCAGGAAAGAAATAAAGAACACCAGAAAAATACTCCAGAAGGTATGATAAACTATAAGAAACTAAAAAAACCTAATTACACAGAAGTGCTGAGAGGCAAAAGAAAGATGGATGGATGACATTTGTAAAAGCATAGAACATGATATGAAAATCGGAAATGCTGACAGAGCATACAATCAAGTAAAAAGATTTCAATTCAAGGCTATAAAATCCAGTGTAATAAAAGATAAGGAAGGAAATCTGTTAATAGATGATGAGGAGGTAATGAAGAGATGGAAAGATTACTTGGAGGATCTATATAATGGAGAAGAAATTGACAATGTTGATGTGTACATCATAAAACAAGAGCAGGTTTCATAAGATGAACTAGGTCCTCCCATAGTGAGAAGTGAATTCAAAAAAGTACCATAACAGCTGAAAAAGAAAATGGCTCCTGGACCAGACAAACTGCCTGCTGAACTGTGGGAAAACTCTGGAAAAAAGCTGAAGGATGAACTCTTCAAAATCACTAAGTACTGCTATGAAAATGGAGATATGCCAGAGGATTTTGTAGAAAGCAAAGCAGTACTTCTCCACAAAAAAGGAGATTCAACAGAATGTTCCAATTACAGAATACTAAGCCTTGTTTCACATGCAGCAAGAAAATTCACATGCATATTAGAACACATAATCAAAATGAAAATTGAACAGAATCTAGATGATGAGCAGTTTGGGTTCAGGAAAGGAGTAGGAACAAGACAAGCTATTATAGCACTTAAAACCAAATTGGAGAGAAGACTAGAGCTTAATACATATATACATATATAACTTTTGTAGACCTGGAAAAAGCTTTTGACAATGTTCAGTGGAAAAGACTGTTCAGAATTATGAATGATATTCATTTGGACTGGAAAGACAGAAAAGCAATACTAAACCTCTACATCAATCAAAGAATAAACATTGAAAGTAATGAAACAGTATACAAGGTGAGGATCAGGAAAGGAGTAAGACAGGGAAGTTCCTTATCACCATTTCTATTTAATCTGTACATTGCAGAGGCCATGAAAATTTTTAAATCCAAAACCCCTGGCATTGAAATAAATGGAACAACTGTACACTGTATTAGATTTGCTGACAACATTGCACTTCTGGCTGACAATGAGAAGAACATGCAGATCATGCTCAACAAATTAACATCCATCTTAAAAGATTTCCAACTTAACGTTAATGTAAATAAAACTAGTGTTATGGTTGTAAGCAAATCTAAAATGAAGCCAGAGGCACATCTCAAAATTGGAAATATTTTAATAAAACAGGAGCACAAGTTCTGCTACTTAGGATCAGTTATTACCGATGACAACATATTCACTGTGGAAATAAAAATAAGAATTTCCCTGTGTAAGAAAGCCTTTGAGGAGAAGAAGCAGCTCTTAATTAATAAATCCTTAGATAAAGAACAAAATAAATTGTTTATCCAAACATTCATTTGGAGTGTGCTGCTATATGGCTGTGAAGGATTTATTCTCTTGAAGGAGGACATGAAACGACTAGAGGCAGTGGAAATGTGGCTATGGAGGAAGATGACAAGAACTAGCTGGATTGAGAAGTAAACTAATAAAGCAGTGCTTACAGAAATAAACACACAGAGACATTTAATAACAATGATAAAAAGGGGAAAAGCGTCAGTTTTTGGTCACATTCTCCAGCATAATTACTTCATAAAGAACATATTTGAAGGCAAGGTGATGGGAAAGAAAGGCGGAGGGAAACCATGGAAGAAGATCATTGAAGAGGTAGTTATGATGATGGGATGCCAAGGTTATGGAGAGATGAAAAAGATTGCAGAAAGAAGAGATCAATGGTTGCAGCGACAAGGCAAGCCTTTAGATAATGATGATGATGATTCTTATACAAGAGAGAAGCACACAATTACCTCCATAAACCATAGATGCCTTTCTCATTGTGCATAATAATGCAAAATGGCTGGGTCTAGAATCAGTATGTTTCTGTACCATTTGGCAGCTATGAGCTACTGATTGCTTATCAAAGTTATGGTAGTTACATATTAATATACTGGGTGTCTCACCTAAGAGGCAACAGGTGCCTTGTCTCTGATGTTTCAGAAGATATTTTAAATGTTATTTTTGTAATGTGTAGGTAGATTTGGAATAAACAAAAACTGTTCATCCTGTATGTAGGTGGTTTGAAAAGTTCTCGGAATGTACTAGAATTAAGTATCTTACCTCGGTGGAACTGCTTTTATTTTTCAACATAGTCTCCCTGTAGACTAATGCATTTGGTCCAGCAATGTTCCAATGCCTTGATCCCATCTCAAAAATGAGATTCCTCCAGGCCTGCAAAATACCTCTCCAATTCGGCTGTCAGTTCTTCCCTTGTAGAAAATCTCCATCCACCAAGGAAAATTTTCAGCTTGGGGAATAGATGAAAGTCTGATGGTGCAAAATCAGGTGAATAAGGTGGATGTGGCAACAGTTCGTACCCCAGTTCATGAAGTTTTGCCATGGCAATAACACTTGTGTGCAGCAGAGTGTTGTCCTGATGAAAGATGACCTTATTCCTTGCCAAACCAGGCCTTGTTTCACGTATCTTTTCCTGTAGTTGGTCTAGGAGGTTTTCATAGTATTGCCCCATAATTGTTTGGCCAGTAGGAAGATAATCTATCAGCAGAATGCCTTTTGCATCCCAGAAAACTGAGGCCATGACCTTTCTGGCCGAACGCACTGCCTTTGCTTTCTTTGGTGGTGGTGGTGGTGGTGGTGGTGGTGGTGGTGGTGAATCAGCATGTTTCCACTGCTTTTACTGCTGTTTTGTCTCTGGAGTATAGTAGTGGACCCAAGTTTCATCTGTAGTCACAAACTGGCACAAAAAATCTTGTTGGTTGCACTGAAAACGGGCCAGACTTTGTTCGGACATTTCCAATCTGGTGCGTTTATTGTCCAATGTCAAGAGCCGCGGCACCCATCTTGCGGATAATTTTTTCATGCCCAATTCTTCAGTTAAAATATAATATACCCATTCAGGAGACATCCGTACAGCTCCAGCAATCTCCCGCACCTTCAGTCAAGGATCCTCCATGACCATTTTATGCACTTTTGAAATAAATTCTGGGGTCGTTACACTTTTTGGCTGTCCACTACGCGGATCATCATCCAAGCTCTCCCAACCAAATTTAAACTCGCTGGTCCACTTGGCAACAGTTGAAAATGAAGGAGCAGAGTCCCCCAGTGTGTTCTGAAAATCAGCATGAATTTCCTTTGCTTTCATACCTTTCTTTAAAAAGTATTTAATCACTGCTCGAATCTCAGTTTTTTCCATTGTCACAAATCACTACGCGGGAACAACAACAAAGAGTCATCACTACCACACTCCTGCAGCTAGAGCACAAAGGATGTGTGATTATTGCACGGGAACCTCGTTGCTCTAGCACTGACATCTAGCGGTGATTCCGAGAACTTTTCAAACCGTCCTTGTATATACACTAGCAGAAAAAAATAATACACCATGAAATAAGGAATGTAGAATACAGAAATGTGATGTCCAGTGTCAACAGAAAATGTCGTTTAGCTTCTCACTGCAAATTAAATGTTGTTTAAAGTGTAATTTTATATGCCAACTTATACAGCAGCCTTAAATTAGTCTAGTATGATATTCCATTTAAGAATATTTATTGATGGTGACAGCTTCCCTGGTTGTGCTGCCTTGTAGTGCACCATGCTGTCTCCTCACTACTGTCATAGAGCAGTCTCATTCAGCCTCTACTGTAAATACTAACTATTCCCGTTGTTGCTCTAAACATCAGTTCATTTTATATGTGCAGAAAGGAACCTGAGGTTGGATTAAGATGTTTGAAAGTTGGTCTTATGGATACAATAATATTCAACATGATAGAGCCTTAAATCCCAGAACAAATAAACAATCATCATAGGATGAAGAAGTGAAGAGACCTGTTACCTCTCTTACATTGATTACACCAAAGAACAAACAGTAGAAGTTCCCTGAAAGTACAATATAAAGAATATTAATTGGTATTTTTGCAAAAATTGGCCTATGCCAAGATTCAAACAATGATAGACTTTCCTGCTACTACATCCTAAGGTGAATAAAACCACATGTTTCCGGTAAGGTGTACATTAGTCAAACGTGCTTTTCCAGTGGGAATTGGGTCTTGCATCAAGGAACACGAAAGGAATAATGTTTAAAACAACCAGACAATTCAGCAAAACTTCAACATGCCCTGTCTTCAGGAGTACAACTCTTTGGCTGAATGCTCAGTGTGGTGGCCTTCTGTTCACAAGCCAGTACAGTTGCCGAATGTTACAAATAGATGCAAAGACGACTATGGATTGTTTTTGTACATATTATCATAAAAATCATTTAATTATACTCGGGCCAATGTGGTACTGTACTTTCATTGTGGCCTCCAGGGTGACTGAAACCTTGACAGTACCAACAGCAGCTCCACCCACCACAAAACAATCCATTTGATATTATAGCATATGTTTCTATTCCTAATTCTAATGGGTTACAGCTATTAATTTATGGGATAAGTCGCATGAGATTCTGCTCAGTTTCAAATAAATTAAAGGAAGTGGCCGTGGCCTTAATTAAGGTACAGCCCCAGCGTTTGCCTGGTGTAAAAATGGGAAACCACAGAAAACCATCTTCAGGGCTGCCGATAGTGGGATTCGAACCCACTATCTCCTGGATGCAAGCTCACAGCAGCGTGCCCCTAACCACACACCCAACTTGCCCGGTATAAAATAAGCTATTAACGAATGGATAGTAATTCAAACTTACCCATAACTGTGACTCTAGTAATGAACTTGTCTTTCCCAGCAATGTTTGTAGCTATGCACTCATACTGGCCACCATCGGATGACTTTGCTGTGAAACTGAAATGCAAAGTACACAAAATGTTTGAGACATATTTACTTACAGTAAATATGAAGTTGCACTTCAACATCTAATGATTCTAATATTCTATTAGTATTATCAAAAAGTAGATTTATGAAACAAAATATCTTGTTTCTTAAAAAAGTTCTAATATTTCTCCTAAATCAGAAATCAAAATATGCTTATTATTAATGCATCAGAAAACCTGGTTTTAAATGTTTAAACTGGAATCACATAACATCTGACAATCCTGTTAACTGCCTTTGTTACTTAGGGTTTTGTACCTGTGACTTCAAATTTTTCTTTAATTGTAGCTCACTTAGTTATAGTTTACATGATTCATTTCATCTTTCACAAGAGGAAGAATAACTAGGCAACTGTTCCCTTGTAAGCTGTTTTGAAATGAGAGAGAGTTGCATTGGTAATTTTACTAGCAAGTTAAATAACCCCTTAGTAAAATTCCAGCATCTCTGAAAACATTGTAACTGAAGAGGTGATGAACACATATTCTTCTTCTTGTTAAAAAGGTGGTCATAAGAGGAGGAGGAGGAGGAGGAGGAGGAGGAGGAGGAGGAGGAGGAGGAGGAGGAGGAGGAGGAGGAGGAGGAGGAGTAGCCTTATTCTTTCACACCTGTGCGGTTGCAAACTGTATTCCACTTGAGGATTTAGACTTGTTTTATGACTGGATGCCCTTCCTGATTCTAACCCTATGTGGAAGGATGTAATTGCTATTGCATATTTCTGTGGTTGTTGGTAGTGTGGTGTGTTGTTTGAATATGAAGGTGAGTATATTGGGGCAAACACAAACACCCAGTCCCTGAGCCTGAAGAATTAATCAGATGCAATTGATATCCAGACCCAACCGGGAAATGAACCCAGGACCCTCTGAATTGAAGGTCTCAATGCTGACCATTCAGCTAAGGAGTCAAACAATAATAGGAACCTACTATCTCCCGGATGCAAGCTCACAGCCGCGCGCCTCTACGCGCACGGCCAACTCGCCCGGTGTTAATAGTTTTATATCCCATCTTGGCTACACTGAAGTGTCAGGTTTTGTCCCTCAGGAGTTCTTTTATGCACCAGTAAATCTACCTAGATGAGGGTTGTGTATTTGTGAACTTTCAAATATCACTGTATCGTAGCTGAGATCAAACCTACTTAATTGAGCTCAGAAAGCCAGAGCTCCATTGTCTGACTATGAAACCATCAATCTGAAGCGTGAACTTCAGAACTGTTTATGTTTGTAAATAACAGATGTTTATGGATGTTTATTAAGCGGCAAAACCAGTTGGTCTCATCATGTAATGATTATTATTGGTGTCTGTTTTGTTTTATTTTGTGTCAAGAGTAAATTCACATAGTGCAACTTATAGTAAATATTTTATTGGTGGAGTAAAGAAAAACCCAAATTTATTTTCAGAGTTGAATAGAAGCAGGTTAAGGTAATGAAGCAATGAAGCCTGATGGCCGTCGCCTTGGGAGGAGATCTTTCGTGCTCTACAGCGCCAATTATTCTTGTAAATCTTTTGTAGGTGGCACCCAATTTTGTCATTTATATTTTATTCCAGTTAACATTTTTCCATTTTGTGTTTCAATATAGCCAAGTGGTTACAACCATTTCAATAATAGACAGAGAAACAATAGACACCAATCTCTTGGTTATCAAAGATGAACAGTTACTGAATTTATTAATTTTATAGATCTATCAAGATTAAGACAGATATATTCAGCTTATGGGTACAGAACAAGTCAAAATGGTGATCCAGATTACAGATATTAAACTTACTCAATTTTTAAACTATACTATACAATATAATTGATAGGTACGAATAAAAACGAACTGAATTGATGACAACTTATGTATCTTCTGAATCTAAGACAGCTGCTAATAATTTAAGGTTGTTTTCTAAAATGAGAGCTAATCCATGGCATGGTGTTTATTTACACTGTTTACACCCACATTGGAGCACCAAAATAAACCGTATACAATAAAATCTTCAAAAAATAATTACATCAAATAATTTCAGTTTTTAACACTTGATAATTTCTTCTCTTCCCAAAACTTCTTCATTCTAGACGATCTTGCAGCCTATTCTTCTGCTGATGTAAAATACCGGTACTGCTTTATGTTTTGATGTTTTAAATGATAGTTTTGTATATTGGTTGTTTAGAATCTTCTTCTCTTCTCTATTTTCAATTCGCTCTGTAGTAATTTTCAATTCATCCAAATCCATTTGTATTTTTTTAAACCAAGTGTTTTTTGTTTTACTGTTCCAAACGAAATCAAAAATTTGTTTTAGGAGTCTAAAATTTGGTAAACGGTATATGTGTCCAAAACATACAATCCTCTGTTTTCTCGTTGTGTCAATAATTGATCCACTTTCCTTGTAAATTACTGAATTGGGTAAAAGTCTCCACTGGCCATCAACCTGATGTTTTTTATTATTAATTTTCCAGAGAATTCTTCTATCCACTTTCTGCAGTTTGTCTGTTGTTGCTTGGGTATTTAGTTTGAATAAAGTTTCACATGCGTATGTTGCTTCTGGTTTGATTAATGGCAAAATTTAGCATTAATGGAAAGAGACTTGACCATGTAATTTGTTGTTCTTGTCTCAATTTTAGAGTTCTTTTATCTATGGATGCTTTTTCATTAGCATTCCAAGTGACAATTTCACCAAGATATTTAAATTTATTTGCAACTCTATCTTCTGAGTATTATTTAATATAATATGTGAAGTGTCAATTTTAAAGGATGGTATCATTTTTGTTTTCTCAAAAGATATTTTCAACCCAACCTTTGCTGCTAATCTTCCTAGTTCCTCTGCTTGAAATTTTGCTTCTTCTATAGTATTTGCTAACAGCACCAGATCATCAGCAATGCAAGACAATTTAGTCGAATATTTCTTCCAGTCTTAACAGTTGGAGGACATACATTACTCCATTCATGAATAATTTTTTCCAGCACACATTTAAACATCAATGAGGATAATCCATCCCCCTGTCAAAGACCAGTATGAATTTCAAATGGTTCAGAGATTTCATTTCTGAACCTAACTTTAGACTTTGTGTTTCTCAGAGTGACCGCAATAATGTTAATAAGTTTCCAATGTAGACTAAATTCAGTAAGGACATGTAGTAATAAATCATGATGGATAGTGTCATAAGCCTTTTGAAATCAACAAAAGCATTCACTAAATTTTTGCTCCTAATGCGCTGTTGTTTTATGATCCATTTGAGACTGATAATTTGATCTGGACAACTTTGTCCTGATATTCATCCAATTCACTATCAAGCTGGTCATGGATTCTGAAACATAGGATCTTAGAGAAAATTTTATAGGTGATATCTAGCAAAGAAAATCCCCGATAATTACTTTTTTTTTTTGCTAGTTGCTTTACGTCGCACCGACACAGATATGTCTTATGGCGACGATGGGACAGGAAAGGGGTAGGAGTGGGAGGAAGCGGCCGTGGCCTTAATTAAGGTACAGCCCCAGCATTTGCCTGGTGTGAAAATAGGAAACCATGGAAAACCATTTTTAGGGCTGCCGACAGTGGGGTTCGAACCTACTATCTCCCGAATATTGGATACTGGCCGCACTTAAGCGATTGCAGCTATCGAGCTCGGTCCGATAATTACTAGGATCTGAACTATCACCTTTTTTATGGATTGGGTGTATAATTGCAACATTCCATTCTTCAGGCAATTTTTCTGTATTCCAAATGTCAATGAGATGTTTATATAGATTCTGAATAGTCTGTATAATCACATTCTTCCAGTGTCAATAACAGGAAGTGCTGGGAACAAAAACTTTTTTAACATCTCTTCAAATTAATAGATGTAGTTTTAAAATAGGTTAAAATAAAGTAAATTCATTTCTGTTCCCATCTGATCACCCCATTCAACCATCCACATTGATTTTAATTAACATTTTTAAATTCACATAGAGTTTAAGCATAATAAGGTACTTATTAAGATGTTTTTTAAGAAGACAGATATACCTTATAATTTCTCCTAAGCATTGTAATATAGCTGAAGATGTTCCCGATGGAACAAAACATGTACTCTGACTGACTGACTGACTGACTGACTGACTGACTGACTGACTGATTGATTGATTGATTGATTGATTGATTGATTGATTGATTGATTGATTGATTGATTGATTGATTGATTGATTGATTTGCTTAAAGCAAATATAAGTACCAGAAAGGTGGAAATTTACTGTTATTGATTCAACGTAAATAAGATTTGATATGGGAAATGAAGCTGATTTCTTGCAATTCTTCTAGAGATCTACTACTAGTTGATTTTATCCTGCTGCTTTAACATTTTTCGGTGAATCAATAGCTGCACTTACTTCATCGTAAACTGGTGGTATGGCCTTCTCCAAAGTTGTTTTATATCTGGGAAATAGATCAAATTCAAAATATTTTTCAGGTTCATCACTATTAAGTAATATTTTGAAGTATTTAGCCAAAATGATTGCATTATTATAATCACTATGGGCCACCTTTCCATTCTTATCTTTCATCAGAAGAGTAGGAATATAATTTTTTTTGGCACTGTTGAAATATCCTGTAATAGTCTCTCATTTTATTTCTAATGAAAGCTTCATCAATAGATTTTGATGTTTCTTTCTGATAATTTCTTTTAACTCTCCTGATTTCTTTAGCCATTAATCATCTAGCATTGAATAGTTCCTCTCTAGGGCTTTTTGTTTTTTGTTGTTAATCATTCAACCAAGCTTTATGCCAGGATAGTATTGCTGTATCACACTCTTCATTCCACCGAGATGTTTTTTTTTTTTCATTTTTTAATGGGAGCAACTTCCTTTGCTATGGCTTTTAGTTTGTTAATTGTGGTTCCCAAGCTATCACTTAAACGTGTTGTGGATTTCTCAAAGTATGGTCGATTATTAATGACTGAACTAGGATCACACAATCTTTTCCTATTAAGGTTATGCAGTTTATTTTTCCTTTTAGGAGTTAATTTAAATTTAATCTTGGAGATGTAATGGTCTGAATCAACTATATTATACAATATAATTGGTAGGTACTAATAATATCATAAAACAATAAAAAATCAGAAGAGTCTGGTTTGAAACTGAACGTGCTTGGTAATTGTACGGGGTGACCCGAAAGTGCATTAACATTTCGCGATGCAATACTTCATGGAATATTGGAGGTAAAGAGGTAATAATTAAAACACATGATTGGCTTGACATGGAGTTTTATTGACACCAAAATAAAGTACAGAAAATGACCAACAGATGGCACTTCATACAATAAGGTGAGGTAAGGGTGTATTCTGCCCGAAGGCAGGTCCGAACCTCCACAGAGGTGTGACTGAGCCTGAGTTTACGTGCAGTAGAATGGCCAGTTCCTTTCCACTCCTCCATTCCCTTACCTCCCACCAACAGTGCATGGCAACCCATCCAAATCTTGACCACGCCCTATGTTGCTTAACTTTGGAGATCACACGGCATCTGGTGTTTCAACATGGCTATGGCCATTGGCACTTCATGCAATACGCAAGCAATAATTAGTATAACAATCAAGGTTTGGCAGAGACAATGTTCTTTATAACACATGCTTAACATGCCGGCCGTCATTTATCAACAATACCTGTAGTTCAGGGACAATGTTGTGAACAACACTGTACAGCATATCCATAGGTATGGTGAGAAATTGCTGTCGGATGTTGTCTTTAAGTATCCCTAATGAAGTCGGATGATCGTGGCAGACTTACGACTTCAGGTAACCCCACAACCAATAATCACATGGATTGAAGTCGGGGGACCAGGAAGGCCAAACATTACATGCTGTGATTGCAGGTGCATCTGATGCCCTCTCTCATGACAGTTCCTTTTATACTATACATGGGTCTCATGGGGCATCACTGATGCATTGCTGTCCAGTGCCATGTGTTGGCCTGTTTGTGCACTTGTTGCTGGTGTCAATAAAGCCCTATGACATGCAAATCATATATGTCAATTATTACCTCGCTACCTCCAATATTCCACGAAGTATTACCTTGTCAAATGTTAACAGACTCTTGGGTCACCCTGTACTTTGTATTTTTAAATTTAACTAAATGTGTCTATGGTCCTTTTCTGGCCAAATATAATCATCAGCTACCGAAGCACTTTCTTACATTACTATTGGAAACTGACTCATCATATCTCCACCAACTACTGCCAATTCTCAGCTATCTCACCAATAATTGTTCTTGCGCCACCATCCATCTGAACATCTGGCCACCTGTACTTCAACTGTCAACAGAACATATATGCCAATATTGGGTGACATCATCACCCGTAAGACTCTGAACATGTCTCCATGTTTCTAACATGTTCCTTCCACTGACCTTCCAGTCAGAAATCCCTAATAATTATGATTAGATTAAGTATAACATAAGAGAAGAAGATAATAACAAAATCAGTGGAAGTGAGTGATTAAGTGATTAAGTGATTAAGTGATTAAATGTCAGTGCAGTGAATAAGTGCAGAATTACAAATTATATTTAAAAGCATTCTTAAAGCTAGTCGAAACTTGGAACATTCAGTCAGCAGTGAGTGAAGCAATCTTGAGCAATCAGAATATTTGTCAGGAAGAGCAGTAAATAGACCAGAAGGTCATGGTTTGAGGCTCAAATTGGGTGGACCAGTGGAAAACAAGCACGTAGGCATATGCCCTATGAACTATGAACACACTTCGTGGTGCAACAATTCCTTCTAGAAAGATTTAGTGGAAGGTTACCAGTCACATTTATGTGCAGGAGATGGGTGGGGTCACACTTGAAGTAACCAATAGGAAGCTAACAAGTCAGAGATGGTAGAGAACATTGTAATAGGGGATGCCATGTTCTAGAAACTCAGAGAAGTGATAAAAGGCAGTGACAAGCGAGACTCGGGGTCACTCAGAAGAAGTGGTCACTTGGCAGGGAGCAGGCACTCGGCAAAAAAACAGTGAGGAGACAGAGCAGTTACTTGGGAGCAGTCAGAGAAGTTAGTCAGAACAGGCAGCAGTTGGGCCTGCCAAACAGTAGAGCTAGTTATCCGTGCCCCACAGGGTAAAGCACTAAAACGGTATGTAGAAAGCTCACTGAGTGTTTGAGGGGACCATAGCTTCAGTCCGCATCATCTATAGAAAGAGAAAGGAATTCCCCTTTTAGCAGTTCGAACTGTATATTACCATTTACAAAGAAGGGTGAGAGAGAGAGAGAGAGAGAGAGAGAGCGCAGAAATCTTTGTAGTCACGTCTAGCAGGATGACCAAATCAGGTAGAGCCAACTTTGCAACATGACTAACCATAAGGAATATTTTGAAAATTTTTATTTAAAGTATAACAGTAAAAACATATACTGATAACATATAAATTTTATCTAGAGGTTAGAACCATGAATGGTAATAGTATATGGGTTTCAGCGTAATTGCGCAGAACTGCGGATGGTAAGTTTCTAAGAAACAGATGCTAGCTTTGTAACTTGTCATCAACGGAATAGGAATCCCCGTAGGTAGCCAAAAACATGATGGATTTCTGAAGTAATTAACGAGTGATTTCAACTCTGCATGGCATAATTGGTCATTGGAAATTGTCGGCTACACATTGATTGCATCATTTGTGTTATACGACACCGAGATCAGGAGTTATACTAACTGGAGTGGAGATTAGAGTCCATGCCCATCACCACTTGGATTAAACATATTTAAGCTAGCGTGCCCCCACACCAAAAACGATTTTACCATCAGTGTCCACGTTGTTCAGTTGAAGGCCCATGTCGCACGTCTTGTAAAAGTATTTTTCTTTGTGCAGTAGTGAGGTGAACTCTTAAAACAATAGAACTCTGATGTAGACAGAAGGAATTGTGTTTTGATATAGTACAAGACACACGACATTCTCACAGAGAAAATACATGGCTTGTGGAGGTCACGTAATATGAAGGTTAATAGAAGCAAATCAACTGTTACAATATTTACAAACAGGAGCTTGTAAACTGAATTTATATATACTTTGGATGAGGTAGTTATCCCAAAAGATGGCAAGTGCAAATACTTAGGTGTGAGATTTGAAAGTAATTTGCACTGGAAGGGTCACGTTGATGACATTGTTGGGAAAGCATACAGATCGTTACATGTAATAATGAGGCTACTTAAAGGATGTAACAAAGAATTACAAGAGAAAAGTTACTTAAGTATGGTATGTCCATTATTGGAATATGCAAACAGTGTTTGGGATCCTCACCAGACTACCAGTACCTATTAAAAGAAATAAATGGCATGCAGAGGAAAGTAGCAAGATTTGTAATAGGGGATTTCAGGACAAAAAGTAGTGTATCAGAAATTTTAAAGGAACTTGGATGGGAAACTTTAAGTAAAAGGGAGAAAACTAGACTTGTAGTATTATATAGAGCCTATACAGGAGAGGAAGCATGGGAGGAAATCCACGAGAGGCTTAAGTTGGAAAATAATTACATCAGCAGGGCTGACCACAAGTATAAAATTAGAAGGGATTTTAGCAGAAGCCACTGGGGTAAATTTTCATTCATTGGGAAGGGTTTGAAGGAGTGAAATAGTTTACCAGGGAAAGTGTTTGATCCTTTTCCAAAGTCTCTACAGATATTCAAGAAAAGAATAAACAGTAACAGAGAAATGAAATATTAGGAGGGCATTCGACCTATGCAGGTTATTGTAAATAAAGAACTTTTGTGAATAAATTAGTACCATCCCCTGGTCTTCAGAAATTGGACAGCCAAAGTAGGGGACTGCCTATAGGGGTAAAGTACAATGGGGAATTCAAGGGCCCTGGAACTGCTACGGTAGCTGTGAAGGCCCTTCAGGAACTCTGAAAGGTGGTGGCGAAAGGAGCTCTGGTTAAGATGCAGCAGGTCACTATGCTTGTCAGATACCAAAATGGCTTTTTTTAAAATGCAATGTACATTTTGAGGTTATAGCAGTTTTAGAAGTAATTTCACATACTGTATATAAGTTGATTATGTTTGTAAGTACAGAAGATATGAGTGGAATTTTTGAAAAAACAAATTTATTAAGGATGTGTTGTGTGTTTAATAGAAAAATTGTTAGTGTAAATTGTATAATACTGTATTTTAGGAAAATGTCTTCTTCTCTTGTTGATTTAAAATGTAGTGCCTGAAAATAAGGTATTTTTGTGTACCATTTGTCACCAAGGTAGACACCTTATTTGCAAATAAAGTGATTTTGATTTGATTTTTGGTATTAAGAACTGTAGCAGCCCAGAAGAGATAAAGAGAAGATAGAAGGAGTATTTTGAAAAGCTATTGAATCCAAACAACTGTACAGGGGAGACAGAAGCAATAGAGTATGAGGACTCAACAACAGAGGATGATATAACAATGCTGGAGGTGGAGTTAGCAGTACAAAAGATGAAGGTGGGAAAAGCAATGGGGTTGGATGAAATCAGCGTGGATATGATAAAGGCTGCTGGACCTGTTGGTATGCAATGGTTGTACCGACTACTAAAGTGTATGTGGAAACACAAATGTGTACCAGATGAGTGGGAAAAATGGATAATAATACCATTATTTAAGAAAGGGGACAAGAAAGTTTGTGGCAACTACAGGAGAATCACACTTACATTGTAGGTAGTTAAAATACTGGAAAGGATATTAGAAAGATGAATGAGAAGAAAGATTGAAGGAGAGTTACAAGAGGAACAATATGGCTCCAGGAGTGGAAGATCTACAGTGGACCCAATCTTTAGCAAGAGACAGCTGATGGAAAAGAACTGGGAATATTGGAAAGGATCTGGTCACGATTTTCATAGATATAGAAAAGGCATATGATAATGTCCGCAGAGAGAAGGTCTGGGAAACCATGGTTAAAAAGAGACTCTGAAGAGAAATGTTAGAAATGGTGCGAGCAATGTACAACAACTGTGTTGGCAGTGTACTGACCCCAGTTGGAAAGACAGAACGATTTAGGAATAAGATTGGACTAAGACAGGGGAGTGTCCTGTCACCTCTTTTGTTTATTATGGTTATGGACAAAATTGTAAAGGAAACAAAGGAAGCCTATGGAGATAAAGAGATGAAGATACTGATATTTGCAGATGATGTTGGGATCTGGGGAAAGAACAGCAAAGAAGTGCACAACAACTAGATGTACTAAATGAAAAAATTGAGAAGTATGGCATGAATATCAGTACAGAGTAAAACAAGACTATGGTGATGTCAAGAGGGGAAAGGCAAGGAAAGGGCACTGTGAAAATTGGAACTCAAGAGTCTGGAAATTGCGGACAGCTTTAAATACCTAGGAAATTAATTAATGCAAAATGCTAGGGTGGACATGGAGATTAGCAGGAGGGTAAAGCAGGGAAATGCATTCTACCAAAGTGTAAATAAACTTGTTTGGAGCAAAGAAGTACCAAGGAAAAGTAAAGAGATAATGTACAAAATGTACTATGTGCCCATACTGGCTTATGCAGTTGAGACTTGGAATTCGACTAGCAAGCAAGAGAGTAGAATTCAAGCCAGTGAGATGAAATTCCTAAGAAGTATGATAGAAAAGACCAGGAAAGACAGAGTGAGAAATGAAGATGTTAGGAAGAAAGTTGGGATAGGAAAGCTAAATGAGAGAGTTGAAAGAATAAACTAAGGTGGTTTGGACATCTAAAGAGGATAGAGGAGAATAGAATTCCAAGACAGATGCTGAAGGCAAAGTGCAAGGGCAAAAGAGCAAGAGGAAGACCTAGAACAAGGTGGATTGAATCAGTGAAGAGCGGCATAGGAAGACTAAATTGAAACTGGGACAAGATTGTGGAGGGGGGAGGTGGAAGGAAAGAGGAAGATGGAAAAGTGCCATAAATACCCCGACCCGGCAGGAGCTGGATAAGGGAGAAATAATGGTGATGGTGGTAGTGATGATGATGATGATGATGATGATGATGATGATGATGATGATGATGATCTGTGTCATATTTTTCTTTGAACAAAGGGAAGGAACAATATTAGTCCCAACCAGTTAATCAGGCTGAATAAAAGAAGTGCGGGAGTTCTTGTGTTACCTATAAACAGTGCCTGATATGGTAATTCATACTTTGTGTCAGTGCCAAGAGTGTGATTGACTGGAGGAGGAGGAGTGTTATCTAGAACAATTAGTGCCAGTGAACCGCAGCCCAGCAACATAGCTCAACAACTGGAGGAGGAACCCAGGACCTTCCGCTCAGTGACCAGCACAGCTGGCATGGAGCAGTAAATCATCATGGAACCTCCCAACGCTTGAATGATGGACAGCATATCAACGAGTACACCTTGGATATTAAGTAGTTAGTGAATGCAGGGTTTGTTTTGTATGTAAATATGTAATGTAGATTTGATCTTAAATGTAACAAGGTTCAGTTATAATAGAAAGAAAACTTGAGTGTGTTATAGTTGGGTATATTTTAGTAGAAAAATTCCTTAGGGCTTGTATAGCATATCATATCCTTGAGCCTCAAATAAATTTAACTGGGGAACAATTAAGATGACTAGAGAAAGGGAACAGTTCATTAGAACGCCCTAAAGTTTGTGAGTGCTTTAGACTGGAGGAAGAGAATTATTTGGAGATTGGAGGTTGAAATCTAAGATGAAGTAGAACTATATATTTTATAGGTTTGAAGGGATTTTCCTGTGTTTTTGCTATATGTGTTCAGTAAGATGTGAACAGAGGACTCGAGAGAATACTTGATCATCCAAGTGGTTGTGAATAATAATGACTTGACAACGATCTAATAAAATGTTATTGTGCTAGAGAGATTAGCAGGAAAATTTAATGTGATCTACGGAATAACACCCTGAATTTTAGTGTAGTACAAGAATTTTCCGTACATGAAGTGATTTGTGAGAAATAGATAGACAGAAAGAATTATGTTCAAAAGGATTTAAATTTGGAAGAAGAATAAGGTTCTTTAGACTGCTTGGTGGGTCGAGATGTCGGGTCACAGTTGCTTTAGCACGGTGAGACAAGGGTTCCCCAGCCATCGAAATGTCAAAGAGAAGGAACAGGCCACCACTTGCTAAGTGTTACAATATTTTTATCTCAAGCAAGAATGAAAACCTTTCTATTATTTAAAATGTTTATGTGTGGCTCATCCTAATGCAAGTTAACCAGCAAATGAACACCAGGTTAATAAGGAATTTGTTTCTCCCTCTGTAAAATAAATTAGAGTTTTCAGATGTTCCTTCATAATGACCAGGAGGTTCAAATCTAAGGCATATCCAGGCTTTCATCACACATTGTTTTTCCTGTGGTACAGTCATGTTTGTATAATTTTTTATCTTTATCTTTTTTTTGTTCAGCCAAGGAAGTTGTATATATGTGTTCATAATATTATGATCGGTCATTTCATTTGATGGAAAGTAGGTTCTGTTCTACAGAATTCTGTTGGTGTTTGTTTGTTATCTTGTTTGTCCAGAAGTTGAGACCAAGGAGGGGAGGGATGTGCAGTCAATCCTTGCATGGTCTTCGGGGCATTTGCTCACCCATCAGTTATGATTCTTCGGTTTTTCAGATGAGGAGGCATTTGACTCCTGACCAAAAATGCAAATGTACTTGTAGAATGCCACCTCATCTAAAAAGCTATTTTTTTTTCTATTTCGCTTTACGTCGCACTGACACAGGTAGGTCTTATGGTGACGATGGAACGGGAAAGGCCTAGGAATGGGAAGGAAGCGGTTGTGGCCTTAGTTAAGGTACAGCCCCAGCATTTGCCTGGTGTGAAAATGGGAAACCACGGAAAACCATCTTCAGGGCTGCTGACAGTGGGATTCGAACCCACTATCTCCCGGATGCGACCTCACAGCTGTGCGCTCCTAACCACACGGCTAACTCTCCCGGTAATCTGAAAAGCTGAAGAGTTTCTACTATAATGGCAGACTCACTTGCCTACTGCCATTCACAACTGAGTTGGGCAGTTTTAATTAAATGGCAAGCACACTTTCCTTTTTCCAATCACAATCGAGATTGGCAAGGGCAGGCCTCTTTGCATACTGCCATTCACAATCGAGTAGGGGCACTTTCATTACAAGCCCCACTGCATACTACCAATTACAACAGAATTGGAGTGTCATCATTATAATGACAGGCACACTTTCCTACTGCCAGTCACATCCAAACTGGGGAGTACTCATTATAACAGCAGGTCATCTTTCCTACTGCCAGTCACATCCAAGCTGGGGAGTACTCATTATAACAGCAGGTCATCTTTCCTACTGCCAGTCACATTTGAGTAGTGGAGTTTTGATCATAAGAGAAGGCCACTTTGCCTAATTCCAGTCACAATGTTGTTGGAAAATTTTGTTTATAATGGCGGGCACCCTTTCCTACTGACAGATACAATCGGTAGGGAAGTTTCGACTAAAATTGCAGAATGCTCCCTTGCTTACTGCCAGTCAAACTGAGAAGAGGATTTTTCATTATAATGGGAGGCCCCATTTACTAATAACATTTACAGTGCAGTTGGGCAGTTTTTGTTATAATAGCAGGCCCATTTTCCTACTGCCAGTTAATGTCATTGAGGGGAGTTTTGATTACTATTGCAGAGGCCACTTCCTTCCCACTCCTAGCCCTTTTCTCTCCTATCTGTGTCAATGTGACATAACATCAATTGTAAAAAAATTAAAAATTAAATAATAATTTCAAAAAATTATAACAGGTCCCCCCTTTCTAGAATGCTACAAATCAACTTCAATGTATATACATAGACAGATAAACAAAAGTATATGGGCATTTGTAATTTGAAGACCTTTATTTCGAGATTAAATGCCACTAAACAGTATGTCATATGAACAAACAGACTGCACCATCAGACACTAATTTTAGTGCTTTTTTTTTTTTGCTTTACGTCGCACCGACACAGATAGGTCTTATGGCGACGATGGGATATGAGAGGCCTAGGAAGTGGAAGGAAGCGGCAGTGGCCTTACCTAAGGTACAGCCCCGGCAATTGCCTGGTGTGAAAATGGGAAACCACGGAAAACCATCTTCAGGGCTGCCGATAGTGGGGCTCGAACCCACTATCTCCTGATTACTGGATACTGGCCGCACTTAAGCAACTGCAGCTATCGAGCTCGGTACTAATTTTAGTGGTCTACATGGTTGGTCCTATGACATTTTCTTGTATCTCCTCTTTTTATGCATTACATGGAGTTAGAAACTTTGAATAGTGTGGAATTTGGGACAGATTTCAAACATTGTTTTATTTTTCACATACATATGAGGCAGCTAAAATCATAAAATGTGGCTGACATACGGCCATTGTTTGTGCCAATGTGCATGCTGAATTTCATGATTTTATCTTCTATAAGTGTGTCAAACTGTAAAATGTGTGTGTAAAAATTACAAAATCTAATGTATAAGGGATCAAGATTCGACAAAAATTCACAGGACCAAAGTTGTAGATCACTCCAAACTCGGCAGCGATTGTATTTTTAGCTTTGTGATATGGCTTACAGTTTAGCCACTAATTACCTCAAAACAAAGGCCTGCACCATCATTAAAATTGCCTTCATGTTTCAATATTTTCTGGGGTAAAAAGTTAAACATTTGAACATCTTGGAATATTGACATGATATGGGCTTTTGGGCTTATGCTGTGTCAAGAAAATAAGGTGAAATTCTTTATGTTTTGCAGAGAACTTTGCTTCGGTATTCGGAAAAAAATCTTGACTGGCCGTGAGAAAGGCTTCTCAAACAATGAGGTTTGAATTTAGACGTTATAATAGAAGTGGAAGAGGTGCATTCAATCATCATCAGACGGCTCTCTGGATGCAGTACAGCATTAGCATTCGAAGCAGAAGCTGACAGAACCATCAGAATCAGTCTGAGAGGGTCACATAATATAACAGGTGTACGCACATATGAAAGTATGACATTGACATACATGTTCCTCATTGCCAGATGTTTCATTCTAGGCTTGATGGGTTCTTACCCTAGAACACCACAGGATAAAACAGGACTCCTTGTAATCACTGACCTTTTCACAAGATGGATTGAGGCCTTTCCGATACCTGAAGCCACGGCAGGATGCATCACCAGCCTGCTACAAGACAAAGTATTCAGCCGCTACGGTTATCCGTGGTGCATTCTGTCAGACAACGGGAGTCAGTTCACATCACCAAAGTGGCAGCAAATGATGATGGAATGAGGTGTGGAGCACTGGACCACCCCTATCTACAACCCAAGGGCAAATCCGACAGAACGACAGAACCTGGAACTGAAAAGGAAGCTACGAGTCCACCTGATAGACAAAGAACATCGACTGTGGGACTGTCAGATACCACGGTTACTCTTTGCCCTGCGACGACACATCAACCGTGTTACCGGCTATTCCCCAGAAGAGCTGTTTCTTGGTCGACATCTGTACGGCAATGGGGATTGGGAGATTTGTCCTCTGTCCATTTCGGGTCAAGATGATGCAGCTGTTTCGCTGGAAGAGTGGCAGCAGCAGCAGCAGCAGCAGTAGAACATCAAGGAGAAACAAGCTTTAGCCGAGAAGAGATCCCTTACCCAGGCCAAGGCTCAAGATGTTGAAGAGATGCAGATCTTCCTACCAGGCCAATAAATATTGCGATGTAACCACCCAGTCAGTAATAAGATTGGAGGGTTTCACACAGGTCTTGGACCTAAGTAGGTCGGTCCCAAAACAGCTGGGCTATGGGGTCTACTTACTGAAGACCAACCCTCCTGTCAATGTCCATGCATCGGAGTTGCGGCGAGTCACCCAGCCACTGTGCATACAGAGTAAGCCTGGAGGAGAGGCTACTAATGACACAGCACCATCTGGTCATCGGAAGAAGAACACATTAACTATCATCGAGGAAGAGGCTGGCAGCGAGTTAGAGATCTGTGGTAGAGATATGATTCGGCTGAGATAAAACTTCATATGCTTGGTTCTTTCTCGACAAAATAACTCTCATTCAACAAGGTGAGGTTGTCATTTTGATGTATGGAGAAATATGAATATTGAGTTAAGTCACAGGAAAGAGACAGTTATGACTCCAAATTCGCAGAACTCTACGTCTAACATAAGAATGTCAGAAGACACAAAGTAAATGAAACAGGTTAAGTTGATCACATAGGACGAGGCAACTACAGCTCCCCATTACACTCTTTCAGCAATAGATTATCTACTTATAATGAACAATAAATCACCTTTCGCTAGAGAAATTATCTTGCTTGGTGCAGACCTCCGACAGTGCTTGGCAGAAGTTCCTCACTGTTACAAAATAGCTGTTATCCAGACAAGATTTAAATAGTCTACTTTATGGCCCACTTTATCTTCACTGAATGGCATCTAAACTCAGAAACAGAGAGCTAGGACAAATGGCATTATCGAGATTCAACAAAATCAGATTTCAAAAATTAATGTACAAGTTTCACTAATTGGTTCTTCTTTCATCCAAGTGGGAGCACAATGTTTTCCAAAGTAGCAATTTTATTTTGCCCAAGAAACAAACAAGTTAACTTCATCAATCAATAGATTCTGAATAGTTTGATAGGTGATCAAATAACATACATTAGCATTGACTCCATAGTGTCTGATGATGTTAATGAAGTTAATAAATCTGGTTTGTGCAATGGAATGAGAATAAATCTAGGGCAGCCATACAAAAATATCATTCATGCAGAAATTCATATCAGCTCAGCTTCAGGAAGAAAGTGTTTTATTCCAAGAATAGATTTAGCACCTGTGAATCTGGCTATACCATTCATTTTAAAATGGGGGCAATTTCCTATAAATATAGCCTACTCTGCCACACTGAATAAGTCACCAGGACAGGACTTTAAAGTCCCCCCACTCCAATGTTTTGGACAGTTGTATGTAACTTTCTCAAAGATATGCACATCCATGGACTTCAAGTACAACTCCGAACTACAACTGCACTCAGTATAGTTTGTAAGAAAATACTATAACACCTGTTCTGATTCCATTCAAATGCCATATAAAACTGGAAAGTGTAACTTTTATACATAAGATATATTAATAGTCCATTTAGAATTTCCAATTACTTTATGAATAGAAATTTTGAATGTCAAAAACAAGCTTATATATTAGTACACTAATAAATCTTCTGTTAAAAGTAAAACTGTGATCAGTATTACACATACGACAGTCGAATAATAATAACCAAGAAAAATAAATGAATGATCAGAATTCCCCACTCTATGGGTAACTCTGATCACCAATTTGGTATTGTCCCATCTGCATGCTGAATCATTTTGGCAGTTGGTCACTAAGGTGACTGAATGTAATGCAGAGGATCATCATTTTGCTAAACAATGAGGTCAGTACTGCCTTCTTCCAGTTGCAGGAGGAATTATGGGCTCAATATGTCAAGGTACATAACTCCTATCACAGTGCTATCAGTGACAAAAAGAATATTTTGTGATGAGAAATAATATAGTAATCATTAGGTTTGGATGATTCACATACATGTTAAAGAATGTATGTAGTATTTCAACACTCCAAATTCTTATGTCTGTTCAGCATCCCTGAAATGTTGAATGTTACTTTGTCATTAAAACAACTTTTCATGGAAACAATTCTTTTTCATTAGTCTAAGATATCCCCACAATCCTCCATCAGTGTTCCTCAGAGCCTATCACAACTGCAGGATTTACAGATGATTCCACAGTAGCCAAGCTAATTTCTTGGAGCACTCCAAGGTGGAGAGCACCATGTTACGTTTTACAAAAATGTTCCACTGTATCTGTCCCTAGCAGTGGATAGTCACTAGACTTTCATTTACAAATGCAGTTCTTTTCTTGAAATTTTGAATTTACTTAATGTTGGATAAATCTAATTCAAATTAATCAATACCAGGAATTGAATGTCATAGAATGTTCATAACAGACTTGTTTAAATGAAAATTGAAAGTAAGAATGCTTTATACTTTCTTTCATCACCATTTTCCTGAGGTCAGCTGCTACTGCCATTTGGCAGAGGCAAATGGAACCAACACACCAAAACAACATAAATCACAATAATGCACACAGAAGTATTTATATTTTATGTAGTAAATTATTGGATCTAGGAATGTCATTTTGAATTGATCTGTACAAACTGACAGCTCAAAGACAGCATGATAAATTTTAAAAAATGTAATTTAATACATATATCAGTTAAACATTACCTACCATGCTCTTGATGAATTTATTTTATGAAATAATACGTGTGTGGTAGATATCTTGCTAAAATAAAATAGTCTTGAGGAACCTATATTGCTATGGTGCTTGTTCTGTTGTACAGACATGCCTAGTCTAAATAACTGTTATTATACCCATTGACATTATTCCTTATGGTCACTGCAATAGAGAGGTATGTTCTTATACCTGATCGAAGAGCTGTCTTCTGAATATGTGACATCATCTGCAGACAAAGGAAGTCCATCTTTTTGCCACTTGATTTCTGCTGGTGGAAAGCCATTCACATCACATTGCAATGAGATGTCATCACCCACTCTGACAACCATTTCTTCTGTAGCAGGTGCAATTTTTGGAGGAACTTTGATGAAACAGAACAAGAAGTAAATGTTATATTGGAAAAGAAAATTACAGATCAACAGTTGTAATCGAATATGCAATACATGAAGTGTGAATGATGGAAAACTGTAATAAGAAGTTATTATGTTAGTGCTGGCTTTCACGGCTGATGTCAACTGGCGAGCTTTGATGTTCTTACAGGATAGAAAGCTGTGTTGATATATTAAACATGTCATTGTTTTAACTAGTCTATTTACAACTGTGAGAAGGCCAATCGATGGTGCCAGAATCGTGTTACCTATCTCCCATACTGGTGTTCCTAAGACCTGTGCAGTGTGGCTCAGTACGTTCAATCTTCCGTCACATGGCAGTGAGTAATGGTCACCATATTGTGCCAATCAGCATACCGTCTTCTTTCCTAGTGAAACAGTTTTCATGTTTCATCATCCGCACAGCTTCTTGGCACATATGAGCATGATATTAGCAGGTGGTAGCCAGAACCATGGTTTCCTTAAATTGAATTTCATGGTCAATAAAGAGAGAGAAGCTCCAGCTCCACAGAGTTTTCCACTGGAAGTAGCAGAAACATTAATATGCTTAAATCACTCAACTAATTTGACGTGACATTTACGCTAGCATTGTCCAGGCCTACAGCTCAAATAATGAGATATCCACGCAACACGCTGAGTTGTATGTACTAGCTATTATTTTTATCATCCCTGCAAGACTTTCCCTTTTGCAAACTTCTATGAATAGAACAGGAATGTGGCTTATTTACCGCTCTCCTTCTAAGAACTTGTACTGTTATTTATTGCCTAATTGTAGCATCTGAAACATTTCATCATGTGTCAGCCAGTCATAGAAAAGACCAGTAACAGAATGCTATTGCTGAGTTAATTAAAAGTGTTTTAGACAGTGATTCAGAGGACAGTGATGGCAACTAAGATAATATTAAAGAAGAGATTTTAAATGAAAGTGACATTTCATCTGATACGAGTGACCGTGAAATTGTACATAAAGCCCCATGTTCGAAAGCAAAACATAGTGACTGGGTGTGGGTTAGTAATAGTGATAACCAGCAAATTATTCCTCACTTTACAGGCTTTCTAGGGGTATCAGGAGAACTAAGAGACAAATATTAAGAACATTCTATATCCGAATTGTCTGTGTTCTTGGAGTTTATGGATCCGTCATTTCCCACTTTGCGCAGGAAACAAATATTTACACTATGGAACAATTATTGGACCCACAAGGAAAAAGATTGTGACAAGTGGTCTGATACTAATGAAGACAAAGTTACGGCCTAATTTGCCCTTTCCATCCTGATGTCACAGGTTTGTAAGCCTTGATCCAATTATATTGGAGCAAAGATAAAATATACTGAGACCCCAATTTTTCAAGGGAAGATGACCCGTGTAAGTGCCTCTATATTCAAGATTTACCACACAAAATCTGCATTCTAACATCACTGTTGTTGAGTACAATTATTTTCAATGCTTCATAGAAAACTGTGCATGAAAGTTCTGGCTTCTGTTCCATTTATGGCATTTATTTCAGAGTGGTGCACAGTAGTTCTAACCGGGTGGTTTACTTGTGTAGAAGGCGATTGCGGGAGCATTAAACATGAAGTGACTGGGTTAACATGTCCACACAGCTTAATATCCTGGAAGAAATCAAAGCTCATCAATAAGTATTAACAAAAAGAATTCAGTTTTATTAAGTTAAGAAGAGGCTTTTAAATTTGCTTTTCAGAAAAGTAGGTAATCTTAAAGGATTACAACGGACTGAGGAAACATAACTTCAAAATCAGAATTGACTTCAGTCAAAGCTACTATAGCAAATGAGAAGTTATTTCAAATCAGCATGAGTAAAGAGTAATAGGTATTTATTTGTTACTATTACTTTGTGAAATTTTAGAAACACAATAACCACCAGACTTGTGAAGTTTTTATGTATAAAATCTGTCTTAAACCTGTGTTGTTATGGTGGTATTCTGCTGTATTGCATCTAATCAGACAGGCCTTATGGTAACAATGGGATAGAACAGGGCTAGGACTGTGAGGCAAGCAACCATGGCATTATTCAAGGCATAGTACCAGCATTTTTCTAGTGTAAAAATAGGAAACTATAGAAAGCCATCCTCAGGGCTGCCAACAGTAGGGTTCAAACCCACCATCTGCTGAATGCAAGCTCACAGCTACACAACCTGAACTGTGCAACTAATTCACTCAGTGCATCTAGAATACTGCATTTACAATTTGTCTGAATACCATCAATTTCTCAAGTTTTACATTGGAAAAAATGGCAAAATATTTAAAACATGACATTTATTCAAAACACAGAATCTGCCTTTGCTTTCCACACACTAGAATGATGACTTTAACAAACATATAGCAACATAAGCAGGGAAATTCTATATTATCCTCAAACAACATGCTGTCTATATCTTAGAACACCAACGTCTTCAAGGAAAAGATATCATTCAAATTCCATGTCGTATTAGATCACAGTACCTTTTTAAACACAGTGTTAATATTGGATGGAAGTCATCAAGTATTCTTGACTCAAGAATTTGTTAGTGTTGATGGCCATATTCATAGCATCTCTTTCTTGAATGAGGTAATTTGTTCAACTTTAAACAGTAAAGTGTAGCCTGCATAATTAATTGTATAATTATCTTCATTATTGTTACATAATGGTCACCAATGTTCAAGAAACATTTCTTGTACTAATTTGGAGAATCTCACAGTTCAGTAACAGGAACATTAAGAAGTTGTGGATATCAGTTGTATGTAAAATGAGCAATGTATTTGATTATTGTTTGGTCGGAGGAGCTATACCAGATGAATGGAGAGTTGCTATAGTAGCCCCTGTGTATAAAGGAAAGGGTGATAGACAAAAAGCTGAAAATTACAGGCCAGTAAGTTTGACATGCATTGTATGTCAGCTTTGGGAAGACATTCTTTCTGATTATATTAGACATGTTTGTGAAATTAATAACTGGTTCGATAGAAGGCAATTCGGTTTTAGGAAAGGTTATTCCACTGAAGCTCAACTTGTAGGATTCCAGCAAGATATAGCAGATATCTTGGATTCTGGAGGTCAAGTGGACTGTATTGCGATTGACCTGTCTAAAGCATTTGATACGGTGGATCATGGGAGACTACTGGCAAAAATGAGTGCAATTGGACTAGACAAAAGAGTGACTGAATGGGTTGCTATATTTCTAGAAAATAGATCTCAGAGAATTAGAGTAGGTGAAGCTTTATCTGACCCTGTAATAATTAAGAGGGGAATTTTTCAAGGCAGTATTATCGGACCTTTATGTTTTCTTATATATAAATGATATGAGTAAAGGAGTGGAATCGGAGGTAAGGCTTTTTGTGGATGATGTTATTCTCTATAGAGTGATAAATAAGTTACAAGATTGTGAGCAACTGCAACGTGACCTCGATAATGTTGTGAGATGGACAGCAGGAAATGGTATGTTGATAAACGGGGTTAAAAGTCAGGTTATGAGTTTCACAAATAGGAAAAGTCCTCTGAGTTTTAATTACTGCGTTGATGGGGTGAAAGTTCCTTTTGGGGATCATTGTAAGTATCTAGGTGTTAATAAAAGGAAAGATCTTCATTGGGGTAATCACATAAATGGGATTGTAAATAAAGGGTACCGATCTCTGCACATGGTTATGAGGGTGTTTAGGGGTTGTAGTAAGGATGTAAAGGAGAGTGCATATAAGTCTCCGGTAAGACCCCAACTAGAGTATGGTTCCAGTGTATGGGATCCTCACCAGGATTACCTGATTCAAGAACTGGAAAAAATCCAAAGAAAAGCAGCTCGATTTGTTCTGGGTGATTTCCGACAAAAGAGTAGCGTTACAAAAATGTTGCAATGTTTGGGTTGGGAAGAATTGAGAGAAAGAAGAAGAGCTGCTCGACTAAGTGGTATGTTCCGAGCTGTCAGCGGAGAGATGGGGTGGAATGACATTAGTAGACGAATGAGTTTGAATGGTGTTTATAAAAATAGGAAAGATCACAATATGAAGATAAAGATGGAATTCAAGAGGACAAACTGGGGCAAATATTGATTTATAGGAAGGGGAGTTAGGGATTGGAATAACTTACCAAGGGAGATGTTCAATAAATTTCCAGTTTCATTTAGGAAAAGGCTAGGAAAGCAACAGATAGGGAATCTGCCACCTGGGCGACTGCCCTAAATGCAGATCAGTATTGATTGATTGATTGATTGATTGATTGATTGATTGATTGATTGATTGATTGATTGATTGATTGATTGATGGGATAATATAAGGGATGATGGTGCATCTGAAAATAATGGAGTTGTGGTGCAGCAGCCTTTCCCATCCCATCGTCGCCATAAAACCTATCTGTGTTGGTGTGACATGAAACGAATTGTATTAAAAAAAAAAAAAAATTCACAGTCAAGAAATGTAGGACACCAACACTGGATTAGTTGCAAAAATTGCTATGCCAGTAAATAATTTGTTGCTCCATTTGAAGTCCAACTACAGCTATGAATGAAGTTTCAAACATTTTCTTCAGTAATGTTTCTGGAAATTCTTCTACAATTTCTGAAATATTATATTGAGAGAGAGTGTGTGTGTGCGTGCGTGTGTGTGTGTGTGTGTGTGTGTGTTCGTTCGGCTGTTGCTTTCCTCATGTTGGGCACTTATATAGCTATCCACTCTGGTACTACTGCTTGTCCCCGCATAGCAGTAAGGTCTGTTAGGAATACTCCTGATCCAAGGTATACTACTTTCTGGAGGACTGACTTTGCAATATTTCAAGATGAGGTTCATTGGCACAGTGGTAAACAGCAACAGAATACTCTGCCTGGCATATTTGCTTAAATCAAGGCCTTATATAACTTGGAACTAGTTTTATGGAATTATCAGCTTTTCAAAACCTGTTCATCATTTCTCCACTACATTTGTTATTATTGCTAGACCCACGGTGTAAGGATAGTGAGACTGTTTTATAACACAGCAGCAGATGAATAGATGATAAATCACCCAGGATGCCCAATTTCCATATACAAAATAGGGAAATTACTTGAGAAGGCATTCACTCCACAAAATGTAATGGGTGGGTTCCAAAATACTGGATTTTATCCATTAGATAGGAACATATTTTGTGACAAGCTCATATGTCACTGATCGTCAGCAGAGGAGAATATGTTGCAGTTAGGCCTTGTTGTTGTTGTTAGTCGTTTAGTCGCTTTCGACTCTATGTGACCCCATAGACCAAAGTATACCATTTCTTCCTGTTGTATACTCTTTTCCAAAGTCTTTCTAAATTGAGAGCTGTGGCTTCCTTGATGTCATAATCCACCTCATCCATTGTCGCCCTCTTCTCCTGTTACCATCAGACTTCCCCAGCATTAAGGTCTTTTCCAGTGAATCATGTTTTCTCATAATATGACCAAAGTACTTTAGTTTTTACCTGAGTATTTGAACTTGCAGTAGTAATAATAATAATAATAGTATGGCCTCAGCTACCGTGTGCAGACATTTCAATTTGACGCCATCTGGCTGTCTGCTCGTCAATTTCGACGTTCCGTTTTACTCTAGGCCCACTAGATTGCATACAGAGTAAACCGGATCTCTCTTGGGCGTCTATGGCTGAGATTTAATGAATTTTGTCGGGTAAACACCAAATGTGTCACCAGAGATCTTTTACATGCCGACATCATACGACATGGAGTATCGAAAGGACTTTTTTCCGCCCTTCAAAAATCCGACTACCTCTGCCGGGTTTGAACCCGCTATCTTGGGATCCAGAGGCCGACACTCTACCACAGATCCACAGAGGACCTTGCAGTGAACAGCCTGCAATATGGACTTATTAGATCTCTTCGCAGTCCACGGAACTCTAAGGAGTTTTCTCCAACATCATAGTTCAAATGCGTCTATTCTTCGGCGCTCAGCCTTTCTTACTGTCCAGGTTTTGCTTCCGTACATTGATACTGGGAAATGAAATGTCGTATGGCTTTTAGTGCCAGGATATCCCAGGACGGGTTCGGCTCGCCAGGTGCAGGTCTTTCTACTTGACACCCGTAGGTGACCTGCACGTCGTGATGAGGATGAAATGATGATGAAGACAGCACACACACCCAGCCCCCGTGCCATTGGAATTAACCAATTAAGGTTAAAATCCCCGACCCAGCCAGGAATCGAACCCGGGACCCTCTGAACCGAAAGCCAGTACGCTGACTGTTCAGCCAACGAGTCAGACGATACTGGGAAGACCACAGCCTTCACTATACGAATCTTCGTTCTTAAAGTTACATCTCTACTCTTGAAAATGTTATCAAGGTTGGCCATTGCCTTCCTCCCAAGGAGCAAGCGTCTCTTAATTTCATGGCTGCAATCGCCGTCAGCAGTTTTGGAGCTCAAGTAGATGAAACTAGGAACAACCTCCATTGTTTCACCATTTATATGCCATGAGGTGATAGGTTTAGTTGCCATGATCTTTGTTTTCTTGACATTCAACCTTAGTCCAGCTTTTGCACTTTCTTCTTTCACCTTCATTCGTAGATACTTAAGTTGTTCTTCACTTTCTGCCAACAGGGTGGTGTCATCAGCATATCTAAGGTTATTTATATGTATTCCACCAATTTTAGCTCCAGTTTCTCTTTCATCTAATTTGGCATTCCTCATCACATACTCTGCATATAAGTTGAATAAGTAAGGTGAAAATATGCAGCCTTGACGTACACCTTTCTCAATCTTGACCCATTCAGTTGTTCCATATAGGGTTCTCACCATAGCTTCCTGATCAGGGTAGAGATTTCTCATAAGGCAAATAAGATGATCTGGTACTCCCATAGTCTTGAGTACTTGCCACAATTTATTGTGGTCAACACAGTCAAAGGCTTGAGCATAGTCAATAAAGCATAAGTATAGGTCTTTCTGGAATTCTCTTGCTTTCTCCATAATCCAGTGAATATTAGCAATTTGATCTCTGGCTCCTCTGCCTTTGCGAAAACCGGCTTGTTCTTCAGGTAGTTCTCGATCTACATACTGCTGAAGCCTATTTTGCAGGATCTTGAGCATAACCTTACTAGCATGCGATATAAGTGCGATTGTTTGGTAGTTTGAACATTCTTTAGCGCTGCCCTTCTTTGGAATTGGTTATAAACACTGAGTTTTTGCAATCTTTTGGCCACTGCTGGGTTTTCCATATTTGCTGACATATTGAATGTAGCACTTTCACAGCATCCTCTCCTAGGATTTTGAACAGTTCTGCTGGGATTCCATCATAACCACTTGCCTTATTGTTTACAATACTTTCTAGGGCCCACTTGACCTCACTTTCTAGGATATCTGGTTCTGGCTCTGACAACAGAGTAACTTCATCATCAGGAGTATTCCAATCTTTCCTATACAAACTGCCTACATATTCGCTCCACCTTTCTTTAATCTCCTCTGCTTCAGTAAGATATTTTCCATTTTTATCATTCCAGTCTTCACCTGGAATTTCCCTACCACACAACAAACAGGCAAGTGTTGGCTTACACTAGCAAGTTAATATAGTCCTCAGTCTTCAGGAAGTGTAGACAATGGGAGAATTATGACACCAGAAGAGATACAGCCTGTTCCAAAGGCAGGTCCTAGGAAGAAAGCTATGGGAAGGAAACCTAAAGTATCTAGAATTTTGACAGACACTCCAGTAAAAAATTAAATACACCAGTAAGCTTGAAGCTTGTAATTCAAAGAAAAGGAGGCTGAATTTCAATCATCTTGCTGATAAAAAGCTGGAAAAAACTAGGCTGTCCGACAGAAAATAAATCATCCAGTTCAGATGAAGATTTTAATATGGCATCTGAAGACTCATTAGATTCTACTACATTCAATGAAACTGGAAATGCCATTAACTGTTGGAGGAACACAACATGCTCATGAGCAATTCATATTTGATGTTGATTTTTCATCACACTGTGTGAGTGGTAGATTTCTGTTTCAGGTCTCTGTTAGAAAAATATATATTTGGGTCACTTACTAAGTCGTGGCAAGTATTTTAGTTTAGACACACATTTCATTATACACATATGAAAATACATAATGTACTTTACAATCATATCTGTTACATGATTTCTCAGGAAGATTTGCAAATAAGGGAGAAGAGTAAAATTAAGAAAATGTTATTGTGTCTCATAATGTTGAGAACAATGATTTGCACACACATTAACACATTTTGAACACATTAAGATCCTTTTAAGTAATCTCCAAGACAATCAAGCTGCCAATGATGAGGAAGACAACCAATACCATCAGTTGCTCCATTGTCCAATCTAGCAATACCAATACAGTTTGTCCGTTACTGAACATCAAAAATTTTCCAGCTAACTAATTCCTGGTTGCCAGCATTTTGCCCTGGTGTGCTAAGTTGCGCTCATCAGTTGGTAAATAGCACACTTACCAAGACACATGGCTAGTGCATACCGTGGAGGCCACTGTGTAAGCTACTTGGAGCCACCGGCAGTGTCAATGCACTCTCATAGTGCATAGTGCACTAACGATCCAATAATGGACCAACTATATTGGTATTACAAACTTACTCATTCTGGACAAATGTTTCAGGTTCCCTATGGGAATCAACATCTATATCATCTGATAGCCAGGCAGGCATCAATTTTTTGAAAATGAGACAAAGTCTCTCATAGTGCATTGGCACTGCTGGTGGCTCCCAGTACCTTATGCAGTGGCCTCCATGGTGTGCACTAGCTATGTGTCTTGGTAGGTGTGCTATTTACCTACTGATGAGCCCAACTTAGCACACCGGGGTGAAACGCTGCCAACCAGGAATGAGTTAGCTGCAAAATTTATAATGTCCAATAACGGACCAACTGCATTGGTATTATAAATTTATAAATATTCGGGACAAATATTTCAGGTTCCCTATGAGAATCAACATCTATATCATAAATCTGGCAATCCCACATCGCACTGCACTGACTATGTCTTCTCATGTATGGAAGCGTCTCCCACGCAATGGAGTTTTCAATTTTGGTGTCAAATCAAAATCGCATGGTGACAGATCGGAGAAGTAGGGAGGATGCTCCAGTACTTCCCATCTCCAGTACTGTAAATGGGTCTGAACAATGTTTGTCATATGGCTATTGCATTATCGTGAAGGATGATTGCATTGTCCAACAACTTAGGGCATTTATTCCTGATAGTGCAACGTATGTTATTCTGCACATAAGCGCCATAGTAAGGTGCATTAACAGTCTTGCCATGGGGGACAAAATTACACAAAATAATTCCTCAAATGTCATACACTAAATTACCATTAACTTCACCCGAGATGGATTTTGATGGACTGTGTTTTTGCGGCGTTTTTGGATGACGCCATTCAGCAGACTGGCGTTTAAGCTCGGGTTCAAAAGCCCAGACCCAAGTTCATCAATGGCAATGATCCCGTTCAGCAAGATGTCTACTTCATGTTCATTCACTCCAGATTCACACAACATTTTTGTAACATGTCCACCTTTGTTGTTCTGTTAGTGCCAGTGGCATCCATTTTGCAGTAATTTTTTTGCATATGCAGATCGTGCAATAAAATTTTATGTAGCCTACAGTTGCCTGGCAAATACATGTTTCTGTTGCCAACTCCTGTAGAGACCATGGCCTGTCATTCTCTAAGCAATGTTCTATCATGGCACGAGAAACAGCAGTACAAACAGTCCTAGGGCGTCCCATACGAGGTTTGTCGACATGTTTTTCTTATCCACTTTGTAAAGCTGCTACCCATCTTGCAACAGTTCTGTATAGCAGAGCACGACTCTAACAGCATCTACAAGCTGTTCATGACATTTTCTTGTGTTTTGACCATGAATCACTGCTATTTTTACATATGCATGTTGTTCTAGTTGATGCATATCCATGCTTAACAAATTACAAATATTAACAATGCACCAGCTGACTTGAGCGCATATCCCTCTTCTTCTGTTTTGAATATCTACACCAAGCGGAATCTATAAGTACTATATATCCTAATGTAAATGTTGGATATTAAAAAAAAATGTGGATTGCAGTCTGGAATTCCGTGGGAATAAAGAAAAAAGAAAGATGCCATGACTTAGTAAGTGACCCGTGTATATACATTTTGTGCACAATAATCTTTTTTTTAAATGTTCACAGTTACAGTTCCAATGATTTATGTAATTTTGTATTACTACTTACTGCAGTTCTGTAAATTTTCACGTATATCTCAAGCCTCCCACACGCATGTCTCAAACCTTCCTTACTAGTAAGGTTTGAGACATAATGTAGTGTGTCTATTTATTAATTATTTTTGGCTTTTGCTGAATATCTAACAGTTTGAAAAAATAACACACTCAAGAGGAAATTATAGGAAACTGACTGCAAAAAATGATTATAAACAATTCACAAGACTTGTTAAAAAATTAAAATGTACATTTTGTTTCATCTCTTCCCTACTTCCTCTACTATTCTCACAACAATCAAGCAGAGTTAGGAACCTGATACCATACTAAACTTTCAACTATATTATCGTAGACTCTACATACTTCTTAATATCATTACTTTATCCACTTTAATTAGGATACCAACCATGTACTAAAACTTCAATGATGCTTTCTTGCACTCCAGCAGAGTTAGTTGCGATGCATTCGTAAGTACCATTATCTGCCTCTCTAGCTCTCCTGAGTACCAGGCTGTCATGTGTTGAAACTCGCTCTCTTCAAGAAGAAAACATTAATAAAACGTACAATATGATTTGAAATGTAAGACACTGTCACACATAAGCTACTTCTGATTACAGAAATCTATAGAAATCTAGAGACTTGCACACTTACCACTCAGTTCTTATACACACCTTATGACTACACACCAATTGAAGTAATTTTCCTATATTTAGATACTACAACAGTTATAGGGAGTCTGAGGTATTATATACTATTGTCACAACAATCAACAGTTAGACTGAAGTTTAACTGAAATGGTACATTATCATATTTGTTGTACCCTTGCAGCAAAGCAGAGTTAGGAACCTGATACCATATGAAACTATTACCATATTTACTTGTGCATAGGACACCATTTGGCTGCCTGGCCGAGGCGGTAAAGGCGTGCTCAGTTTGCCCGGAAGGACGTGGGTTCGAATCCTCATCAGGAAGACGTAAAATTTAAGAAACGAGATTTCCACCTCCGGAGGTGCATTTGGCCCTGAGGTTCACTCAGCCTACACCAAAAATGAGTACCAGATTAATTCCTGGGGGCAAAGGCGGCTGGGCATAGAGCTAACCACTCTACCCCATCACGTGCCATGGTTAACAATGGTGGAAGCCTTTACCTTCCACTCTTCCAAGGGCCTTCATGGCCTATACAGAGGTGACTTTGCTATAGGAGCCCTTTTATTTTCACTTTTACAACCAAAAAAGGTAGGGGGGTTTCCAGTATCCGATAACCTCAAATTCTGTTAACTGAACACAGGACTTCTAGGCTATAAAGAGATATAAATTGCAAATTGTTTGGGCTGGGAAGATTTGGGAGAAAGGAGACGAGCTGCTCAATTAATTGGTATGTTCCAAGCTGTCAGTGGAGAGATGGCATGGGAGGACATCAGTAGACGAATAAGTTTGAGTGGCGTCGTTAAAAGTAGGAAAGATCACAATATGAAGATAAAGTTGGAATTCAAGAGGACAAATTGGGGCAAATATTCATTTATAGGAAGGGGAGTTAGAGTTTGGAATAACTTACCAAGGCAAAGGTAGGTAGGTAGGTAGGTAGGTAGGTAGGTAGGTAAGTAGGTAGGTAGGTAGGTAGGTAGGTAGGTTCTGCACTATTCTTTAAAAACTTATTAATGTATTCTGAGTTTTACAGGCTATTTTCATTGGAAGTCAGTACTTCTAAATTTAAAGACAATAAATGGTGAACACATGAGTTTCAGGCCTACATATAAAGTAAATATAGGCAGTTTTAGTTACTCTTATATCATGTCATTTGTTTCATCTCGTTAACTCCTCTGATGAGGTTGACATGAAGAAGGGCATCCACTCATAAAAACTCACTACGAAGAGTCGTCTCACTTCAACTCAACCCCGTAGAGAAAAGAGATAATGATACTGTATTAGACTATATTAATACAAAAAAACTCAATGGCCAGTCATTTGTCTCTATCAGTTGAGCAGTAGGCCTACCACACAGTAAACCAGATCACTGGTATCATTTGAATTATCATTGTCTAGTGCCGCCAACTTCACTGCTTCCGGCGTGTCGTTATTCCAAACGACGTCATCTTCACTGCCATCTCTTCAGCCATGCACTCAATCAAAAGCATTTCAGAACCCGTCTGAAACTTTTGAAAATAGTTTTGTTCCCAATAGAGAGTCCAAAGAGTGAGAATCTATTCGCAAATGATTTCTGGAGATGGTTTCTGTTATTCCCAGCTGGTGTACATGTAGCAGAAACCACCCCTTCCAAATAAAGCCATGTTGGAGAAGGCTTGCCAATCCACCAGCTGATAACTAGCGTATGTTATGAGTTGTATTTCCGAATGTAATACATAGTGACTGGAAGCATTCTTTGGATAACTGTGGCGGTTAAAAGCTGGACCTTTATTTTTAAGTATATTTCATGCTTATTCTCTGTATTTATCACATTAGGATTTACCTAAACAGCTGTAATTGAGATAAGTGAGACCGCATTGTTTACATTAGGTATGCTATTGAGTATCCAGTTAGTGCTAGAAGTTCGACGGAAAGAATAAAAGTAAATAATAGGAAAGCTTGCCGCATTTATGGATATCTACAGCTGTGGTGGTATAGTGTTTTATTATCATGATGTTTAATTTTGTACATTTGTTGCTTTTATTAATGCATAGTGTGTTCTGTTTGGCGTCTTCGAAAATTGTAAAAGTAGTTAAGTGGGGACTTAAAATCAATAACATTAACATTAACATTATTATTATATATATATTGCGAATGAGCCCATTAGGACTACGCAAAGTACTTAGAGACAGGCATTTGCCTTTCTTTGTGCCCACACTTCCTTCATTCGTTTGCTGTGTGCTTCTTTTCTCTCTTGAGACCATGTTGTTCCGGTCTTCTTCTTTGGTTTTTCCTCTTGGTCAACTTGCCACTTATGAACTTTGGTTCTGAAGATAACCCGGCTTTGGATGTCTTCAGGTGTAATTCCTGCCAGTTTGAGATCTGTTTTAATTTCGCCAATCCATTTTATTGTGTCCGTTTTGGCTTTACTTCGGTTTTCATAAAATTCAACTATTTGCTTGGTAAGTCTATCTGGGTTCATCCTTTTTATATGTCCAAAGAATCTTAATCTGCGTTTTCTGATGTCGCTGTGAATGTTAGAAAATTGTTTGATTTCCTGTTTCCCTCTAAGGCGGTACTGTTCATCTACGAGTTTTGGGCCTAAAATTTTTCTAATGATCTTGCGTTCCTTTTTCTGAATATTTTCTAGATCAGTTTTCCTGTTCAAAATTAGTGTCTCTGATCCATAGAGGCATTCTGGTTTTATAACTGTATTATAGTGTCTTAGTTTAGCATGCTTGGAGAGACACTTTTTGTTATAGATATTTTGGGTGAGTCTATACGCAGTTTCCATTTTTTGGCATCTAACTTCATTGGCTTTTGTTTCCATTCCATTCTCCTGAATTATTTCACCGAGATATTTGAATTGCTGGACCCGTTTTATTTTGCCATATTTTGTCTCCATGAATTTAGGGGCTTCTTTGCTGCAGGTCATGTATTCAGTTTTTTCAAACGATATTTGGAGGCCGACTTTTTCCGCTGTTTCTTTCAGGAGTTCAATCTGGTTTATGGCTGTTGAAACGTCACGAGTTAAGATTGCCAGATCGTCCGCAAATGCCAGGCAGTCTACTGCTAATTTGCCCCTACCAAGAGTGATTGGTTGGTCAATCTTGAGGGCAGACTTCTGTTTGCACCATTCCTGTATTACCTTTTCAAGGACGCAGTTGAAGAGTAGTGGAGAGAGCCCATTATTATTATTATTATTATTATTATTATTATTATTATTATTATTATTATTATTATTATTATTATTATTATTATTATTATTATTATTATTATTATTATTATTATTATTATTATTATTATTATTATTATTATTATTATTATTATTATTATTATTATTATTATTATTATTATTATTATTATTATTATTATTATTATTATTATTATTATTATTATTATTATTATTATTATTATTATTATTATTATTATTATTATTATTATTATTATTATTATTATTATTATTATTATTATTATTATTATTATTATTATTATTATTATTATTATTATTATTATTATTATTATTATTATTATTATTATTATTATTATTATTATTATTATTATTATTATTATTATTATTATTATTATTATTATTATTATTATTATTATTATTATTATTATTATTATTATTATTATTATTATTATTATTATTATTATTATTATTATTATTATTATTATTATTATTATTATTATTATTATTATTATTATTATTATTATTATTATTATTATTATTATTATTATTATTATTATTATTATTATTATTATTATTATTATTATTATTATTATTATTATTATTATTATTATTATTATTATTATTATTATTATTATTATTATTATTATTATTATTATTATTATTATTATTATTATTATTATTATTATTATTATTATTATTATTATTATTATTATTATTATTATTATTATTATTATTATTATTATTATTATTATTATTATTATTATTATTATTATTATTATTATTATTATTATTATTATTATTATTATTATTATTATTATTATTATTATTATTATTATTATTATTATTATTATTATTATTATTATTATTATTATTATTATTATTATTATTATTATTATTATTATTATTATTATTATTATTATTATTATTATTATTATTATTATGTAGGTATAAAACAATCACTATGATTGGATTTTTATCATGTTTTAGACCTACTTCCCTCCAAGAATTACCTACACTGGCCTGAGTTATAAGATATTAATGATCACACTCTGTTAATGATCCAGCCTGCTATATTAATAGCAACAACCATGAATATTTCTTAACTAAATTAAACTCATGGTGGTGCAGCTCATTTTAGGCACGCCCCCAGTGGAGGGAAGCTGTATGTACCGTTTTTACTGCATATCAACCTTCTTGCCATTCTTAAATCTCTGGCAGTACGGTGCCAGGAATCAAACTCAGGGCCCCGAGAACGGCAGCTAACTGTGCTAAACAGTATGCTGGTGGACATTGTTAACTACAAAACACAGACATATAACAAGACTGATAAGTGCTGGCAATGTTCAAAACTATTAACTATTTGTGCAACGTCATCAGAGATGCAGTTGGTCTACGCTACAGAGGCGGACATTTCTTAACTATGAAACACAGATGTACCGCAAGACTTCAACGTGCGTTTTCATTGCGCGGGTCATATAGATAAAACTGTTCACAAATTTATGTGATGTCATTGGAGCTGCAGTAAGGCTTGTACCTGCTTCGAAGTGGAATGTTTGTTCTTCTCTGATGAATTACGTTGGGGGGTCTTGTATGTGAAATTTATTTTTTCCACTTCCTTTGTCTCGAAAAGCCAGGAGGGTCTAATATGCGAGGGGTCTAATACACGAGTAAATATGGTAACTAAATTATCATAGCTTCTAACAGAGGGCAGGAATGATAGTAGGTCTTCCGCAAACAATGTACAGGGTACATTAGGTAGACGGGAAGGTGATAAGCTATGGAAGACAGGTGCACTAAGTAAATTGAGGACTAAGAGATCTAATCAGGGGCAGAGTTCAGGAGAGATATCAGCATGGTATCCTCAAAAGTCACTGCAGATTGAACAACAGAGGGAAGATAGAGAAGTATCACAGAGGAGGGGAAAAGTAAGACAAAAGGGAAATGTAGAGTAGAGGATAGGATGAGGGAAGTGGAACAGGGTCAAGAGAGGGAGAAAAGGATGGGAACATAGATTTTACAGCTATTAGGGAAGATAAGGGAGACCAGGAGCAGAGGGGACCTAATGAAGTGAATCTGGTTGAGGCTGCTGTCATGGGGGACTCCATTGTTAGGTATGTGGATGAAAGGGAATGGGGGTAGTGTGTTATTCAGAAATTAGATTAAGACAGATGTTGAGAAACATAGAAGGAAAGGAGGAGAGTAAGGAGAAGGTGATAACTTTGCACATTGGTACCAACAATGTGCTGGCCCCACGGTGTAGGGGTAGCATGCCTGTCTCTTACCCGGAGGCCCCAGGTTCGATTCCTGGCCAGGTCAGGCAATATTACCTAGATCCGAGGACAGGTTCGAGTTCCACTCAGCCTATGTGTGATTACAATGGGGGAGCTATCTGATGGTGAGATGGCGGCCCCTGTCTAGAAAGCCAAAACTAACGGCCGTGAGAATTCGCCATGCTGACTTGGTAGGAAATGGCCCTTGGGGGCTGTTGGGCTATGGGGTTTGGTTTGGTACCAACACCATAAAGCAAGCATGAATAGGTACCATGTGTGGGATCTAGTTATGGCAGCATGGGAGAGATTTAAGGGAGCAGAGATTTTTACTGGTGGGATACAATGAAGGAGAGATACTGACTGAAGAGTGATCAGGGATTTAAATGAGGCTATGGACTGGGTATGTGGAAAACTGGGAGTGAGAATTGTAAACCCTAGTGGGTGGGTAGGAGAGAGGGATCTGCACTCAGATGGCCTTCACTTGAACTGCATGGGTAGGCTTATGTAACAAGTTATGGCATTTGTTTAGAAGCGTTATAGGAAGATATATTTAAGGGAATGGGTTGGACTAGGGAGCATTGATGAGAGTAAAGTCACTTAAGGCTCGCATATAGTTGTTATCATTAAACTGTGCTGCTGCTGCACCTTCAGAATCATAAATAGCTAGGTCCAATCAATATTATTGAATGCCTTTTCTAGATTTATGAACATCATGTATGCAGGTTTTTCCATCTTGATTTGGTCCTCAAAGATCAAACATAAAGTTACGATTGCTTCACGTGTTCTTCTGAAACCAAATTGGTCTTCTCCCAACTCAGCTTCAACTTGTCTTTCCATTCTTCTGTAAATAATACATGTTAAAATTTTGCACGTGTGAGATACTAAATTAATCGTGTGGTAGTTTTCACACTTGCCAGCACCGGCTTCCTAGGGAATAGGTACAACAACATTCTGCCTAAAATCCGATGGCATTTCTCATGTATCATACTTATACACTAAATGGAATAATTTCGCCATGCTGGTTTCTCCTAGGGCAGTTAGTAATTCTGTGTGTATGTCATCAATTCTAGGTGCCTTGTTCCTATTTAGATCTCTCAAAGCTCTGTAAAATTCTGACCTCAAGATTGGGTTTCCCATGTCATCTATATCAACAGCCTCTTCTTGATCCAGAACCATATAATCTACTTCTTTACCTTGATATAACTGTTGGATATGTTCCTGCCATCTTTCTACCTTGTCTTCTTTCCCTTGAAGCAGTTTTCCTTCTGACCTATTTTCACTCATACGGCTATTCAACCTTGCATTTGCAAAGCGAGTTTGTAGTTTTACATAGCTGTGAAACCTCCAGTTTGATGTAGGATCTAAACCATGGGAATGTGAATGTGAATTTTCATTTCAAACATCCCATAAGCACTGATCAGTTTCGAACCACAGCCACCTTAGTAAGAATCCAGTGATGATCCTTCACAGTGGTCATGCCTCTAGCTTGCTCAAGAAACTGATATTTAATTACATTGATATGAGGTACCAACCATGTTTAAAAGTATGGACTCTTCTAATTGTAATCCAGGGTGTGACATTCTCCCAATGTCAAAGGAAGATTTATTGTTCTACGAATTCCCCACTCATTAGTGTCAGCTATCATCAACCAGTGAGTTTTGATCATGATTGTTGTTTTATCGGTCCAAACAATGTGATTATATAGTCGAGGTTGAAAGAACTAGTAACCCTAAACCTTTTTTTTTCCTCTTGATTTATTTTGCATCATTAGTACTGTGTAAGAAACATGTTATGGGACAAAGATGTGCCAACGGAGGCAAAGGATACTATGTACAAGATGTATTATGTACCCATAACAACTTATGGAGCAGAAACTTGGACAATGACAAAGAAGGATGAGAGTCGAATACAGGCAGCCGAAATGAAGTTCTTGAGGAGTATAATACAGAAGAGTAGAAGAGACAAAATAAGGAATGAGAAAATCCGGGAAGATATTGGAGTGGAAAAAATGAACGATAGAATAGAGAAGAGCTGACTAAGATGGTTTGGGCACATAAAGCGAATGAGCGACGAAAGAATGTCAAAAAAGGTGATGGAAATGCAAATCCAAGGAAGGAGAGGCTGTGGACAACCATGATTGAGATGGATTATAGAAAGAAACCTGGACTGGGACACAGTGTTGGAGGAGGAGTGATGGAAAGACCGAAGAAAGTGGAGAGGAACCATATTTGCCCCTAGCCGGCTACAGCTGGATAAAGGGAAATGATGATGATGATGATGATGATGATGACGATGATGATGATGATGATGATGATGATGATGAGTACTGTGTTAGTTTTTTGGGCATCTTTATAACCTCAAAGCCTTTAGTGGTACAGCGAGGATCCAGGCAGACTGTACATTGTGAATCAGTACAAACATTTCAAAAGTAATCTAATATTTGGTACAGTGAAACCTCGATGTATCGTTTTTCAAGGGGGAGAGCAAAAATTACGATGAATGCGGGAAAACGATACATGCAGGTAACAAAAATATTGGGGGAAAGCAAAATAATAAAATATGATTATTGTATTTGGACATATTTCTTTATGTAATCCTCACAGAGGCATTAAAATATTGCAACCTGTCGTTCTCTATATGCGATTTTCTATTTTACGCAATAAAAATATCACATGAGAACACTTTTACGTATTTCTAAAACTACTTTATTCCACTACGAAACTCATCCTGTCAGAAGAAGAAGACATTCAGTGCCTCTCTCAGAATACCAAAAAAACAATCGCTCTCTAAAACAATCTACATAGAATTTATACATGTTTTACATCAGAGATCTAATGGTGCTGTTCCTTGACGCCATATTGGAAGTCTGTGTGTCCGTCCGTCCGTTGCTATGTTAACCAGGTTAAGCATATGCACGTTATACGTCCATGGACACGAAACATAAATATAATAACATAATACTTTCGGCTCATCGTAAAACTTCAAAATACGAGTATTGAAGGTTTTATCCTAATTAGGATACCTGTCCTACGACAATTATCCCCCCCTAAAACCTTCAATACTGATTCCGGACCTTCTCTTCTCCAGGTCCCAAATTACAACTAGTCGTCTTGTTATCTATGTCTTCAGCTATTCCATCCTCCAGAACAGGTATCAGTGTATGTTGATCCTCTCCGAAGTCCGTACTCCTCTGGGACCCCCTAAAGAGTGCCCACTCTCCGGTCCTTCCACTATCCTGTAGGGGTCGAGATAACATCTTCTCCTTGAGAAACCTCACTGCCATTTCAGTCGTCTTTTTTCTTTTTCTTGGAAGATTCACCTGTTGTATCTTCTGAGCTTTTCTCACCATCCTTCTCACTTTTTTCTTATTTTCCGCTCTTTTACTATCTGATTGATCCTTCTCTCCAGATGCCTTTCCGGACCTTGTTTCTTTTTCAGAATCTTTCTTGCCAACTTTTTCTGATGAAGTCTCTCAGCCTCTTTTCTAAGAAATCTATCTTCACGATAACGTACATATCGCCGTAAGCGTGCCCTTGAGCGATAATGGATGGTTAGAACTCTCTCTTGTTCTTCATACCATGACAAGTAGGTACGACACCAATCATAGTAATACACCCCCACCATCCGGGCATATTCAGCACCTATGGTTTCACTTTTGTCTTTAGATTTGGGTACGATTTCCTTCTCATCTTCTCCCCCGGCTTTCTTTTCAGCTTTTCCATCTCCTCCGCTTTCTCCTTCCTTACTACCAACAGAACCTACTGAATCAAGAATCATAAAGTTGACAAGGTTGAGCTCCTTTTCATCATCTTTTCCACCACTCTCTTCATCGTCACTCTTGGATTTGTCGGCCAAGAGAGCCTTGAACTTGATGTGATCTAAGGAACACAGATGATGTTCATAAGACATTAGTGTATTGAATCTTTGTTTACACACCCGGCAATATGGATTCAAGAATTTCACCATATTCTCATGATCCTCAGAAGTCATGTGTGTTGATTTGGGTTGCTTGTAATTGAGCTTACAAATGGCACAGAACTTCATTCTATCAGACAGTGTATGCCGGAACTCTTCAGTTTCCTCTAGCTTGCGGTGCTTTTGACGTTGATTCATACGCATTCGCTGCAAGGTCTGCTTATGTAATAATGATTGTTTCCTCATGGCATTTATGTGTTTAGGTGAATAGAGGTGCATTTTGTACTCCTGTACTGTGCCACATTGTATTAAGCAATGAGGACTGGACAGATCATACGCAGGTTTCTTTCGTTGATCTTCTTCAGTTGCAGAATGAGCATCAAAATCTTGATCTTTTGCATTGTTAGCCTCTGAAATGGTTTTCTCTTCGTCTTTCTTCTCCTTGACTTTGTTTTCCAAGGTGTTCATATCACTTACTACTTTATCTACCGGTACATCTAATTCTACGCTGTTGTTTTGGTCATTAATTTTGGAAATATCCTCTTTCAGATCTCTTACCAAGGAATCGATTCGGCCTTTTATCTCCCGAGCCTGGGCCTCGATTTTCCTTTCGAGTTTTTCAGATTGTATCCCAATCAAAGTAGTTAATTGCGTAAGCATCATGCCTACCCGGTCGTTGGCTTCCTTCTCCGAGACAACTTCAAAATCGAAACTACCTGGGTCTTCCTCATTTTCTATCAGATCCCGGCGTAGTCTCTCTTGTAGTTCCGACTTGCTCCCATCCGTCGGTAACCCTCGGGATATCAGCGCCTTTCGTAAAATCACTACGGTCATTTGATCAATCTTCATCATTAAACTTCGAAAGTCCTGTCACGGTCGCCAATTTGTCGTTCTCTATATGCGATTTTCTATTTTACGCAATAAAAATATCACACGAGAACACTTTTACGTATTTCTAAAACTACTTTATTCCACTACGAAACTCATCATGTCAGAAGAAGAAGACATTCAGTGCCTCTCTCAGAATACCAAAAAAACAATCGCTCTCTAAAACAATCTACATAGAATTTATACATGTTTTACATCAGAGATCTAATGGTGCTGTTCCTTGACGCCATATTGGAAGTCTGTGTGTCCGTCCGTCCGTTGCTATGTTAACCAGGTTAAGCATATGCACGTTATACGTCCATGGACACGAAACATAAATATAATAACATAATACTTTCGGCTCATCATAAAACTTCAAAATACGAGTATTGAAGGTTTTATCCTAATTAGGATACCTGTCCTACGACAAACCACGATATACGCACTTGAATAAGTATAATTTTTACGCCGTTTGTTTATATCGCGTAATAATTGAAAACCATTAAGGTCAGTTTCCTTATTGCAATTTACTGCTATAAGGGGATATTACAGCGATAACCTGCATTTTCAGCAAAATATGAACGATTTCAAATAATGTGTAATTTTGCATTATTTAGAATTGAAATACAAAATTTATGGACTTCTTTTTGTTTTACTTTGTTTTCCTACTTATTTAACGTCGTACTAACACGACGGAAGGTTTTTGACAATGGAAGGATGGGAAAAGGCTAGGATTAGAAAGGTATCGGACATGTCTTTAATTACGGTACACTCCCATTTGCCTGGTGTGAAAATGGGAAACCATGGAAAACCATCTTTAGGGCTGCCGACAGTGGGAACCAAATCCACTATCTCCCCACAGCTGCGTGATTCTCAACACATGACCAACTTGCCCAGTTGTTTCGTTCTTTTCTGCACATGCGGCTCGGTTAGAAACGTGGTGTACATTCTCCATTCACTATCCCTGAAATGCTTCATCAATTTGTGGAAAACAGTATATCAATCATGGACATTTAAATTGTAATCATGAACATGAAGTCGGCTCCCAGCTGACGAACTGTAACCCTACTACTAGCCTACTACTAAAATGTTTTCATTCCTACTCTGAAGGGGGAGGTAGGCCTTTTAGACAATGACGCCGTCTCTCAGGCCGGGAGATTTGTTACGGTGAAGGAGATGCGCAGAAAAGGTGAGGGGGTTGGCAGCCGTGGCCTATACTAGGAAATGTCCCGGCATTCACCTTACTGCAGGAGAAGAGAAAACCATGCAAATTCGTTCTCAGTACAGCCGGCGGTTGGGGCCAGCCATGAGGTCCAGCTTTGTCCCGTCTCCCAAATGCAGAGGCATAGAGCCACAGTAGACCTGTGGCCACCCCTCCTATGCTCTGTTGGCCGCTCAGAGTGCAGAGCTGTTCGATCACAGACCAGCCGTGGCCTCTTAAGAGCCGAGACCCATTCTGCATCTACCGACTTCCATAACCCGTGAATACTAGAGAGGACAGGGGGCGACGTTTGTTTTCTTGGGAAGAGTGAAGTGATATGCCAATGCAAAGGCTTATTCTAATATTGGTGTTTGTGATATTTAATCAATTTTTAGAATAGACTTACAATAATTGCCAGTTGTTAACTTTAAAAACAAATGTTAATTAGGTGTTTATACATGAAAGAAATGACGGAAGAAACACTTGAAACTTCTTTAATTCAAATGTACGAAGACAACTTACAGCATTTGTAGCTATAAATGACCTTTACTTTACATTGTCATGTTTTCATTTTTATATATATATATTTTTTTTTCCTTGGCAACAATATTGACACTATTGATGGTCTAGTTATCTAACAAAACACTGTAATAATGGTTAGGTTATGTATGTTCATTTGTATAGGCATAATATTTTAATTTCATTTACATCTCTCAAATAAGCCTAATAAAATATCAAAACAGGTGTCAGGTAATAATTGATATTGCTTCAAGAAATTAATGCTACAGGATGCTAATTTTAATGCTAATCAGTCTTGTTATAAACATAAAAAGTAAAGCTACAATTTCATATCTCTGTCATTTTATTACTTGTTCTTTTTCAGTAAGAAAGTCATTGATTATTTTTTTGTTTTGTCAAAGCTTTGCATTTCAGACAAAACAAAGCCTTCTCTACTTGCATAACGTTTTTTTCTTCATGATCACTGACATCGTGTGAGAACACGAAGGATTTCACCTTCGCTAAGGCGGCATGCGCTTTGGCGAAACACAGGATGAATTAGGGCTCACGATCATCTTCATCCCCTTCATCACTCCTCTCCACTGTACCATCATCACACAGCTTTTCAATTGTTTCCACTCCACATGTTGCTACATGAAAATCGAACAGCACATAGTCTTCAAAATCAACAGGGACAGCATCACTTTCACCCCTTAATTGTTCCGGTCTTCATTAAAGATATCATCGTCATCATTATCTACTCCATTAGCATAGAGATTTTCAGCAGAGTCTATTTCCGCCATGCATAGCTGACAGCTGAAACCACCTTTATGGAAACAGTTAACGGCAGTTGCCTGGGACATCTGTCGTCAAGCTGCTACTGTGAAATTAATCACTTGTAGTAAATTAACTTTCTTGTTAATTTCTTTACGGGCATCCAACAAGCCTTAGCAGTTAGGTGCTTATGGTACAGTTGCTTGAAACATTTTATTACCCCAAGATCAGGAGGCTGCAACATGCTAGTACAATTAGGGGAGAAATGCACAACTTTCACATTACGAAGAAATAACCTGTCTTGTGGACGAGCGGCATAATTATCCACAAAGAGCATGACTTTTCTTCCTTGTGCACCCATAGAGGCATCCAATGACCTTAAAAATTGTGAAAAAATTTCATTGGCCATCCAAGCTTTTTTCTTTTTTGGCATGATATATCACGAGTAGTTTTTTGTGTCCTTAAAACAAGGTGGTTTTAATGACTTTCCCACTATGACTGGCACTCTCTTATCATTTCTATCACTGTTCACACACAGCAGAATGGTAGTCATTCTTTTGAACTTTTCCTGCTATGGCAAGATTCACCCTTCAGCGTCAGTATTCTGTCCGGAAGGACACTGAAAAAAGAAGTGCAGTTTCGTCTGCATTATATATGTCACATGGCTCATACTCCTCCAGTAGTGATGGCAGTCTCTTGAACCACAGCTTCTTACCTTCCGTGTCCACAGAAGCACTTTCTCCAGAAACCTTCTTGAAAACTAGTCCATATCACTTTAAATCAAGCAACCCATCCGTTCGATGCAGTAAAATTATCAATTTTCAATCTTGCAACTTTCTTCTTGGCTTTCTTCCATGATATGGTTTCATCTACAGGGATATTGGAAGCCCTTGCTTGCTGGTACCAAGTGAAAAGGATATTCTCCAGCTGAGCGAATATAGATTCTCTTCCTGTTTTTCGTTTTTTACTTGAACTGCCATATTTATCAATTTGCTCTCTTATCTCATTCTTCTTGGCAAATATGGAGTTTAAAGTTGAAAGAGTTTAGCAGTATCTACCCTCTTTTTTTTTTGAACAGATTTGATTCAACTTCTATAATTTTCAATCGTTCTTTGAGAGTTGAGAGTTCTTTTTTTTCCATGGGATGTGACATGTCATGAATAACAATAACACACAGGAACTAAAATGAGAAAAACAACATAATTATGAATGATATATAAAATTGTAATCGCTGCTCACAACCACCCACAGCACAGGACAACTCAGAATGAAATGAAACAGCACAATGACGGCTTGGCGCTTCAAGTAGAAGCCTTGGCGCAAGGAGCCACATAGGTGTGATTATATAGTGTGGTTGCTCGCAAATAATCTGTGCACTGTCCGGCTCCATGGCTAAATGGTTAGCATGCTGGCCTTTGGTCACAGAGGTTGCGGGTTTGATTCCTGGCAGGGTCAGGAATTTTAACCATCATTGGTTAATTTTGTTGGCACGGGGTTGGGTGTATGTTGTCTTCATCATCATTTCATCCCCATTACGACACGCAGGTCGCCTACGGGTGTCCAATCAAATGACCTGCACCTAGCAAGCTGAACATGTCCTCGGACACTCCCGGCACTACAAGCCATATGCCATTTCATTTTCATCTGCGCACTGCAGACCAGCCTACATGAACTGGTGAACCTTGCTCCAGCCAAGAAACTTGTCAAGCCTAGTAACTCCTAATCGCTCGCAGCTCATACATTCTCGTGTAATAGGTTGCCTCTATTCCATGCCGCTTTGTATTCAAAAGAACGTTTGCGTATATTTTTCTCATAAACGATCAATATGGAAAAATTGTGGCCAAGGACTAGTATTTTTTGATGATCGATGTGAAAAAAGCTATAGTTCGAGGAATGATAGATATGGGGAAATTTAACAATAGTTTATATGGAACATTTTTGGGAGTAAATAAATTGAACAACAGATAAGGGTAAATGATGGTTCCAGGAATGATGCATGGAGGTTCTACTGTATTGGTATTCAACAACTTTGTTATTTATATATGTTTTAAGATTGTACCATATATGCTCTTTTGTAAACTATGTAATCATACTTACACCCGAGAACTGAGAGTCAGAGGTGCACCATCCTTTTTCCATACCACAACAGGTTTTGGATTACCCTGAACCACACATGGTAACTGCACATCCTTTCCATTACGTACCTTCACAATGGAGTGTTTGGCATGGGAGAAGACTGGAAGCTCTGAAAAAGAATTAATGGCATGTTTGTTCAGATTATTCTCTTTCTTTCAAATTTACCCTCATTGAAATGAATAATATATGAATATATATTAAGGAAAACAAAGTGAAGCCAAGCCAAGCCAAGCCTTCTCCATACAAGCCATGAAGAACTTTGGAGGAATGCAATGTAAAGGCAGAGAGGTAAAAGAGATAAAAGTATTTAGCTCTAAATCCAGTTATCTTTGCTTCCAAGATTTAACTTGATACTCATTTTTGGTAGTGGCTGGGTGAATCCCAGAGCCTTGTGTTTCTCTATACAAAATATATTTTTCAGCTTCCTGATTGAGAATAGAACCTATATCTTTAATTACTTAGCTAGACAGTCCCTGAGTAAACATTAGTCCATGTAAAGGAAAATACGAAAAATAATAACTTTCTTGGTATATTTTTCATATGAGCTGAAAAATCTGAATTAACACCCTGCTTTAATATTGGTATTATTATTATAATATAAATTGTGACCTGACCCAATGGAAGGAATTTATACAAATAGGTAGTAACTTTAAACGAACACAACATAACTGAAAAAGGAAGACAGGAAAATTATACAATAGGTTAGGAAAAACATAAAAATCATAGCTTTATATGCCAATGATTTAAATAATTGCAAAAGTCAATTACAGTTAGAACTCTCAAAACCAACACTGAATCAATATTTACAAGAACCTGTCTCAATAAATTACAGTATATGTATAAAGCAGATAATAGGGAAGAAGATTATATTGCTTAACAAAAATCGTATATTAATTTTGAGAAGCACTGAGTTGGAACTGGATGAATAAATGAATTGACATTTTGTAAAATATCTGATGTTTAATACTGAAACTGGGCATTGAGCAGAAACAGTTCATACAAAACTGCTGTAGAACACTTATTTAATTGAAGAGTAAAATATTAACAAAGGATAACAAAACCACCAATGATGATTCTGATCATTAACAGGTTTGCTTTCAACCAATTTTGTTCAGCTATCTTCAGCAACTGACTCCCAGGACTGGAAATCCTAAAATCTTCTGTCTATTTCCAATGCTAGTTAGAATAAGCTGTATTATGTATGTGATTTGAATTGTGTATGTTCAATGAGAATATTGGTGCTTTGATACATACTGAGCATGTTTATTTCATATTGTCCTAAAATATTACCAGGTTGTATAAGGGCACCTGGATGTCAAAATTGCATATTGTAAGGCCCATTTTGTAAGTATGTATTCAAGACTATCAGTATGTGGGAAACTGGGAGTGAAATTTCTAGATCCTAATGGGTGGGTAGGAGATAGGGATCTGCACTCACATGGCCTTCATTTAACCGCAGTGGTTTGTATAAGTTAGGAAATTTGTTTGGAAGGGTAATAGGGACGTACATTCACGGAAACAGGGTGGCCTAGGGAGCGGTGATAAGGGAACAGGGAACTGGAAATCAAGTACGGATGACATAAAAATGTTAGTGTTGAACTGTAGAAGTATTGTAAAGAAAGAAATAGAATTAAGTAATTTAATAGATATATATCCAGATATTGTAATAGGAGTTGATTCATGGCTGAGAAATGATATAATGGATGCAGAAATTTTCTCACGGAACTGGAGTGACTATCATAGAGATAGGATAGGAATGGTGGGAGGGGGAGTATTCATTCTAGTGAAAGAAGAATTTGTAAACTACGAAAAAGTTAGTGATGACATACATGAAATTCTAGGTGTAAGGCTCATTTCTAAAGACAATAGGCAACTTGATATATTTGGAATGTACAGACTGGAAAAGGATAGCACTGACATGGTTTCAGAATTATTTGATAAGATAATCAGCTATGTGGGAAACGACATGGAAAGGAATGTGATAGTAGTGGAAGATCTGAATTTACCATATGTCAATTGAAAAGGAAATGCGAACAACAGGAAGCATGACCAACCAATGGCAAGTAAGTTAATATGGGAAGGACAGCTGATTCAGAAAGTGATGGAACCAAATAGAGGGGAAAATATCCTGGATGTGGTGCTGGTAAAACAAGATGAGCTATATAGAGAAACTGAAGTAATAAATGGTATTAGTGATCATGAAGCTGTTTTTGTCATAGTTAAAAATAAATGTGATAGAAAGGAAGGTCTTAAAAGTAGGACTATTAGGCAATACCATATGGCTGATAAAGCAGACATGAGGCAGTTTCTAAAATGTAACTATGATTGGTGGAAAACGGTAAATAAAAATGTAAACAGACTCTGGGATGGGTTTAAAGAAATTGTTGAGGAATGTGAAAACAGGTTTGTACCTTTAAAGGTGGTAAGGAATGGTAAAGACCCACCTTATTATAATAGAGAAATAAAGAGACTAAGAAGGAGATGTAGATTGGAAAGAAATAGAGTTAGAAATGGTTGTGGAAGTAGGAGAAATTGAAGGAACTTACTAAGAAATTGAATCAATTAAAGAAGGCAGTTAAGGATAACATGATGGCAAGCATAATTGGCAGTCATAGTGTATATATTTTAGTAAAAATTGGAAAGGTATGTATAGGTACTTTAAGGCAGAAACAGGTTCCAAGAAGGACATTCCAGGAATAATTAATGAACAAGGCGAGTGTGTATGTGAGGATCTTCAAAATGCAGAAGTATTCAGTCAGCAGTATGTAAAGATTGTTGGTTACAAGGTTAATGTCCAGGTAGAGGAGGTGACTAATACTAAAGAAGTATTAAAATTTACCTATGACAGCAATGACATTTACAGTAAGATACAAAAGTTGAAAACTAGAAAAGTAGCTGGAATTGATAAGGTTTCGGGGGATATACTAAAGACAATGGGTTGGGATATAGTACCATATCTGAAGTACTTGTTTGATTATTGTTTGCATGAAGGAACTTTACCAAATGAATGGAGAGTTGCTATAGTAGCCCCTGTATATAAAGGAAAGGGTGATAGACATAAAGCTGAAAATTACAGGCCAGTAAGTTTGACATGCATTGTATGTAAGCTTTGGGAAGGCATTCTTTCTGATTATATAAGTCATGTTTGAAAATTAATAACTGGTTCGATAGAAGGCAGTTCGGTTTTAGGAAAGGTTATTCCACTGAAGCTCAGCTTGTAGGATTCCAGCAAGATATAGAAGATATCTTGGATTCAGGAGGTCAATTGGACTGTATCGCGATTGACCTGTCTAAAGCATTTGATAGGGTGGATCATGGGAGACTACTGGCAAAAATGAGTGCAATCAGACTAGACAAAAGAGTGACTGAATGGGTTGCTATATTTCTAGAAAATAGATCTCAGAGAATTAGAGTAGGTGAAGCTTTATCTGACCCTGTAATAATTAAGAGGGGAATTCCTCAAGGCAGTGTTATTGGACTTTTATATTTTCTTATAGGAGCCTCTGTGGCTCAGACGGCAGCACGTCGGCCTCCCACCACTGGATACCGTGGTTCAAATCCCGCTCACTCCATGTGAGATTTGTGCTGGACAAAGTGGAGGCGGGACAGGTTTTTCTCCGGGTACTCTTGTTTTCCCTGTCATCTTTCATTCCAGCAACACTCCATTCTCATTTCATAGCATCTATCAGTCATTAATATATCACTTTGGGAGTGGCGACCCCATCGTACTAACAGCCTATATGTGCTTCATTCATTACATCCCTGACCCGGTCAATGACTGGAAAACAGGTTGTAGGTTTTCAATTTTCATTCATATGTTTTCTAATATATATAAGTGATATGAGTAAACAAGTTAAATCAGAGGTAAGGCTTTTTGCAGATGATGTTATTCTGTATAGAGTAATAAATACGTTACAAGTCTGTGAGCAACTGCAACGTGACCTCGATAATGTTGTGAGATGGACAGCAGGCAATGGTATGTTGATAAACAGGGTTAAAAGTCAGGTTGTGAGTTTCACAAATAGGAAGTCCTCTCAGTTTTAATTACTGCGTTGATGGGGTGAAAGTTCCTTTTGGGGATCACTGTAAGTATCTAGATGTTAACATAAGGAAAGATCTTCATTGGGGTAACCACATAAATTGAAAATAAAGGGTACAGATCTCTGCACATGGTTATGAGGGTGTTTAGGGGTTGTAGTAAGGATGTAAAGGAGAGAGCATATAAATCTCTGGTAAGACTCCAACTAGAGTGTTTTTCCAGTGTAGGGACCCTCGCCAGGATTACCTGATGCAAGAACTGGAAAAAATCCAAAGAAAAGCAGCTCGATTTGTTCTGGGTGATTTCCGACAAAAGAGTAGCGTTACAAAAATGTTGCAAAGTTTGGGCTGGGAAGAATTGGGAGAAAGAAGACGAGCTGCTCAACTAAGTTGTATGTCAGATGTAAGGCTTTTCAGGCGTTTGCTCTATTAACAAGCGTTTCGTCTTAGGTCTGACACTAGACTCATCAGAGTGGGTGTGTCAGACCCTACCCACTGACGCTGGGGTGTATGCAGGTGAACTTATCAGAAGCCCTTATAAGAGGCACAGTCTGATAAATGCATACAGGAGATAAATCTCCACAATGGAATTATTGCCTGCTTAGCAATTCACCAATATTGGTGAAAAATATCTAATTCCCTCCATGGGAATTTAGAATTTTCTATAAGTGGTATGTTCCGAGTTGTCGGAATTCAAAAGGACTAACTGGGGAAAATATTAATTTATAGGAAGGGGAGTTAGGGATTGGAATAACTTACCAAGGGAGATGTTCAATAAATTTCCAATTTCTTTGAAATCATTTAAGAAATGGCTAGGAAAACAACAGATAGGGAATCTGCCACCTGGGCGACTGCCCTAAATGTAGATCAGTATTGACTGATTGATATCAAACATTGCTCACTTTTAACAATAACTAGGACAAAATCCTTGCATAATATCAACTCTCTGTATCCCTTAGTTCATCAACAGGAATGCAGATAGCAAAAAATCACATTTAAGAATTAAAATTTCTGCCACATTTGCAGATAATACAATTTTCACAGGGGATATTAATTTACGATTCAAAATTCATTTTGCGTAAGTTAATAACATTACAATGAAGATATACAAGGTATCCAAAAAGTATTTTACACTATCAGGCTCTCAAAAGCAATTATTTTTCCCCTAAAATAAAGGAGAAGGTTAACACCATACTACTTGTATTCCAGGGGAAAATATACATTTTGAAAGCATTCACAAATGTGAAAGCAAAGCTAAAATGTTTCAACCTATTCAATATTCATTAATGTAATTATTGTTTCCTGCTTTCGCATTTGTAATATATTGCTCTTCAATACGGATCATCATGAAGTTTATTGTCTATGTCTTTCATTGATTTTGTCCAGCTGTAGATCATGTAAATAACTCCTCATGATTTAAATTTTCTTTGGCGCCAGTACTCCTTCATAAGACATAAATGAATCAAGAAAATCAATCAAGAAAAGTACTCCTTCATCCTCCTGCTTGCTGCTTCTTTCCTTTCAGCCATCCATTGTTGTTTCTTCTTCATTGCTGTTTCTGGCTCTGGGAAATTCTTAAATGCGTGTAACATTTTTGAAGGTGGTTCTATTGTGGATGTCTTAATGTGTGATGTTTATTTCTTGCAAATCCTTCTTCATGTTAACAAACCATTTTTCATAAGACCTGCCTTTCCTATTGGGCTTATTGAAGTGGTTAAAGATTTTCATAGCAAGTCTGTCATCGGGCATTCTTGAAATACATCCAAAAAAATTTAACTCTTCACTTTCGAATGGCATCTGAAATCCTACTACATGTTTTATATATTTCTTTGTTACTGCATAATCGATATGAGTCAGTACATTTCTTTGGACCGAGGATTTTTCTTAAAATCTTTCTTTCCTTCTTCTCAATTTCTTGTATGTCTTTCCTGGTTGTTTATCCCAGACATTCTGAAGCATACAAGCACTCTGGTTGAACTACTGCCTGCTAGTGGTGTAGTGCCTATGACTGAAAGTATTTGTTGTAGCTTTTAGTCAATTAAAGAAGTGTACTAAATTTAATTGCTATAGCTCTTATGGTTCCTGAGAAAAATGTGTTGAACCTTAAGATTTTAAAATGTCATTTTTGGAAATGTAATGTTAGCTGAAAGCTGCCATATTTAGACACATTTAAAGTAGGCCTACTCTTTTATTGAAGGAACATACACATATATATATATATACATATTTATAACAGTGAAACTATGTGTTTGTCTCACATGGACTCCAAAACTAATGGGCCGATTCAGCTGAAAATTTCACCATTTTTTCTTATTACTCCTAGGAGGGTTTAAAAAGTGGTTTGAATGAAATCCAATGGGTAGTTTTTTATGTAATTAATTTATTTGTAACACCGTACGAAGATTGGATCGACCTTTTTTTTAAAAATGCTATTTGTTCGGGGTGTTGACCTAGAAAGATCTTTTGCCCCTACTTGCACTATATGTTAGGAACCTGCATGTATTTGGAAATTATAGAAGTGTAAAGTGTTGAATGTGAGGGAGGGAACGTTAAGGACAACACAAACACCCAGTCCCTAGGACAGGGATATTAATCATTTACAATTCAAAACCCCTGACCCTGCCAGGAATCGAACCCAGGGCTACTGGGTGACAGGCGGATGCGTTGCCCCCTATACCGCGGGTCCGGACCTTGGATCGACTTGACAGACAGATTGTTGCTGGACAACAGCAGCTTATGCTATATTATGATAGTTCCGTAAGAAATGCTGTATATGCCATATTTTATAAAGTACCTTTCTTACTAAGAAGTTCATGGCCGTGCCTGTTATTTGGAAATCGTAATCAAAGAAGCCATGATCGAGATATACTTTCATGTCATATGACCAACTTTGATAGGTCTGCCAACTTTGAAAAGTGTACCTGTGTATTATATGTTAAAAAATGTTTAACTGTGAAAAATGTAGAATACCAACAGTGGAATGACATGAGTTATCACTCACTTCTAACAAAGAGCAACTGAGGGTTTGGGGATGGGGTCCCCAATGAGCAAAGGTGAGTCTACATAATCTACTTACCGGGTGGTTCACTAGTCCCTTATTTCTTCAGATATAGGCCACCCAAATAACATGCATAACCTAAAGATCCTTATAATTTAGTTTTATGAACACCAAATAACTTGAAATTTCTCCTTATGGTCAATAAGGCTCTGCCCTACCTGTGTGTCATCACTGTAAAATGATCCATGGACCTAACAAAGGAAAAACTACTATGCACAATTCCATGCCAAATACTAAGGGCCATTCTGCAAACATGTGATTTACTGCACTTTGAAATAACAAAAGTAACCATAATAAGAATGAATTAATAGGTCATGCCACATGTTCTGTATTGTAAAGAAGTTAAATGAACACTATAAACCATCATTGAAGACTCTGGCATGGATATTAACTTTCGAGGTGGAATGGCCATACTTAAATACTAAACCTCTAGCAAGCATCGTGTATGTTGACTTTGTGGCTGAATTGGTTAAGGGCTGGAGCGCAAGGTGTGTGAGCATCAGCAGTGTAGTGGTTCGAATCCAGCATGAGGCAACTATTTTGAACGAGTCCATTTTAGCAGGGATACAATATTAATCAATATATTTTTTTGTTATTGGTTTTTAGGGGTGCGCTCTGATTTGGCGCCTTTCCCCTAAGGATGGGTGGGAGGATTTGTCTTTTCTTATGTACCATCCTTGCATTTGCCTGGTTGTGAAAACTGGAAACTGAGGAAAAGCAATTTCAGGGCAGCTAGTATGGGATTTTAATCCATAACCACACAAGTCTAATGCACACAAATATTCCACCCTAACAGGTCACATCACAGCACTTACTCATTTCCTCATGTTGTATTCCAATGAAGAGTACAATGAATTGTTACCAAATTATGGAGAGAGTATGGTCAAATTAATATGTACGCCACATGCACCGAAATGGTAAACAGTTAAATGAACACTGTAAAGCATTATTGAAGACTTAGACATGGATACGAACTTTCGATATTGAACGGCCATTCTTAAGTAGTAATCCTTTAGCGAGTGTCTTGTATGTTGTCTTTGTAGCTGAGTAAGTTAAGGAGCCGGTGATACGAGATGACTGAATGACAGTAATGTAGTGGTTTTATTCAAACCTTATGCATGTTTTTAAAAATATTTATGACCGACAGATTGTGCCCTATTTTAACGGACACTCAATGTATATGCACACTCACCAGGTCACATCACATCACAGCACATACTTATTCACTCACGATTTATTCCAGCAACGAGTGCATTGATATGTTGCTCTTTTATGGGGAAACAAGGCAGAATGCAGTCCAGTCACAATGTCCCTGCCACGAGCGTTTTCTGACAAGAGACCACCGATTATGATATAGATGTTGATTCCCATAGGGAACCTGAAATATTTGTCCCGAATGACTAAATTTATAATACCAATATAAATGGTCCGTTATTGGACATAATACATTTTCCAGCTAACTCATTCCTGGTTGCCAGCATTTCGCCCCAATGTGCTAAGTTGGGCTCATCAGTTGGTAAATAGCACACCTACCTAGACGCATGGCTAGTGCAACTGTGGAGGCCACTGCATAGGCAACTTGGAGCCACCGGCAGTGCCAATGCACTATGAGAGATTTTGCCTCATTACCAAAAATTGATGCCTGCCAGGCCATCAGATGATATAGATGTTGATTCTGATAGGGAACCGGAAACATTTGTCCCAAATGAGTAAATTTATAATACCAATATAAATGGTCCATTATTGGACATTATAATTTTTCCAGCTAACTCATTCCTGGTTGCCAGCGTTTCCCAACAGTGTGCTAAGTTGCGATCAACTGGGACACTTGGAAGGGTACTTTCCATTAGAGATGCACCAATAATGTCTGATTCAAATGAAGAGGCTCTTTTGGATGCTGTCCAGAATAACCCTCATGTTAGTACACGGTCACTTGCACAACAGACCAACATCAGGTGGTCATCAGTCATGCATATACTGCAAAGCAATAAATTTTACCCATACCATCTGCAGTTATACCAGCAGCTTTATTGATGTGATTTCGATGCTAGAGTAACATTTTGTCAATGGGCATTACACAGTGTAACCAATAATGCAGCCTTTTAGTCAAGAGTCCTGTTTGCAGACAAATCACAATTTCACAACAATGGTATCATGAATTGGCACAATATGCACTACTGGAGCAGTGGCGGCCGGTCAGTACGTGCTACCGGGCTCCAGCACGTAGCTTGGAACTGTAAGGAATATTATTTATGTACAGTACAATTATCCTGGTGCCTTTTCGTTGTTTTGAGTACGATATGAATTTGTGTTTTGTGAAAATCAGGACGAGATCTGTCGAACACCTAGCGCCGTTCTCCCGGGGAACAAGGCTCGTGCTCATGTGAAGTGAGCCCTTGCCTGTAGCCTGAAGGAAGCAATACGCAGGCGCAGCCAAGCTTGCAACACTCCCCCTAGCCGGCAGAGTATACCGTAAACCGGGATCAACTTTCACTGATCCCGTTTATAGTTACTTCCTCTCCCGCAAGGGGGTAGAATTACTCGATGTCTCCTGCTACCCGGAGCGCAGCGAGGGATCCAGTCGGCCGTGCTAATGTTGAACGTAGTAAGCGAATCTGCCACTAGATAGTAGCATCGTCTGGGTTCGAAAGTAAAGCGTAAGTGGAGGCAATCTATCTCACACATGCTTATTAAAATATCCATCTTCCTTTTGTGTCAAAAATAAGGAATTTGTAGGTGAGTCAAAGAATCTTTGACTGACCCTAAATGTTATCCCGCATTACAATGTAATTTACTCTGGTGAAATGAAATAGCGTATGGCTTTTAGTGCCGGAAGTATCCGAGGACATGTTCGACTCGTCAGATGCAGATCTTTTGATTTGACACCCGTAGGCGACCTGCGAGTCGTGATGAGGATGAAATGATGATGACGACAACACGTACACCCAATGATGGTTAAAATTCCAGACCCTGCCGGGAATCGAACCCGGGATCCCTGTGACCAAAAAGGCCAGCGCGCTAACCATTTAGCCATGGAGCCGGACATTTACTCTGGTAACCTAATAGGGGAGGTCTCATTGAATCAGTTGGCAGCTCTTTCAGTTGCTTTGTGCAGTTTTTAATCTCGCGGTTATATAACTGGTGAGTGTTTTTCCTGTCATTGTGTTAGTGCTAAAGTTTATACGAAGATTTATCAAATTATTTATCCACTGCAGTGTATATAAAGTGAAATTAAATTAGTGTTCTTAGTGGGGATCTATATTCCCACGATTCTATTTGCACTGATGTAAGTTGCGCCATTAGGTTAGTAAAAACAATATTTCTTCAATGAATTATTTATCTCGTAGACAGTTGTCGAAGAATTCATCTGCTTCCAAATTAATGTTGTTTTTGTTTGTTCTGAGTAATAAATTGCGAGAAAAGTTGTATTATTATTATTATTATTATTATTATTATTATTATTATTATTATTATTACTATTATTATTATTACTATTTCTATTATGATTATTATTAGTAGTAGTAGTATTACCAAGTTTGAAGTATGCGTTGTTCATCATGGCAATATTCAGATTTAAAACAGCGTATTTAGCTGGTTTTGTTGTAGCACGTAGGACGATTTTTTCACGAGCCGCCACTGTACTGGAGTGAAAACTTAATTTCTTTCCATAAAACTGTGTGTCTCATTTCCTAAGACTGTGCCTTCATGAAACTTAGTTTCTTTCCATAAGACTGTGCTCAAATAAGACTGTGCCTTTGTGAAAGAACGTAATTTTTGTTCATAAGATTGTGTGTGCTCTAACTTGCATTCATAAACTGTACATTCATGTTATCATGTTCAAGCTTTACGTGAGACTGTGTCCGAGTGACTTAATTTATTTTTCATTGGACTGTGCCAAAGTGAAGGTGTCCATTTTATTTCATAAGACTGAACCTCAAAGTCATACAAGGTTCCAGATTTTGTGTTACCTATTACCCTATTAATTTCACGTTCGTCCAGGAGTGTATCAGACGATGATTACTTTCATATTTTGAACAGTGCTAACTTTCCTTATCATCACAAGCTGTGATTCTAAATTTATTATAATTTCTTTGAAGTGTTTGCATCCAACCCTATTAACTGTGGAATTTGTGATTTTTACAAACAGTGTCATGCAACAATCTTTGCTTGTTGTTTTGTTGTTTAAAGGGGCCTAACATCTAGGTCATCAGCCCCAACAATCTTTAGTGCAGTGCGATAGAGAAGTGTCGTACCAGATTCTATTGACATTCTGTGCGAAGTCCGTACATTTCTCTACTCCCTTCATGGGATTCCAGCGGAATAAAAGCTAATTAAATATTCCACGCTGCACACAGACATCACCAACCGTCAAGACTCCTAGGTTCAAGTCTCATCTGAACTTCGAGGTTCGTCAATCCCCATGGGATAACGTGGTGCCATGGTGCTGAGAGGAGTTCTATGGTGAGGGAGAAGGAGTTCAACAACAGGGGACATCACCGACGCCGAGGGATGATGCCTCTCTCTACCTCTACTTACACATTCTAAAACTCAACTGTTCGTCTGTAAAAGGTGATATAATTTGTCGATTTTTAAATAAACACAAGTTTCAACTTAATGAGAACGTATTATACTATTCATCTCTCTCTTACTCTCTGAGCATGGACCGTACATGCCCTGGCGTCAATCCAGGCTCTCCACTGAACTAAAGTCCGAGCGTTCCTGTTACAGTACATAGCTTCAATCTTGGACAAATTTAGTTGTAACAGGTGTGGGTACAACCGTATTTAATACAACTATTTGGTTGGCTGGAGAAAATACTTAAAATTGTGTAGACCGGTAAATGTTGCTGTATTTGTCATGCTTCTGGAAACGAGTGAAGTTTTAAAAATCGGTTATATTTCTTCATGGAGAGAACAAGTATAGGCAGGATTTCCTCTTTCCTCCAGCCCTGTACTTGTATAGATCAGGTTGGGTTCCGCTGTTTCCCCCACCCAACACAACATCAGAACGGTCGCCAGTCAGTGTGGAGGTCGACACAGATTACATGTAATGAGCATGCTGTGGTAGCTAACTGGCCATACTGATGCTAACCGAAGTTGGAAACGAAACCAAAGAATTCGAGATATGCAGAAGTGTTGCCAACCCAGGTTTGTGAAAATTCTTAGTCTCTGTGACCAAAGACCAAAGAAGTCAAGACATGCAGAAGTGTTGCCAACCCAAATTTGTGAAAATTCTTAGTCTGTGTGATCAAAGACCATATACATAATATGATTAGTTGGCAGCATATGTACAGACTAGTGATAAATGTACCAAAGAGATCTCACTCTTTTGCTGTGTTATAAAAAGAGGGACGTTTTAAATTTACAATCTGCGAAGAAGGACATTTAGGCATCCTGCTGTACTCCTAAATTTTGGGAGGACATACACCATGAAAGGAGGATGTGTGTGTGTGTGTGTGCATGTGTGCGTGTGTGTGTGTGTGTGTGTGTGTGTGTGTGTGTGTGTGTGTGTGTGTGTGTGTGTGTGTGTGTGTGTGTGTGTGTGTGTGTGTGTGTGTGTGTGTGTGTGTGTGTGTGTGTGTGTGTGTGTGTGTGACTGTGACTGTGACTGTCAGCCCTTCTGTAGCCTCCTTCGGTACTTCAAGTTCATAAGCATGGCTTAAATAAAACAATGTTTCTAACATATTACATTGTACAATGATGATTCTGGGGACAAACATATTCCTGAATTTGATTTATAATGTAGTAACAGTGACAACAGTGAAATCCCAATTCTTGAGACTGGTAGGCCAGTAGAACAAAATGAAACATCAGGTAAATATCACCCTAGTTATTATCCAACTATGCCCCCATTTATAATAAATTGATGACTGAATGTTCAAGTAGAAAATGAAATGGAAATGTATGTTGCAACTATTTTTTTTTCCCATCCACACTTTTTTCATTTCTTCACTTCAGCAAAGGCAGTCTCTATATCAATACTAGATATCACATGCTCAAAGTCTACTAGAGGTATGCACAGAATTTCATATTAACCAACAAATATAATTTAGGAACAAAGCTAAATTTTATAAAGTATTTTGTAGAAGGTGGGAGAGAAATGAAAACGGCTGGTCCTGGCATTTAAATACCCTACTGAGAAGTGGTACTCAATGTGTTAATGTCTCTTCTTCAAATGCTATATATACTTAACATGTCTAATAAGCTGACAGTTTATTTCAAGTACAGTGCAGTCATAAACAGTCTTAAAAACAAAATATCCATTGTCTTATATATGGGCAGTTAAAATGAAATATGGACTGGTATCTACAAGTGAATACTGTATGTATACACTATATAACAATGACAGCATACTGATGACTGTTCAAGAGCAAAGACCAATAATACCCCCCACCAAATGTTCAGGCACCTGTCCCAACACTGAACACATATCTCTATGCCCTCCACAAAGAAGGACATTGATTTCAGGTGGAACCACTCTTTCACAGCTGTAGTAGATGGTTTCCCTTCTTTGTAGTGGTAAGGAAGGATGTCTCCATTTCTGACAATTCTTCTTCATTGCTGGTTCAAAATAGTGGGTCCAAGAAACACTGTCTGTCCATATAGTATCTATCGCCTGAGATGTTCCAGACATATTCTCATCTGAACAGCTTTCTATCCATTGATGAGGGACTAGGGTACCCATTTGGAACACACTTTCTGATACCCTAGTTCTTTGAGCACAATACAATGTGTGGATCCAACATTGAGGTTGACAGCCAATTACAGCTCACATATGGTGATATGGTGATTGTCCTTTACCATCACGTCCACAGCAGAAATCTTTTTCTGTATCAGTAGTCACCCGTCCAGGTTGTGGAAGGTCCACTGTGCATTCCGCCCACCTCGAAACACAGCTTACCACTTGAACTCAGTGCTTTGCTTGAAACATGAGTCCTTGTGCATGGCTTGCATTCGTTTTAAAGATTTCACATGCTGTATAACCTTTTTTGCACAAGAAAATCACGCCCAGTTGTACTTGGCTGGACGTATTCATTATACATCACTGTTGCTTCATTAGTCACCTCTGCTCAGCAGACACATGGCTCAGACTGACCACAGTCTGTGCTGTTACAACAAACACCAAGCTGTGCAGTGCTGCCACCTCTTGGCTGATCTATCAACTACTGGCAGTGTTGACAGCTTTGTTTATGTTTAATTTTTTAACAACTCTGTACATGTACATGCGAAGTGCACTTGACATGTATCTTCAAGCTCATTAACTTAAAAGTATTTCATTATATGTTGTAACCTACCTTGGACAGTTACTTTCATCTTCTTCTTTGCTTTTCCTCCAACATTGCTGGCTTCACATTCATAATCCCCAGCATTCTTAAGGTGCATGTGTGGAATTATGAGAGAACCATTAGCCTCAACTTTGATACCATCAAGTGTCTCATCCACCAATTCTCCATCCTTGTACCAGTCAATGGTAGGATCAGGATATCCTTCTAGAACCTTACAGGTCAGCTCATGAAACTCACTTGAAACTGCAGATACGTTAGGATCATCACTCTTGTCCAGAACAGGATTCACTGGAATGTACCACAGTATGGGTAAATCACACAGATATCAAGCAAGTGCAAATGAAGCCATATATAGAAAGACAGAAACACATAAAGGAACACATAAAAGGTCAAACACAATGATAGGTTGGTGTGGAAAGAGGGAGTAATACCATATGCAGCAAAACAAACAATACTGAAATGTTATTTCATTGTCTTGGTACAGTATCTGTTCAAAATATGTACCATCATGAGCCGCACATTGTTCATAATGCATCTGAAGATTATTGAACATGTTGATGAACAAAGAACACAAAAATTACAATATCTTCTTGTGTAATTTGAGAATATTTGTAGGTGGGTCATCTATCTTGAAAACTGATTCATTCAATATGCCCCTATGTAAGCATCTGGGGCTATGCATGATATTGAAGGTATAGAGTTCCACGAGAAATTAGACAATCTCCAAAGTTCCGTTACAAAAGTGTGACTTCCCAATTGTGTGGGCTGTAGCTCAATCTTGCTGCATCCATTGTCATTGGAGAGGTTTCTGGCACAACTAAAATGACACAAATTCTGCATGAATGGCATAATAATGAGGCCTCTGTAGACTACAAAATCCTTTACAAAATAAGAGCCCAATATTCCATGACCAAACACGGAACACCTGCTGGAGAAGTCGTCCATGATTCTAGTTTGTGGTGAAGGTTCTTGGGTGCTCTGTTGTCCCTTTTTGTTGACATTAGACCAATCCTGTATGACAGAACTTGTCAACGACAGCAAACATTGTTGTGTTGTTTGGTGCCTCCTTATTAAATCGTTCCTCATACTGTTCTTTAATGTGAAGCAAACCAGGCCCATTCTTGACACTCCACTCCATATGAACAGAGATGTTGTTCCACAATAAACAGCCACTCTATTGTGAGAATTATAATTGCAGAAAACAACAAAACACTGAATTCATAATATGTGAAACTACAGAGAAATTTCTCTCAGCTGGACACCTATGGTTCATTAAAAATATGTCCCGTGTAGTGGGGTGTCCAGTCTACAGGGTGGGTGTATAGTATTTCAAAAGTACTGTACTCTGACAGTGCAGGAAAGGAAAAACTGAGCTGGTGTGTACTGTTTATAAATAATAAAAACAGTGGTTCTTCTTCTCTTCTTCTTCTTCTTCTTCTGAAGGCAACCTTTCTTCTGAAGAAATCACTTTTTGTAACAGTCCATCAATTATTCCAGATTGTGGACTTCCAACACATTACCAAAATCATTAAAAACCCCAACCTCTCGCAATTCACTGCGAAGGACTTACCAGCCAAATTACAGGAAGATTCTGTCTTAACATTAATATTTTTAAATGTTCTTGGGCAGGCAGCATTTCGAATGACAATTTTAAAATTGCTTGCACTAAACCATTACAAAATAGCTTTGAACCTGTCCAAACTGTCATTTCATGGCTGTCAAATGTCCGGAGTTGAGGGGTGTCCAATACACAGAGGATTTTGAACATGTAAATGTATAGGGAATTACATGGTACATTCAGTATATGTCCAATCAAAAGGGGTGTCCAGGATATATAGGTGTCCAAAGTGAGAGGTTTACTGTATTAGGTATATACATTAAATAAATACTTCATTGGTAGGGAAGCACAGATTGCAGGTGAGTAATAATTTCAGTGCCATTTGTTTTGCTGCATACCGTGGAAAGAAAACAAAAGGACGAAGACAATCTCCACATCTTAATGGCTATCTCATCTCCTCTTTTAGCACCTGTATTCATCTTCACCTTTTTTGGTCTCATTCATTTTCCTGTGTTTCTTCATACCCCATGCTTCCCATATCAAAGTGCAGATCTGACAAGATGGATCTCAATGTGTTGAAACCCACCCTCCTGATGAAGCAAAAATAAGGTCATCAGATACTGAGGAAAAATAAATGTAGAAGAACTGGGAATGAGAAGGAGGGAGACAGTCTTTTTAATATAGAAATATATAAAAATATGAAGATTGTACTTGTTCTTTTGTGTTTTCCTTTTTCTCCCACCTCCCACACTAACCTGTAACTAGTCCTTTTGTGTGTTCCTTTGGATGTTCCTATCTTTCTATATACAGCTTCACACAGGTATATAATATAGAGTAACAGAGACAAAGAAAAACCCACAATGATCACTTTAAATGGCAGTTTGGAGAGCACATACCTTGCAACTTGCTCTTTAAGGCATGGGATCAGGTTCATTCTTTGAGGCTGGGACAAGGAAACATCACTTGATCTTCCAAAGCTAACGGGCAGTTTTTGAACCAAGAAAAAATGAGAAAAGGTCAGCTACAATCAGATAAATATGATACTTGATAAAAATAGTGTAGTAAAGAATTAAATAAAAAAGTTTCTTGAAATGACCCGTTCTTTGGAACCAGCAAATTAGTCTGGCATGTGGTGCTTCAATGGCAGCATTATGAACAAAATGACACAACAAATTAATTCAGTTAACACTTCTGAAGATGAAATCACAACATACCTGAAATAAGATCTGTTATCCATTCCCCCCTACAAATATCGACTGATCTCCACCATTAACTAAATTGAGTACAAAAGAAGACTGCTGGAGGAAGATGTATACTTGGACATGCATCACAGCCAACAATAATTGCTGCTGATTATACTACAAAATGTCTCGGTGATTAGTCTGTTAGGTCAAAAATTATAATATTATTTTCTGAGTGATTTATGGAAACCAAAAATTAGAATATGTTTAGCAACATATAGTGAGTAATCAATGTAATCATAACTAAATTCACTGGTATAGCACAACTGACCATACTTAACATTATTCACCATGAAATTTAAGAAAAAAGAAAATAATTTTGCATTGTTACAGATAAATAGAAACTTTAATAATGTTCCAAAAAACTCTTTATTTTTATTTTTTGCTAGTGGTTTGACGCTACAATAACACATCAAAGGTTTTCAGTGACACAAGAATGGCCCCAGTATTTGCCTGGTATGAAAATGTGAAACTACAGAAATCCATCTTAAGTGCTTCGACAGTGGGATTCAAACCCACCACCTCCCAAATGCAAGATCATTGAACTGTTTTAATAATGATGGCATTGATTCTCCTCTGCCTTACTCAAATATATGATATTTATATTGATAAAGAGCTCGTTATTGATCTTTCACTAATTACATGATTACCTAATTAGGTACTTACCAAGTACTAAGATGATAACAATAGAAGTCCATGATGGAACTGAAATTGCCAGTATTTATTCAAGAACATTAAACTGGCTAAATTTAATATCCTTTTAGTTTTTTAATTTTATTTCATGAGTGGACTTACCAATTCCAGTGATTGTAATATTTGCCTTTTTCTCTTTCATTCCAAATTTATTCTCAAGAGTCACAATATATACACCTTCATCCTTGATTTCTGCACCTGAAATTACAACAATATTATAATTATTCATTATATTTTTATTTTAAAAGAAAGTCAGTATATAGACACACCAAATCAGTAACACAAATTCAATTCGTCCCCAACAGTTCAAACTGTCCTGTCTTCAAATGAAGAAATACTACCAAACAGCATAATGGTAAAACACCCGGAATTGCTAGGGTCACACTCACAATATTTTCCACCTCTGACTGAGGAATATCTTAAGGATCAGAAATCCTTTCTTGGAAGTTGATCATCAACTGTCCTCCCTTGAGGAAGATCAACTAAATGAAATATCTTGTGACTCTTATTTCAAGATCCTGTATTGCAACTAACATGCCTATGATCAATTTCTGCATCCATGCATGTCTTATTGGTCGTCATCTAAATTCTGTTCAATTTTCCTGCTGATTCGACCTTTAAGTATTGTCAGTAGGATTTTAGAAGCATGGGATAGAATGGCTAATGTTCTGTAATCTGAACAGTTCTTGGCATTTCCTTTCTTTGGGAGTGTTATTGTCCTGCTCTTTATGAAAGCAGGTGGTATGATTCCTTCTTCATAGCAGTTTGTAATGATATCAAACAATCTCTTTTTCATGATGTCTCTACAGTTCTTTAGGAGCTCTGCTGAAATGTTATCAACACCTATGGCTTTTTTATCCTTTAATAAGTGTAGAGCCATATTAAACTCACTTTTTGTAATTGGTGGGCCTTTTCTTTCTACCTCAATCAGGCTCTGATCCTCTACATAATCCCGAATGTTACCTATTTCCTGACCTTCATACAGATCTTCAATATATTGCTTCCAGATGGTCACCTACCTCCTCATTTTCAAAAATAATCTTTCCTGCTTTGTTTTTAACCACATTACTTCTGGTTATTTTCTTGTTCTGCAATGATTTTATTTTAAAATATGCCTTATAATATTTCCCTGTGTACTATAACAGAGAAATTGAAGAATTTAGATATTCAATGCATAGTTGATCAATGCCAAACATTGCTGGCCTGTAGTGTCCTAAGTCCATAAGATTGATCTACAATAACACTACACTAATGGTTGTTAATTGAGATTTGCCTGCTCTCTATCCCTCTCCCTCTCTTCAACTGCCACTCATCTCCTGTAGATGGTATTACCAAAAAAACAAAAAAACAAAAGTACTGCAAAACTCGGTAAGTTCGGGGATAGCATGGGTGTCCACTAAGCTGTACATTATTTGATGAGTAATAGTGATTAATAATAGCAATATTAATGAGATCAAAAGAGGAAATGTCAAATTTCTCCATTAATATCACTGTAGCTGCATAGAAAAATAACAGAGAAACTCTCAATCATTACATCTTTAAGATTCTTCCAAATATCTTCAGAAAAATAAATGTTTTCAGTATATAACAACAATTATAGGAAATCTCTGTTTCATTCTTTTATGTCATGTCTGACACAGTTTTCTAAATTTATTTACAACTAGCTGATGTACCCGTGCTTTGCTACGGGATTCTCAGAAAGACTGACTTTGTGGTTTTCTTAACTGAAATCAACATACGTCATTACAAAAACGTAAGTATGAATGTAGCGATTAAAAGCAATGCTATCATATAAAATACTGGATCAAATGGAAACCCGCACGTTTTATCACTTTTAACGAACAGTGCTGCGGTTAGATTGTGGTGCCAATCTAATAGCCCAAAGTTCCAGAGCTGGGATGACCAGGCCACAGATTACCATGAACACTCATCTGCCATTATTCCGCTAAATATGCACACTGTTCATTCCAATCAGTGCCTCAGAGTAGGGATTGAATAGCCCGAATGCTATGATGATCCAGTGTGTTACGTACCAGTAGTATCAGAAAATTTATAAACCAGGGGAATGGCATGCTAAAGAAGAAAGTTATCTAACTCCCCAGCTACTTCCCATCAATATTCTGGCAGGCTGTTACACTCTGTACGACTGGGCGAGTTGACCGTGTGGTTAGCGGTGCGCAGCTGTGAGCTTGCATCCGAGAGATAGTGGATTCGAACCCCATTGTCGAATGGGTCATGATGCGTGTACATACATACATACAGACAGACAGACAGACAGACAGACAGACAGAAATTACGGAAAAGTAAAAAGTGCATTTTCTTGTTACTATGGACATGACCAATACAGAAATACCATTATTTTCAAATTCTGAGCAATGTACAGACAAAACTCTTATTTTATATATATAGATTTGTTTCATGTTGCACCAACACAGACAGGTCTTACGGTGATGATGGGACAGGAAAGGGCTAGAAGTAGGAACTAAGTGTCCATGGCCTTGATTAAGGTACAACCCCAATATTTGCCTGGTGTGAAAATGGGAAATGCCTGCCCCATGGTGTAGGGGTAGCGTGCCTGCCTCTCACCCGGAGGCCCCGAGTTTGATTCCCGGCCAGTTCCGGGAATTTTCTCTCGATTTGAGGACTGGTTCGAGGTCCACTCAGCCTACGTGATTAGAATTGAGGAGCTATCTGACGGTGAGATGGCGGCCCCGGTCTCGATGCCCAGAATAATGGCCGAGAGGATGCGTTGTGCTGACCACATGACCCCTCGTAATCTGTAGGCCTTCGGGCTGAGCAGCGGTCGCTGGGCAGGCCAAGGCCCTTTCAAGGGCGTTAGTGCCGTGGGGTTTGATTTTTTTGGTTTTTGGAAAATGGGAAATGATGGAAAACCATCTTCAGGGCTGCCAACAGTGGGGTTCGAACCACTATCTCCCAAGTGCAAGCTGACAGCTATGTGACCCAAGCCACGCAGCCACTCACTCAGTTGATATAGTTTTACTGTACGAGTTATAATAATGGAGATAATCACGAATGTAAGTTTTTATTACCAAGTCTACCCAGTTTTACATGGAAATATCTTTCAGTCCGCATGGTAATAAACCTGCTGGCAAGGGTAATAGTTGTGATTTTCAGAAGCAGAAAAACAGGAAGATAATAGGGATGACTATCAAAATGAGTAGAAGAGTGTGAAGGAACAATCATTCAAGGAATAAGTGTAGACAGAATAATAAAGGAGATGGTTGGAAGCCAAGGCCTCAAATGTTTTATTATGTGATGGCCTAAAATGCCCAGACCAGGTGAGTTGGCCATGCGGTTAGGGGTGCGCAGCTGTGAGCTTGCATCCGGGAGATAGTGGGTTCGAACCCCACTGTTGGCAGCACTGGAGATCGTTTTCCGTGGTTTCCCATTTTCTCAGCAAATGCTGGGGCTGTGCCTTAATTAAGGCCATGGCTGCTTCCTTCTCATTCCAAGGCCTTTCCTATCCCATCGTTGCCATAAGACCTATCAGTGTCAGTGTGACATAAAACAAACATACATACATACATACATACATGCATACATACATACATACATACATACATACATACATACATACATACATACATACATACATTATCATTATAGACCATTATGCCTTTCAGCGTTCAGTCTGCAAGCCTCTGAGAATTTACTAAATATTGCCACAACCCTCTATTTGCAACTAGTGCTTTGGCCTCATAGAGTTCTATATCTCTTATCTTTACATCGTTAGAAACTGAGTCTAACCATCGTCGTCTTGGTCTCCCTCTACTTCTCTACCCTCCATAACAGAATCCACTATTCTCCTAGCTAACCTGTCCTCCTCCATTCACCCCACATGACCCCACCACCAAAGCCAGTTTATATGCACAGCTTCATCCATCAAGTTCATTTCTAACTTAGCCATTATCTCCTCATTCTGAGTACCCTCCTGACATTGTTCCTACTTGATTTTTACAAGCAATCATTCTTGCTACTTTTACGTCTGTCACATCTAACTTATGGATGAGATATCCTGAGTCTACCCAGCTTTAGCTCCCGTAAAGCAAAGTTGATCTGAAAACAGACTGATGTAAAGGTAGTTTTGTCCGGGAGCTGACTTCCTCCTTACAGAATACTGTTGATGGCAACTGCGAGCTCACTGCATTAGCTTTACTGCACTTTGATTCAATCTCACTTACTATATTACCATCCTGGAAGAACACACATCCTAAATACTTGAAATTATCTACCTAGTCCAGCTTTGTATCACCAATCTGACATTCAATTTCTTACCTACTGACATCCATTTAGTCGTAGGTTATAAACTTCATGGTTCTGATACGTATTGAATTGTAAGTACAATATACAGTAATTATTAAATTAATGTAGTAATAGTCCACCTTTCAATACTATAATATGTAATATTCTAAATTACATTAATTAATTAGGGACTAGTTTTGGCCGGGGCTGGCCATCTTCAGCCTTAATGTAAAACACCTAATAACTAAACAAATGTACATGCACACAATTGACATAAAACAAAAAACCTTTAGGTGATGAACTACGGGATCAACTTTTACCAGTTCCCATTTACTATTGAATAATTAATGATTAGATGTTCTGTGTATATAAATTAATACTTGAAATATTCTCAATGATGAGCATACTCAAGAACCTAGATTATTTTCAAATTTAATCATAATTTCTTCCCAGTTTTTTAATGACAATTTGTATATATTTGTTTCATTTGTTTTATGTCAATTGTGTGCATGTACATTTGTTTAGTTATTAGGTGTTTTACATTAAGGCTGAAGATGGCCAGCCCCGGCCAAAACTACTCCCTAATTAATTAATGTAGTTTAGAATATTACATATTATAGTATTGAAAGGTGGACCATTACTACATTAATTTCATAATTATATTGTATCAATTTAGTCTTCAGAAGGCTAAATATCACACCATACTGATTGCACCTATTTTCAAATTCCAAGATATTATACTGCAGGCTTTCGGCACAGTCTGCCAAAGTTGTCAGCATAGGCCAGACTGCTTACTACATTTCCTCCTAACTGAATTCCTCCCTGCCACTTTATACCTTTCAGCAGATGATCCATGTAAACTACGAGCAACAAGGGTGAAAGATTACAGCCTTGTCTAACCCCTGTAAATACCCTGAACCAAGAACTCATTCTGCCATCAATTCTCACTGCAGCCCAATGATCAACATAAATGCCTTTGATTGATTTTAATAATCTAACCTTAATCCCATAGTTCCCCAGTATGGCGATCATCTTTTCCCTCGGTACCCCGTCATATGCTTTTTCAAGATCTACGAAACATAAACATAACTATCTATTCTTCTGATAGCATTTTCCAATTACCTCGCGCATACTGAAAATCTGATCCTGACAGCCCCTCTGTGGTCTGAAACCACACTGGTTTTCATCCAACTTCCTCTCAATCACTGATCGCACCCACCCTTCCAAGACATCAGTGAATGCCTAGTATACTAATCAATGAGATACCTCGATAGTTGTTGCAATCCTTCCTATTCCCTTGCTTATAGATAGATGCCAGAGTCCTGCAGCCAGACCCACCGCGCAGCACTTCAAACCCACGGGCTCCGGCAGCCCAGCCCGTGCAGTGCCGTTCTTTTCTGACGCGGCAGCGTCCTGGCCCACAGCACTGGGCTCATACGGTCCTTTAAAAATAAATAAATATGTCACTCTTTTCTGTTTTCAGAAAATCCACGTAGGTGGGGGTGGAGGAAGGGCTGATAAAGGGGTTGAATCCTTTTTATGCGGATACATATATCTCAAAACCTGAAGATGTTACAGATGTGGAAATATATATTTGTAATCTCCTTTAAAAATAAAGTAACTTTTTTTTTTTTACTTGAGAGAAGACGTTCTCATGTGTACAGTTCTATGTCACATAGTCATCTCAGCCCCATACCACACACTTGGTTTACAAAGAGTTTCTGGGATAAATGAAACTCAGTTTTTCAGCGAGGTTTTATACTTCAGGGATTTTCAGATAATGTCTTAGTACAGTACCAAGGAACGATTACTTTTATCAAATTACGAAATCCACGCGAGAAGCCGCTGGTAACTGCTAGTGTGTACATAAAGTTCACTGCAGATCGTACAGCACACCAAATTAACGTCTTTCCCATCACCGTCAACTGCAGGCTTGAATACCATCCAAATACGACTTTTAAGTGTAGGATCCGGTTCAGAAGTCTTGTATTGTGCGGTTTTTAGTTCGTTTGTTCCTTCTTTTTTTTTTTTTTACTTCACGGGATAGACAGAGAAATCAAACTGAAAACCACAGCAAATTTGATCGGCTCCACTCGACCGTAATGCAATGCACTCCGCTGACACACAGTACACTGTACACATTGAAGCAGTCAGCCCATAGAACTACTACAGCGCTGTCCTTGGCTCACCGCGTACGAATGACATAGCGCTGGCCCAGACCGGCCCTTGCGATGATGTCACAGGCTTCTTATGTTCTTGCCTTTCAAAGCCCATTGCAGCCTACTGCCGAAGCAGCTCATGGGCTGGGCCTGTCTGCAGGACTCTGATAGATGCAATTACAGCTTTTGTCTAATCTGAAGATACCTTACAAACACACCATGCTAATCTTATTACTCTATGAAGCCATTTTATTCCTGCCTTCCCACTATACTTCACCATTTCAGGTCTAATTTAATCTATTCCTGCTGATTTATGACAATGGAGTTTATATACTACTTTTTCCACTTCCTCAAGTGTAATTTCACCAACATCATTTTCTTCCTCCCCATGAGCTCGGTTGTTCGCGACACCTCCAGGAAGATTTCCTTTTATGTTGAGAAGATTTTCAAAATATTTCCTCCACCTGTCTAATGATTCCCTGGAATCTGTTATGAGTTCACCTGAATTACCCAAAACACTGATCATTTCCTTTTGCCCCCTCCCTTTCTAAGATTCTTTATTAATGTCCTGTGAGGTTTCCCTGCTGCTAGACCTAGCCTTTCCAGGTTATTACCAAAATCTTCCCATGAATTCTTTTTGGACTCAACAACTATTTGTTTTGTTCTGTTTCTTTCAGCCACGTACAATTCCCTGTCTGCATCAGCCCTTGTTTGGAGCCATTTCTGATAAGCAGGGATTCCCCTGCTGTTTCTACTACAGCATCCCTGTATGCTACACATTCTCTTTCTATATCCTAAACCTGCTTACTGTCCACTGTTCGGAACTTCTCACTAATTATATCCATGCACTTCTGTCTAATTTCCTCATCCTGGAGATTTTCTACCCTTACACGTTTGCAGACAGATTTCACTTTCTCTATCCTAGGCCTAGAGATACTTAGTTCACTACAGATCAGATAGTGGTCTGTATGTTCAAAATATCCCCGCAAAACCTGTACATTCCTAACAGATTTCCTGAATTCAAAGTTGGTTAAGATATAGTCTATTATGAATCTGGTACCCTAACCCTCCCATGTGTAGTGGTGAATAGCCTTGTGCTTCAAGAATGTATTTGTAACTGCTAAACCCATACTAGCACAGAAATCCAGCAAACGCTACTCATCCATATTAACTTCCATATCTTCCCCATATTCATCAATCACCATTTTGTATCCTTCAGTTCTGTTTCCATTTCTCACATTGAAATCGCCCATTAGCACTGTCCTATCCTTGCTATTGACCCTGACTATGATGTTAATCAATGCTTCATAAAACTTGTCAACTTCATCCTCATCTGCACCCTCACATGGTGAATACAGTGAGACAATTCTAGTCCTAATTCCTCCAACTGCCAAATCTACCCACATCATTCAATCTTTTACATGCCTAACAGAAACTATGTTGCGTGCAATGGTACTCCTGATGAAAAGCCCTACCCCACACTCTGCCCTTCCGTTTTTAACACCCATCAAGTACACTTTATAATCTCCTATCTCTTCCTTGTTTTCTCCCCTTACTTGAGTATCACTTACTTCTAGCACATCCAGATGCATCCTCTTTGCTGACTCAGCCAATTCTACTTTCTTTCTCTCATAAGCCCTATTAATATTGATAGCTCCCCATCGAATTCAATTTAGTTCGCCAAATGGTTTCCAAGGAGTCCCTCGCCTGTCAAATGGGAGTGGGACTCCATTACTCCCCTAGGTCCAAGGCTTGCTTAAAATGTTCTGAGCTTGGTAAATTCATGAAGCAGGATGCTACCCTACTTACACATAGTCCACGTGAGGATCTCTCCTCTAACGGGTTAGGCACCACTGGTTGATTGTATAGTCCTAGCTGCCTGAGCACAAGGAGTGCCATGACTCAGAATATGCCCGAGATGCCCACTCGCATTCCGAAGCAACTGGTATCCCGACTCTCAGGATCACTTACTAGGCCACTCAGCCATTGCCCATGTTTCATGAACTATGACGTGACTACAGTAACCCACACCATGAACCATTGTAAAATAAATTAGTAAAAAAAAATATATATATATATAATACAATGTCCAGAGCCGCTAAAACTTAGCAACAATAACATTACACTGACTGTTGTTAGCTGAGGTGTGCTCTGTCTCTTCTGCTGCCATTCGTTTCCACTAGATAGCATTACTGCTGAAATTATTCAAAAAGTACCCTGTCAATGATAGGTACAACAGTTAGGAGTAAATTAGAATATCTTTTCAACTATTAACTCTCTGTATGGAAGTGTATAGCTATAAGGAATAAGAAAATAAACTATAATCTGTTTAACTTAACATATGTCTAAGAATTGGTCTCATAAAAACAACTAACTTGATGGATGAGTACTACTGTTTTCGAACTCAGGGGTTGCCAAGAGAGTGGTGTACATCTATAGTATGTTTCTAGTGTGTCTCCAACTTTGTCCCGTTTCTCTACGTGGTCAGGTATGAAGTGAGATGAATCTTCATAGCAAGTTATGACAACTGAATGCCTTTCCTGACATCAACCTTAGCAGAGGAGTTAATAAGATGAAATGAATAACATGATATATGATAGCGGGAGGAAGAGGTTGAAACCTGATGCTGGTACATAACCTGCATCTATATACAATAATAAAGTTTTATTATGAATCCACCTGTTCAATACATTATAATGTTGTCACATTTAAAATAACTTCATTAGTTAAAAAGTTATATATGGGACATGTTTCGCTCTCTTATAGAGCATCATCAGCCAAATCTGAATCTCGAATAATTGTTATTTACTTAAATAATGACTTAAGAACTATTAGAACATTTTTGACAAACTTAAAACTTATTCTATTAGAATATCATAAAATATAAAATCTCTGTATACATGGCTTAATTACATATGCTTAATAGGAAGATACATTAAAATTATGGAAGAGAGAGTGCTAAAATATAAAATAAAATAAAAATATATATATCATGTCCAAAATCTTAGAGAGACGTGAAAATCAATCTTAGGAGTTAAGTTTGAGGATTTTCTTGGCAATGAGATCTGGTAAAAAAGTTATTTATCCCTTGTGGATAAGAGTCTATAAAGATTCAAATTATCATCAATTTGATGATTGAACTTGTAACAGGATAAATGTTGGTCTTCAAGAAATTTAAATGCTTGTTGTCATATGACCTCGGCGAATGCTGTTGAAAAGATATGTTCTTATAGATGTCAATGACCGTTCGTTGAACTAATGGATTTGATAAGGATGATTGAAAGGGACGTAAATCAACGTTTGTATTGAAAGCTGCTGCTTGGTTTATCTTGTTGAATGTCCCTTCAATTGCTGTTTGTCGGTTTGGTGTTGTCCGAGGTTATGTGGTGACTGTCTGTTCTGTGTCTACTCCTTGTGTTGTAACCAGATCTCATTGCCAAGAAAATCCTCAAACTTAACTCCTAAGATTGATTTTCACGTCTCTCTAAGATTTTGGACATGATATATATATTTTTATTTTATTTTATATTTTAGCACTCTCTCTTCCATAATTTTAATGTATCTTCCTATTAAGCATATGTAATTAAGCCATGTATACAAAGATTTTATATTTTATGATATTCTAATAGAATAAGTTTTAAGTTTGTCAAAAATGTTCTAATAGTTCTTAAGTCATTATTTAAGTAAATAACAATTATTCGAGATTCAGATTTGGCTGATGATGCTCTATAAGAGAGCGAAACATGTCCCATATATAACTTTTTAACTAATGAAGTTATTTTAAATGTGACAACATTATAATGTATTGAACAGGTGGATTCATAATAAAACTTTATTATTGTATATCAACAGATTTCAATACGGATTAAAACATGAGATTAGTCACTTGCAATAACCTGCATCTGTCGAATAACACAGAAGGGTCTGCTCAAGGCTCAATTTCCCCTTCCAAACGATGAATCACAATCAACAGAGTCATATCCCTCACTCCATATGAACACTGTGGAGAGGTTTGGAATTGAATCCAGGATTTTGGCACGCAATCTAGGATTAGAAATTGTACACCATCATCTCTCCTACCCTGTTAGCCAACATTTTAATGGTGAAAACTTTATCCACCAACAGGACTTGAACTGGCTAACCATGGTGTCAGACCATATAGGCTTGATGCCTTAAAAATCGTGGCCATCAGGCAGGTTGTAGTATGTTTCAGCAGTCGCTTAAGTGCGGCCAGTATCCAGTAATCAGGAGATAGTGGGTTCGAGCCCCACTGTCGGCAGCCCTGAAGATGGTTTTTCGTGGTTTCCCATTTTCACACCAGGCAAATGCCGGGGCTGTACCTTAATTAAGGCCACGGTCGCTTCCTTCCAATTCCTAGGCCTTTCCTATCCCAACATAAAAATGATATGGAAGCCTCCACCTTATCAATACAGTGTTTATTTACTATTAATTACAGTAAATCCAGTACCGGTTTCGACCCCTATGGGGTCATCCTCAGCTGTCATATATCAAACTAGTTTCAAAAACATCACATTACAACATGCATGAAAACTGACCCAATTTGACAAATGATTAAAAACAAGTTAAATGTTCAAATAGTAAGAATAATAAAATGGGTCCTTTCCTCTTTAACTTTAAAAGTTACATGTTGTGAGAGGCATGTCACCTCATTATTTCGTTGATCTAATGAACATAAATTAAAATTTTTTACATTACTTATGTACACTGATATTTGTGAAGTTATTATTAGTTACATTTGTGATATTGAGATATTACAATGTTTTTAAAAATTATATGTACATAAAAAGTTGGCCCGATATAACAGGCCATTTAAAGAATGAATGAAGTAGTAAAAACAAAATAAAATGGTCCTCTTTCTACTCTAACTTGTTACATGTTTGTTGTTACTACAATGTTCCTGTTGGTATGGTAAGTACACAGGTATTATGGAGGGCTACTATTTAATGATGAAACTTATAACTGTTTTTAGTTCATTTCAGTGTTTTCTTCTTCAGATGATTGTATAATATTGCAGGTGATATAAATATCTTGAAGGTTCTAGACGTTGTTATGAAGAATTACGTCTTAATTTATAATCGGTCGGATGCATTGTCTGTGTATTATATTCTCAGTATGTGCTAAATGCTGAGTTAAAATTGCGTATAATGAGCTGAAGTTTATTTAGTTACAGCGTGCATCTTAGTATGGCATTATATTATGTCAAGTGTCGAACAATATACATTTTGATGTCTTGGGTGATAGCATGAGGGCTTCTTTTATGTCGTAGGCCGTATTGTGTTGGGTGTTGACACTATGTGCGTTGCACGGCTGCACGTCGAGATCATTTGTCAAATTGGGTCAGTTTTCATGCATATGTAACGCTTTGTAATGTGATGTTTTTGAAACTAGTTTCATATATGACAGCTGAGGATGACCCCATAGAGGTCAAAACTGGTACTGGATTTACTGTAATTAATAGTAAATAAACACTGTATTGATAAGGTAGAGGTAGAGGTCAAAACCGGTACTGGATTTACTGTAATTAATAGTAAATAAACACTGTATTGATAAGGTGGAGGCTTCCATATCATTTTTATGTTGTTGTAGCAATCAATACGGAAATGAAGCTCATAGATTATGACTTTCCTATCCCATCGTCACCATACGACATACGTCGGTGCGACGTAAAGAAAATAGCAAAAAAAAAAAGTATGTTTCTAGTAGTTAGGAGAATCTATAATTTCAATGATCTTCTTCTTCTTCTTCTTCTTCTTCTTCCTGGACTTATTGGGTCGGCTCAGGTGTGAATTTAGTCCAGTTTTGTGGATGGATGCTCTTCCTGACACCAACCTCGTGGAAATTGATTTGGTGTTTGTTTTCTCATGTTTTTCACTCCTTTCAATACTCTTCTTTCAGCTTTTGTGAGGGTAAATACAGCTTTCACTGTACGCACACACACATGATGTAAATTGCCTCATGTAGAAAAAGGAATATATATATATATATCAAGTGCTTCCATATCCCTTTTGGATAGTTTTTATTCATGTATTCAATAGTACACTCTTAACATGGTCTCTTTCCTTGTCCCCAGCAGAAAAATCTTAATGAAGCAAAAGCTCCAATCTGTGTTGAAAATCACATTCCTTTCACAAGGGTTTAACAAAGAACATTTTCAGGGCTCCAAAAAATGAGGTCATACTAAGCGGTAATAGCAAAAAATTCATGACATGGTAAGTGAGGTATTTTTATATAGATTTAATATTATGGGAATGGAGATTTCAATTTTACAATGTGCTAAGTGAGGAGGAGTGCACTAATGAGGTTTCATTGCATAATGAAAAGAACACAAACACCTCTTTCCCAAGCCAGAGGAATTAACCATAAACAGTTAAAATCCTTGACCCAACCAGAAACCAAACCTCAGGCCAGTATCGTGACCATTCGCCCAAGGAGTTGGATATATCTAAAATTTCAATACCATGCATTAATCGTGTTTTATCAAGTTTTGTATTCTTTTCAACAAATTTGCAACTGAAACCTTGAAAAATGATACTAAGGACTCACAAGTTGAAAACAAGAACACAGGTGTCTTGACTGTACAAACAGTTGAAAGTAAAGAAAATCCTAGCAATACACCATGCTCTGAAGTTAATCCCTATGAAATAGTGATGTGAAGTGCCACATGAACAGCATTTCAAATAAACTGCCATTTAGAACTTGAAATTTTTCATGAGCTGTTACAATGCCATTTTGTATGAATCAACAGAATACATACGGTAATAAATGATTTGATTTCTACAAAATTTGCATCTCAATCATTTCCATATTGATATGATGAAGACTGCATGTCACAGTTTTATATCTACAAGCCAGAAGCCAAATCCTTAGAAAGCATAATTGTAAAATATTTCCATCCTTGTATATGATTGTGCCTTAAACAATCTTGCCTAAGTAAATATTTCTTCCCCAATTGTCTTCTTACTCACCACTAATTTCCAGTGTACATGAATCTGTATTGTAAGTAAATCTATCATCATCCATAGTTTCACCATCCTCACGCCTCCAATTTACTGTTGGTTTCGGATCTCCAGCCATCTGGCATGGAATAGTATCATCAGAGAGAATTTCCACTTCAGTATCTGGAATAGAAAATGTATGCCTATTCAGTTTGTACAGGTATTATGAACAAGAAATAACGTGTATAATATTGTTTACTTTATCATCACCCACCAGTTCATCCATCCATCAAAATACTATTTTAGGCAATTGAAGTTGTTAGTACAACCAACTCATATATTTACTGCAACTTTTGATTGATTATTGTCCATTTCACTGCATTTTTCATGGTGGTCAAACTAAAGTAGTTTACAAAATGTGTTAAAGGAAAAATACTTCAGGACAAGCCTACTGGATTAGCACGCTTGAATTCATAGTTCCTGAAGAAGAATTCAGCAACAACCTCTAACAACCTGCCATTCTGGAATTCTTCTCTTATAAACTCTCCAGTTCAGTCACATCAACAGCAACATTTCTTTCAGCACTGTCTGGCAAACATCTGTATATATATAAAATAATATGTCCTGACTGACTGACTGACTGACTGACTGACTGACTGACTGACTGATTCATCATTGCTGAGCCAAAACTACTGCCCATAAAGAAATTAAATTTTGGGGATACATTTATGTAACAGCATAGGTGCTCTCTAAGGAAGGATTTTTGGATATTTCATTGGTAAGGGGTTGAAAAGGGAGATGAATTTTTAAAATGAGCATGTCTATATCTCAAACACTAAGAGTTTATAGACATGAAAATTCGTGAATGGAATCTCCTTTAAAATTAAAGGAATATGTATTTATTTGTTTTCAAAAAATCCAATAAAGGGGGTAAAAAGAAGTGAATAAGGGGTTGAAACCTTTTTATGACAATAGTTATATCTCAAAAGCTAAAGTTATTACAGACGCGAAGTTTGTACATGAAATCTCCTTAAATTAAAGAAACATGTATTTTTTTTTTTTAAAGATTTTCGGGCAATCCAATTAAGGGGGTGAAAAGTAGTGAAAAGGGAAAAACTTTTAAAATGAGTATATTTCAAAAACTTAACATGTTACAGACTTTAAAAGTGGTATTTAGAATCTCCTTAAAAAATAAAGAAAAGTATTTTTTCCCAAAAAATCCATTTGGGGGGGGGGGGGAGTGAAAAGGACTGAAACGGGGGTGGAATTCTTCTTGTGCAGATACTTATATCTCAAAAACTGAAGATGTTACACACTTGAAAAGTGATATTAAAAAGTAAAGAAACACATACTTTTTGATTTAGGAAAATCTACTTAAGGGGGGTTGAATCCTTTTTATGAGGATCTCAAAAACTGAAGATGTTAGAGAAATTAAAATTGGTATTTTGATTCTTCTTTGAAAACAAATAAACACCTGTTTTTTGTTTCAGGAAAATCCCCTTATGCAGGTAGGAGGGGGGTGTGAAAAAGTGGGTAAATTTTTAAAATGAGGAAATCCATTTAAGGGGGCAAAAAGGACCAAAAAAGGGGTTAAATTCTTTTTATGAGGATACTTAGGGCCTATGTCTTAAAAACTGATGTTACAGACATGAAAATTGGTATTTATGATCTCCTTGAAAAATAAAGAAACGTACTTTTTGTTTTCAGAAAGTGCAACTAAGGGGAGGGGGTTGCAAAGAAGTGAAGAAGAAGTTGAATTATTTTGCTGAGAATACCTATAATTTATCTCAAAAACTGAAGAAGTTGCAGATGTGAATGTTGGTATTTTGAATTGCCTTTAAAAATAAAAGACTGGTTTTTTTTTTAGGAAAATCCACTTAATTGGGTGAAAAGAATTGAAAAAGTGGGTAAATCTTTAAAATGAGTATATCTCAAAAAATTAACATATTACAGACATGAAAAATGGTATTTGGTATTGTACCATCTGAACGTCTGCCCCGTCGATTAGCACAGGGAGCACTCTACACTCAGGGTCTTAACAGGTTCTATCTTCTTGTGGGGCTATTTCAGAGAGTCGTAGGTCTTTGTGTATGCCGCAGCTAGCTAATGTGTCCACATGAATACGTGTCGCGTCTGTGGTGAGAATCGGATTTGGAATCCTATCGGGCGGCCTGGTTTCTGAATCTCTGCATCGAGGTTACCAATTCGTCGCTGTTCAGTCTGTATTATCTATTTTTATAATTTGTGACGTATATGGAACGACCATGACTTTTGTTTTACATTAGAGTTATTCGTACTTCAATATGATCTTGAGGTTTCCATTAAATGTACAGGTAAGGTTGCTTACATCTATTGTATAATGAAAGGATGGAGATATTCTGGATCGGATTCTTTTTATTAATTTAAGTGATCCTACCTAACTAAGATGAAACCAAAGCGTGATCTTAATTTTAAATATCTGGAATCATTGATGATGACACAAAGACGGCTGACGTAATTTAGGCCTATTTCAACATAATGCAGTGAATTTGAATTAATTAATCCTCATTTTCCAAGAGCTATTCAAAATAATAAACACCAGGTTACATTTATTCATTAATATACCTGAACCTTGAAATTAACCATATTATTTTCGAGATCTCGTTTTGAAACCTGTTCCGTTTGAATGTATCACCTATATGCTCATATTATTTTCTTTTATTTCATTCTTTACTTGTTTTGGGTACCCTTTTCTTATTTTCATATAATGGTTACATTAGGAGAAGTTTAATTTTATTTGCGGCAAGTCCAGCTAGTAATAATGCCTTTTTATGTGATACCTATCCTAACTAAAATCAATAAACATCACCATCCTAGCTAACTTATGCTGTTCTGATGAGGCTCGTCTTGACGCAACAATAGCCACACGCCCATCCTCGCACATACCTTCAAGGATCATATTTACTTAATGCTACTGCATAAAATGAATAATCAGAAACAACACATACATAAGAACAAGAAATATGTACACTCAAATGTCAACAAACATCACATGATATCTCTACTATTCAAACTTAACTACTATGTCCCTGAAGTAAAATACCTAACCTAACCGATATCATGGCATGTGTCCTCGTAGTTATGTGCATGGCAGGCTATATACATGCCGCAAGCGCATCGCCATCGTACCAACTGAAAATTCTAATAACTGAACGTAAATTCCAAATATGGCATCCGAAGTGTCGAGATGATCGATTGAACAACTATGGCCGACATCGCATCACAATCAATAATCATCAGCATCCTCATCTTAGCTTACACTAACATATGAACATTACAATCTTAGCATTCACTCATGTAGGAGTATTACAACCTTAATATTCATTTACACATGGTTATTACAATCTCAGCATTAGCTTGTACATGAACATCACACCACCGTTAACTTTATCTAACTTCGCAGTAACATAACACAGTTAAATGGCACGTTCTACATAACGAATTTTAGGATAAATTTTCGCTATCACATCTCAACTTATTGTATAGTTCCCATGGCGCAGCACTTTTCACTATTCCAATCACTGAGTCTCAAGTGAGCTCACCCCCACACTATATTATTTATCAACACAATAACTATCACGATCGCAGGCACTTAATACACTTGGCACTCACATCATCATTATTATTATTATGACTATTATCTATTTCACGTCGACTCACCTTAGTATCATCACTCGTAACTTCACTACATTTGTATCACTTACCTGCAGAACATCTTCATCCTCGATATGCCGTTGCTTCATAACCATTCTCGTAATTATAGTAAACCTGCTGCAATTATCATTCGAAGAACAACGTGCCCTGGAATTTACAACGTTCGCTGTCTGCATTCTTATATTAAATCCCGTATCTATTTACCTGCATTACCTATGTTAACTTCACAATAAATATGCTGATTCAATGCTCATGTCTGTTACATATGCATACGTAAGCTCGTGCCTTTCAGTAATCACGATACCACAACTTAATATAAACAATGTCGAAGTCGCCTACTGACATAACTAGTCGTTCGCTCACATGATACCTTAGCATTTCGAATACCGTATCGCCAAATGCATATCTGAATCTCTATAGACCAAATAACATAATGTTATGTCACTCACTGTGTAATTCTTGAAATTACTTCAGGACATGAACTGTTTATACACTACTGTCTACATTAAGAATACTGATAAATAAAATATGATGCAGATAAGTGCTGCATAAAATAAATGCACACCAAAAAACAGACATTATTAATGAAAAGAATGGGCAATTACTGACTTGGATGGACTGGGTATGGAACACTAGGCCTAGGTTATTCTTCCTCGTAACCACGCCATCATCTCAGGGGGACCCGCTTGTATTCATCTAGCTCTCCATGTTCTCCTGAGTGTATATTTCTGTGTATATTTCTGACATTGTTATTTTACTCTCATGCAGATCACACCTGAAAAAAGCTAACATTAGATTATTCAATACACACACAATCACTATTAAACCAGTACTGCATGTACTCCGAATTACACATAAATGTTCTCAAGATACCGACAATTTCAATAATGGATCGCGCTGCCTCCCTAGTAATGGCTTTGCCTTGTACAATTACGAGTATTACATTGTTATTTCACAGTGTTTGCATTCAATTGCGGCGTATAAATCATCTAATAACTTCTTTTCACATTCGGTTCATGTACACTGATAATATGCTCACACAACACAACTTTTCTCAAGCTTTCATAAATCAATTCCACATTACCATTACATCGACACCAACAATGAACAATGAAAAGCTTTGAATATCCTCCTTTTGTTTTAAAAACTAGACATGGAATACCAGAATTATATTCTAGATGTGGAAGTCTATCTTAAGTACCTACTTACATATATCGATACCTAGATGTCGCCACCGTCCTTATTAATAACTATCGATGTTTAACATTACATAACATTAACCTATATGTATGACCTTTGATTTCGTCTTATTTTATACATTATACATTTTATATTTAACTTAATTCTAACATTATTACAAGTATTTACACGTCTTTCCAGTCAAAGATGAAAGTAAAGTCTCTCTCTTCACGATCACTTCTTTGCGTATTCAACGTTTGTATTTCGGTTCTCGTCTAGACTGTTCCAGCGCCATGTTTCCGGACCTCGTGCTTGTTGTTCTTTTACTCGCGCTGTGGCGCATGTTCCACATGGAAACGGCACAGTATCTCCTTCAGAAATAAACATGTATTCTTTCTGAAAATCCAGTGGGGGAGGGGTGGGGTGAAAAGAAGTGAAGAAGTGAATAACTTTTATTAGGGATACTTTTATCTCTGAAACTGAAGATGTTATAGATTTGAAAATTGGTATTTGGGATCTCCTTTAAAAATAAAGAAACAGGTATTATTTTGTTTTTGGAAAATCCATTTAATGGGGAATTGAAAAGAAATGAAGGAGATGAATCTTTTTATGAGGAACCTTGAGACATGTAATTTGGCATTTGGAATATCCTTTAAAAATAAGGAAACCTGTATTTTTTTGTTTTTGGAAAATCCACTTGGGGGTGTGGGGGGTGAAGAGAATTGAAAAATCGGATGAAGTTTTAAAATGAGTACATCTACAGTACATCTTAAACACTTAACATGTTACATACATGAAAACTGGTATTTGGAATCTACCTTAAAAATAAAGGAACTTAATTTTTGTTTTGTTTTAGTAAAGGTCATTTAACGGGGGTGAAAAAGGAAGAAGAAGAAGTTGAATTCTCTTTATGACAATAGCTTTATCTCAAAACCTGCAGAAGTTACAGATGTGAAAATTGATATTTGGAATCTCCTTTGAAAATAAATAAACATGTATATTTTGGTTCTCGAAAAATCTATTTAGTTGGGGCGGCGGGGAGGGAGGAAGAGTAAAAAGCGGTTAAATTATTTTTATGGGGATGTTTATATCTCAAAACTTGACGATGTTAGAGATGTGGAAATTGGTATTTGGAATCTCCTTTTAAAAATAAAACACTTTTTTCCCAACTTGACATGTCTCATGTTCCAGAGTTAGCTCTGCCAGTAGCCTGGTCATCGTAGCCCCAAAAGGCAATAACACAAAACATGAATAAAAAAGAGGTACTGGGGTAAATGAAACTCAATTTTTCAGTGAGGTTTTATACCTTAGTGCAGTACCGAGGAATGATTACGGTAATTTTATGAAATTACAAAATCCATGTGAGTGGGCAACAGCTAGTTCTGGATAAAACTCTTTTGTCTATTCCTGAATTTGCATCTCTTCTACAGATATAATTACTATTACATACATAGTGTTAAGCCTTTCAATTTTCAGTCTGCAAGCCTCTGTGAATTTAGGTCTACTAAATGCCTCCATAATCCTCTATTTGTAACTAGCTCTTTGGCCTTGTTTATTTCTATATCTCTTACCTTTAAATCATTAGAAAGTGAGGCTAACCATTGTTGTCTTGGTTTCCCTCTACTTCTCTTGCCTTCCATGACCAAGTCTATTATTCTTCTAGGTAACCTCTCCTCCTCCATTTGCCTCACATGACCCTACCACCAAAACCCTCCGTGGATCAGGTGGCAGCGTACTGGCCACTCACCGCTGGATACCGTGGTTCAAATTCTGGTCACTCCATGTGGGATTTGTGCTGGACAAAGCAGAGGCAGGGCAGGTTTTCCTCTGGATACTCTGGTTTTCCCTGTCATCTTTCATTCCAGCAACACTCTCCATTAACATTTTATTTCATTGCCCCAGAGGAGTGCGAGAGGCTTCGGCAGCCAGCACATTTCCTTGTAACATTTCATATCCTTGCTGCTAGATGGGGGCTTCATTCATTCCATTTTATCTGTTCGTTCTCTGTACACTCCTGTCATTGCTCCCACCTGTTTGTACCAGTGATCATTCTCACTACTTTCATATCCATTACTTCTAGCTTATGAATATCCTGAGTCTACTCAGCTTCAGCAAAACTGGTCTGAAAACACACCGGTGTAAAGGTAGTTTTGTCCAGGAGCTGAATCTTTCTTACTAAATATTGCTGAATGCTACTGCAAGCTCAATGCATTAGCTTTGCTGCACCTCCATGCAATCTCATTTACTATCATCCTAAGTACTTGATATGATCTACCTGTTCCAGATTTGTATTCCTAATATGACATTCATTCCTCTTAGGTATCTTTCCTGCTGACATCATTTTTTAGTCTTGGAAATGTTAATTTGCATATCGTACTCCCTGCCCCTGTTTTCAAATTCCAAGATATTAGATTGCAGGATTCAGCACATTCTGTCTTTAAGACCAAGTTGTCGGCATAGACCTAACTGCTTACTACATTTTCACCCAATTAAATCCCTCCCTGCCACTTTATACCATTCAGTAGAGGAAAGTATGAAAAACAAAGGTGAAAGATTACAGCCTTGTCCAACCTTTGGAAGTACTTTGAACCATGAACTCATTCTACCATCAATTTGCACTGCAGACAAATTATCAACATAAATGCCTTTGACTGCTTTCAATAATCTTTCCTTAATCCATAATCTCTCAGTTAAGCAAACATCTTTTCCCATGATACTCTGTCATATGCCTTCTTTAGATCTACGAAAAATAACCATAACTATTAGCAATTTTCAACTAACTGGCGCATTCTGAAAATGCGATTCTGATAGCCCCTCTGTGGTCTGAACCCACACTGGTTTACATCCAACTTATTCTCAACCAATGATCGCATCCTCCCTTCCAAAATGAATGAACACCTTGTCTGGTATATTGATCAATGAAATACCTCTGTAGTAGTCACAATCATAGCTGTTCCCTTGCTTATATATAGGTGCAATTAACTCTTTTGTACAATTAGAAGGCACCTCACTAATATTCCATGCTAATCTTATTACTCTGTGAAGCTATTTCATCCCTGCCTTCTGACAATATAATACAATTTCAGATCCAATTTTATCTTTTCCTGCTCTGCTTTATGACAAGAGAGTTTTCCACTTCCTGAAGTATAATTTCACTGGCATCACTGTCCTCCTCCCCATGAGCTTGGTTGTTTGTAACATCAACAGAAAG